>NC_136466.1:8796057-9396057 GCF_902686455.1 Sciurus vulgaris
CCACGGGCTCCAATCGGGATTCATGAGATGGCGGAGGGAACGACCGAACCCAAGGGCACAGCCCTCCTCTGCAGAATGAGGAGGGTGGGCGCACGATAGCACGGCCCAGCAAGATGGCGGTGAGAACAAGGGGAGCAGACACATCTTATGTGCCAGGGCCTAGCACATAGTGGGTGTGCAGGAACGGACAAGCATCATCGTCAGCACCCGCACAGCACAGTGTGCGGGGAGGCACCGCACACCATCAGTTCCCTCTGGCCCTGCTGCAGCCCACGGCGATCGCCACACCCCTCCCGTGTCCAGTGCCAGGCCAGTCTTCTCTGGAATGGGCGGGTCCCCTGCTGGACTCTCTGATCCAGTGCCTTCATTTGACCAAACACAACTTCTTAGCGCAGAGCTAAAATCTTCTTCAAGGAGTTCCCTCCAACTGGTCCTGATTCTGCATGATTAAGGACAAGCATTCCAGTGGGGATTCTGTCTCCTGTCCCTCCCAAGGTGGCTACAGGAGTCTTTCAGTCTTCCATCCATCCATCCATCCAACGATCTATCCATCCATCCATGCACACATGCATGCGTGCATCCACCCATCCATCATCCGCCCATCATCCATCTGCCCACCATCCATCCTGTCCATCCATCCATTCATCTATCATTCATCATCCATCTGTCTGTCATTCATCTGTCCATCCATTCATCCATGATCCAAAATCTATCCATCCATCATCCATTCATCCATCCATCCACCCACCTACCCATCTAGTCTGACTGTCCATCCATCCATCCACCCACCTACCCATCTAGTCTGACTGTCCATCCATCCATCCACCCACCTACCCATCTAGTCTGTCCACCCATCCGTCATCCATCCATTTATCCTTCCTTCCTTTCAACAGATCGATGCCTTGGGTCTGTTCTCAGCTCTGCATTACAGAATCACCAAGATTCGTGCGCGTGCCAGGAAGCCTACATTCCAGCGATTTCTAAAGCAGGAGAAGCCGCCTTCCTTGCCTCCTCCTCCATGCCCTGCCCCTGACATCTTCCCTTCGCCCGGCATTCCCAGCCACCGGGCTGCCTTGCAGGTCCTTGTCCCCTCTAAGCCATCTCCCCACTCAAAGCTTCCCCCATGCCAGCCCAGGGCTTTGGTGTCACCTCTTAGTCTGACCAGGTTCATTTCCTCGCTTAGTCTCCGGATTAAACGTCGTTCCCCCAGAGGGAACTGCCTCGCTGAAACCCCGGCTCCTCCATTACACTTCCCTTGTGGATTTACCGCTGTGTTCCTAGTGTTTTCTCTGGGTCATGCCGGTCTCTTCTGTAAGTTCATGGAGGTCCTGAGGGTGGGGTCCCGCCGCTGTGTTCTTGGGTGGGGCCTGAGCTAGGCCTGGGCCTGGCAGTGTGCACCTTCCAGGCGAATTTGTTGAATGACTGAGGCAACATTCAGTCAAAGCTCAGCCGAGAGGAACAGTCAGGAGCAAGAACTGCTTACGATACAGACGCCACCGCCTCTCCAGCCTACGCCGGGCAGCAGATGGGAACCAGCTGCGCAGGTGGAAGGACCCACCATGGGGATGCTGGCTGAGGATCCGACGTGTGCATTGGCCGGGACACGAGGTGTGGAGAGAGGGAACGGAGGCTGTGCCCTGCCCCGGGCCTGTGGCGAGGATGTGGGTGACTAGTGTCCACACTTGGGTCAACCTGGGAGAGCTTTGTCTTGGATCTAGGAGGCGGGTTAGAGAGCAGGATGGGTGTCCAGTTCTTGTCCCGCCCGCTGTGTGACTGGGCAGGCTGGAGCTCCTCTTTCCCCGGTGGCGGGGGCGGGTACTAGCACCTCCCTGGGGGGCACACAGGCAAGATGCCGGCTCCGGCTGCAACCCTCCCGGGCCTCTGGCTTGTTCAGAGGGCATGGTCACAGTGACACACGTGACCGAGTTTCCCTCTCCACCCTGGCTAGGAAGCCGAGGTCCATTCCGTGGCCTGGCCGCCATGAACGTCCAGGACATCCGTGGTGGCGAAGGGACTTTATTTGTGGCTCCATTTATGACCAACTTCGCCTGGTGTCTTCTCTCATTCCACTTCAAGGTATGTAGCTTGCTCTAGTTCACGTGTTCTTGGAAACCACCTTCAGTCTTCTCGGTGAGTTATCCAGTGTCCTGTGGGAGTCGTCTGTGTGTGGCTGATTTTGTCTCCTTAATGAAGCTGCAGGACCCTAGGGGTAGGGGTACCTGAGAGGCATTTCAGGTCCTGCCCTGAGCCCGCAGGTAAGTAGCACGTGCTCAGCTGAGGACAGGCAAGTGTTCCATTTGAGCTTGACCAGCAGAGGAGGCGTCTGGCCCTGGGCGCTGTGCTTTCTCAACGGTCCATAAAACTAAAAAGGACGGATTGTGGGAAAGGTCAGTGACCAGAGTTCAAATTCCCTGTTTCCAGACACCAGAGAACACAGGGTGGCTGAGGGGCAGACAGTCAGGGGGAGACCCTGCTAGCCCCAGAGCCGCCTCCCTCGTTGGCCGACATGAAGAACCAAGCTCCATTTGATTCTTGGTAGTGGCAGAGACTCCAGGAACTCACGAGCTCCCTCAAAAACTGTGTCTTCCTTTTTTCCCAAACATTTGGGACACAGACCATGATTGCCTGTCTGTTTCTGTTGACTGTGTCAAGAAACTGGTAGGTATCTGGGCAGTGGGTCATGGGTGAAAATTCTGCGTGCCACTTCCATGCCGGGCCCACTGAAACCTCTCACACTTCTTCCTCTGTGCCCCGGCTGAATGGAGAGGACTTTGAAGCTCTGGGAAGGAGCCCGAGTCCCTGAATGACTGCGTGGAGCATGGACTGCAACCCGCCAAGCTCCGGGGCGGATGATGTGAGCCACACGGTCAGGTGTTGCTCTGTTAAGGGAGGTAGAAGTTGCTCATCAGCAACCTTGCTAATGAACGCAATCAGACCCACTATGTTCCAGAAACCATGACAGGCAATTTATACAGCTTGTTCCATTTGAGCTGATATCAATCCTAAAAGGCAGGCCCGGCATTTGGTCCACTTTTCACCTGAGAAGGTTGTGGGTCAGAGTCTCGTCCACGGATCAATGGGGAACGGCACACTTGAATCTCCTTTCCTCTGATGCTTGCTTTAACTGATCTATTTTTGGTCTCATGTCATCAGCCCACATAGAAGGACATTAAAGAAACAGATGTAGGAAATAAAAATTTTCTCACCAGCACCTAGAGTTATTGTTTACTACATCATTAAAAAAAATTCCTCCAGGGAGAGCCTGGAAGCGATTTTATCTCAGGCCTACTACCAGGAAAACAGCTGCTTTGGTCAACTGGTGCATTTTTATTCCCAAAGGACAGCGAAGGACAGCACCGGTGTGTTTGCTTTGCTTCTTTGCTTTGGCTGCTAGGAAACCCAAGGCAACATTTGGGTCCTGCGCTAGCCATGGTACAGAATCACTGGAATCTGCGTTTGTGTGCTTTTGGACAAACCTTAATTCTGAGTCCGATTACCAGCCCTGGTTTTCCCTCAGGGCTGAATTTCTGTTTGATTTGGTTTGTTTATACAGCATTTTGCATTTCTTCATGCATTCATGGAAGGACCTCAAATACTCTGGAATCAGGCAAAGGACAAAGGAACATGTGACTGGCTCAGTGTTCCCAGCTCTTTGGCAGCAGGGTTAGGATTCAAGCTCACAGCTGGCTGCAGAAGCCGGACCTGTCCACTCTGCCGGGGACTGCCACCTGGGCTGTGGCCCTCCAGCAGCCAGGCCCTGTGCAAGACCTCGGATGAAGCCTGCTGTCCTGGACGCCAGGCTCTGGTGCGTGGCCGCAGCTGGGCACATGGGGATAAGCCAGAGATGAGCTGCCGCAGCCGCAGCCTGCACGGCCCTGCCCCACGTTCGGTATAGTCCACCAGTATCTTCAAAATGACTTTTTTTTGAATTGCTGCCACTATTTGAGATTAAGTTTCATATTTTAAAATTGTCCTTATTTCTTATTTTCTCATGAAAAACCAGACAATGTAGCAACTCCAGGCCTCCCGTCTGTTGGGGAGGGAGCTACACAGGAAAGAGGGCACCGTTGCTACCCTCTTCTGATGGGCACACCCCGAGCGGCATGCTGGTCCCGGCCTGGCTGCTCTCTTACCAGTCACTCTGTCTTCCCCTGCGGGCCTTGGAGGCCCAGCCTGGTGACTCAGCGGGGACCCTGACCCCATTACCTTCCATTCTCTGGTCACTTCCTGTGGTCCTGCTGCCGTTGGCCTGGCTCCTGCTGTGGATTGGTGAGTGACAGGTCAGGGGAGGGGTTGGTGGGGCACCGTGTGCTCTGAAGATCTGGGGGCTCACGTGGACCCTGGGGCAGAACCCTGTGCTGTCCCACAACCCAGGTCCCCAGGCCACCTTTTCCCTTCGAGGGCCCCTCCCGTGCCATGGCGGGGCTTCCCCAGTCGACGTCCAGGGGAGAAAGAGGCCACAGCCCTGGACAGCCAGTCACACAGGCCTCCCCCACGCCCCTCCCCGAGCCTCCCCAGGCCCACGTTCAATGGCTGCGGGGCAGCGGGAGGGATGTGTAGCTCTGGCATGTTTCTCTGGAGGGTTGTGAAGTGCGTTAAGACGTGCGCTGGTGGGCGTGGGAGCGGCCCCTCTGGTGGGAGAAGTAACGGGAAGGCGCTGGGGAGGAGGCGAGGAGAGGCGGACAGGCGGGCACTCAGAAAGCCTAGGAAACCGCGCTGGGCTCCCGATTCCCAGCATTTCTCTCGCGGGCCCTGGAGGGAGGTTTTGGGGGTTTCCGCTGAGGCCTGCAGTGTAGCCGCTCTCGGGAGCAGGTGACCCGCTGTGGGAACCCCTGGAGCCGCCGGGCTGCGGGGCCAGGCTGCCAGCACCCTCGCTGTCCCCTCCTGAGCCAGGTCCTTGTCTTCTCCCAGGAGCCGGCATGAGGCAGGGCTGGCTGCTTCCCAAGTCCACCTGTCCCAGCGGCCTGGGCGGGAGAGGCCCACTCCTGCCTAGGAGGCTGTGGGCCCGAGCCCGAGTGGCGAGAGGCGGGTCGCCCTGGGACGCCCTGGGACGCCCGCAGGGAGAGGCCGAGGGCAGCGGCAGGAGGTGCCTGCTGCCCAGGGAGGGGGCGAGCCCCACTTTCACCACTGGGGATGGAGAATCAGCACGTGAGGGTTCCCAGAGGACACGGCCAGGGGCCTGCAGGGCCCTCCTGACCACTGCTGTCCCCTTCCTGCCGCTGCTGTTTCTGCGCAGGGCTCCGAGCACCTTGGGGAGGCGGCTCCACTCGGCCGGGATGCGCCACGGCAGGGACTAGGCAGGCGCACCTGCTCCTCCCTCCTGGTGAGGGCCGAAGCGGGAGGCAGGAGGCGGACCAGCAGGTGGTGTCCACCCAAGGACCTGGACTTGGCCTCATGCGAGAACCTTACGCAGAACTGCAGAGGCTCAGTCGGCCCAGAGGCAGTTCTAGAAACCAGGGGAGCATCCGAGCAGCAGGGCGCCCGCTGGCCCGTGACTGGCTGAAGGAAGTCACGTGCCCAGATCCTGGAGAAGGCCTGTCCACCTGCTGGCCGGGTCCACCTGCTGGCCCGCTCCGCAGCCGGGGAGCTGGGAGGTCATTTTATTTGGTGCAGCAGGTTCAGAGTTGTGTCTTAGGACTGCTTACTAAGAACAGGGCAGCGGGAATCGTTCCTTCCTTTCCGGTGGTGCTGCGGGTGCACACTGGGGCCTCCTGTGCGCCAGGCCAGGGCTGTGCCCCTGAGCTGCACCCAGCTCCAGGCAGGCGTCCCGGCCATCTGCCTGCCCTTCCCACGGCTCTCCCTTCTGAGTTCTCATTCAGCAACCCGTTCAGTGTCCCCAGTTCCCCTCCCTCCACCGGAGGCCAGCGTCCACCTGGCTCTGGGCTGGATCCACTGCCTTAAGGCCTATGCCCTGGGTGACCGAGACCCACCCAGGCTCAGCGACTCTCTGGAGTCTGCTGGGAAGGCCGGGCGGACACACTGGCTGCCTCCCTGGGTATGTTTCGGATGCACAAGGATCTCCCTGACAGATGTTGGAAACCATCTGGCCGCCACGGGGGAAGCAGGGTAAGGACGAAGCTGAGACAAGACAAGGACGCCTGGACACGCAGCTGGAGCCCGGCCCGGCCTCACCTGCTGCCCGCATTTTGACTTAGCCCTGTGGATCCACCAAGCTGCTCTCCTGATGGTCAGCTTGAGTGGGCAGGGGGCTCAGGCCTGAGTCTGAGGGCCGGCTCCAGGTCTGGAAGCCACTCCCCTCTCTGAACCCTTCTCCCCACCTAGGAGACGATGACCACCTCCCTGCTCCCCAGGGCTGTCCAGAGACACGTGACGTGTTGTCTTCTCTGACACAGAGCTTGGCACCTCGTGTGGCCCCAGAACGACGTGCTCAATGCCCCCTGCCCCCGGCGTCTGGCTTGCTGGAGGAGCCCCAGACCTTGTCCCGGGGCCCAGGGCATCGTGGCTGTTGGGACCAGAGCAGGGAGGTTCTGACCATGGTCCCCAGGGCTGCCGTCCTGGGAGTCTGGTCATGGTGCCTGGGCCGACTCCGGGACCCACGTGGGTAGGCCAAGCAGCCCAGAGTAGGTTTTTCTATTTCAAGCCCAGGGAAGAGGACAGCTTGACCTGCCCTCGTGGACAGACACCCCCAGGAGCTCTGGCCCCGTGGCAGCGGGCGGCTCCTCCAGGAGGCCGGGCCAGCCCGTGAGGCCCGATGCTCAGGAGGCCTCACAAAAGCAGCTGGGCAGAGCCCAACACTGTGGCCAGGGCTCCCCTCTCCTCCCGGGGCCCCTCCTCAGCCGGGCTGGCAGGCGCCCTCTTTCCCGGGCATCCCACATCCCTGCCTTTGGCAGATTCCTTCCCAGGTGGGACCTTTCCCCAGGCGCCCTCCTGCATCTGATTTTAAAGACCTTGTGGACGCATTGTTTACCTGCCAGGAAGTCCACCCTTGGGAGCGTGGGATTCGCCAGCTTTCCTTGTAGCCGGAGGTTTGCTGTTGTCGCTGCTGTGGTCTGGGAGTAAGCCTGCCCAGCTCCCGTGTTCCCGCAGGAACGTCTGGAGGACAGCCTGGCCCAGCCGGCCACCCTAGTGTGAGTGACTGGGGAGGAGCCGTGGGCGGGGGACATGGCTGGAGGAGGGCGCTGGCCTGTAGCCCCTTCCCTGCTCTCTGCTTCCTGGCTTCACGGGCAGAGGGCTTTCCTCCCCCACACCCTTCCTGCATGATGCCGGCCTCACCGTGGTCACCTGGCTGACCACGGACACAACCTCTGAAACCAAGAGCCACAGTGCACTCCTCCTCCCCAATTGTTCTTGTCAGGCATTTTGGTCTCTGTGATGAAGAGCTGACCAGCACAATCGCCACGATGGACTTCAGAGCGTTTTCAGTCTGTCCTAAGGAACCCTGTGGGTCGTAGCCGTGATCCTTGGCCACTGACTTCCTTACCCAGCATGACGTTTGGTAGGCTTGCTCAGCTGCAGTGTGTGCAACACTTCCTTTTCATGGCTGAGTAATATTCCAGTGTTTGGAGAGACCATGTTCTGTTTATCACCCTGCAGCTGGTGGACATTTAGGTCTCGCTCTGTGGCTGTGTTGAATGAAGCTGCTCTGAGCCTTCAGCCAGGTCTTTCTGGATGTTCACCTTTACCTCTCGGGCGTAGACCTAGGAGTGGGTGGGATCCTGCGGCAGCTCTTTGTCTGACTGAGGAAGTGACATGCTGTTTTCTACAGCAGAGCGCCGACTGACATGCCCGCTGGTGGTGTCTGAAGGCCCAGCTTCTGCCTCTTTTTGGTGAGAGCCGTCCCAGGAGGTGTGGGGTGGAATCTCGCAGCGGTTGCCATTGGCAGCCTGGCTTGTCCCAGTTTCCGTAGGACCTCGCTGGGCGATGGCCCCATTTAGACCTGCCGACATGCGCCTGTATTCCACGCTCGGCCTGGATCCTGTTTCATCGCCCTGTTGCTGGACGTGTGGATTTGCTCCCGTCTTGGGCTACAGTGATCACCTCCAGGCAGGGAGGGGTCCTGAGGGGCTCTGCCTGCGGCTCTGGGAGGGTGTCGGTGGGACCACCAGGCCTGGCTGCGTCTCCTCGGGAGCAGAGATGGGCTTTCCTCCCAGGTTCTGCCCCCGACGTGCTGTGTGACCGTGGGGCAAGTCATGGACCAGCCGCCTTGCCTCCTACCTGGTGACTCTGGTCAACTCTGGCCACCGTCTCCTGGTGGCGGCTGAACTACGAATATTTCCTTGGCACCCTCATTGCAGTTCATCGGCTGTGGCTTCCGGGCCTCGTCCGCCTCTCCCAGGAGTCTTGAAACGGGCAGAGCTGGAGTTCTGTCTAAGCACGTGTTCAGAGAGGGCAAGGGATCACCTCACAGACGCTCAGCAAGTAGATCGACGCCATCAGCCCCAGCCAGGCTTCGCCCGGGTTCTGCAGCCTCTCCACAGGTGACCTGGGCAGCGGCGTCATGGCTCAACTCAGCGATCCCTCCGTAAAGACAGGCTGCTACCTTCTGAGAAGCTGCTGGCCCCCCAGCCCCTCTCTCTGCCCTTTCCTGCCCACTCCGAGCACCCTGGGACTCATGGCCAATAGGAGGCTCTTTGCAGAGGCCACAGCCCCGGTAGCTCCTGCTGGATTCTGGCAGGGCCCCTGCACCCTGCCTGGCCAGCCCTGGGAGGTTCGAGCTTGCTGCAGTTGGCAGGCCTGGCTCCTCGACACCCTGGAGTCTGTGGGGTCCCTGATTGATGAGGGGAACTCCCTGCGGGTGACGAAGGGGTGGCCTTGGCACGCTGTCTGAGGCTGTGATGGAATGCCTGGGACTGGGTAACTTGTAAAGAAGAGAAGTTTGTTCCCGCTGTTCTGGAGGCTGGGAAATCCAGGATGAGGGGCTGTGTCTGGCGAGGGCCTCCTGACACATCATAACATGGTGGTGGCAGCACGCAGCGAGAGCAGAGGAGAGGGCCAAGGGAGCCAGAGGCCGAAGGGCACCCAAGCGCACCTTACCCAGGACCCACCCAGGGTGATGGCATGGACCCTCTCCTGAGGGCTGAGCTCTCGTGACCTAATGGCCCCCTCAAGGCCCCACCCAGCACCACAGCCCAGCTGCAGGGCAGTTAGCCTCCAGCATGAGGCCTGAGTGGCGCCCCACCCACGGGGAGGACGCAGCGTGAGGGGCAGCCGGTGGCCGGCCGCCCTCCCGCCCTCTCCTGGGCCCAGCGGAAGGCGCCTATTGTTCTCTGCCTCCTCCTTTGCCCCTGAAGGATCTGGCTGCAGAGCTGGAGGATCCGGCCAGCCGTGAACCTGTCATCTTGGCCAATGGAGATAAACAGGACTGAGAAGCAGCGGCTCCATCCCCGAGTGAGAAGCTGCCCCAGGCCTGGGCAGGCTGTGCACAGTGTGCCCCATGTGCCACATGCTCCTGGGCACCAGTGTGCACTCAGCTCGACACAAGCAGAGCACACCACAGCCGCACGAGAAGAGCCCATGGCCTCCACACCCAACACGCAACCTCTGTGCCTCACGCCTGGCTGGCACCCCCGCTCCCAGCTGGGCACAGCCCAGCCACGTCCCACCAAGGCTTGGCGTGGGCTGAGAAGTCACGTCTGAGAGCCGGGCGGCTGCTGGTGCGCGCAGAAGCCTGTGGGGACGTGGCTGACCTGTGCGTTCCTGGGGGCACGTGTACCAGCCGCCTGCGCGGCTGTCGAGAGCCCAGGTTAGGGTGCTGGCACAAGGCCTGTGGTCAGAGGAAAGACCAGTACTAGGGGCCACGCAGCGGCTCCTTCACGGCAGAAGCCGCCTGCCCCTAAGTCCCGCTGCCACTTTTCCATTCACTCAGATGCCAGAGAGGGAGGTGGCAGGACTAGCCAGCCGCCTCCCAGGCCCCTGCCCGCCCCTGACTCTGTCGGCCACTCTCTGAGGGCCTGACGAAAAGTATGTGGCGCCTATTTTATAGACAAGGACGTTGGAGCCACAGAGGAGGCTGGTGGCTTGCTGGCTACAAAGCTCACACGCTGTCAAGCGGAGTTGGAACCTGGTTATGCAGCCAGGTGTTTCTGAGGCTCCGCGCCCTGCGGCGTGGGTTGGCCCCAGAGGAGGAGGCGCTGTGGTCTCCATGGGGCTCGTCCCCAGGAGTCACGTGGAGTCTCGTCCCCACTGTGGGTGTCAAGCGGATGGAGATTCAGTCGACCAGTGGGGCCTTCGGGAGGTGGTCAGGTTAGGCGAGGTCAGCAGGGTGGGCCCCATGAGTCCCGGTGGCTTCCTGAGAAGGGACCAGAGGACACACACACACACACACACACACACACTGCTGTCTGTGGCCTCGTGACGTCCCGCTGCCCCTCGGGACTCTACCCAGGAGCAGGCCGACACAGGACACAGGCCCTCCATCTTGGAGGACTGAGCCAAACTCCCCTCTTTCTGTCTCCCCCCGCAGGCTGTGGTCTCATGTCGTCGTCACCACCAACAAACGCACTGATCTGCCAACCACGAGGCTGGCCGCGTCGGACAGACCATAGACTTTCAGATGCAAACTCACCAGTCCAGAGCCCGTCCAACCGCATCTCCGACCAGCTCTCACGCTCAGAGCCATTAGCCAGCCCCTGGCACATCCCACAGGGGCCAGGGACCATACAATGAGGGTCACCCCAGGCCCCAGAATCCACCGACTACTCAAGCCAGCCAACCCTAGGCCTGCTCCCCTGCTGCCTGTCCTTTCCGGTGGCAGCTAGAATACAGTCTCTGGCCACATTCCCTTCCTCTCCTGCCTCCTGACCACACGTGGTGCCACCCGGATGGCTGGGCAGGATGTGGCGGCCCCTCATGGGAAACTGTGGGTGGACACCTGTCTTTCCAGTAGCAACTGTCCCCTGGTCTGCCGGCCTGGCCATAGCAAAGTGAAATGAAGCCCCCGTTTTAAGACTGCCATAGTGGATTTCCTGTGAAGTGACCCGGTGGCACTGGGCTCCTTTTGCAGGGCTGAAGTGGGGTGGCTTCTGCTTCTCTATCTTGTCTTCCTGCTCACCACAGCCTGGCCTCTGTGTCCCTGCGCCTGCCCGTGTGCCCAACGCTGTGGGCCTCTGACTGCCGTGGGCCTCCTCCCCAGACCAGGCCTCTGGTGGGCAGGCCCTCAGCAAGTCGAGCCTCAGGGCCACCTCCCAGCTATCCCTGAAGTGGATGGGGACTCTCGGGCCCATTTTACAAAGAGGGAAGAAAAGGCCCAGCCGAGGGGCGGCCAGGAGGGAGGTGGCTGGGGCGATGGCGACTGTGCTTCAGGGTTCTGTTTTCGGCCTGCTCGCTGCAGGGCCAGGTTTGCCTGGGCCATTCTAAAAATGCTGAGAGTGAGAGGCCAGCTGGGCCCCATGGAGGAGGCAGGACAACAGACTGGGCTGGGGCACTGGGGTGTCGTGCACCCCAAACCTCTGAAATAAAGGTGGAAAGAAGACAATTTATAAAGAGAAGAGAATCCTAAGGCAGTAACACTTGCCCTGCTTCCCCTCTCTGTCTCTCTCTCTCTCTCTCTGTCTCTCTCTTTCTCTGTCTCTCTCTTTCTCTGTCTCTCTCTCTCTCTGTCTCTCTGTCTCTCTCTCTGTCTCTGTCTGTCTCTGACTCTCTCTCTGTCTCTCTCTGTCTCTCTCTGTCTCTGTCTCTATCTCTCTCCCTCTCTGATGATTGCCCAAAGCAATGGTGGTGAAGAGGTGTAGCCAGATTCGGGGTTCCCTACTGTAGCCATTCTGGCCCCTGTTTTCCTTAGATTTCCCCCAGAGGACAGATGCCCACGGTGGGCCCCAGGCTGTTGGGCAGTGGCCTCCTTGGTTTCTGCACTTGGGTGTCCCGGGGACTGCATGGACACAGGTAGCAACGTGCACGCAGAGGCAGGTGGACGGGTTTTCCCCCCAAACCTCCTCTGTGAGATCTTCCCGGCCACCCTGTGTAACGTGGCCAGGGTCCTAGCGTGCCGCTCCCCTCGCTGGCTCTGTGCCAGGGCAGGCTCCAGGCCCAGCAGACCCTGAAGGATCGGCTCACCCCTTGCCTTTCTCCCAAATACGCTCAAGGGCCCCGAGGGCAGCAACCTTGGTCTATTCTGTTCACCAGCTGGGCCCGCACAGCACCTGCCCAGAGAGGGCTGCAGTGGACTGATGGGTGACTGGCCGGACCAGGAGGTCAAGATAAGGCAGGAGAGGCGTTCACATTCTAGAACACCAGAGGTGGAGCTTCCTCTGGGACTGTAGCATCTCAGTCCCTCACTTGTAAATGGGGAAACTGAGGACCAGGCGCTCTGAGTGTCCGTGTTGAGACCAGATCACAGAACTCTTCTCCTAGTCCCAGACTCTCCCCCTCCCCTCTCCCTCCCCCTCCCCCTCTACTAGGGACATAGCCAAGGCCTCGAGCATGCTAAGCAAGTGCTCTGTGACTGAGCTACACCCCCAGCCCCCTCTCTTATTTTCTGAGAACATGGCTGCAAAGACCTGCTGGCCTTGGGAAGACACTGAGGCAGCGTGTGGTAGAGTGTGTGTGGGTGGGTGGAAGATCAGAGAGGCTCATTGATTTACCCCACATCACACAGTGAGAGGCGCCGAGCTGGGATGGGAGCCTAGGGCTGTTTGGTTCCTGGTTGTGCTTTGCCTGCAGAACCCTCCATAGGCTGCAGAATGGTGCTCACATCAAAGGATGTGAGCTGGACCTAAAATCGCATTTTTCCGAGATTCTGCTTTCAGTCTGCACTTCCTCCCTGGCCGGAGCCTTACCCAGGTCTGGCTAACGGATGCCAGGCTGCTCACCTTCAGCTTCTGCCCTGCAATCTGGGCCGGGCAACTTCAGAACCTCCTGGGCATGCATAGGCAGCAGGGTCTGTCCACTGTCCAGCCAGGATCAGGTCAGGCAGGCAGGTTTTATTGTTTTCTTCTTTTAACTTTCAGTGGATAAAGTGCGCTTATGGACAACCCCACAGAAAACTGGAGCAAAGAACTTGAGCAGTCAATCCACAAAATGAGACACCCAATGGCTAACTACGTTAGTAAACGTGGTTGAAACTTCCATCAGGTGTCATGTGATACCATCGAATCGGTGAACTCGGGGCTCGACACATTCAGGGTTTGTAACCAGTGTAAAAACTGTGGTCTGCAAACTTTGAATCTAACTTCGGTAGATCTTGAAAATGGGGTGGGGAGGCCAAGTGAGGCTCCCAAGGAATCAGCTTCTAGAGGGAGACCCCAGACGGCTCTTGTTATGTCACAGGAATGGGCCAGGGCAACAAGGTTGCCCTACCTGTCAATCATAGTCAGAAATCAGATTGTGATGAGAATACGCTTTTGTTTTTTTTCAATTGTCAGCAACTGCTTCACATTCGACCCAGTAAGTTTTACGCTTGGACGTAATTGGATGAATACACAAAAGTGCGTGTAGAACAATATTCATAGCAGCACGAACTTTTAATAGTAAAGACTTGAAGCACCTAGACACCAAACACAGAGAGCTTGATCATCCCCAGGTGCGACACTGAGAAGCTCCCTAAAGGCTGAGAGATGGGGCGTGTTGACGCTGTGGGCTTCCTGGGAGAATGAAAGGAGCTTTGCAACTTTAGTAGCTAAGTGCACTAAATTTATCTGAATCGAGCCAGGCCCCTTTCACACACACACACAAAGTAGCAGGTTATAAATCTACACACAAAAATCAATAGCTTTCCTATATACCAAAAAATTAATCTGCTGAGAAAGAAATTAGGAAAACACTTCCATTCAGTATATACACACATATATACGAATGTATGTGTATATATACATATGTATATGTATACATATATGAATAGATCTAAATCTAACCAAGGAGGTGAAAGACCTCTTCCAAGAAAACTATAGAACATTGAAGAAAGAAATGGAAGAAGACCTCAGAAAATGGAAATACTTCCTATGTTCATGGATAGGCAGAATTAATATTATTGAAATTGCCATACTACCAAAAACAATATGAAGATTCAATGCAGTCCCCGTCAAAATATCATGATAGTCTTCATAGAACCAGAAAAGACTGCTCCAAAATTCCTTTGGAAGAATAAAAATCCCAGAATAGCCAAGACAATTTTAATCCAAAAAAGCAATGCTGGGGAATCACAATACCTGACTTCAAACCACACTCCAGAACCATAGTAACGAAACTGCACGGTACTGGCACAAAAGCAGACGCACCGACTCGTGGTGCAGAGACAAGCCTGCGCAAATACAGTCATCTGATCCTTGACAAAGTTGCCAAACACATATATTGGAGGAAAGACAGTCTTTTTTTTTTTTTTTTTAATAACTTTATTTTATTTATTTAGTTTCTTTATGTGGTTCTGGGAATCAAATCCAGGGCCTCACGCATGCTACGTAAGTGCTCTTCCACTGAGCCACGACCCCCGCCCAAGACAGTCTTTTAACAACTGGTGCTGGGACAGCTTGCTATCCATATGTAGAAGAATGAAACTAGACCCTATTTGTCAACCTTCCCCAAACATCAACTCAAAATGGACCAAAGTCCTGGGAATTAGACCAGGAACCAGGCAATTCCCAGAAGAAAGCATAGGGTCAACGCTCCAGCTTTTAGGCACAAAGACTTTCTCAATAGGACCCCTAAAGCTCAGGAAACAAGGCCAAGAATCAACAAACGGCATGGCATCCAATTGAAAAGCTTCTGTACGGCAAAGGAAACAACCAGGAAAGTGAAGAGAAAACCTACAGAACGGGAGAAAATCATCGCTCGCTACTGACAGAGGATAAATATCTAGAAATTATAAAGAGCTCAAAAAACTTACACCCCAAAATCAAATAACCCTGTTAATAAATGGGTAGTGAACTACAGACACTTCTCAATAGAAGAAATACACATAGCCAACAAATACAGGGAAGAATCTTCAACATCATTAGCAACTGAGGAAATGCAAATCAACCACACTGAGATTTCATCTCGCACCCGTCAGAATGGCAGCCACCAAGAACACAAATAATAACAAGGGCTGGAGAGGATGTGGGGAAAAGGAACACTTCACAGTGTGGGTGGGACTGTGAATTAGCACAACCACCTTGGAAATCAGCCGCAGGGTCCTCAAAAGATGGGAATGGAGCCCCCATGGGGCCAGCTCTCCCGCTCCTCGGTATGTATCACAAGTCACACCCAGGATCCTGAATCGTCTACCCTTGGCCTGTATCTGCAAACTCAGGTGATCTGAAAAGAAAACCTCAATTGTTTTTGGTAGGGCAGTGAAATCATGGCCCCAGGAAGAAAGGAGAGATGGGAAGAGACCATAAGAAAGGAAGATAAGGATGAATAAGAGCAAGACAGGAATCGAGGGAAAGGCAAATCGTGGGTTGGCATTCCGTCCTTGGTCAGGGGTACACGTGCTTCTCGGTGCTTATGTCCCCTAACTGTGCACTTTTTAAGGTGTTTAGAGCACGGGAGAATTTGATGCACAAAGAGATGATAGGGTCAAGTTTGCAACAAGGTGTGAGCGTTTGGGGACAACTCATTTATTAAATGCATAAGGATTAAAACTCAGCAACTTAATCATGAGTAGGTTAAATGTTTTGAGGAATATTAAAGTATCAGAAATAATTGGAAATAAAAAGTGTATGTTGGCCCACGTATGAACTGTAGTGAGGTTCATTTGCATGTACATTCTCTTGGAATTGAAGAAACTATCAATAGATGGAAAAGATGAAGAAAACCAGTAGCTAGGAAGGGTGCAAAGAAGGGCCAGGCTTCACACCGAGCAGGCAGAGCAGGGGACCCAGGCAGCGTGTCCTGGCTGGACGTAGCTGACACAGGGTCCTTGTGAATGTACTGCTACAGTGTGTCCTTGCTGGGTGTAAGCCGTTGCTGGATATCAGTTTGATGGACGAGGGTCTGAACTCGCAGGCCACTCTCTGAGCCCACCCACCACCAGGCTTCCTGGTCTACACGTAGAACAGGCACGCACCAAGTCGGTTCTTATTTGCAAACTTATTTTGTGTAGACTGCAAAGTCACTGTGAACGCTGAACGAACGTGTCTAGAGCCCTGCTCCCGGGGACGCCTGGCGAGGGTCCTGTGGCGTCTGGTGGCAACATGCTTGTCAGCCGTCCACCGCTAACACTGGACTCAGCCAGCCGCACGGCGACTCAAGCCCAAGTCTGCTCCCCAGCCTGTGCTCTCTCCACGGGGCCTGCGGTAGCGTCTACACAGAGGAGCGCAGGACAGCCAGATCACCAAAAAGGCACAAAACAGGCAGCACAAGGGTGTTTAAAATAAAAAAGGCACTTGTTTACAGAATGGTACGCAGACTTGCTCTGTGTGTCCCCAGAAGGGCAGCTGTCCTGCTTTGGGGGTTGCAGATGACTCTTAGCCAGCAGGCGGATTCACAAATGGTGACGGTGACTGTCAAAAATGCTGAGGGTGACGTTGTGGGGACAAAACCATCAGCACTGGACATGACTCAGTGCCACTCAGCAGGAGGTCAGTTAGACTGTGACCCTCGGCCTCACACCACTAACCCTGGGGCCAGATGATCTTTGTGGCCAGGGCTGCCACTAGGCTCCAGGGTGTTGCCCGGCCTCCCTGACGGCTGCCCTCCAGATGCCAGCATGCCTGGCCCTGCCATCTCCAGCCCCCACCAGATGAGCGCCACGCTGCGGAACTAAGAGCCCCGGACGGGATGCTGTGCTCACTCACAACGCGACGGAGACCACGCGGAGGATTTCCCTGACGTTGTACGTAGAAAAAGAAAGAGGCAGTAAGGCTGGGCGAGCGGGCTGCCTTTTGTACACCTGGGCATGCGTGCCTCCCGCGAGCTTCCGCCTTCCTGCTGGGCGGGCCTGGCCAGGACTCGGCACAGCCTCGTTCTTCCAGCGTCCACTGGGGACACGGGTGGAGGCCCTGAGCACTTCCTGCCTGGACGGGATCCTGCTTAGCTGGGGCCGGCATTTCTCCCCAAAGGCAGGACTCTGGTCCCTGCTCTCAGCCCCTCACCAGGGTTACCCTCAGTGGGTCAAGGTCCCTGGCCCCATGCCATGCGTCCCGGCTCCCCAGCTGAGCCCTTCCCCAGGCAAGGGGACGGTTCCCCAGGACATTGAGCTCCTCATTGTGTCCTGTCCTGTCTTCTGTGGCTTGTGTAGGAATCAATCAAGATGGAGGGACCCAGTGGACAGCTTGAACGTGCTAAAGGCTAAGAAGTTGGGGGAAGCTAGGCATGCCCTTAAGGGGACAGTCAGACCCTGGACCCTCCTTTTCCTTTCTCTTTGCTTCCTGGCCACCATGGACTCCTACCATGATCTACCAGCTGCCATAGGCCCAAAGTCACAAGGCCCACCAACAGTGGACTGAAAACTCTGGAACTGCAAGCCAAAGCAAACCTTTTCCTTTATTAAGTTGATTACCTCAGGCATTTTGTCACAGGGACAGAGAGCTGACTAACACTGTCCAGTCTGGATACCCTCCAACTGCCTGTCAGATGTGGAGGACTCTGGAGTTAACAAACCTGCCTGCAAATCCTGCGTTGGGCATTTATGACCTGTGTGGCTTTGGGCACGTCCCTGTCCTTTCCTGAGCCCCACTCTCCTCATCTGTAAAATAGAGTCGTCAAAGATACGGAAAGTGTCAAGCGAGCCAGTGTGGCTAAAGCCTCTGGTGTCCAGCACATGCTAGGTCCTCACTCCATCGTAGCTTATGGGGTTTCCATTTGGAGAGGCAAAAGGTTGGGGAGTTAAATAGTTAAATAGCCCCTGCACTGCACCCTTTATAATGCTTAAAAGAACAGTTTTTAGTTTTGTGTATTTTACCAAAATCAGCCAGCCCACCGCTCCTGCCTTCCTCTCCCTCTTCCAGAACGCTCTATGCTCTGGCCTACCCAAGTTAAAAGCTCAGACTGGCCTCCTCTTCCACCTCCAGGTTCTCCTCTAGAAACTTCCTGACCTTGAAGCTGAAACATCTTGTTTTTCCCTCTTCTTGGAAGGCCTGGCCCCCCAGAGGCCTTCCACAGGGTAGGGCAGGCCAGGGAGGGACCGGAGGAGACAGGGCTGACCGTCCCCCAATGTTTTAAGCCTTGTGATGAGGCCCGCAGCCTCGGAGGGGAGGACCCCACCCAGCCCGGGAGTCTGGAAGGAGTTCCTTGCCTCTCTGGAGGGGTGGGTGTCAGCGGCCAAGCCTGAGCTGGTAAACTCCCCTCCGCACCAAACACCCTCTGTCCACAAGCCTCCCAATGCCAACAGTGATTTGCTATCCAGTCTCCCCACCCAATACCTCTTCCTTTTCTCGGACTTCCACGCCCAGGAGGAGCACGTCTGTCCGCTTAGCTGCCCAAACCAGAAACTCAGAGCCCACAACCCACTTCCCACCTCCCTGCAGATTCTCAGGGCCCCAGAATTCTCTGCCCAAACCGCCAGGGCCTGCCCAGAGGACACGTCCCTCTGAGGGCAGAGGGTCCTGTGGAGGTGGGTGCCACCTTATGCCTGGGTGGCAGACCACGGCCACTGTGTGCCGTGGGGAGGAGCCTGGCTTAGGAGGGGACGTGCAGGCAGGTCCACTACGTGGGGACAGGCTTGGGGGTGCGAAGAGAAGAGGGCCCAGCCCAGGCAGCAGCCTCTGCTTCCCTACCCCTTAGCTGCCTGTCCTTCCGGAGCAGAAACCAGGGCCTGGTCCTTCTCCTGCCCTCCCAAGAGCAGCCTGAAGCCACTCCTGTGTCCCTCCCTGGGGCTCCCGAGCCTCCGCTGCCCCTCTCCTCGCGGTGCCCTCCTGGGCATGGAGCAGACCTCCAGCCAGCGGGGCCTAGGGCTTGGCCACTGCCACCAGGGGTTTCCTGCCACCAAGGCGGCTGCACCAGCTGCCCCAGTGGCCCACCAAGGCAAGGCCCGGGCCTCCACTTCCTCCTGGGACCCCGTGGCTCTTGGCCATCCAGGCCTCCCTCTGTCCTCCTCAACATCTTTCCTGCGTCCCTCTCTCAGCCTTTGCCCGGCAGCCCTCCCACCCCGCTCTCCCTGCTGACTGTCCGGGGTCCCCTCCTGCTCTCTGGACGAGGTACAGACTCCTTGCATGACCTGGTCAGCCTCCCCCTGCCCCGCGGGCTACGCTCTAGCTAACAGCCAGTTTCTCCTCCAGGGCCAGCTGGCCGGGCTGAGTTCCTGCCCCGGTCACTCCTCCACCTGGAAGCCCTCCTCTGGCTTTGATTGCCTGGGCAGACTCTCCCTCATGCACACCCATCAAGACCTGCCAAAGGGACCCCTCATCCGGCCCCCGGACCATGATACCAGGAGGCAGCGCACGGGCGGCAGCCTGGGCGACTGAGAGGAGAAGCAGCTCCTGCCGCAGCGGGTCCTGGGTGCAGGGGGTGGTGAGGTTCACATCAGCGTGATGGAGGGGACGCCCCCTCCGCCATGACAACGGCCCAGGAAGCCAGGACCACACGGCATGACCGCCTCTGCAGAGGGTGTGCGGGGTGCGGCCCCCACGAAGTAGGGACGTCTAACCCAGCGTGGGAGAAGCAGGACGGAAACTGGGGGATGCAAGAACCCCTGCTGTGCAGAGCCCCCGAAAGTCGAGAAAACAATGTGTTCAGCATGGACGGAAGGACGTGGGGACGGAGGCGTCCCAAAATGCTAGGGCGTGATCTCTGAGGGACGCGAGTCTTTGGAGGGTTGTATTCTTTTAATTAATCAATTTTCACTGACTTATATGTTCTATATTTTTTCCTATAATGAGTGTGGTGGGTCACATTGTGTCCTCAAAGAGAGGTCGAGTCCTAACTCCTGGGGCCTGTGAACGGGGTCTTACGAGGCAGATTATTTCTCAGACATCATCCAGCTGAGGTCGTCCTTATTCAGGTGGGCCTACTCCAGCGAGACCACTGTCCTTAGAAGAAGAGACACGGGGGACGCGTGGAACCCGAGAGGCAGAGTTCGGGTGCTGGGACAAGCCACGGCCAAGGGCCTCCAGCAGTGCCGGAGCGAAGGGAGGCGCCCGGGGATTCTCTGGACGCCTCCCGAGCCTCAGCAGGACCGGGGGGAACACGCTCCTGCTGACTGAAGCCTTCCAGGGTCGTCACTGGCTACAGCAGCCACAGGAAACTAACACGAGTGAGTCTTTCTTGTGCACGCGACGGGGCCAAAAGTTTAAAAGACAGGCAAAGAGGAGGAGGAGGAGGAAGATGAGGACAGGGAGGGACGAGGGTGGGGTGAGGGGCCGAGCCCATCGGAGTTCACAGATGCTTCCAAGCCTGGTTAGGCGGAACAGCAGCAGGCCAGCTCCCTGGAGGGTGGGAAGTGTCTGCTCAGAGCTCGGCCCAGGTGGGCAGGGAGTGTTGTTGAATGAATAATGGTCTCCGGCCTGGGGAGTCATCCTCTTCTGTCCATCTCCCCACCCATCTCTCCCCATTCGGGAAGGTGCTCTGGGCAGAGCAGTGCAGCTCTGGGGCTGGTGCCCGTGACCCTGCAGGTGCACAGGGACCACGTGACTGCATGGGCGGGCAGGGGGCCGTCGCTGCTCAAGACCAACATCTCCATCGCCCCCGCCTCACTGGGGCCTGCGTGACCACCTGCCCTCGGCTTCACAACCAGCTGCTTGCCCTTTGTGCCCAAGCCGCCCCTCGTCACAAGTCAGACCTCCTTGCCGCTCCCGCACAATCGACCTGGAACACAGGTCGGACCTCACCATGCTCCCGCGTGAAGGGGCTCCCGGCGCCTGTCAGGCATTCAAGATGGGGTCTACTCGGGCCACTCGGGGTCCCCAGGCCCAGCACCCACAGCCCCTGCACCCTCCTGCAGCGTGGGGCCTCCGGGCCTCAAGCCAGGCCTCTGGGCAGTGCAGGGGCCGAGGGGGCGATGGGCAGAACATGAGCGGCTCAGCTCCTTCCAGGAAGGGCAGCCGGGCCCTCTGGGAGGCCTCCGGGCTGTCTTCCTCAGCTGGACGAGGACTCTCCGTCAGGCAGGGAAAAGACGGCACATGCCTTCTGCCCCCTGCTGACCTTGGCAGCCTGAAGAAAGGCAGGAAGCGGCCCCGGGGCTGCTGATGAGCTTCAGACCTCTTCCCCGGGCCTGGCAGGGGACCCGGGGAGAGCGCCTTCCGTAGATGCTTGGCCTTCCTTTGCCTTCTTCCTCTTCCTTCTCCAGGAGCTGGGGTGCCCTCGGTGGGCGCGGGCGGAGGAAGCCCGCTGGCTGCCGTCCGCGTTGGTTTGCGTAAACAGCTCTTTTTCCTGATGAGGTCAGTTTCGGCAAGGTTTTCGGGACACCTTGGTGTGGCCAGGGCTTTCTTCTAAGGAGCAGCGAGTCCAGTCAAGGTAACTGAGGTCAGTGGAAGCTGGGGGACACGGTGGGTCCCAGGGAGCCCCAGACCCCGGGGCTGCCTGTCCATCTCAGCCCCTCGGCTGCCCCGCCGTCCTTTCTCTGATGTGCTTTGGAGATCAGCTCCCTCTTTGCTCTCAGGGTCCCCAAATGGCTGCCCCCCAAATGGCAGCCTTTGCCCCCAAACCTCATGGATCTCCAGACCCAGGCAACTCATCTGCTCTCTCCATATTCAGGAGCAAGATCTGCTGCACGACCCCACAGCGCACCCCCGAGCCCTGCTGTCTGGCCCCTGGCCCGAGGTCTTTATGTGAGTTTCCTCATTCAATTCTCGAAATGACTCTACAAGGCAAGATTCCCTATTATCTTCGCTTATGAGGACATTTAGAAGCTCAGGCTGCTTAGGTAACCTGGCTAGTCTCGCATAGCCGATTCACAGGGAAGCTGGAATTCAGTCCAGGACCTGAGCCCTGAAGTGTTTGGGCCTGGTTCAGCTTTCAGCTTCGTTCCCTTGGAACCAAGATGTCCCTTCCCAGCCCGGTCAGTGGTGCTCATGAGGATGGTGGGTGAGGCGTCACATACCACCCCAGGGCTGTGGAAGGAACAAGGAACGGGCTCTGCCCGAGCTCCGGGGCAGGGATTCCTGCCTGATGCATCTGGCTCCTGGCACACAGTAGGTGCTCAGTAAACATTCGTAAACGTTTGCTGAAAAAAAGAATTTCAAGCAGCTTGGTCTTGTTCCTGCCACACAAGAGGAGGGGGAGGTGGATGTGACCTTCTTGGGGCCACCTGTGACCACCCGTCTCACCGTCCCAGAAAAGGACACCTCTTACTCTTGTTTGGGCTTGGTGGGAAGACCACTCCCAGGCCTGGTCACTGGGTTGACCCCGAGCACCTGCCGGGGAGCTCTGCCCAGGTCACCCCACAGGCAGTGGCCAGCCATCAAAGGCGCAGGCTGCGCGCACCGTGGAGGACACGGGCACTGATTAGACGGGCCGCGCCTGTGTTTCCGCAGAGCCTCCGGTGGCTGCGCGAGGCTCGCCCAGCGCTGCTGGACACCAACCCTCTTTCCCAAAGGTTCTCAGGACACGAGCAGGAAGCACAGCACACGTGAGCCGGTGAGAGGGTCTCAGGTCCCCAGGATGTGCCGTCACCGGGCACCGGCCCTCCAGCTCCCGGGCTCCTTTTGAAGGGCTAAGCAGGGCTTCCTAGGGGAGGCAGTGAGACCCTCCCTGGGCTCGTCCCCACGGCCCCAGCCTCCTCCATGCCGTCCCCCCAGGTCCCTGGCCCCTGCAGTTCTCATCTGAGCCGCCGGTGGTCCCCGGGCTGCAGCTCCTCTCCCTTTCACGCTGTGGTTATGGTTACAGAGCGGCGACCGGCAGGAGATTCAGCTTGCAAAGAGTGGTGGCGGATGGCGCTCGCTCATTCTCACCTCCTCAAGGGAGTCGGAGGTCACGCCCCCCACCAGGATGTGGAAGTGAATGGAAATCAGCATCCTGTCCCCAAACGGGTTTCTTTGGTGGCAGGAGGTGGCTCGAGGTAGCTCAGGACCTAATGTTCTCAAAAGCCCCTCTGGTTTCCTCTCAGATGCCTGACACGTGGTATATATGGTCTTCTAGAACTTTCCGGGCCAGGTTTTTGGGCTTATCCTTTCCTTGTTTTGTAATGGAGGTCATTTAGTACTATTAAAAATTAAACTTATTTTTGTCTTTGGGTGAGTTTGTCCTTAACCATTTGCATCAAGCAAAAATGAGGGAAGTCTGAGGGTCCCGTCCCCTCCCTCCCCTTGGCTACCCACTGTTGGCCTGCAGTCCAGCCTGTTTCCCCAGACCCTCCCCCGCTGCCAGCGCGGTTCCTTTAGCTTCCCTTGGGCGCTGCTGGGCAGCACCGGCAGAGGAGGGGTGGTCGGGCCTGGCTTCCTTGGCTCCCAGCAACCTCTGGGCCCTGGCGGGTCCTCCCTGCCCTTCTCTCACGGCAGGCCTTAGAGCCCTTTCTGCTTCTAGCACGTTGCAAACAGTGGCTGCAGGGACCTGTCCTCGGGTGACCTGAGGTCCTGCTCCAGCTGTCTCTGCGTCCTGCCCCCAGGAAGTCTCCATGCCCTGGTTCTTTGGGGTGTTTGTGATGGGACTTGGGGTAAAGAGGATCTCTGGGGCTTGGAGGAAACAGAGGGCAGAGGACAGACTGCGGGAAAAGTGGGCACAAACCAGGCATTCCCTTGGCGGCCTGGGAGACACGAGGCACCGCGCCCCTCCTCCAGGAAGCCCTGTCCAGGGTGGGCCTTGGAGTTGCCCCCTTTCAGAGGGTTCAAATGTCTTGGGGTCTGACTGGGACTCGCACTCTAATCTGGGACTGGGCATTACATGATGCCTGTTTCCAGGGGCAGTGGGTGGGTGCAGGACAGGCAGCCCTTGCAGGGTCAGGGAGGCTGAGGGGCCTGGAAGGCTTCCCGGAGGAGGAAAGGCTTCATACCACCCACTCGCAATCACTCACCTCCACCAGATTCTTCTCACATTGGGCAAATTGATGCCCAGTGAGGGTTTCTGGACCCTCTCTGCAGGCTCTCCCCAGTCCCGTGGTGACGTCCACAAATGCCACCTGCTACGCATGCCATTTTGCTTCCTGCAGGAGCTCTGTCTGATGCAGAGGGACATGCCTCACTCTGCCCAGCACCCCAGCCTCGCACCTCCCCACCTGAAAGGCAGCTGTAGGGCAGCAGGAACATCTTCCAAGACCCCCAGGGGACCCCTGAAACTGAAGAAAGCACCAAACCCTAAAGCTGTGACTTTTTTCCTACACAAGTGTATCAATGGTAAAGCTTAATTTACAAACAATAAGATATGTAGAACAATAATTAGTAATAACAGAACAATTATAGCAGTGTACTGCGCTAGAAGTTATTTAAAACTTGTGCGATCATTTCTAGAATTTTCCTTGCGCATCTCCAGAGTGCATTGACTGGGAGCTGACGCGGCAGCCACAGACCCGGTGAGTGGAGAGCTGCCTCCCAGGCCTCCAGGTGGTTCCTCGCTCCGCTCAGAACCCCAGGCTCTGAGCCTGCACACCTCTGCGGCTCTCCCGCAGGCCCCGTCCTGCCGTCCTAGGGCTGCAGGCTGCCTCTGCACCTGCAGCCAACCCGGCCTCCTCTCCAGGCCCTGCTCCCAGGCGCCACCTCCAGACAGCAGTCACTGTGATGGACCGGGCAGAGCTCTGCAGTGCAGGGACGGGGCCCCACCCTGACACAGCCCTGGCCGCTTCCTCACCTGCAGGCACTGCAGAGGGAGGCTCCGTCTGGAGTCTTTCGGAATTCTGTTTTTGTCTGTCCCTGGATACAACGTGGAATGGTGTGTGCTTTCCTGAGCCCTGGCACTGGGTCTGCCACCTGCGACCCCAGCAGGAAGCCTTTGTGGAAGGGAAGGCCAGCCACGATGGCCTTGTGTCCTGGTGACCTCCTTTCAGGCGGGCTGACGCTGGCCTTCTCCCCCGGGCACCACGGCCTGCCTTGTGTGAGGAAGCGTACGGGGCCCGACCTGGGGCCCTGCTCTGGGCCTGGGAGTGGACGTTTGCTCTGCCAGGGTGGAGCCCTACCCTTTAAGTGTTTGGGTCTAACCCACAAGAGCCCAGTGTGTTCCCAGGTCACATGGTTGGTGACATGGCCTGTGTAGGACAGAAGCCGGTGCCTCTGACGTTGGCAGCAGATGCAGGGCTGCTCTGAGAGGATCACAGCGGCACGGGCAGCTCTCCAAATGCACCAGACCCTAGCACGAGGTGCCCAGCAACCTTCTGAAGCTCAGAGAGGCAAAGACTCTGCTCAGAGCTGCACAGCTGAGCGCACCGTGGCTGGAGAGCTCCAGCCTGCCTCCTGCGCCCTGTAGCAGACGGGCAGAGCGACAGGCACCAGGCATTTCCCACGCACCCTGGAGGCAGCTGTCGTTGGCATCCAGAGTCCTCAGTGTGTCCACTTCATAGAAGTGAGGCCGGAAAGTCCCCGTGGGGAGATGGGCCAGTGTGGTCTGCAGTCCACTGGATGCATGGGTCCAGTCACGGAGAGACAGCGGGGAGGAAGAAAGGGAGAAAAGACCCCAAGGCCCAGGCTCACGATGGGTCAGAAGGCCTGTGTGCTGGAGCCCAGCTGGGCCTCTTTCTGGCTGTGTGACTCTGGGTGTGTTACCCCACCTCTCTGTTGTTCTGCCCCAAGCCAGCACAGCAGGGAGGTTACGCAGGGCCTGATGGGCTCCTGACTGCCTCCCCTCCCTCTGCCTCGCTCTTCCTTTCTCACCCCCCTCCGCTCCCTTAGAGCCTGCACTTCAGAGGCTGTGCGGAGACTCAGCCCCTCCAGGGCGGATCTCAGGCTCCCAGCTGAGAGCCACCCCCAGTCCACCCTTAGAGGGCCTGGGGGGAATGGGGACACCCTGGACGCCCCGCAGGTGCTGTGTGCAGCTTCAGAGGCCACCTTCCAGCAGGGCCAGAAAAAGCAGGGCTCCTAATCCCGGCACTAAACCTAGCGACAGTCAGGGTTCCTATGGCAACCTGCGATTTATTTTTAGTCGTACTTTAACATTAACATGATGTGAGGGTCTGAGCGTTACATTACTCCTTTTAACAGAACTGCAAAAAAGAAAAAGAGAAGAGAAAGAAGGTCTCGTTGTGAGGAGGTGCCACCCCCGGGGGCAGGGAGGGGCGACAAGATGCTGAGGAGTCTGCAGGGACCTGGTCCTGAGGAAGCGACTGCAGGGCCGGGCTGGGGGAGGGGACGGACACGGCCCGGTCACTGGGGGCCGGGAGCCCCCGCCCTAGAGGACTGACAGGCAAGGGAGGGAGAGGAGCAGGCCGGACACTGTGCCAGGCAGGCCAGCAGCCGGGTCTCCGAGGAGGGGCAGGCTGGGCCTCTGCCTACACCCAGAGGACACCACCGTCCATGTCCCCAGCAGCAGGCAGGGCAGGTGGGCAGAGAGCAGGTGTGGGCTCACAGCAGGCAGGCAGCGTGCAAGGTGCCATTTGGGGTGAGGGTGCACCGGGGCAGAAGGTCCGAGCTGGTTCTGGAGGGTGCACTGGCCTCCGGGCTTCTGGCTCCTACATGGGCTTCTTTCTGTCCATCTAGGTCCTCATCCCCGTGGTCACAGACTGTGCTCCCCTGGCCAGAGGGCTGGCCGCTTTACACCCCAGCCGCAGGTCAGTGTGATTGGTCCAACCAATGGGCTAACCAAAGAACAACCAATCAGAGGCTTCCCCGAGACTGAGCCACAGTTACCAGGGAGCTGCTCTCCCTCCACTGGGGTGCGGGGCGGGGCTTCTGAGCCCCAGTGTTGGCTTCCGGGACCTGGAGAAGAAAACGAGGCCAGTGGGCAGAGAAGCAGAGTTTTGCTTCCCTCAGTGCCGGGCCCTGTGGCAGAACCTCTTTGATTTTGCCTGACATCAATCTGACTTGCTTCTGTCCCTGACAGTCCAGCCAACCTGATGAATTCAGCCAGCCACTGTGACTTTGCCAACACAAGAGACGAAAGTAGCTTCTCAGGGAGGAAGGAAGGAATGATGTTCCTGTGCTGGCCACGGGTCACCACCATGCCAGGGGATCCTGTACCTTCTTGAGAACTGACATCCACAACCATCTTGGAAATTAAGAATTGGTAACACCTGCAAGGGGCCTGGGGCACAGAGAGGGACAGTGACTTGCCTAAGGACACACAGTCAGAGCTCATGCCAAGCTGGACTGGCAGCCAGGTCTCCCCCACTCCTTGCTGACTACGCTGACTTTCCTTCCCAGTCCTTGTGCAGTGGCCCCGGGGCAAGGTGCCTGCATGTAGCTTGTGACTCCCAAAGTATGAGCCTTGGACAGCCTTCCTGGGAAGTACCTGGCGCTGATCAAAAGCAGAGCCCTTGCTGGAGGTCCCAGACGTCCTGCGTCTGACTCCCGCCCCCCACCCTAGCCCGACTCCCACCCCAGGACACACCAGGAGTCCCTGCTTGCCCCGCCTCTGCTGTGCCTGGAAGGCTCATCCCTCCCTGTCCGCCAGCTCTGCAGACAAGTTTTCTGTGACCCCCCCAAGCCCCTTGTGCCTGGTGCGGACCCCAGCTGTCTTCGGGCCTCACTGCCCTGGCCTTCCACCCAGCCTCTCCCCCTGGCCTGCTCCCCGCCCTGGGCCCCTGGGTTAGCCAGGCCTGCTGTCGTCTGCCCTGGCCCTGGAAGAGGGCAGGCAGCACAGAGCTCGGTCCCGCCGCGCCCCACACCCCACTACCCTGCTTCCCGCATGGGGGACTGAGCCCAGCGCCTCCTGAGGGTGAACCTCACGCTCAGTCTTTCAAAGCAGGGAGGCAGCCTCGCATGGGTCCAAAGCACAGGCAGCCAGGCCTCTGCTGACGCGGGACCCTCCCAAGCAACCTGTGCCTCCTTCCCTCATCTGGGAAATGGGGAGGAGCACACACGTGGCCGTGGTGGTGAGGATGGAGGGGACCGTGCTGCCCGTCCAGCACGGCGCCCTCAGCGTCCGGGAGCTGGCTTGAGGACCCCTCAGGCACAAAGGTCTGAGATGTGCAGGTCCCTGGTATGAAATGGCACAAGTCGCATAGAACCTGCACAACCTTGGTGTGCTCTCGACCATCCCCAGATGACTTGATACTTGATACAATGCAAACGCTGTGCAAATAATTGTCACACTGTATTTTTATCATTGTATCATTTACTGTTCTAAATATTTCTATCTGGGGTTGGTTGAATGCAGAACAGAGCTACAGGGAATCCACGTTCCACCCTTCATTACCATCACCTCATGGAGCCAAGTCAGGTGGCAGTCCCCAAATTCCCACTGGGACACACCCTTAGGCACTACCTCATTTAATTCTCTTGACCAACTTAAAAGGCAGAGATGTGGACTGGGGTTGTGGCTCAGTGGTGGAGCGCTTGCCTAGCATGTGTGAGGCACTGGGTTCGATTCTCAGCACCACATATAAATTAATAAAATAAAGGTCCACTGACAACTAAAACTAATTTTTTTTTTTTTAATTTTAAAGACAGAGTTGTGCTATCATTACCCAACAGATGAAGAAACTCAGGCACAGAGAGGTCAAGTGACTTGTGCAAGACCACACAGCATACGAGGGGAGGGGTTGACTTGAGCACAGGATTAAGGTTGAGCACAGTCTGACATTACCCAGATGTGGTTTCAGATTCTGGCTCTGGCTCTTGCTAGCTTTGTGATTGCAGGCAACTTGTCTCACTTAATTGAGATTAATTGAGATCTGTAAAGAGGGATCATTATCTCTACTCCAGTGCAGAACCTGGCTCGGCGGCAGGTGCCCTCCACCACCTCGAGCCGCCTCTCAGAGGCCAGGCTGCAGGGACCGACTCTGCCCTCTGGAAAGCACATCGTCCTGGGACTCGCGCTTCCTTCCCAGGACCCTGGCGCCTGGGCCGGGAGGTAGGCTGAGAAGAGATGGTTCCCTTCTGAGCCTCGGTTTCCTCATCTATGGAATGCAAGAGCAAGGGTGCCCTCCTGGCAGGGACGTGGCAGGGCACGAGGTGACAGCACAGTGCCACTTAGCCAGACACCTGAGGGCCCAGAGTCCAGAGCTGGGCCCCCGGACGGGAGTGTCAGCTGCACCTGGAGCCACGCCCGGGAATGCAGTTTGCTCTGAAAAAGGAGAGGAAAGAGAACGGGCAGGGCAGGGAGGGCGGGAGGGGGCCAGAGCGGGACCAGGGCCGCTGGTGGGTGCCCGGCCGCAGCTCCGGGGGACCCGTGGCGGCTGCATTTCTGTGTGTGGGTGTCTCCACTCCAAGGGCTCAGCCCCCCAGGATTCCCAACTTGGTTGGGGATGGGGGAGGGCTTCTTCCTTCTGCTCGGTTACAATGGGTGGCACTCATGAGTCACCCTCATTCCGTCGACACTCGCCGCCCACACTTCCGGGGAGCCAGCGAGGACTCCATCTGGGGACCCCTCCCCTCCCTTTCCTTCACTCGCCCTGGCCAGGATTTGCTGGAGACGCCCCCTTGCCTCCTGCTGCCCTCTCCCTCCTCTCCTTCCTTCCAACAGAGAAGAGAGGAAGAAACAAATTGGCTTCATTTTTCCAAAATATCCCTGTGAAAAATGTCCTCTGCTTTTCACAGGTGGGGAGAGTGGGGGGACCCAAGGTCGTGCTGCTAGGACCTTGACCGGGCCTTCCTAACTGCCGTCCTCCGCAGTCCTGAGGCTGGAGGTGGCATGAGGGCATCGGCCTTAAAGGGCGAGCGGGAGGCTGAGCCCCCACCCCCACCCGAGCCCTCCGGTGGGCGGAGCCCCGCTGCCCCGACGCCTGGCCCAGGAAATACGATCCCACGGCCTCATTCACTCCTTTGCCTTTAAAGGGAATGCCCAGTCACCACCTTTCTGTCTGGATCCAGCACGGAGGGGGACCTGGGGCCCTCGGGAGGAGTCTGCATCCCTGCCCGCATGACCGCCCCGACAGGAGGGTCAGCGCGCCCGCCCTGGGCAAAGGGGCTCCAGGCATGTCCAGGACCTGACCCAGCCAGGCCGGCTGGGCGGCAGCTGCGAGGAGGCCGAGCTCGGATCCCGGGAGGCGGGTCTCCACGGGGCTGGCCTCCACGCCTGCCTCCCACAGCTCCCTGAGTGGGGGCCTTCTTGGCCTGAGGCTGGGGGACTTTTGGGCCTGGACCATTGCAGGCTCAGCGGGTCGCAGGCTCCACATGGGGGAGGGGGGAGGGAGGGGCGGCGCCCGGAGTTCTCTGCCCACCCAGCCAAAGGCCGTCCACCCCATGCAGAACCTCAGAGCCACATCCGAAGGCGCGAGGGCTGATGGCACGCACGCCGGGTGGGCAGTTCCCCCAGGGTTTCCCCACAGGATGCCCATGTGCAGCAGGTGGCCTAGGGGTGGTGGACAACGTGGTGGGCAGAGGGCCATGTCCATCGGGCCTGAACCCCGCACCCCCTAAATCTGAGACCGACGTTACCACTGAGGAGCAGGATCACCTCCCGGTGTCCAGGAGGGGAATTGGCTGGGAGGGGCCACCCCCCTTTTCACGCCGCAGCCCTGGGGCGCGGGCGCTCCCTGTCCTGGGCCCTGCATCCACTTCACCCCTGCCGGGCGCTCCCTCACTCCCTCCGCTCCCCTCCCAAGGCCCAGGTCACTGCCCCTTCTCCAGGACGTCCCCCACTGCGGGCCTCCCAGTCTCTTGAGCTTCTGGGACCCCTGCGGGCTGTGCATCTAACCCGCTGAGCTTGCCCTGCGCCCCCCTGGGCCTGGCCCTGCCAGGGGCGCGGTACAACGGGGATCGGTCTAGGCTGGGCTGGCTGGAGCTCACGTTCCGACCCCTTGGGCGTCTGCAGACTGTGACTGTGCCGAGGGGTCCAGGCTGGAGTGGGGGGGACCCTGGCACCACGAAGGAAAAGAGGAGGGGGAGTTCGCCCCTGGCAGGGGTCGCTGAGCTGGGTATGAAAGAGCCGTCCATGTGCGCAGCCTGGAGAAGGGAAAGCGGCAGAGACCCAGGGCCAGGATGGCCTGGCTCTGCGTGGAGGCCACACTTGCCTTTGCCCTATTCCCAGATGCCCAGGTCCAGCCACCTCTGCTCCTCCACACTGGCTGCTCCCCATGGAACATCCTCCCCTCCTCTAGCCGTAGCTTCCGCTTCCGGTTGCCCAACTTGCCTCCCCGCCACCCTGTCCTTCCCAGACCAGCTGCAGCCCGGCTCCTGCCCCAGGGGCAGGTCTGGTGCACCCCTGCCGTGTGGGCTGGAGCAGGCACTGGCCCAGGGGACTGGATCCTGGAGGACCTGTGGGCACGGTGCCAATGGCAGAGGCAGAACACAAAAAGTCGCCTCTGGGTTGAACCTGCGCAGACATTTGTTTCTTGTCATCGTCCCGAGTGATAGGAACAAGCGTCTCCGCAGCACTCACGTTGCCTTAGGTCTTCCAAGTCCTCTAGAGATGACGGCGACGTGCAGGGGCGTGAGGTTCTGCGCAGACACCCTGCCATTCTGTGAAGGGGCTGGAGCATCCTGGGCTTTGGCATCTGCCCTGGCGCCTGGAACCTGTCCCCGTACATGGAGGGAGGACACTGTGTGCTGAAGAGGGAAGAGGGGGACGCGGTGGGGTGGGCGATAGAGGGGCAGGAGGGGAGGGTGAGGACATGGTGACTGAGGTGGAGTCTCAGGCCTAGAAGGAGCCTACGTGGACACCCAGGCTGGTGATCCCAGGCGTCATTGCACCGGGAGGAGTGGGGGACAATCAACCCTGCACAGTGCCAACCCCAGGCCACCTCTGGGGAAGCCATAGTTTTGCCCTGGGGCTGAAGAGGCCCAGGCCAGGCTGCTGGGTGAGGCCCCAAGTGGAGGCCCTGAAGGGAGGCAGTGGTGGGACTCTGCCCTGGCTCCAGCTGGACTCCCAGGGTCTGGGCCTCACTGGGACAGTGACCACGGGGCTGGGTCTCCGGGCCCAGACAGGGAAGCTGGAGGGTGGGAGGAGGGTCGAGCAGTGAAGGGAGAGCCGGGTCAGGGAGGCATCTGGAGGTGCCACAGCGGCCCTCCAGAGGCCCAGAGGTCAGCGAGTCCCCCAGAGACCCTCAAGGCTGCTCCAGTCTGTCCCTCCCTCCCTGCGGCCAGGGCTCTGCTCCTGAACAGGAAACGCCTGCTCTGGTGGGCCCGTCTTGCTCCAGCAGAGTTAAGATGTCACCAGTGTCGAGTGGAAGGCCCTGGGCCTTCCCTGGAGCCCGAGGGCTGGAGGAGCCCTGCCGGCACCCCCCGCGAGCAGCCGGCCTGATCCCCTCTGGCACATCTGAACCTGCCTCCGCCACCGTGGTCACCGTCCCATGGCTGGGGACAGCCGTGTTCTGAGAGGGACCGAGGCCAGGCACCGGGGGAAACTCGTCACCCATGAGAGCTAAGGTCCCGTTCTGAGGTCCGCTTCTTGGGAGCGGCCTCTTTCCCCTGTTTTATAACTGGGACGCTGAAGGTCGGGGCAGGAGTGACATGCTCAAGACCAGGTCTAATGAGTGAGGGGCTGGGATTTGCTGCCAAGGCTGGGAGATCCCCTGCTGCTGAGCTCTCAAAGGAGGGACCGTCAAGAAACCAGCCAGCCTACGCACCGTCCCTGCCATCCGTGCGTCCAGCCTGACGCCAAGCAGGAGCCGGCGCTTCTCAGGGGTCCGGGTGCCCGCCCTGGAGCCTCCCACACACATTCCCTCTGGGAATCTTTATAACAGGATTGGAAAGTAGGTATGATCCCTACCCCCATTTATCAGTCATGAAACCGAGGTTCCCAGGGGCTAAAGACCTAGCCCAAGGCCACGGCCATGAGGAGTAGGACCAGGACTTGACGGTCAGCGTTCTTCACGCCCCCAGCCAGGCCGGGTGGGGCTGTGTTAAGCGACACTTGATTGATATCTAGACCCTCCCCGTGGGGCATCCCCCACAGAGAGGCAAACTCCAGGAGAGAGACTCCAGAAAACCCAGGCTCGGACGCCCCTTTCTCCAAACTTCCACAGACGCAAAGCCAGCGGCCAGGTTTGCAGACAGACCGAGTCCCTGCCCAGTTCTGCTGGCCTCATCCCCCGGCAGCAGTGAGGGGCAGCAGCTCACCTGGCCTCTGTAGGAGCCTCCCCTTCCCTACAGGTGATGGTCAGAGAAGGATCCCGGCTTACGGAAGCTTCTAGAAGGGAGCACGTCAGAAGTCGGCACTATTCTCTTCTTCTTGGCTGTTCTGAGGTGAACATGTCCCCCAAACTCATGCTGGACTCCCACCCCGAAGTACCTTGGGGTGGGGCCCTTGCAGAGGGAACCAGGTTAAAATGAGGCCATTGGGGTGGGTTGGCCCGCTGTGACGGTGTCCTTGTACAAGGGCAAATTTGGCCACAGACGCACCCACAGGGAGGTCACATGAAGACAAAGGCAGAGAGGGACAGGACATGCCCACAAGCCAGGGCCCTCACGGCTGGCCAGCGGATCTCCAGAACCTTCAGGAGGGGCCTGGGGCAGGCTCTCCCTCCTGGCCCTCAGGAGGAGCCGACGGCCACCCGTGGTCCTGGGACTCCCAGCAGGAGTGTGAGGCTTCCGTTGTCCACGGTGCTCAGTCTGTAGCACAGCTGGCCTTCCGTTCACTCGGGTCCCACGTCAGCTGATTCAACCAACCACAGATTGAAAGTAATTTTCTGAAAAACTGTCTCTGCCCACGTGGACAGCCTTTTCCCGTGGTCGGTCCAAACAATGCAACGACGACTCACGTGGCATCTGCATTGTGCCAGGTGTCCCGGGCAATCCAGGGGCCACGTGAAGTTCTCAGGAGGCCGTGCACGGGTCCGAAGCAAACGCGGAGCTGTTTTGTGTAAGGGACTCGGGAGAGCGTGGACGTTGTTGTCCAGGAGGGCCCTGGAACCAGCCGCCTGTGGACACCAAGGGACAACTCCTTTGGGTCACAGCAGCCCCAGCCAACTCGTCCTCTGAAAGTGGACACCGCCTTCTCCTCTCAAGAGGGCCAGAACTTCCCTGCCAGCAAACTCACTTTTCTCACCGTTCCAGAACATTCCCCAAAGACGACATGCCACAGTCCCAGGTCTCCGAGAGAGCCTGGCTTCAGGCAGACACGTCCCGCGGTGGTGCTGGGGGGCTCACGTCACCCTGGGAGCTGACGTCCTCTCCAGCCCTCCCACCTCTGGGGCGACTCTGGGGACCGCCCCATGTCACAGGCTGGTGAGGTCGGGGGCTCGGGTGTGGCAGGGATGGGACCCAGACCCAGTCCCCTCCTCTCCAGCCTCAGTCACAGTCCTGTGCACCCCTACGTCCTGGCGCCTGGAGCTCCCCTGAGCCCCCCAGGGCTGGCTGCTGCCTGCAAAGCCACCAGCTGCCCCTGGCACAGCAGTCCCCCGGGCTCAGCAGCCCCTGCCTCATGCCTGGATCTTTGCTCCCCCTGGATCTCCTAGGCCACAAGGAAGGTGCCCCCTGTCGCTCTGAAGAGTAGAGGTTCCCGGAACGCGCTGAGCTCTGCTGCTCACACCTGGCCAGCTCCCGTGCTGGCCAATCCTGCGGGGCCGTTGGCCATGAAGTCCAGTGTCCCTAGAACTGGCTTAGAATCCTGATTCCGCCTCTGCCACCTGGGTGGCCCTGGCCAAGCCAGTGTGCTCTGGGCCTTCTTGACCTCGTTGGTGCAGTACAGGTCAGGTAGGAGCCGCCTCAGTGTCGTCGCGGGGACGGTGAAGTGAGGAGTCTGCTGACGCACTCAGCACAGTGCCTGGCACACGCGGCACTGAGCCGGACGCTACCCAGGTTATTGTTGTGTGTTACGCTCTCATTCATGGCTAGTACCGCCAGGTCTCAAAGGCAGCCACAAACTTGGCTGCAATCCCAGCTCAGCCTCTCACGAGCTGTGTGACTCCAGATGGGTCGCCCACGTCTCTGAGCCACGGTGTCCTCATGTGTACCATAGGGTAACAGGGTTGGAGCGAGGCTTGAAGGAGGAGACGTGCGTGCTGCTGCCCTGCGTCTGGCTGGGATTTAAATACGACTCGAGAGTGTCTCCCGGCCCGGTGGCTCCCTGGCCCCGGGAGGGCGTCCAGCGAAGGAGGCAGGTGCTCGGCCAGTGTTGCAGCCTGAGCAAACAAGCTGCGTTTGCATGCGTCCCTGTCCTCAGGTGCAGCTCGCGGACCACCGCCCGTGCTGCATGGGTGCTGCAGGGCAGGAGAGGTCAGGGTGCTGCTCATCTCTCCAGGGGGCATGCCGCCCAGGCCCCGTCTTGCAGGGACAGGACCCGTCTGTCAGTGGCAGCCCCTAGTAGGCCACAAGGGAGCCTTGGGTGCTGGGGGCTGGGTGGGCAGAGCCGGGTTTCCTGGCTGGTTTCTGTGGTCCGTGGCCTCGCAGGTGCCCCGGCTGGTTGTACTGCAGCCCAGACTCCCCTGTGGGCTGCGAGGAGGTCTGCATTCAGCTGAGCTCTGTCCTGCTCGGCTGGAATGTCCCAGGGAAGGTAGCTGGTCCCTGACGGATGGCATCTGACCTGGGACACTAGGTAGACAGGGATCCTGAGGCCCAGGACAAGCAGCCAAAGCAGCAGGCCACACGGGCCCCTGATGGCCCGCCCTGTCTGCTGCCCTGCCTCTGCTCAGGGAGCACAGCTGCAGACGGGCTCCTCTGCACACTCCAGGGTGGCAGCCCCGCCCCGTGGGACTCCATCCCTTAGGACCTTCACCTCCAAGTCCCAACACCCTGGGCAGCCAGCCCGAGAAGGCTGACACTGCACCAAGCACCACCATGGGATTATGGGGAGCAGGAAGTTGCCGGACGGGTGCACCCCGCTCTTGGGGGTCAGACGGGAGCAAGTGGGCCTAAATCGGCAGCTGCTATGGTGTGGATGTGGTCTGTCCCCCAAGGGCTCCTGTGTAGGTATGAAGAGGTGGTGGGACCTTTAAGAGGTGGGGCCTAGTGCATGTAATTGGATCACCGAGGGAGGGGCTTCAGGGCCTCCTGTAGAGTGAGGGGGCTTCTGCAAGAATGAGCAGTTGTAAGAGGGCTGACCCTGATTCCCTCTGGCTTCCTGCTCCACGTGACCTCTCCCCTCTTACGTGCCCTCCACACAAAGCTTTTGCCATGAGGCCCTCATCAGAGGCCAAACAGACGGGCCTCCTAGTCTTGGACTTCCAGTCTCCAAAACTGTGAGCTCTTCTTTCTCTATAGGTGATCCAGCCTTGGGTATTTTATTACAGCCACAGCAAACAGGCATTTCCAGGAAGGATCCAGGCTCTGATTCTCTCACCCTTTCACACCCAGCTGCCTCCCCACAGCCTCTCAGACTTCACACTTCTCCTGCTTCTCCTGCAGCATTTATCACCTGACACCCTGGATGAGACACCTGCAACCTTTGCTGTGTCGTCTAAACATGCCACCCTGTTCTGCAGCAGGGCTGGGGTCTTGTCCTGTTCACTGATGGATTTCCAACATGCACAACGGGTGCCTAGACCCTAGTTAGGTCCTCAGTAAGGATTTGCTAAGTCATCAATGAATTGGTGACAGAATGTGGTTGGACACAAAGCAGGACTTACTGATGGGTCCATGGCAAGATTTGAGGAGAGACTCTGAGGATGTCACATAGGATTGTTTTGTGACTGGAGAGTTCTGTCACTGAGACTGAGCGTGTTCAGGAAAGCAGGGCTGAGAGGTGGGCCATTTGCCCAAGGCCCGGGGCTTTGAAGGCAGGTCTTTCTCCTGCACAGCAGCCCCAGGATGAAGACTTCCCTGGGGTGCGCTGCTTCGAGGGGGCGGCCCGTGCTGGCGGGCGGCTCTCCTTTCTGCTGCTGCATGGTCATGGCCACGCATGGCTCCTGTGCCCGGCTGGTGGGGCCGAGCTCACGGCCGGGTCAGCCCAGCCAGGGGTCTATGTGGCCGGGGTCCCCGCGGCCTCCAGCGCTGCTCCTGAAGCTGCCCCCGATTTTGAGCCCACCCCTTCTCCTCCCAGTTCCTTGGCCCCAGCCGGGGGCGGAAGCCACCCACCCGCGCATCTTCCCTCCGCGAGCACCACCTCCCCGCCAGGCAGCTGTGACATACGCACTTCAAGCAGCTGTGGAGGACCCGTGGAGGCCCACCGGCCCGCTCTGTCCCAGGGGCAGAGGAGGGTGGCGGTGCGAGCCGGGCTCGGCTGCCTGGACTGGCCGCCTCCAGGCGTCCTCTGCTCCTTCCCCTCCCGCTCCAGCCTACAGCCTCCTCTCCGCAGCCAGGACTGTGCAGCCCGGGGCCTTGGCCTCGCCACGGGCACCCAGGGCACCTCGTGCCTGCCTCCCGCGCACCTTCAGGGCTGTCACCAGCCCCTGCTGGAGGGCCACTCCCCCTCCTCCCAGCCTAGGGTCAGGACCTCCCAGCGCCCCGCGCATACCTTCTCCCTGTCATTGTTTTCTTTCTGGTATTTATCGTTTTCCAAAATCACACATCGAGTTTATGGTCTCTTTCCTCCATCGGAACACTTAGCGCCAAGAGGGCATGACCTGGACTCTGGTCGACCACCGTGTCCCCAGCTAGGAACCTGGCCTGGCGCTAGGGGGTGGCCTCCAGGGGTCAGCAGCGAATGAGCAGATGCGCCCGCAAGCTGTAGGCTGGCCCTGTGGGAGGACGTCCTCAGCCTTCAAACCTCACGTGCACCTGCCTTGCTGGGTATCAAGTCCGCGTTTGTTTTAATTTCTAGAAACGCATCTTTTCATCTCGGGGAGACGAGTGAGCAAAAGCACTGGGAAGCTGCCCTTGGCTCTCCTGCATCTGCGGCCTTGGCGGTGTGTGGGGACGGGGCCTGGGGGCAGGCGGTGCTTCTCCTGCCCTCTGTCCCCTAGTGTGACAGGACCACCCGTCCCCAGGGACAACGTGCCCAGAGGGCAACTCCAGCCACAGCAAGTTCAAGGCCCAGTGAGGGAGACGTGGGGGGTGGAGAAAGTCAGCCAAAGACGACTCGTGTGGTATGATACCTGGATGATCAGACAATGCTGGAGGTCTGCTGGGGGGACGTACCTGTGAATCCCCCAGGAAGGACTTCTGAGAAGGACAAAGGGGGTTAAGAAGGAAGCCCTGGGAGCTGCCTAGGGGCCTGGAGTCTGTGCAGGGCCCTCTATATCCGACAGGGCCAGTTGCCCATGTTGGGCACTGTGCAGGTGTCAGGGTCAGGCTGGTAGGGGTGGGGTATGGCACTTGCTCCTCTGGTCCCCACCCCCATTTCCAAGATCTCTTCCTGGGAAGGTCGAAGGCCCGGTTCAGGACCCCCCCCCCCCCATCTCATTTTCACACTCCCATGAAGGATGCAAACCTGTGACAAGACACTTAACACTTCTACCCCCAGAGAAATGTGAACTGAAACCGCAGCAGGTCACCTGGATGAACCCCTAGTGGCTACCAGGGAAAGGGTCACCAGCAGCCATGGCCAGGACAAGGGAGCAGCGGCAGAGGTGGCTGATGGGAAAGTCCCTTGCTGCAGCTTTCGAAAGGGGTCTGGAAGTTTCTTGTGAAACTATGCACTCGCCCTAGTTCCAGCCGCTCAACTGTCGTTTGCATGAGAGAAAATGAAAAAGCAGAACGGCCCACGAGGGACCAGGCCGCCCACGATTCACTAACGGATGCGAGGATACATTCGAGCCACGCGAGTGAAATGCGCTCAGCAGTAACGAGGATCGGCCCTGATGTCCAAGACCAGGTGGTCTCAGAGCCGCAGGCCGGCCGGGCAGTCGTAGAGGGGCCACGCGGTGAACTTCCAGGAAAGGTGGCCCGCCTGGCCCCGGGCGGCACGTCGGCAGAGGGAACCTTACCGGAAACTTCCAGCATCCTGACTGTGGTGGTGGATTTTACCGCTTTATAAGTTTATGGATGGCTTTATCCAAACTGTGGATTTTATTGTGTGTAAATTTTATCTCAATCGAGGCCTGAGCGCGGGCGCCTTCTGCGCCTGGCCGGCTCCGGCCGCCGCCTGCCCTCTCCCCTTTCCCGGCTCCGGGCCAGGCTCCCGAGGCAGCGAGTAATGAGTGCGCAGGCGTCTCGGCTCTGGAGCCAAAAACAACAGCAGGACCACGTCCGATGCCAAGACTCGTCCCAGGAGCCGAGCTGGGCCACCCGCCCCCGCCCGCGGCCCAGCGCCCTGCACGGGGCTTCCTGCTGCGAAGCACCCAGGGTCTGGCCACGGGCTCCCGTGGCAACGAGGCCGCCAGAGAGCGCCCACCTCGTGCTGGCCTCTGCCCAGGTCCTCTCCAGTCCTGCTTTCTTCTCTCCTCCTGCCTCAAGGGGCTCCTTGTCCCCAAGTCCCAGGTGAGCACACGGAGGCCCTGACACGGCGCCTAGGGACAGGAGCCTGGGCGGCTTGCCGCCCTGCCCTGGGCAGTGCCCGCGGCTCTCCCGGAACCCCCTGCTTCGAGGCTCTGGGGTGTGGAAGGCGAGGGGCTGGGCGCCCGCAGCCTCCTCCGGAGCATTGTTCTTCTCTCACGCGACCATCCTGCCAAGAGGCCCTGGCGGAAGGAGGAAGTACTGCGGGGCTTCCAGGGCAGGGTGACACCGTGGGAGGAGGGGGACCTGGCCCGGCAGGATGTGGGGTGTGGCCTGCAAGAGCTGGGCTTGCTGTTGAGGGGTGAGGTCCCGGGGCGCCTCAGCCTCCAGAGCCTGCTTCCCACTGCTCCACTGAGCCCCTAGTCCCAGCCCCTGGGCATGGCCGCAGGACCTCTGCCCCTTCTGGACCAGACTTCCCGACCTCCGAGGAGCGTGGCTGCGCCTGGCCTACCTGGAGGCAGTAGACTCATGGTTAGGGACCACGTGGGGAAATCCAGACCTGTCTCCTGTGTGTCCTTGGGAAACTCACTTCACTTCTCTGATCTCTGAAAAAGAGGTCAGTAATAGGGTGGGCCCAGTAGGCCCACACCCGTCCTGTGTGGCTTTGCTCTTCACCCCAGCAGGGCTCGGCCAGGGGCTTTCTTCCCTGGAAGGCGTAGGCGGCAGGCAGTAGGAAGAGGGGCTTGCCTTGGGGACAGGTATGCTGAGTGACCCTCTCGGGAGGGTCATTTCTGTGTCCGCTGAACCTGGGCCTGGCTTAGGCCTGTCCAACCCTGGGGGACAAGATCCTGAAAACACACCCCAACTCCAAATCACTCCACATCCAGGCCGCGCGGGGACAGGCTGGGCTACACACGGTGGTTTCTCGCAGGAAGGCTCGTCCCAGCGCGGGGAGCAGGCATGCGTGCAGCGGAGACCAAGGCCAGGCCCCGACAGAGCAAGGCCCTGCTCTGCTTGGAGGAGCGGTCCAGGGAGGGCAGAGCGGGAGCTGACTGCTCCGGCCGGGAGCATGTGCCTCGGCTGACTCCTGGGTGACTCTGCTCCGTGTGTCCTTAGGGAATGCTCCGGGAGCCCCTGGGTGGACAGGACCCCGTGCCCTGGACACGGTCACGCTTAGCCTCCGAGGGAAGCACCTTAGGCGGGACCTGCGAGCTGGAAGAGCCCCCAGGGAAGAGGCGCTCCCCCGCAGGCCGCACCTGTGCCCTGGGAGGGACGTGCCCCGCGCGCTCGCTGTCCTCTCTAGACTTCCAACCAGTATCCTGTTTCCAAGGAGCCGCGCACCCTCTCCCTCACACCGCCCCCCCATGCCCCACTGACGAGCTGCCAGCGTTGGTGACGCCTTGTGGGTCTGCCTCCAGCGAGCTGCTGTTGCCTCGAGTGACTCCGACGTGCCGGCCGGGGTAGACACCTGTCGATTCTGTGACTCGTGGTAGTGCACCCCACCTTGTGTGTGCCTCCGTGAACAGTGCGTGTCAAACTTTGTTGAACATCTCTACGACACTATGGTGCAGGTAGACCGTCCTCAGGCTCAGAGAGGCGAGCTGACTTGCCTGAGGGTCACGCAGCTGAAACCCAGATTCCGACCCGCCTGGCACCAGGTCCGGGGCTCTCAGCCGCGGCCCCAGGAGAGGATTTGCCTGTGCACTTGTCCAGAAGAAGGCTGTGCCCAGCCCAGGGTGTCCTGGGGACAGGAACTCTTGGTCTGAACAGAAATAAAAAGCCACATATCAAATGTGAAATGCCTTCAATGATTAAAGTGGAAACAAAGTGTCAGCAGCAAACGCCACCATGGGTCACTGCCACAGGCTGGGCACTGGCCTTCACTCTTCCCAGTCACCCCAGCAGTGCACTCTGACAGTACAGGGCAGGGAGTTTATGGGTGGACGACGGAGTCCAGGGCGAGGGGGCTCAGCGCAGTTTACCAGAGGTCGCTAAGTCTCAGCACCCGTCGCCGCGAAGCCGGGTCCCCCTCTGCACCTGCACCCTCACACCTCGGCCTCCGTGTCCACGGGCCTCCATTCAAGGCCGCCAGCAAGAGAAGCCGAGTGTTTCCAGACATCGCGTCTGCGCTGAACACCTCAGAGGTTTTCTTGGGAAGATGGTCAGTGGTTGACCCTGAACATGCTGAGCAACTATTTCCAGGACATTGCCACCGCGCTAGGTGTGTCACCTAGAGGCCATCTAAGGCACGTGGGAGGCTGTTGTGGGTCTGCGCTAACGTCCCGCACTTTACAAGAAGGACTGGAGTGTCCATGGCCCTCGGTGTCCAAGGGGGGTCCTGGGACCAGTGACCCGTGGACTCCCAGGGACCTCTGTACTTGGTCCCATTGGACAGAGCTGTCAGTTCCCAAGCTGGGCCACATGCCTGACAAGGGGACAGCTGGGATCCGGGTGACCTTACCACTCTCGGCCCAAGGCCTGGCACACGGGGCTGCTCAGCGAGGACCTGCTGGCCGGCTGGATGAAGGCAGGAAAGGCCTGAGCAAAAGGGAGCGGCCGCGACCTGGACGCCTCCACCCAAGCCCCAGCTGGCATCTCCCGGACGCCAAGGCCACAGACGTGCTGCCTCAGAAGCCCACGTGGGCTCTATTTATTCTGAGACAGGGTCTTGATAAGTTGCCGAGGCTGACCTCCAACTGACAATCCTCCTGCCTCAGCCTCCCGAGTAGCTGGGATCACAGACGTATACCACAGCGCCTGGCATGCGGGCCTCTTTAAGTGCTCAGATTCCAGGACCCCCTGCAGTCTCTGAATCAAAATGCCCAGGAGACCTTATGTTTAACCCACTTTCTGGGTGATTCTGTGTTCACCCAAGTTTTGAAAGCCACGGCTCTAGCTCAGTTCAGATACCCCAGTGGAAAGAGGCCTCCTCTGTGCAGGGCCCCTGGGTGCTCAGCGGGCATCAGCTCTCTCCATCAGCACGCTGCAGCTGGCGTGGTCCAGGCACAGTGAGCGAGATCACCAAGGACAACAAAGGTGACTTATTAGGGAAGACGGAGGACTGAGGGGCAGGTCGGCAGGAGGAGAAGCAGGCGCCGTGCCTAATCCCCTCGGGGGGCAGGAATCGCCCCGAGAGCCCGGACGCCCCGAGAGCCCGGACGCCCTGCCAGGGACTCATTTAGAATGGATGCCCTGAGCCGCTAGCCCGTTGCAACTCCGCAACAAGATTCATCAATCTGGGCCTGAAAGGCCCTTGGACCATCTAATCCGTGTGTGTTCAAGCTTTTGGATGTTTTTCTCGCGCTGTGGATTCCTTTGCTCAGGTGAGATCGCGGCCCTGATTCCTGGGACGGATGGGAGTGGAGGCCTCAGGCCTCTGCTTTTGCACATCGTGAAGGCCAGAAACCGCAAAGCCGTGGTGCCCCCAGTGCCCCCCCGGGACTGCCTTGGAGACAGAGCAGAGGGACGTGAGCGGGTGGGCGCAGTCCAGGGTGACAGGTGTCCCTGTTCAGACGAGGACATTAGGACACGAGGACACACGGCAGGAGGGTGGCCATCCACAAGCCAAGCGCACGGGCCAGTTCTGCGTCAACCTTGACCCCAGACTCCAGCCTGCAGGACCCAGAGGAAAGGAGTCTCTGTTGCTTAACCACCACAGTCACACTGGCCCAGGGTGGAGGCTGCGCCTGACCAGCATCCTGGCCCGGCAGCCCCTCAAAGCCTGTCCACACTCAGAACGGCTCTGGGCTCTGGATGAAGGGAGAGGCAGCTGAGGTGAGGACGGAGGGGACGTGGTGGTGGAGACTGTAGCTGCTGTCCCTGCACTTGGCTGGGGACACTGGGAAGGGAGGTCTGGGATGGGGTCTCCCTGACACACCAGATCTCCCAGCCGGGAGTCACCGGAAGGCCAGCTCTGCCCGTCTCTGTGGGCAGGACCCTGCCTGGTCGGTGCAGTCGGGAACCAGCGGGGCGTGGAGGCCAGGCTCCCCGCAGAAGCCCTGCCACAGGCCCCGCACCCCCGGGGGCTCTGCGCGCTTCCTCTGGAGGAGGATCGTGGGTAGGCCATTCCCAAGCACTGTGACCCTCCTGGCGGCAGGAATTTGTTCCCTTGCTGTGATAATGGCTGCCTGAAAGGTCGGGTTGGACAATGAGAACAGCCAGCAGGGACCTCTGTGTCTACCCAGCCAGACTCAGGTCACTGCGCCTCACCCGCCATCGGACAAGCGCGGCCCCTCCTACAGATGTGGCCCACAGAGGTAGCCACACTACCCACCGCTGCGGGCCGAGGGAGGGGCAGCTAGGACGCCGCCCACCCCGGCGCCCACAGGCGGCCTCCAGGTGACAGTTTGGGACGGGGCCTGGCCTGTTTGCTGGGTGATGGTTCCCATGGCTTAGTTCCCATGCCCGCGACCCAAGTTGATTCCTCTGCCACGTCTGCCCCTGCGGCAGCCCACGCCCTGTGGTACCATCCTACACCATGGCTCAGACATCGAGGCACGGCCCCGGGGGCGAGGCAAGAGGCCAAGAGGGCCGAGTTCTCCCAGCTATGAGGAGCCTCGGTCCTGGTCCAGCACCCGGGATCCACGTGTTTCCCGGAGTCTGGCTGTCCCCACATCTCACCCCTCTCCTGGTGCTACCCCTGGAGTCCCTCAGGGCCCCACCCTGGGACAGAAAGTCCCATCCAAGAGGATGCAGGACTGAGTCTTCCAAAGCTCCGAACCAACGCCCAGCGTGTTATCTTGGGCCCCACACTCGACCACAGGACCCTTGCTCAGCCACCCCTGGAGACCAGGCCCCACTCCAAGAGAGGGCTGAGCGCAGAGCTCACGGCACCTCAGCTGGATGGACTCCTGACCTGCTGAGCTCCAATCCTCTCCCCTCCAGAAGCCCCCTCTTCAGTGTGGCCTTGAGTCCCCCGCTCCGGGTTGCCACTTCTTGGGGTTTGTCCATCTTCTACACTTAATGAGACAAGCCAGGACTGTTTGGGTTGCAAGTGGCAGAAGCCCAAGTCTCCTGGCTTCAATCCAAGGAGCATTTATTGGCTCCGAGCTGAAAGCCTAAAGGGAGGCTGGCCTCAGGCTCGGACTCTGCTCTGGAGCTGGTCTCCTCGGGGCTCTGGGGCCACACCCCTCTGGGGGCCCAGTGCCAGGATCACTCTCCACAGGGCAAGACCCCAGCTTGCCAGCTCACGCTCCCCTCTGACCCAGGATGCTCTCCCTCTGTCACCAGGGGGTGGCATCAGGGTGGCCAAGCCCAGGTCACATGAGCAGAGGGGAGGGGGTGATTTCCCCAAGGGAAAAATGGAAATTCTGTCCCCAGATGGCCCAGCAGAGGTGTGGTGGACAGAGCAGAACGACAGCTCTCCAGGGCCCGTCTGCTGCCGGCTCCTCTTGTGCGTCACCTTGGAACTCACTTCCCTTCCTGAGCCGCACGCCCTCATTTGCAAAGTGGCAGTGAGGCCCTGGCTGGGTGAGTCTGGAGAGGATCTGCTGTGCACTCAGCTCGTCTTGCAGAAGCCCAGCCACTCAAGCCTCTGCCCGCCTGCCCAGCGTCCCAGGCCAGGAGGATGCTCCGCGGCTCCCAGGGACCGGCCTCCAGGGCCCGGCAGCTGGTTTAATTAAATGAGCCTCCTCGCAGGCATCTCTACCGTCTGCCTTTCTCAGGCCTCTCAGGAGGCCAGGAGGGACCTCCTTGAGGCAGCGACAGGAGCCCGGCCTTCCGCAGTGCCGTGAGAACCCCGCGCTTGCACGTGCGCCAGTGCCGCAGTGGTCCGTGTCCTCCCCCAAGACTGAGTCTGCGGCCGCCCCTGGCTCCTTCGGGCGTTAGCACCGTCAGCTCCCTTCACAGAGGAAGAAACCGAGGCCCAGAGGGGCGAAGCCCGGGGAGGGGCCGCCGGCCGCAGCGGCAGAGGCTGGGGCTTCCTGCCTCCTCCTCCCAGCCCGCCGCCCGCCCCCAACGGGACCGGGCTGCAGAACAGTGACGGCTCCCATAAAAATCAGACGGGCCCTCCTCCAGGAAGCCGCAGGGGAGGGGCAGGCCCGGGTGCGAGCCGGCCCGGACTGGACCAGCAGCAGTGAGTCCATACATGGACATCCACAGCCGCAGCGCAGGCCTTGGGGAGGCGCCCAGAGCCCGCGAGGCCCGGAGGTCAGGGGAGCCGCGGTTCAGACAGTGCCCGGCCAGCCCCGAGTGGCCAGTGGGTGTGGAGACTGTGGGGGAGCCTGGGGTCCCTCCGAGGTCCAGGGATAGGAAGGCCGGCAAGTCTGCCCTACCCAGCTCCAGCCCCCAAGCAGGTTCATACTGGCCGCCTGGCTAACCTGCCAAGGTGCAAGGTAGTGACCCTGGCGTCCAGCAGAACTTTCCTGACTGTAGGACTTGGGCCAGCTGACCTCCCCGCTGAGCCTCGTGTCCCCATCGGCAGCATGGGGATGGCTCATATCTGTCTGGCAGAGCAAGGAACATCCTCGGCAAGCCCTGCACGGCCGCACCAGGCCGTCCACGCCGCTAGGGAGAAACCGAGGCCCAGGAGGGACAGCTGGTCAGCGACTGATACAGGTTTGGAGCCCTGGTCCACCTGATTCCACAGCAGGGCTTTGGCACTTCCTCCAGCACACAGCGGGTCCTTGTTCCTGCCAGGGGCTTTCTCTGCACCCGGGTCTGGTGACGTCCAGCTCAGTCCTGCCGTGGTGCTAGCTCTGGAGGCCTGGCCGTGTTGGCTTCCTGGTGTGCTTTGCGAAACTTGGGAATTCAAATACACTTGCGAAGTCCAAGCAGATGCGCTTGCAAATGGCCCTGAGCAAGCGGGCCCATCGCTCAGCAGACAATGCCAGGCTTCCTCTGGACACAGAGGGAACAAAGGCCTCTTTCTTGCCACCAGAGGCCTGGTGGCAGCGGCCCTCAGAGAAGACAGCATTCCTGGTGGGCAGCAGGAGCTCTGGCCTCTGTCCAGACGCAGGATGGGACACTGTGATCACAGCCCCAGCCTGAGCCGTTGCAGGCTGTCCCCGCCTCCCTCCTGGCTCACCTTGCTCAGGTGCGAGGGCTTCAGAGGGCCAGCTGGCCAGGCCCCCAAGGGCCAAGTCGCCAGGGGCAAAGATGATGGCAGAGGCAAAGCAGAGAGAGGCTGGGTCACCTGCCCTTCCTCCCTGACACAGTGCAGGCGGCCCGAGCCAGGCCCCTGGTGGGAAAGGGGCCGAGCTCGGAGCGCGGCCAGGGAAGCGGAGGTGGTGCCACCGGGCCAGCCTGCACTCGGCACAGAGCTGTGCGCTGCCTGGTGCTCAGCCCATGGGGACACACGGCGACAGGTCCAGAATGCCCAGCCTGGAGCACCATCCTGGTTTCCCGGCCAAGCACCTGCTGTCTCCCACCTGGCGGTTCCAGGCAAGCACCGCGACCCTGGCGTCCTTTGAAAGGGACATGGCACTGTCCGCCTGGCTTGAGTAACAGCATCTGCCTTCCCAGGCAGCGGGGGGAGGGGTCAGTTGGCCAGTGTCCAGCTTAACCCTCGAGGTTCCATGGTGTCCCCACAGACCTGAGTTCAATCCCCAGCTCCACCTCCTCCTCCTGGTGACCCTGGGCAGCTCACTTTCTTTTGCTGATCCTCCTTGTCCCCATTTGCAGATTGGGGATCATGATAATGGTGCCTCAGAAGCTTGGACATGATGTGCAAAGGCCCTGGGGCAGGGCATCACTTGATGAATGCTGTCCTTTAGGATGACCACCCCAAGCCCACCCCAACAAAGAGAGGAAGCTTGCCCCAGACACACAACAAGGACCCAGACTGGGGACTCCCATGATTGTCACTAGCGTAGACTTTTCCTCAGGAATGGCTCACCGACCCAATCCTAGGCGTTCCCCTCTCTGTCGAATGAGCTGCTCACGTTGGAGACATGTAAGCTGAATCTCCCCCAGACCTGCTCTGCCTGTGCCCTCCCTGTCTCAGTGAGTAGCACCCGCTCTCCTCCAGCTACTCGGGTCAGAAATCTTGAGCCCATCCTGGGCATTTTGCTGTGCCCCGTGCTGATTCCTTTGGGCCCTGCCTTCAAAACGTGTCTAGGATCCAGTGGCGTTTCACCAGGTTTTCACATCATGACCCGACCCCATGGCCCCTGGTCTTTCTTTCTGGGGGGTTGTTGAACTGAAAAAGCCTCTGGCTAGTCTTCCTGCTTCCTCCTAAGACCATCTGTAGCTCACTCCCTGCAGAACTGCTGGCGGGCGGTATGAGGGCCCTGTAGCTGCTGTAACAAGTCGCCACAGACTCACTCCTCAAAACAGCCAACACGGCACCTTCCAGTTCTGAGACCAAAGACCCACATCACTGCAGGATGAGGCCCTTCTGAGGATTCAGGGAGAGCCTGTCCCTGCCTTTTCCAGGTCCTAGAGGCCACCTGCTTTGCTAGGCACCATCTCCCCAGCCTCTGCTCTGGCCTCACGTCCCCTCTGGTTTCTGAGTCTGTCTCGCTTTGCTTCCCTCTTACAGGGAGCCTGTGATTACATCAGTGGCCCACCTGGGAAATCCAGGCCGCCGTCCCCTTCTTGGGGACTGTCTGCAGAGTCCTTGGAGCCATCTAAAACCGTGTATTCACAGAGTCTGGAGGCTCACTGTGGACATGGTGGGGACCACCGCCCAGCCCGTCACAGAATCTTTTTAAAAGCTGAACTGCAGCATGTCTCCTGTGCTCACCCCATGTCCTGGCTGCTCTGCATCTCAGAGGAAAGCCGCGTCTCTACAGCAGCTCCGGAGGCCCTCTGCGGTGAACCCCACACCTCTGACCTCAGATCCTGCCTGCTGCCCCTCTCTGGCAGGTCCCCGGCTGCCTTGCTGTGCCTCATAAATGCCCCACCTGCTCCCACCTCAGGGCCTTTGCACTGCTGTTCCTCTGCTCAGAGGCTCTTCTCACAGATCCCCTGCTGCCTCTGCCCCTCCCGTCACTCCAGCCCACCCTCAGGGGACATCACCATAGAGAGGACCTCCTGGATGTCCCTGCGTAAAAGAGTCCCCACCATAGGCTCGCAGCCGACCGCCCCTCCCCTGCCCTGCCTTGACTCTCGCCCTCGCCACATTCAGTTCTGCTCCTTGGTTTACTGCCTTGCTCTGCTTCCTGAGGAAGCAGAGGAGGCCAGTTTTTCAAGAGCAGGAACTGTGTTTGTTGCCAGATCCTGGCACACAGCAGGGGTGCCAAGAAATACCCGTGAGCAGGCGGCGCGACCCCCAGAGCCAGCCCAGATGGCGCTCGGTCACTGTGTGCTCTCTCAGCTCCACGGTTCCTCCAGCACCTCAGCAGAGGTGTCCCAGTCCCCACGTGAACCCGGCAACAGAAGAGGGACCCAGAGTGGAACTGCCCCTCCACGGGGCTCCAGTGGGCTCGGCCTCTGCCCGCCACCAGCTGCTGTGCAGAGCTGAGGTCCCACAGGTGGGCAGGACAGGCGCTGCCCTGTCCCTGGATCCACACTTACAGATCCACTCACAGATAAAAGAGCTGGACTAGAGAGGTGCAGCCACCTGACCAACACACAGAGCGTGGACAGGCAGGTGCAGGACTCGAGCCCGGGGCCTCCAGCTCCAAAGCTGTCCTGGTAACCAGAGTGGAGGCCCCAGCGGCCCCTGCACCACACGCCTGCTCATCCAGCTGACCGGCTGCCCGTGCCCCTCCCCCGGGGCCTGTGCGCGCCGTCCCCTGCGGACTTGGGAAGCACTTGTTAGTTGGCGGGGTGCTCGCCCTTTGCCCCTGGAGCCCAAACTCCGACCCGGCTGTGTTTGGAGACATGGCCTTCGTGGAATAACTGAGGTTCAGTGAGGCCATACGGTGGGGTCCTGCCCCGAGAGGACTAGTGTCCGGACACCAAGAGATACCAGGTGTCTCCACGTGCAGAGGAGACGCCCCCTACCACTGGCCATCTCCAAGCCAGGAAGAGCGACCTGGCCAGCACCCAAGCCTGCGGGCCTGAGTGGCAGTGGGATAGCCGAGGCTGTGGTCCCCGCCCCCGCGCTTCTGGAGAGTGGCCGAGCTCACCTGGGGGACACCCTCTTCAAAAGAGGCCCTGAGGTCTCCGCGGCGCCTCCTCTGCCCTGGGCACGGGGCCTGGCTTGGGGCTCTGCTCCAGGCGGGGCGGGGCCCTCAGCTCCTGGCCAGCTGGGTCCGAGTCCACCCAGTGCCCTCTCCCGGCTCCCAGGGCCTGGCCCCGGCCTATGCCCGTCCGCCTGCCGGCCTGGGAGGCCTCCTACCTTGCAGCTGCTGGCAGTACCCGGCCTTCAGCTCACTCCTCAGGGACAGGGTCTCAAAGCCCCCACGGAGCCGCTGGGGACAGGGCCTCTGGGGACCCGCGCTCTGCATGGTGGCCTCAGAGCAGCAGGGTCCCTGAAGACTCAGGAGCCCACCAGCGTGCTGCCAGGAGCCAGCCGGGAAATCTAAGAGGAGGGCGAGTAACCAGAGTGGCCGCAATGCCCAGGGGACAGACCGCCCGGGCCCACCAGCTGCCACCTCGTCATCCGCTGCACAGCACAGGCGGCCGGCAGCGCCGGGCCCAGGAGCAGGGGCGAGTCCCCCAGCAGTCAGCAGCCCCGCGAGTCCCCGAGAGGCCCCGCCCGCTGCGCCTCGCTGCCCCTGCTGAGCAATGGGGAGCACAGGCCTGCAGGCCCTCCCCCTGGGGGCACCCAAATCTCCCAGGCAGCCACTGCAGCACCAGGAGCGACAGCTGGAGGTGCGCAGGGTCACAGCTCAGGTGTGGTCAGGTGGTGGCCCCAAAGGGTCTTGTGCTGGCCGCCAGGTCCTGGGGAGGCACGTGGAGAGGTGCACCCTTGAGAGGGGTCTGCTCGTTAGGGGCTCCGCGCCCACAAGCGGTTGACGCTGGCTCATGGTGTCGGTCAGGTCCTCACAGGACGGAGTGAGTCCTGAAGAGCAGACGGTTGCAGGGGCCGGCCGGCCCCCCGAGGCCTCGTGCTTCCTCCCTTGCTGTGTGATCGTTCCTTCTCATGCTCCAGCCCCTGTGATGCCCAGAGCCACGCAGATGTCAGTGCTGCACTCTTTGATCTCCAGAACCGTGAGCTGAATAAACCCCTTTCCTCTATAAAGTACCCGGCCTCTGGCACTTTGTTATTGTAGCAACACAAAATGGACTAAAACAAGTGTTGGATATTTATTCACACTTAGTCCTCACAGCTTGCCTTATTGAGCACTTGAGCAAGACCAGGCCCTGTAGCTGACACCACGTACATTATCAGTGCCTTGCATTGTCTCACTTAAGCCTCACAAAATGTCTATGGGCAGGTATTACTCCCCTGGTTCAATGAATGAGGAAAGTGAGACTCAGGGGTGATACAGCAGCCCCAAGGGAACACAGCTAATGAGACACAAAGCTGGGACCCAGCCCGGGACCTCAGACAGTGTTCTGTCGTGCAGGACAGGTAGTAGAAGTAGCAGCTCAAATTTATGGGGTGCTTACTATGTCACGCAACCTTGTGAACATTTTGCATTTATTAGCCTATTCATTTCTCCCAATGACCCTTGGAAGGAGATACTTCTGTTGGCCCATGTTACAGACCAGGAAACGGAGGCACAGACGAGGAAACAGGGGCGCATACGAGGGGTGTGCCCGAGGCTCTGGGAGCCCCCAGGCGGCAGCAGCAGGACTGGAGGCCGAGGTCCTACTCACACTGCCTGGAGGCCTCCAACCAGACCCGCCTCTCAGAGCCTCCCGGGGCACAGCACCCCCGGGAGCTTCGCTACCCCCATGTCACAGAGCTGGTCACCTCTGAGGCCCCCAGTGGGCCGAGAGCACAGCTGGGGTCTGGATCCTGCTGCTTCTTGCTGTATTTTTATGCAATGGCTTGGAGAAGTGTCCCCAGAGGCCTACAGGCAGAAGGCGTAGTCCTTCTGGTAGCACCTGCCCCAGGTGCTGTGGCAGGGACGTGGGACCTTCACCAGGTGGGGCCTGCGGGAAGGAGTCAGTTTCCCAGCTGTCACTGGTAAACAGGCCACCTCCACCCACGGCCTCCCTGCCGAGACATGCTGACTCGCCACAGGCCCGAAGCAACAGGGCCTACTGATCGTGGGATGGATCACAGACCTCTGAAACTGGGAGCCATAATAAACCTTTCCTCTTCTAAACAGATCAGCTCAGGTATTTTGTTACAGTTATGGAAAGCTGATGAACACACTATCATAATCACAACTACCATTCAATGTGTGTTTGCTACCTGCCAGTTCTTGACCACGAGGGTTCCAGGATCCTCACACTGAATCTTCACAATCTCCTTGGGAAGGGGAAGTTTGTGTCAGTCGGGGAAGGCAAGGTTAGGCTGTGGTAACAAATAACCCCCACACAACCTTAATGACTTAAATCAATAGAGCTTTTTCTTCTTTTCACAATACCAATGTTACTTAGGGGGCTTCAGTGAGAGATCTAGATCAAAGCCCCATCTTTGTACCAATTTGCCAAGATACTGACAGGGATCACAATCGAGGGACCAAATGCACCAACCTGAAAGTGACACATGTTGCTTCTGCTCACAGTTCATTGCTCGCAGGGAGGCCACATGTGCAGTCCTACTGTGTGGGAAGAAAGACCAAGGCAGACACCTCAGCAGTGTCCCTGCCCTACGACAAGGAAAGCCGAGGAGGCAGCTGGTGAGTAGCAGAACGTGGACCAAACCAGGCGTCGCCTCCCTGTCAATGCACAAAGCCCCTGACAACAGGACCCCAGAGAGAAGCATGGGGGCCTTGCAGTGGGCACCACGTGCCCCATTCGGAACTCACTTGGCCCCGGCAGCAGAGGAAGCAGAAGTTCAGAGAAGGAGGTCACTGGGTCAAGGCCGCGCAGATTTTAAAGAAAGGTCCTCCAGCCTCTTGCTCGAGGTCAGCGCCTCCCCCCGAGCTCAGGGCCGGGAAAGCTTCCTCAGTTCCCCTTTTCCTCCCCTCCCGAGCAGGGATCAAACGGGGCACGACTGGCCTTTCACACTTTCTAAGAGCTGGGAGGAGGCCAAGCCAGGGGCAGATCAAGGTCACAGGCCTCCGCCAGCCAGGAACTGCCTGGAGACCCACCCCCACGCCAGCATCTCACCAGCCTTCCTGACAGGCAGGGCCACAGATGGAACCCTGTGGCCCACTCGGCAGATGAGGAAACCGAGGCTCAGAATGTACAAGACAACTGACACGGAAGTCTCTTCAAAGTTCTGCAGACTCGGCTGCAGCTGTGGCTCAGTGGTAGAGCTCGCCAGCTTACGTGAGGCACCGACTTCCATCCTCAGCACCACATTAAAAAATGAATCAAGCTGTGTCCATTGACAATGAAAAAGAATTTTTAAATAAATTCGTAGACTGGGTCAGAGGGGCCGAAAGATTAGCCCCAGGGAACCCAGCTCACAGGGCAGGGATGGGGCTGGGGCCCTGGGCGGTGTGCTCGGACCTCGGGCTACTGCTGACAGAGCGACTTCCTGGACCAAGGCCCCAGGCCTGCCTCTCCCGAGCTGAGCACAGCACGCACGTGGCCGCCGAGTTAACCTCCTGCCTCGAGGTTCTCACCTGGGAAGTGAAGGTGAGCCGGGGCCACAGGGCGGCCGTGGCCACTGTCAGCACCCTGAAGCACAGTGGTTGGCGCCAGGGAACATCCCGCGAAGGTCATTCTCGCTGCTATTATGATGACCATGTTTTCAGTTTGACAAGAAAAACGATTCAAAAGATCAGACGAATAAGGCATGTAAGCAGCAGCGAAGGCAGACAGGCCGGAAGCAGGACACACAGAAGCCCTAGAGGAGGACGAGGCTGAACCCAGGCGGAACTGCTGCAGAAGAGGCCACAGGGCCACGGCTGGCTCCAAGCCCCGCCCCTCGCGGGTAAGAGACCAGACTGTGTCTTCACCTGTCAGGTGAAAGTCGTGTGCTGTGGTGGTGAGCAGCTTGACCTCAGCAGGGCACACCCCCGTCCAGGTCTCCTGCAGCACGGGGACGGTGAGTGGGTGTCAGTACCGTCAGGCCACTGTGACAAAAGTCATAAGCCAGGTGGCTGATCAACAACAGAAAGGGATCCCTCACCGTTCTGGCGTTTGGGAAGTCCAGAAGCAAGGTGTGGCAGACTCAGTGTCCGGCGCGGCCTGCTCTGAGCTCACGGCGGCCTCTCTCCTCACATCATCAGGGAGGAAGTGGGGAGGCGTCTCCAGGACCTAATGAGGGGGAGGTGGGCTCAGCCGATGGACTGCAGGACTCCTTGCAGTTGAGAGATCAGTCTGAGTTGACTGGTGCGTAGATTCGACACGGTATCAAGTGAAACAGAAACAGTCTTGTCTGAATAGAAATTGAGAAATTAAGATTTATGCAAAAAGAGTTAAAATAGCCAAAAGGATTTTGAAAAAGAACAGAATTGGAGAACCCATGAACACTAATTTCAGGATGTCTTACGAAGCGACATGATAGAGACAGTGTGATACTGGCCAAAGAATAGGCCCACAGACCAGCAGGACAGAACAGAGTCAAGGGACAGACCCATGGACCAGCAGACAGAACAGAGTCAAAGGACAGGCCCACGGACCAGCAGGACAGAACAGAGTCAAGGGACAGACCCATGGACCAGCAGACAGAACAGAGTCAAAGGACAGGCCCACGGACCAGCAGACAGAACAGAGACCAGAAGCAGACTCCCAGATACAGGCCAACTGAATTTTGACAGAGGTACAAAGGTCATGCCACGGAGAAAGAATCGCCTCCTCACCAAATGATGTCGGAACACCTGGACGTGGCCGCGCGGCCTCTGAACCTTAACCCCATGGCGCCGCACATAAATCGCACAGGAAGTCGAGCACAGACTTGAATGTGCAAACCCTGAGACTCCAGAGTGAGAGGGAAACAGGAGAACCGTTCTGCGCTCCGCGTTAGGCCAGGGCTTCTGAGGCCACAGAAAGCACAAGCGACAAAGAAAACACTGGCAAACTGGCCTTCGCTGAGCCTCAAAATCCAGCTCTTCAGCAGACATTATCAAGAGAATGGAAAGACCAGTCACGGACTGGAGAAAAGAGCTTCAAAACACAGATTTGATAAAAGACTTCTATCCCAAATCTCTCACAATTCAATAATACGAAAATGAACTTTTTCTGGTTAACAGGTGGAAGTGCTGAGTGCACACTTCTGAAACCCAGGTTGGAGATGAGACTAGCTCACCCACGTCTGGGGGAGCAGGGGTCTTGTGCAGGCTGCAGGCCTTGCCCTGCTTGTGCATTCTTGTCTTGCAAATCTGAAGAATAAAATCCACAGACAATAACGAAGGCCAGAGTAGACGGAGTGGGACTTATTTAAGTGAGAGGAGTGGGAAGTCCAGCGACGCGGAAAGGGACCTGAGAGCAGGGTACCATTTTGCGGGCTAGCTCAGGGACCTACCTGGTTAGGGGCATGAGCCTTGGTCAACATCTCTGTTAAACAGGTATTTAAAAAGTACGGAGGCCATTGGCTGTGTCCTTCAGCCCCTGAGGCCATTGGCTGTGTCCTTCAGCCCCTGAGGCCATTGGCTGTGTCTTCAGCCCCTGAGGCCATTGGCTGTGTCTTCAGCCCCTGAGGCCGTTGGCTGTGTCCTTCAGCCCCTGAGGCCATTGGCTGTGTCTTCAGCCCTGAGGCCATTGGCTGTGTCTTCAGCCCCTGAGGCCGTTGGCTGTGTCCTTCAGCCCCTGAGGCCATTGGCTGTGTCCTTTAGCCCCTAAGTTTGACTCTTTCTAGTCACTTCCGCCCGGGTCCACCCCACATTCCATTTTCCCCACTGCCCTGGTCTGAGAAGTTGGAGGAAGGTGGCCACCAGCGAGTCTCATGCAGTGGTCTTTACAACTGAACAAGACCTTAACCAGGCCCCTCCCCTGACCGCCGAGCAGGATACCATCTATTCTATTCTCGTCCACTTCCACGAAGAATAGTCGTAGATAAGGACACAGGAAAATGCTCAGCGCCATTAGTCACAGGTCTGACGCACATCAGAACCACACAGGCTGATACTGTGCGCCCATCAGGACGGTAGCACGTCTGCTGGTGCCAGTGGTACTGAGTGTCAAGAAGGCGAGGAGCCACTGGGCCCCGGTGACCCTGTGGCAATGGAGAGGAGATGGCAGCGCCTTGCAGGTGAGGCGGGCGCACACCCATAGACCCCGGGAAGCGGAAGTGTGTCTGCACAAAACCCACTCGCACCACCAGAAACAGTCAGATGGCCGCCTCCTGAGATCATCCACACGCTGAGCACAGCAGAAACAGCCAGTTCATCCACCGGGAACTGGGTGGACCTCCAGAGCCTTGCGCAAGTGAGAGAAGCCAGACGCAGGGCTCATGCGGCGTGAGGCCTTTTATTTGACATTCTGAAAAGCCGGCGCGGGGTGACAGAAACCACTGCAGCAAGTGCAGGGCCGCGGGGCAAGGGCGCCTGCACAGGAGCCCAAGGAGCCTCTCGCGGGATGCAGGCGTTCCGTGTCCTGGATGCAGTGACAGGTACACACCGTGTGTCGTGACATGATGCAGTAGGGTGTGGACTTTACTGTAGGTCACTTGTGCTCCAGTGAACCTGAGTTTAAAAAGGAGAGAGAGAGAGAGAGAGAGAGCGGGAGGGAGGGAAGAGCAATAGCAATAAGTGAAATCCACCACACAAAACACTCACTTGACAGTAAAAATTCCTGAGCGCCTGCCGTCCCTTCAACAAAATGGACAGTGTCTTTCTGCCACACAGCCAGGTCCCTGGTGGACCGGGTGCCCCTGACTCCCAGCCAGGCTGCGCAGCCTGGAGTCGGGGTGGGGTGCGAAGTCCCTCTGGCGGCTCTGCTTCTGGTCTTAGGGTGCGGTCCAGAGGTCATTGCAGGGTCTGCTGGACGGTCAGTCTGACCCAAGCTACTCCAGCAAGACCACAGCCAGGCCTGGGCTGGACGCAGGGAGAACAGGCTGGCCCGGCAGTGGAGCCAGTGACCCGCAGGAGCACACGGTCACGAGGCCAGCAGCTCTCCAGGACCCCGCGCGCCCAGCCCCAGGGCGTATCACGCGGCTGGGACGTCTTAGTGCGCTTTGCTCCTGCCCTGTGGTGGCGTGGGTGTGGACCGGCCCAGCGTGGCCAGCACGGCTCGGAGGCTTGACATCCACAGGAGTGCGTCAGACTGCTTGTGACTTTACAGCGCGACGCTCCTCGCTCCTCTGGAAATGGGCGCCTTCTGTTCACTGAGAGCCACGCAGCAGCCCACGCATCTTGGTCATTCTGTCCCTCTGTCACAAACGGCCTGTGGAGCCATGGCCCTAGACCACCTAGGTTTGCTGAGCTCGGTCCAACAAGAGAGCCCAAAAGACAGGCGGCGGGGGACGTGTCCCCAGCCTTGGCGAAGCAAGGTTATGCGTGGTTCCAGAATAATTTTATTATTCAGATATCGTCACCCAATCCCAACCACACAGTGTTGTCAGGAATAGAAACTAGTGTCCCCCACGTTTTAATAAATATGCTCACTTATTTATTCTTCCTCTCAACAAACACGAGCTTAGGCAGGGCTGGAAGAAAGGCTGCAGCTCCGTGTCCAGGGAGGACAGAGGGCCGCAGAGTCTCCGCGAGGCTTCCTCGCTCCGGAGGTCCTCCGGGCCGCCCCTGCGTTGCTCTTCGATGTGGCTCTGACCGCAGGAGCTTCAGCTTTCACGCTGAGAGCGATTCGCGGCTCATCTTCACGTGGCGCCAGGGCACCTGCCACGAAGCCAGATCCCTGAAGCCACACCATCCCTGCTGCGTGACTCACCCCGGAGGGAGCCTCCAGCGGCCACGAGAGACAGACAAGCCAGCCCAGCACAGGAAGGTGAGGAGGAGGAGACCCCCGGGCAGAGCCAGGGAGGCACAGCCACGGGACAGGGACACCGCGGGAGAGTATGAAAGCTCGCGGGTGTCGGGACCTCACATTCATCTAGATGCGGGGTGCCGGGTGCCCCCTCAGGCCAGTCACCGACTGACACCACCAGCCCTGGCGGGGTGGGGCCTGGGGAGGCCGTCTTCCCAGAGCCTGCTGACCCACCGCAGGGAGGGTCACTAAACCTCCCAGCTAACCTGTGCCAGGAAGCTGGAGCAGGACTGGGCAGAGGCCGAGACCCTGTGGGGACATGGCCTCAGGCTGGCCACCCACCCCGTGCACTGTACTTGTCTCTGGGTGGGGACAGGCCCTGCTTTAAGATGCCCCCAAGGGTGCCAGCCTGCTGGGCAGAGGGCAGCAGAGGCCTGGGGCAGGGGTGGGCAGAGGTGGCCATTGTGGAGGAGCCGGTAACTGAGAACCTATCCCAGGGAGGCCAGGAAGGCAGGACTGAGTGTGAGCCGAGGCACCACGTCCCCAGCGCATGCTCCCTTGTCCTGGTGGGTTTCACCTACAAAACACAAGTTCAGAGATGAGATCATTAAGAAATTCGTGGGCTGGGGCTGGGGCTCAGTGGTAGAGCTTGCCTAGCACGTGGGAGGCACTGGGTTTGATCCTCAGCACCACGTACAAATAAAATAAATATAATAAAAGCATTGTGTCCATCTACAACCAAAAATGTTTTTAAAGAAGAAAAGAAATCTGAGATGGTGGTGACGGTACTTGTGGTAACCGAGTTCCGGTCCTCTTCTCTGAGAACAGGGCCTTGTGGTGCGGTGCTGGCCACGTGCCTATGAAGCCAGCCGAGCGCCAAGTCCACCCGGGATGAATCAGACACAACTCATACGTTGATTTATGTATTTGGGCAACAAGCACATGACAGGTGCTGTGCCAGGCCCTGGGCACAAAGGAGGGACCGCAGAGAACAGCCTGACGACAAGACGGCATGACCTCTGCAGCACACAGGAACCAAGACTCCCAGGGGCAGTGGCTGCAAGCCAGCCTCAGGGTCTGGGAAAGAAGCACTCAGGCCAGGAGCCAGTGAAGAGCTGGGGCAGGAGAAGCCTCAGCCCAACGTGGCGAGGCCCAGCCGGCCGACTTGCAGGCTCTGGGAAGAGCGTCATTACTCACCACGAGGCTCCACGCTGCCCACAGGGAAGTCCAGGCTGGTGTCACCTGTACCCTCCATCTCCTACTTAACACGGCGAAATGAAACACAGTTGCCCGATGACCCCCGGGGACACGCTGTGCCTGTGACCCATGGGGGGCGGTTATCTGTGAAGGTACAAGGAGTCTCTGGTCCCCTCCCTGGTGGCGCTGACCCATGGACTCACTTTGGAAAGACAGCACTTGGTCTCCTGGACAAAGGCTCTGCCAGCCTGGTCAGGAGCACCGCAGGCCACCAGAGGCCCAAGGTATGCCCCAGTGCTGCCCCACCCCTCCTCCCCGCCCCAGCCCCACTGCCCAGCCGCTCAGGGGGCCGCAGAGACAGGAATCACGGGCCGAGCAAAGGCACTCTCCTGTGGCCATATCTACAGCTCTGAGGATATCATGCGAGGGGCAGTGTGACTGGTTAGGGACACCTGAGCCCTTCTTGAAAGTCACTGCACTGTCTTCACTTTTTGCCATTTGGCTCTGACCTGGCACTGGAAAATGTATCCGGCTTTTGCGCTCCGTGTAGCTCATCCAATAATTGCGCACTGTGAACAGAGAATACACGCAAACTAGAAGAAAGAACTTCAGCCCCACCAAGTTCAAGTTCAAGACAGGCAGAAGGTAAGTCTCCACCCAGAAATTCCTTTTCAAACCCCAGAACTCACTCTCATTGGACAGGCTTGGGTCACATGCCCTTCTCCCGAGCCCATCGCTGTGGCCAGGGGTTGTCAATGTGACCTGTGGGAAGGAAGCAGAAGGAGCCTGGGAGCTGCTGCTTCCTAAGAGGAAACCGAGGATGGACGGGACAGCCAGAGCACCCCCGGAATTGTGCACTGCTCTGCTGAAGTCCCCATGGATGTTCATTTCCACCCCTGAGGCTGGGCAAGGTGGAACACCTCCGGGATTGAGACAGACCTGGTTTCTAGTCTGGCTTCGCTCCTTTGTGGTGGACCTAGGGCTGAAGACCCCCGTGCCCTAGGCCCCTCCTTTGTAAAAACGCAAGAGGAGAGACACAGCCAGCCTGAGGACGGGGTGCCTGTGGGCGTCTGAGGGGCCTCAGCTCCGAGCCCTGGCTGCCGGTAGGAGCCTGCGCCCACACAGCGCGGGCTTCGACAGTGCTGACTCACTGTTGGGGAACACACTCTTCTCTCACGGGCGGGTGCAGAGCAGGCTGGGCCTGCCGGGCTGTCCCTGAAGCGTGGAGCAGCTTCCCACCTGTGCCCAGCCCTGGGCCGCTCCGTGCCAGGAGCCGCCGCTTCCACAGGCTCCTCCACGTTGAGGGCCGAGGTGCAAGGACTCCACGCCTGGTCTGCACGAGTGAGCGGCCATCTGCCGGGACAGCCAGAGGCACGAACTGAAAAATAAACCAATGGTGCCAACGAAAGCGCTCACCTGCGGACTTATCCACTTCAGCAGCAGCACATGGTGCTGGGGGCGTATCAAGAACATTCGGGAAAAACCAGGCCGAGAGCTCATCCAACACCAGGCCCCCAAATGATGCAAGCCCACTCGAGGCCCATTAAAGAGGCCCCCCCCAAGACCGGACACCACAGCACTCTGGCCTCGTCACCGGGTCACCGGTCACAAGCCTGCCCAGGAAAATCAGGATGACCCCCTGCAACTCTGTCCTTAGGCATAGGCAGTGTTGCTCCTGCCCGTGGCGACCACGCAGGGCCCACTCCAGGCTGGCGACTCAGGCTGACCCTGACGCTGCCATCGCTGGGACCTTGGCCTAGAAGACATTCCTGCACTTTGGCAGCTCTGTGCCCTCTTCAGCTGTTCCCGGTCCCACCTGACCACCTGCGGGGACCCTGCATCTTCTCCCTGACGCCTGTGGCCACATCAACCCTTTCTCAGCCTTCTGTGACCTCCATCCACCATTGTGCCAAGTGTGATCGACTTGAACGTTACCGACAGTCGAAAAGAAGACCGGAAAGAAAAAGCCTGTGTTTGCCCAGTGTAAGACGACCCGGTGACCACGAGTGTTCAGGGAGCCGCCCCTGGTGACGCGGGGCAGCCGGTGGAGTGACTGTCTGTCAACAAGCTCTGACGCGGTGGGAAGACCCAGGCGAGTTTGCTGTGCGGGGCTCGCTTGCTGCGACAGGCCACATCCTCTTGGGCCAGTTCTTCCTCATCCCGCCAGTGGGGCTGCCTCCTCCGTGCACCCCTGGATGGCAGCGTGGTCAGGACACACGTGGACTCTGCGAGGCCCGAGTTCGAATCCACTTCACCCCTGCGGAGGCAGGGGCTTCCTCTGTGAAGTGGGCAGATCAGCGCGCTCCTGGCCAGGGCTGAAGTAGCAACAGGTTCCGGGCACTGCCCCATGGTTGGCACGCGGTGACGAGCAGTGACTGCCACCCACAGCCGTCCTCTCGCCTGCTCTCCCACGCCCGCCCCCTGCCAGCTTGGGCGGTTTCACTTTGGCCCGTGACCCTGCCCGCCGCACCTGGCAGAGCTGGGCCTCGAAGAGGCTGGTCTGAAACACCTCTGACCCCAGGGCTACTCTGCTCCCCGACTCCCCCCCAGATCTGCTTGGCATCCCACCCCCGTATCAATTCTGAGTATCGATTCCAACCTCCCACCGATCCCGTGAGTCCCAAGATCTCCTCCAAAAAGTCCCCTTTCTCTTTAAAAATCAGTATGTGGCTTCTCCTCAAGAACCCACGCGTGAAAACCACTCAGTGAGGAGCCAGGATTTATTGAGGCTTCCTGAGTCTGGCAGGACGCTCCATCATATCCATTTCTTGTTTTTTCCTCACAACCACCAGGTGCAATAGATGTTGCCAGAACCTTTTTTTTTTTCCCCACACCAGAAGTGGGTGCAGCAGAGTCGTCATTGGATCCCACGACTAGGAACCAGCAGAACCGGGGTTTGAACCAGCACCATCCAATGAGGCAGCCCTGGCTTCAGGCTAATGCAGCCGATTGCCCGGTGCCACATCAAACTGAGTGCACCGTCATTGCAGGACACATCCCCCTTCAGGAACACTCCGCGCCGGGCAGTGTGTGGTGCTGAACCTGTCCACTCTGCGCACATGCTGGTCAGGAACCACTGGCATGAAAGATGGGGTCCTTTCAAAACCGAGAAACTAAATTCCTCCCAAGCCAAAAATATTTCTATTAAATTCCAGTTACAGTGCCTGAAATTCCCACGGCCCCATCCGCCTGCATTGGGGCATTCTATCCCCAGATGTCCCTTGTGAACATGACACTTGATTAAAAAAAACTATAAAGGACATTGGTTCATGCTTGTTCAAAAAATCCCCAGGGGAAGGTCTTTTGGTAACAGGGCTTCCCCTGGCTCCCTGCAGGGGAGGCCCGGGGCTGGGTCTTGACCAGCCATCACATTCCGGTCCCCTGGCCACTGATTGGTCCACAGAAGGACACAGATCCAAAGCGCACCACCCAGAGCTCTTCTCCGGAATTTTCTGACAGGGTTTGCTGGGGAAGCTCTCCTTGGCCTCGGGAGGCAGAGCTGGAGATGGGCCAAGGCGAGCAGAGGGGGCACCGCAGGCCCCCAGCGCCCTCTGCGCCTGTCCTCGGAGCGTCTGTGAGGAGTGCAGGGTCTCTTTGGATCAGTCTCATTTGAGTTTGTTTTCTGTCCGTAGCAAACAAATAGTCTTACCCCACAGACGTCTTGGCGAGGATTCATTAATGGATGAGGAGCAGGCCCCTGAGGTGACAGGACACTAGACAGGTAAGTTTGGACACGGAGGAGAGGGAAGGTCGGTAGCGGGCTTGCGGGAGGCTGGACTTTCTCCGCTGCTGTAACACAACACCACAGCCTGGGGACTTTATAAAGAGAATTCACTCCTCAGGGTTCTGGAGGCTGAGAAGTCCAGCACCAAGGTTCTTGCTTCATGATGTGGAGGAGGGCATCATGTGACCAGGGCCCAGGACCCTCCTCTTCCTATAATGCCATCAGGTGACCCCACCTAACCCTCTCACCTCCCCCAAACGCCACCTGCAAACACCGCCACCATTTGAATTAGTGGAGTAAGTTTCCAACATGTGAACTTTTGGGAGTCACACAGCAGTGACCCACAGGTGAGGGGAGGGGACAACCAGGCACAGATGGATCAGCCTCTCCCACATGCTTTTGCCTGTGAAAGTCTTGAAGACAAACAGCAAGAAGAGGCTCCCTCGGCCAAGAGCAGCCCCCAGTGGGAGACAGCGTGGCTCCCCTGAAGGCCTGCTCCTCGCTGGTGCTGCAGCAGGCCTTAGTTGCGAGCCCCTCTGCTCGGAGCATGCGCCCTGGAGTCAGGACGCCCGGGTCCTGCTTCTTGCTCAGCTGCATGGCCTGGATCCCCAGGACTCATCTCCCGGATGACATGAAAGTGCAGGACACCCCAGGAGGCTCTCGGTACATGATTGCTACTCGGAGAGCAGGGTTTCTCTGGAACAGTGTCCCCGACACAACTGGGGGAGGAAAGCAGAGAGGAGCACAGGCTGAGCCAGGGGCACTGAGATGGACTGAGCCCTGCCCCGTGGACTCAGAGACCTGGCCACTGGGTCATGCAATTGGGTTTTCAGTGTCCGGAGCAGCAGGAGCCGGGCCGGCCGGTTTCCAGAGGGAGCAGATGACTCCTTTCACATGCAAGCCAAGCCGCAGGGCCCGTGGGCCACCACCTCCTATATGGGGCTCTCGGGCAAGGTGCCCGCAGGGCCCGGCCAGGCACTGGCCCACTAGAGGCCTGAAATACCACCCGAGGGACACTGCACGTGCTCACTGGCCTCCCCCGTCCTCCACAGGGCCATGCTGAAGGCCCCAGGCACGGCCTCCCTTGCTCCTTCCGCTTCCTTCCTGGTCCCGTGCCTCCCAGGCGGCCTCACAAGGCAGGTCGGGCCTCCCGTTCCTGGGGACCCGTGAGAGGACTCCTGTATTCGGGAGGGCATCTCTGTCTGTGTCTTCCAGCCCAGGTAGAACAAACCCCACGCACGTTTTAAAAGAAGGCCCAAGTTCACATCCGCCTGCCTCACTGGCCACCTGCCGCGGGCCCTTGGCTCATCATTCGCTCTCTGAGCCTCCGTTGCTAGATCAGAAAAATAGCCAAGAGCGAGAATAGCCATAAGTGTTCCGTGTGGTTATTGGGAGGCTCACGGGAACCCCAAAGAACACCGCACGCTCTAGACCTCCCCCTTCTGTCCGTGTGAGCTGTCACTACTGATCCCTGGCTGTCCCCAGTTTGTTACCCACACCCAACTGTGGTGCCATGGTTTGGCTCTGGAGTGTCCCTCAGAGGCTTGGCCTGCTGGGCAGCAATGTCCAGAGGTGGGGCTTTGGGGAGGTGATGGGCCACGACCTCCTCAGTGGATCAATCCGCTGGAGGACTGAGCGGCAGTCCTAACTGAACGCACCGTTGGGAGGTGGTGGGAGGAAATAGGTCTCTAGGGGCATGTCCTGGAAGGGCACGTCCACCTCTGGCCCCCTTCCCACCCCCACCCCTCTACTTCCTGGCCACCATGAGGTGAGAACTTTTGCTCTGCTATGCCCTTCCACCATGATGCTCTGTCTTACCACACGTTCAGGTATAATGGAACCAGTCCAATATGGTGTGAAACCTTTAGAACCATGAGCCAAAGTGGATCTTCCCTGCTGTAAGTTGTTTTTCTCAGGTATTTTGTCACAGCAACAAAAAGCTGTCTAACACTCATGGTCCAAAATCAGTGTTAAAGTCTGGATCTGAAATGTCCCCCAAAGGCTCATGTGTTGAAGGCTCGGTGCCCAATGCACAGTGTCCAGAGGCGGGTTTTGGGGAGGTGATTGGACCATAAGGGCGCTGACCAGTGGATTAACCCATTGATAGCTGAATGGACTGTTGAGAGGTGGGGCATGTTGGAGGTATATTTTTTCCCTTCTCTCTCTCTCTCTCTGTCTCTCTCTCTCTGTGCTTCCTGGTTGTCATGAGCTGAGCGACGTTCCTCTGCCACACCCTTCTACCACAATGTCCAGCCTCACCTCAGGCCCTGGACAATAGAACCAGCTAACCAAGGACTGAAACCTTTAAAATTGTGAGCCAAAATAAATCTTTCCTCCTCCAGGTTGTTCTTGTTATATATGTGGGTCACAGTGAATATAAGTTGACTAACACAATTATGAAATGGAAAATACCAGAAATAAAATTCTCAAGTTTTAAATTGTGAGCTATTCTGAAGAGTGTGGTAAAATCTCATGCTATCTCACCTGGGAAGTGAGTCCTTCCTCTGTCCAGTGTATCCAAACTATAGATGCTACTTGCCTGTTGGTCACTTAGTAACCATCTTCCAGCACCATTAACTCCATATTGAAAAATTTGTTAGCCCTAGAAGCTACGGCTTACTAAATGTTGCCAGTAATGTCATGGAACAGAGTGGACACAAGCATAGTCCTTAAGCACCCTGCATTCTTGCACACAGTGACAGGAAACACGTATTCCCTAACATACAGCTTAAGTCAGCCATCTATACTAACAAGAAATTGGTTTTCTTTAAATATATATTTTTAAGTTGTCAGTGGACATTGATTTATTTTATATGCAGTGCTGAGATTTGAACCCGGTGCCTCACACATGCTAAGCTAGTGCTCTACCCCTGAGCCCCAAGAAATTGTTTGAGTTACAGAAAATCAGGAGGCCTGGAGAGCGTCAGCCAGAAACAGCAACTCTCGGGACGACTGTGAGCTGCAATTCAAAAATAACTCCTTGATTTTTACTTACATTCCATTTCTGGCTTATTTAACCCTCTTCTTAAAAACCGCTCGCAGCCCCGAGGAGGAGGATGGACTTTGGATGATCGTCTGTTGTTTCTGGATTATTCAACTCTTCATGGAAAATCTCTTGCTCGCCTCAACGCCTGGTCTCTGGCTGGGCGCAGGGCAAGCAGAGGAACCTGGGTCCACGGACAATCCTGGTCATGGGGGCCTCGGCCCTGGTGTCACAGCTGTGTTTAAGTTGGCCTCCGAAGTGGCCTGCGCCCCTCTCCTCGCTTCATCTCACTGCGCAGGCACCCCGTCACCCCCCAGCACCGTAGAAAGGATGAGCGGACACGGGAGGTGCTCCGAGAGAGGCTGGCAGCTCGTCCCGTGTTGGCACTCTCTGCGTATCAGGATCACCATATTCCGTTATCAGTCACTCTGGTTGCCCTCGTGCTGTGCCTAACTCAAGCTAAACCGCGTCACAGTGCATATGTGTGTCTGGGAGAAAACGTGCCCCAGCTCAGGTGGCACCCCTCAGGTCCTGGAACGGGCAGGTCCTTGTAGGCGAGCCTTCATTAGGAAGAGTGGACCAGCTACAGCATAAAGAGCACACAGGTGGCTTCGGGCTAAGGCCTCAGATGGAGATGGCCCCAATGGGAACACCCTGGTCCCTTGAAAGCCAGGGAGCAGAGGGGCCCCAGAGAAAGGGGGACCCAGGAGAGCAGCCAGCTGAACAGGGAGAACCAGAGGATGTGCAGGCAGCAGCCCCAAAGCAGGGATCCCAGGGTTGCTAAGTCCCCCTGGTCTGCCCTGGTCTGGCTAAGATGTACACAGAGAAAGAAAGGCTCAAGGGCGAGAAGACAGAGAGCCAGGCCCCAGAAGTTTCCATCAAGCCTTGGGAGTCAACTACCAAAGAGAAACCTGGACTCTTAGCCTGGAGCTTTGCCAGGTGTCGCTGGTGCTGACAGAGCTGCTTCTGCAGGTCAAGACCTCCGGAAACATCCATTGTGGGGGAGGGGCAGAGACGGACACTGCCACCCTGGTGGAGGGTCTGTGAATCCACGAGCCTGTTCCAGTAGCAGCCCAGCACGGGTATCAGGACTCCTAAAAGGACATGTTGTTCTCAGGCCAGCAATTCCAGTCTCAGAATCTATCTTGAGGATTAACTCAGACAAGGGCACTAAGATGTATATACCAGGATATTTATCACAGTGTTGTTTATAACAGCAAGATACTGCAAGTGATCTAAATAGCCATCAATAAGGGTTGTCTAAATAAAGTGTTACACCCCTACTATGGAATGCGCGCAGGCTTCTCGAAAGGATGTAACAAATCTATATTTGTTGACAGTAGAAAGAGGCCCTCGGCGTGTCGAGCGGAAGGGAAAACATGGGTCACAAAGCAGCACACAGCAGGAGCGTGTTCCTGCTGGGTGGCACACACCTATAAATCAACACGGAAAGATGCAGAGAGAGGACGGGAGGGGCGATGGCAAACGGAGGCTGCGGCTGCCTCTGGGACTGAGCTTTGGGCTTTGCTCTCTTTATACTCCTGATGGGCTGTAGCAAGGTATGGACCATTTTACTCCGTGGAAATCTTACAGCAGCACTTTTCAGACTTGGCCCTGGAAAGTTCTTCACTGAGCTTGAAGGTTCACCGTTGGGAGGGGCAGTCCTGTGCACTTAGGCCGTTAGCTACTGCCCTGATTTTGACTCCCAAATGTCCGTAGCACACCTTCCCTCCCTCTCCCTCACTGTACAATCACAAATGTCTGCAGACGTTGCTAAGGGGGCCCAGGGTCATGACCATCCCTGGAGGAGAACCGCTGACCTAGAGGAGGCAGAGCAAGCTGGACAGCAGAGCTGTTCCCAAGAGAAGCGCTGGCCATTAAGATCAGGTGGCCTTGCAGCTGGTGACAGAAACAGCCCATGACTTCAAGGGATGGATAGATGGTGGAGGGCAGGAAGTGATTCCCTCCAAACTCCTCTTGAGTTCAAAATCCTGAGCAGGACTGGATATACTGTAGGAAAGGGTGTTGAGGCCAAACCAAGATGGCAGGCGTGGGCAAGGAACAGGCACTGTGAGGGTCAGTAGAAACTCAGGCGACGGAGGAGCCGGCAACAGCGGGAGGCCCTGGACTCACCTGGCCTGGGAACTCGAGGTTTCCATTCTGTCAAGTGTGGGGCTGCTGACAAGCCTGACCAGCTCACTCAGGCTGTTACTACTGCCCGCCACCTGGCTCCCTGGGTCTCCCGCGTGGTTGGTGTCTCTATCCAAACAGGGCTGCCTGGAGTTTGTCAGGGCCTTGTGCCCACAACTGGCCTCTGAAAATAAAAATTGTTGACATTTCCTAGGATTATAATTGCATAGCATGGAAGAGAGCATGGGGGGGAGGAAGGTAGCCGCACATCCCCTTCACCCTGCAAGATTCGCTAGGCCCAGTAGCACGTTTCCAGGAACTTCCACGCTTGCCACTAGGAGATCCGGAAGCAGCCTGCAGAGGGTCAGAGTGGAGTGCTCACCTGTGCAAACTCCCTACCCAGCCACAGCTGTGGCCAAATCTCACCCTGGAGCCAGGTCTTTGGGGCCCTGCCTGAAGCTGTTGTTGGGAAGTTCTGTTCTACTGAAACCCCACTCTGACCCAATCTAAGTACAGAAACAGCCGGAGGTCCTGGTCCTACTTGCTCCTGCACCTCGGCTGTGAATGGGGCTCCTTTGGCAATGCATCCTGGGAGAGGTTGGTCTAAACACCCGCCATTCCTGTCCATTCCATGATTCCTGGATTAGTCAGGGTTCTCTGGAGGAGCAGAATCAGCAGGAAGTATGATTATAAAGGGGGATTTATTAGATTGGTTTACACGACCAGAAACTGGATAGTCCACCATGGCCGTCTGCAGCTGGAGAGCCGGAAGAACCAGCAGCTGCGCACTCCAAGACGCAGAAGCCCCAGAACAAGGATCAACAGTGCCACCCTAGTCCAGGACCAAGGCTTCTGGAAACTACCTGGAGAATCACTGGCAGAGTCTGCTTCGGAAGAGCGAAGAAGCGAGAGTCGAATATCCTCAGACGATGGAAGCAGCGATCAAGAATCCGTTCAAGAAGAGCCAGGCCGCCTCGGCATCTGGGTCCTCTCTCTTGCATCTTTCAGTCCATCCTATTGGGTGGTGCTGCCCATGCTTAGGGAGAGGCTCCACTTCAGTTCCTAGCCCACGTGCCAATCATTCCTGGACACGCCCCCACTGACACACCCAGGCCTCTTAAGCATCAGCATCTCTTAATCCAATCAAGTCGACAATTCAGATTAACCATTACAACCTCAAACTGGCAGCAGGTCAGTCAACTGGGAATAAGGGCCATGTGACATGAAATATGGTCACCCCAGCCCAAAGGAAGGCCCTGGACGGTCCCCAGGACTGGCACACTGGCACCAGACGGTCCAGGTCAGGGAGGTAAGGAGGACCTACTTCCACCCATCTCTCCACCCGGCAGCCCTGCTCTGAGACCTTCCTGCCCTGGGCAAGGAGTGGGGAGGAAGCCTCAGACTGCAGACTGCTGCTCAGGCGGCCACCCTGGTCTCTGCAGTTCCCCTCCTGGCCCTGGGCCCTCAGTGCCCATTCAGACACATAGCCTGTCAAAAGTCCCCTGGTCATTTGCAGGAAGAGCCTTAACGTGGGCAGGCTGAATGGGCCTTCCAGGGAATGGCCTCTGTGTTTTTCCTCTTCCTGTGGCGCAGACTCCGAGGCCTGCCTCCCAGCAGGACGCGTGATTCCACCAGCTGCCAACGCCTTTGGGGTGGGACCACACCGCCTGTGTTCTTCAGCCTCTTCCTGCATCTTGTTCCACCCTGCATTAAGATCCGTCCGCGGTGCTGCGCGCGGCTGTGGTTCACACCGTGTGGACACTGCAGTCTGTCCACTGGACGCTTGGCGATGGGTGGGTGACTTCAGACGGCAGATGACGTCCCACTGGTGCCTGCGGACCTGCAGGTCTCTTCAGTGGGAGCCTACGGTGGCGAGACCCATTTCCTCGGGGTCGCCCCTTGCACGGCCTTTCTTTTTATTTCCCCCGTGTTCTTGTTTTAGATGTGACCCTTGCTTCGAGCGTATGGTTAGGTCGTGTTCCTACCCTAGTCTGGCACTTTTAGTCTTTAAAGAGAATCGTTTGTCCATTTATGTTTAATATAATCCTTGACTTTTTCTCTTGTTCTCTTATGTATTAACTTTTCAAAATTAATTTTCCCTTTTCAAATTGGAAGTCGTATCTTTTTTCTTTCTGAGATGGGGTCTTGCCGTTGCCCAGGCTGACCCTGACCCTGACCCTGGACTCAAGTGCTTCTGCCTCTGCCTCCTGAGTAGCAGGGACCTCATGACCCCAGCCTGTCCCGCGCTCACCACACACCCTGACCCACCAAGGCCTCCTGATCCGTACTTTATCTTTCTCGCAGCTGGAGAAAGATTTCAGAACGTGCCGACGAGACTCGTTTCCTTCTCGACTTTGTAGTATAGTTGCTGCGCATTTTAATTCTACATATATTTGAAGGCTTTCTAGTGCATTTGCCCCTCGATTCACACTGCTGGTGTTCATCCAGAACGGCCACTCTCTTTGCCATTCATTCTTTTGTCTTTTATTCTGCTGGTGCTGAGATCACGTTGTTCAAACAGCCTGATTGAGTGGTCATTTACCCAACGCGCAGTGCATCAGTACACAGGGTGCGGTTCTGTGGGTTTGAAGTGTGCAGATATCACCACAGCCAACTCGATCATGTTGAGGAGAAACCCACGGCCATGAGCTTTTACCCCCACAGCCCACACAACTTCCCCTAAAAAACCCAGATGCACTTCCTGTGGACTCTCCCGCTCAGGACCAGATGTGAGTGGAATCGGGTAACATGGGACCTTCATGGCTGACTTCTGTCACTTGGCATGATGACTTCAAGGATGATCCATGTTGTAGTACTCATCCCTACTTTATTGTTCTAGAGAAGACTTGGTTCATAGCAAAGTGAAGCAGGCAGTGTACAGACTCCCACGCTCCCTGATCCCCGCTGCACCTGCCCCCCACCAACACCCCGCTCCACTCTGCGTGTCGTTACAGTTGGGGAGATATGTCAACGCCTCGTCCTCACCCAGAGTCCACAGCTCATGCTATGGTTCACTCTTGGAGGTGCACATTCTATAGGGTTTGTCAAATAAACCATGACCAGTGTGCACCAATGTCACATTTTACAGGATAATTTCAACTGACCTAAAAAATCCCGTAACCCCTGGTGATCACTAATCTTACTGTCCCTGCAGCTTTGCCTTTTCCAGAATGCCATATAGTTGGGACATACGGTAGGCTTCCTTCCTAGATAGGCTTCCTTTGCCTAGTAATATACATTTGGTTTCCTCCACATCTTTTCATGGCTTGAGAGCTCAACTATTTTTTAGTGCTAAATAATATTCCACTGTCTGGAAGTACAGCAGATTAAATATACACCCATCCCTCAAAGGACATCTTGGTTACTTCCTAGCCTAGGCAGTTATACATAAAGCTGCTATAAAGATTTGTGTGCAGGCTTGAGGGCAGACATACATCTTCCATTCATTTGGTAAATACCAAGGGACAGCATTGCTGAATTATATGAATATATTCAGATATTACAAAACTGTTGTCTAAATGTGGCTGTGATATCTTGCATTCCACCAGCAAAGAATGAAGTTCCTGCTTCCCTACATCCTGGCCAGCACTTGGTATAGTCCGAGTTTTGGATTTGGGCTGTTCTAATAGTGGTGGATTGGTAGCTCATGTCCTTTTCATTTGTATTTTGCCATACTTATTTGCCATTTGTAAATCTCCTTTGATGAGATTTGTTCAGGTCTTTGGCTGATTTTTAAGTGATTTGTGGGTTTTTTCCCCAGATTTTTTCTGCATGTATTGATATGGTCATGTGATTTTTTCCCTCTAGTCAACTGAGGCAATGAATTATGCTAATTGATTTGTGAATGTGAACCTGCCTTGCCTACCTAGGACCATCATTGCTTGGTTGAGGTTTAGAATCTTCTTATACGTCGTTGGATTTCATTTTTTTGTTTGTTTGTTTGTTTTGCGGTGCTGGGGATCAAACCCAGGGCCTTGTGCATGCAAGGCAAGCACACTACCAACTAAGCTATCTCCCCAGCTCCGGTTCATTTGTCTGTTGTTTCCACAATCCCAGAGGGCTGGGGATTCGAACCCGGGCTCCAGCGTGAGAGTCAGGCACTCTACGAGACGGGCTATGTAGCCAGCACTTGGATTTCATTTGCTGATATTTTGCTGCGGATTTCTGCATCGGTGTTGCTGAGGGGCCTGGTCCGCAGTTTCCTTACCATGTCCTTGTCTGGTTTGGGTGTCAAGGTAAGGCCAGCCTCATAGGGTGAGTAATGGAATCAGGAAGAGTCCCTCCATTTCTATCTTCTAAAAGAGATTATAGATAATTAGCTTAACCCCTTCCTTAAATGTTTGGCAGAACTCACCAGAGAACCTCTCCAGACCTGATCCTTTCTGTTCTCGCAAGATGACTAATTACTGACTCAGTGTCCTCAGACGTAGGCCCGTTGAGGCGGCCCATTTCTTCTTGGGTGAGTTTGGAGGCCTGTGTCTTTAGAGGGATCGGCTCATTTAACCCAGGTGACCGGGTGTGGGTGAGATTCTGCAGGGCACCCTTTAGCATCCCCTAGTGTCCACGGGGTCTGTCGTGACAGCGATGTCCCTGATTTCATTTCTGACGTCAGTGATCCATTCCCCCACCCCCCTCTGCCTGGTTAGAGGCCTATCAATTTCATTGATCTATTTTCAATTTCCTGATTCCGGCTCTGATTCTCATCACACCTTCTTCTTCCTTTGGATGGACTTCTCTCACCCGCTCAGGTTTCCAGGGGAGAAGTTGGTGGACTTCGGACCCTCGTCTTCCAGGACACGCACTCAGTGGGACGCAGTCCCACGAGGCCTGCTTTCTCTGTGTCCACAGAATCTGAGAGTTGTGGACTCCTCTTCATTTAGTTCATTTTTTTCCCACCCGGGGACTGAACCCAGGGGCACTTGCTGAGGTAGAGGGCCTCGCTCAACCTCTGAGCCACATCCCAGGCCTTTCGGTATTTTATTTAGCGACAGGGTCTCACTGAGTTGCCTTTGAACTCAGATCCTCCTGCCTGGCATGACAGCGTGTGCCACACGCCCAGCGCTCTTGAGACTTCTTCTTTGACCCATGTGTTACTTAGAAGTGTGTTGTTTAATTTCCAAGATTTTGGCGGGGGCGGGGGTTGCTGTCTAGCTGTCCCTTTGCTAACAATGTCTAGCTTAATTCCGCTGTGGTCTGAGAACAGCCATGACGTTATGGTTTCTATTTCTCTAAGTTTGTCGAGTGAGTTTTATGGCCGAGGATGCGGTCCCGATTCCCTCTCCTCCTGTGTGGGGGCCTCCCGGGGGCTCCACAGTGACTCCGTTGGGTACACAGGACTCTTTGCATTGTGTTGATGTGGAAACTGAGGCTCAGAGTGGAGGAGGGCCTCGCCAGACCTGCAGAGGCTGGGGTGCAGCAGGGTTTGGGTATTGAGGAGCCAAGGCCACTTCGTATGAGCTCCGGCACAAAACGGGGCCGGGGCGTCTGCAGAGGAGGCACGAGGCCTGCTGCACACTCAGCGGGTGAGCAAGTGGGACCCCAGATGTAAAGGGTTTCTAAGGTGCAGCGTCTTCTGTGCACTGCAGGATGATTCCAGTGAAATGTTCCTCACCTGCAACAATGGCTTTCTTAAAAGCGGCCTCAAGCCTCCCTGAGGTCTGCCTCTTTGGTTCCGGGAGCTACAGGTGGGTTTGGAATCCCCTCCCCACTCATGGTACTCATCCCTTTAGTATTTAATCCGCAGCCACTACAGGAAGGCCTGTGCACAGAGCCCACCTGTCCCAGGAGACATTGCACAGAACTGTGTGGCGTGGCACGTCAGTGACAGGAAGCGCTGGGCAGGATCGGGGCAGCAACGACACGATGGCCTGTCGGGTCATCACCGCGTGCCAGGCCCTGGCTGCTCGAGATGATCCACGTGCATACGTCACACACACGCACGGGCGCACGCACACACGCACACTCATGATTGATCCTCAAAAGAAGGACAGGAAGGCATGCTGGCCTCAGCAGCTGAGAGACCGTGGGCAAGTCGTTCCACTCTGTGCCGTGAGACTGAGGAGGGCTCCCGGCCCGGCCAGCGTCGCCCTGAGGCCTGGTGAAGGCAGCTATGCACCCCAGTCCCTGGCCAGACGAAGACACCCAGGCGAGCCTCGAGCCCCCCCACACCCGCTGCTGGACATTCCCAAGCACCCACAGGTGCCCGTCTCCTGCTAGGGGCTGGAGATGCATTCTGAGCAGACATGGTCCTTTCTCTGCCTAAACTGCCCAGTATGCAACCTGCGGGCTGCGACTGTGCCCCCAGCGTGGTCAGCGCAGCGAGGAGCCGTCTGAGGGGGCACTGCGCCCAGTCCCTCCAGGACTCTCAGGTGGAGGGGCTGAGCAGGGGCTCTGGCCCGGGCTCCCCCCAGGAGGAGCGCATCCTTCACCTGCCTCCCGCCAGGTGCAGCAGCAGCCTCCCTGCCACCAGGAAGTAGGTCACATTTTCAGTCCCCAAAAGGAAGCCGCTACCTTGGATGTGGAGGTATGAGCTCGCCTGCGGCCCCCCACGGCCTCGTGGCCCCTGCAGCAGGCAGAGCCACACGGGGGCCACAGGGGCTGCTGGGCCCCGCCCTGCCCTGGTCAGCTCTCCCTGGGAGAGAGAGCGCAGGCGGGACACTGCGCTGGGCGGTGAGCCCGGTGAGCTCTGGGCCCTGCTGCAGGGAGATCCCGGCTGCCTCTGGATGACAGGTGCCCGGAGCCTGGGCGTCAGGCCACTCCCGGGACCTGCGGCCGAGGAATGACTGTGCCAAGCTGGGAACTGTCACGCATGCTGCGCCCGGGCTGAGGGCGCCGGGGGCTGTGGGGGGTCACGGGGTGCGGTGGGGGGTGGGCTGGGAGCAGCCTGGCGCCCAGGGCAGCAGGTCTGAAGAGGGACCCCAGAGCCTGTTCCGTGTAGTTCAGCACCAAGCCGGGGTCAGGGGCTCCCTCCTCTCCACCCCCACAAGGTCCCTGGGCGCTGGCCATCAGCATTGGCCATGAGCCCCGCCAACCCGACCAGCCACCACGTGCCCTTTCAAAGGGAAAGCCCCGGGGTCGGGGAGACCACTGAGGGCCCCTTCCCGTCCTGGTGCGTGGCCCCCTTGGCCCACCGTGGAAAAAGACTGAGTCCCGTCCAGGGAGGGTCCCAGGTGGCAGGGACCCTGTGGGTACCCCTTGTATTTCTTGTGGCTGAGGCAACAAGCCGCCACTGACTCGTGGCTTGAGACGACAGGACTTGGTTCTCGCAATTCCGGAGGACGTAAGTCCAGGGGGAGGTGGGGCTGGACTCCTGACCACGCCGAGGCTACACCCGTGGTGTCCCAGTATGTCCTCAGGGGAAATGACCGGAAAGACACCTGTGTGCGCTCAGCGCAGACCCAATCCTTTCCTGAGGATTTCGGGTCGCTGAGTGTGGAACTGCACACAGAGCCCGTGGACGGGCGGCTGATGGTGGGCGGGGAGGCAGGCCACCGTGAGGGAGGCCGGGGAGGCCCGCGCTGCGCTGGCCACCTCTGCAGGCCTCAGTCTACGCAAATCCAGCAGTCTAAGAAGAAGGGACGGTGGGAGGCTGGGCAGAGCAGGAGGGAGCGCGGGGCCGGGGGCTGGCCATCGAGCACCCTCCGCCCGCGGCCCTGGTCCCTCAGTTAGCCCACAGAGCCAAGATTTGAGAAATAAGATGCAACAAGAAAACATCAGAAAAGTCTCATAAAACAAGGTGGAGCGAGGACTCTTCATTAGACATTTTGAGCCACCTAGAGAGGGTGGAAGGTGCCCCGGGCTATGCGCAGGTGCCATGCACATCCCGTGCCAGTTCCCGGGAGGGGCGTGACGTCTGTAGATATCTGCGTCCACAGGAAGGGGTCCCAGGACCAGGTCGGACTCCCAGGGCCTGTGCATGCTGAATAAACGATCCACCGGACAGGCTGCAGGCAGCGTGAGCGCAGCTCAGAGAAGGCAGCAGGAACCCACGGCCCCCGGCAGCAAGAGGGCCACAGCCTCGGATGCCACCCGCAGAGCCGATGCCACAGGACACAACTGATGTGTCCGTCTGCCCAGGGGGAAGAGGAGGCAGGGCTCAGAAGTCTCTGAGAGAAGACCAGGAGCTTCATGCAGGGACAGAGGTCTGACGGTGGACACCCACCATGCTTCCTGGCTATCAGGCACCATGTCCATCTCACAATGTAACCAAGGCTCAGAGAAGTGCAGCCACTTGCCCAGGGCCACACAGCCAGTCAGCCAGCCAGCAGCAGAGCAGGTTGGAACCCACCCCATCCCCGCTGGAGAGCCCATGAGGGGGCCACTGTCCTATTGTCTCCATCTGCCTCCCAGGGGACTGAGGAAGCCGCCCGGCTGTTTTTTCCTGACAGCTGTGGGACTACTCTCCAAGGGCAGGAGTACTGTGTGCCGCCCAGCCCCTTCCAGGAAGGAGCCCCTGAGTCACAGGATCCCACCCACCTGCTCCTCCCACACACAGTGAGACCTGGCCGCCCCAGAGAAAGCCGAAGCAGCTCTGGGGAGCAGAGGGCTCAGCACGGGGCCTTCTGCCCTCCCTGGGGGGCGGCTCCTGGCTCGCCAATGTCAGCAGAGGTCCCTAGCAGCGGCCTCGAGTCCTGGACACCCTGGGGGCCACATCCCGCCGACTCCGGGGAGCCCACACGTCGTCTTCCATCCCATTTTCCACACAGGGAGCCCGAGGCTGGGGCTGCGGGGACTACAGAGGCCTGAGCAACCAATGGCTGAGCCTGGACATGGGGCTCGGCTAGCGCTTTGAGCAGACTCAGGCCACGGAGGTGCTAAGCCCGAGCGTGGTCCTGGCCCAGCTTCAGAACCACGCGCGCCGCCAGGCTGAAGGGCTCCCTCCCAGCTCTGGTCCCCTGAGTCCACCCTGTCTGCTCCTGGGTCCAGCCCAGCCTCACCCTGCCACACCCAGCCCAGCCCAGCCCGGGCCAAGGACATGGCTATTCCTGATCCTGCCTTGGGTCTGGGTCTCCTCTGGCAGCCCTGGGCCTGGAGAGAGGAAGCGGGAGGAAAAGCCCTTCGGGTGGGTTTGGCTGCAGCAGCGGGGCCAGCGGGGCCAAGGGAGCAGGTGGGCCGCAGTCTTGGCAGCTCTGCTCTGAGCCTGGGCACCTTCCTCTGCACGCTGAGGAGCCCCGGGGAACAGACCGGTTGTGCTGGAGCCCACAGCTGGACGCCGTGTGCTCGGGGTCAGCCAGGCCTGGGGCCTGCTGTGACAACTGGGCCCTGTCTGGTGGGCTCGGCCTGATGAAGGGTGTCTGGAGTTGGGCTCGTTGGGTCACATCGTGTCCGACCACTTTAAAACAGCCCAGCAAACAGTTTTCAAGCGGGCAGGGCGTGGCCACGAAGCCCGGGCAGTCGAGGTCGCCTGGGAGCTGAGCAGTGGGGGCTGGCGGGCATTCCGGAGGCACGGAGGCCTGCTGGTCTCCCCTCGTGCACGCCCCAGGCTCACGTCCCTCCCCGTGGCTCTCCGGGGTGGCTTTCCCCCAGGGGTGGCTCTGGGACGTGGGCCTTTTCTATTGCGAGGGTCCCGCCCCATCTTGTGACCTCAGGCTCATCCTGGTGTCTTCCAAGTAGACTGGCAGGAGGACGGGGGGATCCGCACGTTACTTGAGGCTTCAGCAGGACAGTGCCAAGCGTCCCTGCTGCTCACCCGCCTTGGTGCGGACCACCAGGCATGCTGGGAGGTGTAGTTCCTGCTGGGCGGGTGCTTCCCAGCCACCTCCGTGCTGGTCACTGGTCACCTGGGCGGCACCTCGGCATGTCAGGTGTACTTCCGGGGATGACCGAGGGCGTGGCCTGGCCCCTGGGACTGGACAGGAAGGAGCCGTTGCTGACGAACCAGTGATGCGACAGCGTCCAGGCCTGTTCCAGGAGGTGCCTGTGGATGGCTGCTGGCTCCGCAGGGAGGCTGATGACCGGGAGGAGGCCCCCTGGGCAGCGGTCCTTCAGCACGCCAGTACCCACCTGGATGATCCCCACAGAGAGGGTGACGGCTTTGCAAAAGGCCCACAGGGATGGTGGACAAACGGGATCTGGGTCACGTCTCACGGTCGTGTATGAATCAAGAATCATCTCGACAAGAACCTCGGCACAGGGGCGTGTCAGAGAAGAGACCGCAGGCCCAGGCCCTGCAGGACACCCTGCACCCCGAGAACCCGGCCTGGGCTCCAGCCTCTGCCCCTCCAGGACCGCCGAGCAGCCTGCTGACCCGACCCGTGGCCTGCAGAGCCGGGTGCGCCTGTCCCGCCGTCCCGCCACGCCTCTGGACATGGCTGCCTGCTGGCTCACCCACCCGCCCCACGGCAGCCCACCTGCGCCTCGGCCCCCACCCCCTCCAAACCCGCGGGGCTGTCTCCCCAGCGCCCCTCGGAGCCTCGCTCCACGCGAGGAAAGCTGCTGTACGGTCTGAAGACTCCTGGCGGTCCTCACGCCCGCGCATCTGCACGAGTTGGTGCGTCCTCCTCCTGCTGGACGTGCGCTCCCGGGCGCAGACCTGTGGTCCACCCATCCGCACGCCTGAGCTCCCAGCTGCAGGCGGGAGTCCAGCTCTCTCTAGAAAGGTAACGACAGGCCGGACGGACACACGGATGCATGAGCGGGCCGGGCGGGAGTCGCCGCCCTCTGTGACTCTGGCAGTTTCAGGGCCCTTTGGAGGGTCTTGGGGACCGCTCCCATGCCACGTCTACCAGTGTGACCCACTCGCAGGCCACGCCTTCCCTGGCTTCACTTAGCCAAGCCGCCAGAGCCTCCAGGCCCTGCCGCACACCACGGAGCAGCGGGAAGACCAGCGGTTTCGCAGAGGACCACAGGGTCGGAGGCCACCTGTTTCTAGCCGTGTCCTTGACGATCACGCCACCGAGCCTCCGCTGCTCGCTCTGTGCCAGGGAAGCAGTCACCATTCCCGCAGGGTTGACCGAGGGCCGCCAGAGGCGTGTGGAGAACACGTTGGTCAGTCCCTGCAAGTCCCGCCTGGCACCTGCGGCCCTTCCTGCCCTCCGACTCTCCTGTGAAGGAAGGTGAACCCAGCTGCCGGGCGGGGAGTCCAGGCTCCCCGTGGTCCTCACGCCTGGGAAGCCAGGGCCCGCGGGCATGTGCTCTGCGCAAGGGACCCAGCGCGGCAGGCGGCAGGGCCGTCCAACCCCCGCCCCGCCGACGCCCATGGTCCGAGCCGCCAGTTGCGCCCTGAGCAGCCCCACCGTGCCCTGTCCTGACTTGGCCCTCACACGGTCCTCTGAAGGAGACACTCCATTACCCCACCTTAAAATCGCCAGCAGTTTAATAGATAACTTTATTCAATGCTTCAAAAATAAGAGGCCCGCGGTGGGTCCGGCCTCACCCGCTCCTGCTCCTCTCCCTTAGCAAGCCTGGCCTACTTCCTGACGAGTCTGCCTGAGGCTCCTTGGGCAGACACTAGACATCATGACTATCGCTGGGATGGAGCCAGCCTTGCACATGCGGACTGCAGGCCCACTACTGAGCTGCACCCAGCCCAGGACACACCAGGTCCCCCTCTCCCCATGAGCAAGGTGTCACCCTGACCTCACACTCCTCTTCTCCCCTTCACTTTACCTCCAAGATTCTCCTTTCTGTGAAGTGGAATGGCAGCTGAGTGAGTCCAGGTTGCCAGAGATGCTGACCAAGAGCAGGACAGAGAGGAGGGGGAGGGGAGGGAGAGGGGGAGGGAGGAGGGGAAGAGGAGAGAGGATGAGGGGGACAGGAGGAGGGGGAGGAGGGGGAGGAGGAGGAGGAGAGAGAGGTAAGAGGAGGACAGAGAAGCAGGAAAGGGAGGAGGAGGAGGAGGCCCAGACCCTGGGAAGCAGGCGCATACCCTCTGGGCCCTGGAGGCACAAGGGCAGGGGCTGAGGCCAAACCCCGAGGAGACTGTGCCCCGTGGTGCATCAGTCAGGATGGGTGGGAAGGCTGAGGGAGGGGCTTCTTGCAGGTGGTGACAAAGATGAAGGCTTCAAGGTTAAGAGAGAGGAAGGTGTCAGGCGGAACATTCCAGCAGAGGCCCGGCCGCCCAGCCCCCAGGGAACGGGTAAGGGAGGGAGGAGGGCCGCAGCCTGGAGGTCATGCCACGGAGCTGGCCGTCCTCTCCATGGAGGGACCAGTCCGTGACTCCCCTGGGTGCCAGTCCGTGGCAGGTTCCCTGGGTTTGGCCCTGCGAGGTCGGGAGGCTGACCCTGGAGGCTGACCCTGGGCAGTGCGGGTGAGGCAGAGTCAGGCCTCGGAACCGCAGGCGCCGCCCCTGCAGAGCCCCCGCTGCAGGCAGGAAGCGCTTCTATCTGACTCTGTGTCCGCGTGGGACACGCACACTCTCAAACACCGTCGCTCCTCCCTCCACTGCACAGCGCAAAGACGATCCGCGGAGCGTTCACGCTGCACTAGGTGCCGTAGGGACTCTGGAGACGCGTCCCTGGAGGCCAGGGCCGTGCAGAGATGGCACTGCACACAAGGAACGCCCGCACTGTGGGTGCCAGGACCCTGGGGTCCCAGAACCAGCCCCACAGGCACCTCGGGACACGAAGGCAGTCACACAAGGCTGGACATGGGGGACTGAATCCCAACAGTGGGCGCCAGAGCCCTGAGTGACCAGGAAGCTGGAGACCGCGCAGGGTGGCGGGATGGAGGTGGGTCAGGAGCTCCTGCGGGGGATGCTCAGACCACCCTCGAGGGCAGAGGCCTGCGTGACCTCGGGGACTCTGAGGAGCCTGCGGCAGGCTCTCCTCCCTGCTCCCTGAGAGGCCTCGGTCCATTTCACGTCAAGGAAACGAGGAGACTGAGGCTCTCAGCAAGTCCACCCCCAGCTGTAAAGGAGGCTGGGGACATAGAGGCCCCAGGGCTGACTGCACTGTCACCCTGAGAGATTCGGGGTTCCGTTAGCAAACATGACTTAGGAAAGGACTACCAAGTAGCAATTGGTAACTTCTACTGCACGGAGGCTCAGAGAGGTCAAGATGCTAGCCCAAAGCAGCACAGCTGGTGGATGACAACTGGGATTTGAGCCCTATCCAGTGCACTGCCCTCCCCCAGCCCCGCTGCCTCCTGGACTCCATCTTCCTCCCTGGCCTTGCGGTAACCTTTCCGCTCACTCCGCGTCCCTCGTCCACTCGATCCTTCACCCCCAGCCTTCCTGTCTTGGAGCAGGGTGAGCGCTTCCTGCTGTGGGCCGTCCCTCTCCAACAGCCCAGGCTCGGCCGCAGTCCACCCACCCGAGCCTCAAGACCCATTCTCAGTCTGTCGTTCCTCCCAGACTCTGCCCTCCCTCCCTCCCAGCCCCTTTCCCCCAGAGGCGCCCTGAGCCCCACAGGCCAGACTTGGATGACGTCACCAGGCTCGGGACCTCGCTGGGCCCAATTATGGGGCTATAAGTGGAAACGCCCTCTATTTTCCCACAGGAAAGTGCCCTCGGCCCCGACCCCGCTGCTTCTGGGGCTCTTGGCAGAGGGCCAGGCTCCTGCCTAAAGAAAACCAGATCTCTCCCCGGACGCGCCTCCCGGCACCTTTCCCGACCCCAGCTCCCCGGGAACTCTCGGTTTCTTCCGACCAGGAGCAAGGCTGTTCTCTGGAGAAGGGAGGCCGCGGGCGACCTGAGGCCAACATTTCCACCCAGTGCCCTGGGGCGGGGTTCCAAGGCTTGGGACCCTGCGCTCTCACCTCCACCTGGGGACAGCAACGGACTGCGTCTCACGGAGCCTTCCACAGATCTCTGAGATGCACGTGCTGTTCCCGTCTTAAGATGAGCGACCAGGTATGGAGAAGTTAGGCCCCTGCCCAAGGCCACCCAGCGGGGTGGCACCCGGGCCTGGGCAGAACCCCAACATCCAGAGAGTACCAGAAGCTCAGACCTGCTGAGCTGGGGGCTGGAGGGCAGAAAGACATGGGGTCACCCAGGTGCCAGCCCGGCCTGGGGCAGAGGGCAGGTCAGTGTCTTGGGGACTCGGCGATCCCGGCTATAAAAGAGGAGAGAGAGACTCCTGAAGACCCCAGAGACAGCCCTGGCCGGCCTCTGCCCCCGGTTGAGACCCGTTCGGCACCGCCACACGGAGCCGCTTTAGTTACGCGGATTTCCTTCTTCACACGGGTCATGATGTAGTATTCAAATATCTATACCGAAAATTGACGCAAAGGAATTTCCTTTCATGACCACAAAAGGGAACCAGACAGGTCTGCCATCGCGGAAGGTAACCATGCCAGGAAACAACCGAGCAGGGGAGGCTGCAGCTGTCCGGGGCGTTAGGGCACAGGGCCCTCCCTCGGGCCCCTCCCCTGACCCTGGCTGTGCTGGATGTGGGAGTGTCAGCCGCCCCCAACCCCCAGGAGCGAGCCCTCAGGGACAGGGGCTGGCAGGGTGGCCACAGCACGCCCGTGACACTCAGGTGCCAGCCACGATCAGCCCTGCCTTGGAGGAGCCGAGACCACTGCTGACCGAACTCAAGGCGGCGTGTGGTGCGGCCGGCCACTGTCTAGCTTGACCCTGGGGCGCGCCCACTGCTGCACCCGGAAGCTGCTGTGCTCTGGAGCCTCTCGGTCCCCTGTGCCCAGGGCACAGCCACCCCGCTCTGCAGCCACGTTGCCCCAGAACCCCAGGATGCATCCCCAGCCCTTTCCTCTAACTCTGACCCTCCCTGGGCTGTCCTATAGGCTGAACGCTCCTGGGCAAGACGCTCCAGCTCTCTGAGTCCCAGACCCCAGGCGGGCCAGAACCCGATTGCACGGGTTCCCCTGGGCCCTGCTCCTGGCCGGGCCTGGGCAAGGCTGTGCTCCTGCAGCTGGAACCAGTTTCTCCAGCCTGGGGCCTCCTCTTCCTGCCACAGGGCCTTTGCTGCGCTGCCCGCTGCTCTGAGAGCCCTTCCTCCCACTCCAGGCCCAGGGCCCTCCCTCACGCTCGGCCGCCTCCTGCAGGAAGCCCACCTCCAGGTCAGAGCCGCTCGGAGATGCGCACCCTTCAAGCCCTCGACTGGCCGTCGCGTGGGCCCCAGCCCCTCCCCCACCCCACACCCGCCGTCCCGCGTGCCCGGTGCGGGGATCCTCCTGCTGCCCAGCGGCCACTGCTCCCCCCACAGAGCCCGGAGCTCAGGACGTGGGTGTGCTCCTCCTGTGGGAACCCTCCGCTGGGGAGCGGCTGGTGTCCTGTCCCTTGGCTGCTGCGGGGCTGGGGGCCGTCCTTTCCTCTCCCCTAATAGTCCCCGTGTCGCGTCCCACGTGCAAAGCTTCTCTTCTCTCTCTCTGGTCCTCGCGGCCACTATGGGGCAGGCAGGGCCCATGCACATCCCATTTCCTGCAGAGAAACAGACTGACCCCTGGAGAAGCAGCCAGGCCACGAGGCCACTGGTCCCGGGACCCCTGGCTGAAGCTGGGCACTGACCGAGCACTCCAGCCCACCCCAAACCCCGCACCCCACTCCACAGAGGAAGCAGCGGAGGAGCCATGGGGCTGGGGGCCTGCCCTGCCCTGCGGTCCTGCCGGGAGGAGCCTGGTCCAGCACCGCACACAGCCAGGGCCACCGGCAGAGCCACTGTGGCCACTCTGCAGGCCGTGCTGGCTGTCCCCCCGGCACAGCCGCCCGGGAGGTGGTGGCGGGTTCGCGCCTCCTGGCCCCACAGCCTGCGAGTCCAGTTCCACCTTTCTGAGACCTCTGGCCTCTCTGTGGACTCTCTGGCGCTCCAGAATCTTCCAGTATGTTCCTCCGTGCCAAGCGTGAGGAGTTGCCTTGTCTACCAGAACCACTGGCCCAGGCCCTGCTCCTCGGAGCCCAGCCCAGGGCTCACTCCCGAGATGCTCCTCGTCCAGCCGGAGGCTCAATGCCCCTCCGCGTCTGGAACTGAGCGAGTCCAGGCTCCAGACGGTGTGGATCCAGCCCACCTTCAGGGCTTCCTTACATTTTTCGTTAATGTCCACATTTTGTACAATAATTGGACTGCTTGATTTTTATCTTCCCTGAATAAACTAGAGTCTTCAAAAAGTATTGCAAAGTGGCCACTGGTTCCCGAAGTCTCTGTTTGTTAACGGAACTTTCTAGAGAAGCATGGGTCACAGGAACGTCTCCTGCTTGGGGTGGTTAACTGTCACCCTTCAGAGAGCCCACGAGAAAGAAGGTCCTGCCTCAGGAAAATGAGGAGTCAGAGGCCCTCCCAGGAGGGCTCCCAAGCCCAGGCTCCCTGGGCTCCACTGGCTGCCGAGTGACTGTGAGCAGGCCCCACCTCTCTGAGCCCGTGGGAAACGAGGTTGTGTGCCTGATTCCCAGACCTGGCCTGGGATAAGCCCTGGAGAGAGCAGAGGGACGGGCCAGGCGCCACGCGCTCCAGCAATCCCAGACACTCAGGAGGCTGGCAAGTTCAAGGCCAGCCCAGGCAACCTCAGGAGACCCTGTCTCAAAATAAACATTAAGAGATCTGAAGATGGAGCCCAGACCTGCCGGCATGTGTGAGGCCCTGGGGTCAATCCCCAGGGCTGTAAGAAGAGAGAAGCCCTGGGGAGCAGGCAGCCAGCAGGCAACGGCCCTGCAGATGTCCCGGGCAGTCTGTGAGGCTCCAGCCCTCCCTTCTGCAGCCTGGGGCTCGGGTCCCCAGAAGCCTTCCTGAGGGGAGGCCAGGATGCGCAGAGGGGACTGCAGTGAGGGGAGGCCAGGGTGCGCAGAGGGGACCGCAGCGGGAATCTGCACCCAGCCCAGCACCTGCTCCTCCCCCAGAGCCCCAGCACCCCAGCCATGGCCTCCACGCCCCACGTTCTGACCTCCCTTGCAGCCCAGCTCCACACTCTGCGCCCCCTGGGCCACACCAGCCTCCTGGCGGAGCCCTGAGCACACCAGATGCCCCAGGCCACCGTGCTGTGCCCCCCGGGAATGCTGTCCGGGTCCTCCGGGCCAGTCCCTCGCTTCCTTCAGCTCCAGCCTCCCCTCCCCAGAGGGCCTCCGGGCCCCATCGGGAGCGGCGGCTTCCCCTGCACACATCGACTCTCCTGCTCCGAGTCTCCTGGTCCCTCTTGCTTTTCTTCAGAGCACTTATCTCTGCTTCAGATTCTTTCTTACACTTATTTTTCATTTATTTCTTCTGTCACTTCATAAGTAAAACAGAAGGCCCAGCGGGCAGAGGCCGCCATGTGTCTGCTGTAACCCAGCACCTGGTGCAGCGCCTGGAACGTAGTAGATGCTCAGCAAACCCGGACTTCCTCTCGGAGGCGCTGGCTCCCTGCCATCAGTCCCAGCATGGTGCTCCACAGCAGGCCACTGTGGACTGGCCACTTCTCCTCTCCGCCCCTCCGTCCTCTCCTCTGGCCGTGGAGCTTGTGGCCCTTGTACCTCTGCAACATGGCAGATGGTCCGGCCTGGTGCTGAGCGGCACTGTGCAGCTTGCCCGCCCCCGCATGGACCCCAGGAGCTGAGTCACTGCAGGCACAGGTGCAAAGGTGGCGGGGTGGTCGCTGTGGAGGCATCTCCAATCTGCCCAGCTCCCTTCAGCCACGAGCAGCTGACGTGGGCGGGCCCCTTTCAGAGCATCCCACGGTGGCTGGGGAAACGGGGTCTCCTCTTGCTCCCTCCCGATGAGGCCCCTCTCGGTGGACGACTCACCGAAGCTTAATCCTGCTGCTGAGCTCAGCGGGCCGAGGCCTCCTCTCCCAGCCCCAGAGAGGAATGCGGGGGCCAGCGGGCAGGCCCAGACTGGTTTGGATCATTCTAGAAGCAGCCCCCCCCAGCTCACCTGCAGATGCCAGGTGCAAGTCCCACTCCTCCCCAGGACTCCTCAGGCCCAGCCCTGAGAGCCCAGGCCAGCCCAGGACCAGCCCAGCTAGGTACAGACGCCTGTACTGCAGGAGCCAGGCACCCGTGTTGCCCCGGGTGGGACAGGTTCCACGGGGGACATTCCTGGGGCTCTCACCTTCTCTCTGGAGGCCGCCTGACAAGATTCTGCCTCCTGGGCTCTGACCGACCACGTCCCTCGCAGCACCCACAGGCCCCTTTGGAGGCACCCCTGGGAGCCAGGCAGTGTCCCAGCACCTGGTGTGGCGACCGGGGCCCCGACACCAGGTGCGCCCTGCAACCTGGAGCCAGGCGCACAGAGGAGCTGGCAGAGGCCGAGCAGGTGCCAGCACAGAGCTGGCCGTCCTGCAGCACCAAAGCCTGTGCGTCCAGCAGCTTCCCAGCTGCGCGGCCCAGTCCTGAGCCACCCCCACCACCCACAGCAGCGCGCTCAGCCATGAGCGGCACAAAAGCTTACAGAAATGGCCCCAGAGCTGCTGTTGGCCCTGGTATGTTCAGGAATCGGCTCTTGGAGCCGGCTGACCTCAGATCCAAAACACCTGGGAAAACTGAATGGGCCTCTGCTGGACACACAGACTTCTTCCCGTGTCGAAACAGTGCAGCGTGACACTGTGCGCACTGCTACCGTTTGGACCCTGGACTGTTCCCCGAAGGCCCGGGCGTTAAAGGCTGGGTCGACTTTTAAGAGGCGGGGCCTGGTAGGAGGTCATTGGTCATTGGGGTGTGCCCGTGCCCCTGGTACCCGGGTTTGAACCCAGAGGCGCTCAACCCCCAAGCCAGATCGCAGCCCTTTTTGTATGTTATTTAGAAACAGGGTCTCCCTGCGTTACTTGGGGGCTCATTGAGTTGCTGAGACTGGCCTTGAACTTGCCATCCTCCTGCCTCAGCCTCCGGAGCGGCTGGGATGACAGGCGTGGCCACAGCCCGGCTCCTGCCCTTTCCCGGCGGTGAGTGCATCTTGCTCCCCGCGCTCCTGTGATGCAGCTGCGCACAGGCCCCAAAGCGAGGGGCTGGGTTGTGGGCTGACCCTCCGGAGCTGCAAGCCCAGGTGAGCCTCTTCTCTATAAACTGACCAACACACAGCGTTCGCCTCCCTCCGGGTACGGCAAGTCACCCAGAGACATTCGAGGTGTGCGCCACCAGGGTGGCGCAGGGTACCTCCAGGTGCGGCGGGAGTGGCAGAGCCTTGAGGTTTTCATCCACGGGCAGGTCGGGCCGGGGTCCATGGCCAGTGCTGGCCAGGAAGCCAGGGACTCCGCAGGGCCCCTCCTAGGGGTGTGCGGGAGGCTGGGTGGCGGCCCAGGGTACTCGGCTGGTCTGGAGTTGGCCCTTCTCCCCGCCCCACCTCCGAGGACTCTGCACCCGGTTCACCTTCCTAAAGATCAGTTTTGAAAAACAAAACAAATGTGTGGCCGTGGTTAGGACCTGCTCGCCCTCATTTGCAGCCCGTGGCCGGGCCTCCCTCTGGCCCGTGGCGCCCTTTGGGTCCCACCCCTCTCCTCTCACCCTGGCTCTCCTGGTTGGCTCGTGATGCGCAGGAGGGCCCCTGCTCCCAGCGTCCTGGCCTGCCCTGGCTGCCACTTCTCGGGCTGGTGACAGAGCGCAGAGTGGCACCCCCTAGCTCGCGCCTGCCTTAAAATAGCAGCTCTGTCTCGCTCTCCTGTTCCTCTGAAGCTGGCGTGGTTTTGTCTGGATCTGTCTGGAAATGGAGACAACAGGCCCAGGGCCTCCCACAGAGGACGAACCCTCTGCACCAAATGTCCTTCCCAATCAACACCGAGTGGTGGGGTGGTGGGGACTCGGGCAGAAGAGAAGCTCGGATGGACCCCCTGCATCGTCCTGCTTCCGGTGGAGGTGACCAGCCCTCCCCTGGTCCTTGCTGCCCGAAAGGAGGCTGCCTTCCCGAGGCACCCCACTTGGGTCTGCCTCTGCACAGCCCTGCTGCCCACAGGTAAAGACACAAGGCAGGGTTTTGAGAACTTGTGCACAGGAGCCCAGTGAGTGGCACGAAGCCCCACGGCTCAGTCTGCTTTCTGTTGCTGTGATAGAAGACCTGAGGCCGGGTGACTGACGGACGAGCAAGAAAAAAGGGAAATTCTGTGGGTCTCAGTTCCGGAGCCTGGGAGGCCCAGGAGCATGGCGCAGCGCCTGCTTGGCCTCTGGGGAGACCCTCTTGCTGCACCCCACATGGCGGAGGCAGCATCCGGGGAGGCCAGCAAGCAGACTTTCAAGTTGTCTTCTCTTTTTATGAAGCCACTACTGCCATCAGGAGGGGCCCACTCCCAGGCCCTGGTCTCCCACGACTGCCCCCAAAGGCCGTCTGTCAAATGCTCTGACCTCCAAACGCCGTCGACATTGGCCAGCCCCGGGGCATTCCCAACACATGGACTTCGGGGGACACATGGAATCACACCCCCCACGGGGCAGGTTCTGCTGTTACCCCACCTGGCAGGTGGGGAGACCCAGGCCCAGCTACTCACTGGCAGAGCCCAGCCCAGGCCAGCAGCCTGCGCCCCACGCTTTAACCCCCTGGACCCAGCTCTCCAGAGGACAGAGGAACCTGGAGAGCCCTGGAGGAGAGCGCCCACCCAGCAGAGGGACGGGCCGCGTCCAGCGGCAGACCCTGCTTCCCCCAGGGCCCGTTCTCGCGTGCTCTTCCCACCCTGTTCCCTGTCTGCGCCCTCTCCTGGCCGGGCTCCTTGCGTCTCCTATGAGGGAGGCCGGGAGAGGCCCTCCCCACTCATCCTACCCAGCCATTCGCTCACTCACAAAATATGTTCCGTATACCTACTGTGTGCTGGGACTCGAGCTGTTGACCAGACACAGACAGCCCTGCCCTTGTGCAGCTTAAGACCCAGAGCTGGTGGAAGGCACCCAGCCAAGAGACGGGCACACAGTAGGTCTTCAGGGGACAAAAGGCAGATTTGGACAAGTGTTGGCGGAGGACGTGGAGGCAGAAGGCTGGGTGCTCCTTCCCCAGGTGGGCACCGCAGAGGCTGCCTCCGCCTCCCGAGCCCTTTCATGGAAAGATCGCTGCTGAACCTCCGGCTCCTGGGTGGAACCAGGCTGCTGCGTCCCACAGTCGCCATGGCAGCCGAGAGGGTTCTCCCGCCCGGATCCTGTTCTGTGCGCCATCCATTCCCTCTGAGTTCTCTGTGCAAGCCCAGCCAGCCCCAGCCGAGGGGCAGAGGAGAGAAGACACCGTCCCCTGCTGGGGGGACCGGCCTGCACACCCCCTGGTGCATGCATGTGTGCACACACCCACTTGGCTCCTGCGCTTGAGCTGGTGCAGGCAGGACACTGGCATCTCGGGAGCGGGGCACGTGCCAGGGCCCTGCGGACACCTGCAGCTCCACGTGTCCTCTGTGCCATGTAACAAGTGACCCCACACATGGCAGCCTGGACAGACGTTCCTCCTCGCACGGTGCTCAGTCAGGGTCCAGACCTGCAGCTCACCACTGCAGTTGAGAGGCCAGCTGTGGTGGCCGAGGGCCGGACGATCCCCGCCGGACACACTCACGTGGCTGTGGCTGGAGGCCTCAGCTCCTGGCCTCCGGGCTGCTCTGTGGGGCTGCTCAGGACATGGCTTCTCCTAGAGCAAGTGACCCCGGAGAAAGGGACAGCACACGAGTGAGCAGAAAGCTCGTAGTCTGGATCCATGGCAGCCATTTTGCAACCATGAGGGGATCCATCGCCAAAAACGAGAGGGCCAGGGGAAAGACCTGGTTTTGCCTGAACCAAATCATCCTGGGTCTGCCCAACCTCAGACTGCGTGTCACTCTGCTTATGACTCTGAGTTCAGGGTCGTGCTGCGTACCACCTAAAGCACACAAGCAGCTGGGCACCCTGCCGAGCCCTGGGCCATCAGGGCAGCCTTCCAGACAAACTGGCTGCCTTTCAGTTGGACCTCGGCGGGTGATCAGGAGCTCACCAGTTCAGCCAGAGAGGGAGGATTCCGGAGCAGGAAGGGCACAGCACAGTGTCCCAGATGGGAAGGGGCAGTTGCTCCGCCCGGGCCGGGACGTCTGAAGAGGGCATCAGGGACAAGCAGGGCTGGGGGCACAGAGCCCTGTGGGCACTGCAGCTGCCCGGAAGGCCCTCCAGAGAGCAGAGATGTGGCGAGGCAGGACGGAGGCCGGGGAGCTGTCCCAGACAGCAGCAGAGGGGTCCCACTGCTGGGGGCGGAGTCGCTCCCGTCCTGCCCTAGAATCATCCGCTGAGTCCCGGCACCCTGAGAGGGAGTCCTGATTTCCCGCCTGTCCCCCAGACCCCACGTGACCCTGCCCTGCCCTCCCCGCCCAGTGTGCCCTGGCCCCTCACAAGAGGCCAACCTCACCCTACCCCAGGGCCTTTGCACACTCTGTTCCGGGACGGGCCTTCCGACCTCCTGTCTGGCTGCCTGCCACTCGGCCTTCACCTTCTCAGTGACTTCTCCTCCAACCACCCCGTCCAAGGCTGGGTCCCTGTCCCCTGTGTTTCCCCACCCTGATCCCGCTGGTCCACGCCACTGTCTCAGGACACCTTGCTATTCCTTCTCTTGTGCATCCACCTGTCTGCCCACCCTGCAGTCTTGTTTCCTGCTGGACCCCAGATCCTAGAGTGCTCAGGGCAAGGTGAGCAGAGCCGACCCCCTTCCTGCACTTGGCCACGCCCATGTGCATGTGCTTCGCAGGCCCCCGGTGGCCACCAGGTCTCCAGGGCAGCGACTCTGTGCCCACACATCCCAGCTGCCCCCTGGCGGGTTGCCGTAATGACCTTGAGGGCAGCGACGGTCTCCTAAGTCCCACAGGGTCTGAGCCCGTGCAGACCTCCAGCTAGCACTCAGCTGGGGCCCAGGTGTGACGGAGACCAGGTGGCGGCAAAGGCTCTGTATCCGCACACCAGTCTGCAGAGATGACAGACATCAGAGAGCAGGAGGCTGTGGAAGTAGACGCCTCGAATAAGGCCTTACCACGGAGAGCCACCATATACACAGAGAAGGCCACCGAGCACCAAAGGGAATAGTACACAGCACAGAAGCATAGGCCACTCTGGAGCCGGACAGGCTTTGATTCCAAACTTCAGCTCTGCCGCCTGCTGCTGTGTGACCTGGGAAGATCCTCAACCTCTCTGTGCCTCTTTTTCCTCATTTACGGATGAATATAGTCGTTCTTACTTCAAAGGGTTGCAAAAACGCAGCTCAGCACACAGTAGGTCCCCCACTAGGGACCCCAGGCTTACCAGGAGGCAGCACAGTAGCCTCTCGGGCAGTCCTGCCTGCGGCCACGTTCTAATGGCCCAGCGAGGCGTAAGAAGCCAAAGGGTGTGGAGAGTGTGCTGCGGTTACTCCTGGGGCCCTGCGCTGATCACAGCCATGGGTCATAAACCCCGCCACAAGGACGGCCTGGGGGCCCTTCTCCAGGCTGTGCCTGAAGAGAACGCCTGTCGTGAGAGGCAGACATCGTACTGTACACAAATAAGATGCACTTTTATTTTTTAATTCAGGACAGCACCTGGCTAAGTTGCTGAGGCTGGCCTCCAACTTGGGATCCTCCTGCCTCAGCCTCCCCAGTTGCCCAGGACAGGCATGGCCACTCTGGCTGCTCCTCCTCCTGGGTTTTCCTCCTCTGTGCCTCTGCTCTCAGGATCGGGTCAGAGGCTGGCGGTTAAGTCCCAGGTGCCAGTGTTGGGGGTGTGCCCTGGCTTGCCAGGCAGGGGGCTGCTCTCCTGAGCCCCCACAGAGCCCCCTCGGGGCCTGGGCACAGCAGGGACACCCACAAGGGCCCTCCATGGTCCCCTGGAGGTGGGCTTGGTCCAGCTGGCCCCTCCCTGGGTGGCTGCGCCCAGCCTGCACCCCTCCAGTCCCGGGCAGGGAGGACGCCCCACGCCTGCCCAGCAGCACTAGCCTCCCCCTGCCGGTGGAGGCCGAGGCCAGGCGCACTGCAACCAGCAAGCTGACTTCGGGCTGCGCTGACCACACCGGGCGCCCCGAGCAGGCGCGGGCAGCAGACCATGTGCACCCACCCGATGGCCCTCACCTGGGCCCACGGGGCGTGACCTCTGGAAGGCGGGGCTCAGCGGGAGGCCCCTGTGAGCAATGGGCCTGACCGCATGGCTGGCCGGCTGGGCCCTCTGTCCGTCCCTCTGTCCGTCCCTCCAAGCGGCTCCGGGGTAGGCGTGGCCCTGGCGGTGAGCGGCCCAGGGCTCCTGAGAGAAGAGAGGGCCGCCACTGCCCCCCTCTGGACGGAGCCGGGTAGGGACTCCGAGCCCAGAGCCCGGAGGAGGCGCCAGCCCCTTGGGTGCAGCAGCAGGTCTGGGGACCACCTGCTGCGGCCAGGCTCCCCCCGGATGCCACCGGATCTCCCCAGCCTCCGGATCGCTCTGCGAGGCCCCATGCTACGGAAGAGGATACCGAGGCCCCCAGAGGTGCAGCTCGCACAGCTGCTCTGAACGAACCAGAACCCAGAGCCCAGAGCCCAGAGCCCAGAGCCCAGAGGCCAAGCCCAGAGCCAGAGCCCAGAGGCCCCCGACGGCCGTCCACATCCCACTCTGGTGGCCGAGTGGCCATCCCTCACAAGGGCCCCAGCCCGGCCTGATGTATTTGTAGGTGGTCCTTCAAGCGGAGAGTGGGGTCCTGAGGGCCCTTGGAGTGGGCTGTGTCCTTGTAGGAGACACCAGGACACCAGGACCCAGGGAGAAGGTGGCCGCCGCCTGAGCAGAGTCCTCACCGGCCTCCACCCTGACCCCCAACCCTCCAGAGCCCTGGGCAGCCCCTGTCTGCTGTCCAGGTCACCGTCCGTGGCATTTTGGGATGGCAGCCACCGGCGATGGGGACACAGGAACGTGACCCTGGAGCCAGACAGGACGGCGAGTCCCGGGGTGGCAGGGCCGCAGGCGGGGCTGTCTGCCATCTCGCTCTGCACGCCCCGCGGGGGAGACGGCACCGCCAGGGGCCAGCGCCTGCTGCGCAGCCGGCGTTCCGAGCCCTCGCCGGGTGGCCTGCGTCCAACCCCACGCCAGCCCCGAGGCCCGCTGGGGCACTCCTGCCTCCTGTGCGCCCATCCCAGGGCCCCTGCCCGCCCTGCCCACACGTCCATTTCAACGGTGGCCACAGGTTTCCTGTGTGTGTCAGGGACTGTGGACAAGATGGCCACGTCCTGTCCACGCCTGCCCCCAGCCCCCTGCCCTGCCAGCCCCACTCCAGTCCACCCTCCACCTGACCCTGAGGGACTGGAACCAAGCCACACAACCCGTCCCCACTGCCGGGGTGGAGGCCCATCCTGGCTCGGTGCTGCCCGCCTGCCCGCCTGCCTCACGTCTCCACAGCCCTTGGCCTCATGTCCACGCTCAGCGTGTCCCAGTCAGGAACTGGCCTGTCCTCCGAGGCAGGGGAGCTGCAATACGGACTGCATGTTCTGAGCCAGATGACCCGGGTGCAGGTCCCAGCTCTGCCTCTTACCGGCTGTGTGACCGCAGCTTGGTCGCCGAACCTCTCTGGGCCCCACATTCTCATCTTTGAATCAGAGAACAGGGCAGCTTTGTGAGATGACGCCAGGACGCGTTTCCAACAATCAGTTCCTGTTTTTACCTTCGCCCCAGGGCCACCCTGCCTGTCACAGCTCGCAAGAGAGCTCACAGAGGATCCTGTCTGTCCCATGCTTATCTGCCCACTTGAGGACAGGCGCGGCCTTGGGGGCACTTCTGGCCCTGACGTGAAAGTCCAGGTGTCGGATGGAGCCTTTGGGCTGGAGTGCTGAGCGCCTGCCCCGAGGACGCCATGGCAGGTGAGGGCCGCTTTGGCTGGGCCCTGGCTGGGCCTCCACTGGGCCTCCGCTAGGCCTCCAGCTGGGCAGGTTTCAGAGGCTGGGTGGGCTGAGCAGCACCGGGTGTCCTGTGTGCTTGACCAAGGGCATGGATTGCTACAATCGGTCCCAAGTGGGAAGCAGGGGCCCAGGTGAGGGCCTCTCCCAGTCCTAACGGAGCCCTGACCCTTGGGGACCAATAGTCCCAGAGGCCCCGGCCTGTGCCTTTGGCCAGCAGTGCCCCTTCCTTCCAGCCAGGCTGCCTTGCCGGGCTGTGGGCTGCCTGGTTTCCAGCCGCAGGTCTGAGTTCTGCCTCAACAGAGGAGCTGGCCACCGTCCGTCTGCGTGCTCGGTCTCCCCCGGGGCCGGGGCCAACGGGGCGCGGGCTAGGCTGAGCAGGGGAGGGACCCGAGTGGGTCGGGTTAACACTGACTCCAGGGCTAACTGAGCCCTTTTCCCAGGCTGTCGGTGCCCGCTTGCCCGCTCTGGCTGCAGGCCACAGCCACCTAAGCCGCTTTTCAAAGGCCGGATGCCCTGGCCCACCCCACACCTGTGCACATCCCCCTCTCTGTGGGAGCTGGCAGCTGCAACATCACCACAGGGCCATCACAGGGCACAGGTGGCTGTGTCCCTGCCCAGCGAGAGCCAGGCCCCTTCCAGGCCCAGCGTGACTTGGTCATGTTCTCTGCTGGGAAAGGCTCCCTCCTGACGGCTGGTCCCAGCCTGCTGGTCACCATCCACCCACCGGCTCTCGCCTTCCATCTGATTCCATGTTAGGGCCGCTTCCACTCCTCCCACATATTTACCCGCTTAGGGTCAGCGGGGACTGAGCCGGGCCCTCGTCGCGGGCAAGCACTCTGCCCCTGGCCGTGCCCCCTCTTCTAGTCCTGTGGACGTTGGCGAGCTCGAGAGCCGAGAGCGAATGACGGCATCCTCCTCCTGCCCTCCCGCTCACCACCGCCAGGCCCCGCCTCATGATGGTCAGTTCATCCTGCACGTGCTCCATTTGTGCCAAAAAAAAAAAAAAAAAAAAGCACTCCTTTTCACACTTAACGGTGTAGTTCAGAAACCGCACCCCACGGCCTCCTCTGATGCCTGGAAGCTGAACACTGCCAGCACGCCCAGGCCTCTCTCCGGGGTCTCCCATCTCCCACACCCTCCTGCGGTCCTCGGAGACCAGCGTCCTCCAGTTTGGGCCTGGAGTGTCCTCGCAGGCCCAGGGTCAAGGCATGGTCCTCAGGTTGGTGCTGCTGGATCCTGTGGAGGCGGAGCCTGGCGGGAGGACTTTAGGTCTTTAGGTCTTGGCGTTGCCCTGGGGCGCCGTGGACTGTGGCCTCTCCCTCTCTTCCCTGCTTTCCCGCCTCCTCAAGGTGAGCCACACGCTGCAGCAGGTTCTCCTGCTCTGAGGAGAGCAAAGCACAGGTCTAGCCAACCCTGCACTGACCTCCAACACCAGGAGCGCAGACCAACCTTTTCTTCCTAGTTGTCCTATCTTGTTGAGCGGCAGGCAGCTGGCTAACTAGACATTGGGACCTTGCCTTGCACATGGATGTACCTCTGTGGGCACCTGGAGTAGGCATCATTTCACCGATAAGCTCTCTTCACCCCACAAGGAGGGAGGACTCGGCATCTCCCCACGCTCTCTGTGAAGCCCTCCTCACTCTTTAAGGCCCAACTCAACTCTCACCCACTTTTCAAGCCTATCTCCATCTTGCAAGACTGAAGTCATCCTCCCCGTCTCTGGGCTCCCAATGCCCATGGCTTTTCTGTTGCTATAACAGAATACCTGAGACTGGGAAATTTATAAAGGAAATAAGTTTATTTAGCTCACAGTCCTGCAGGCTGAGGAGTCCAAGGTGAGGTAGCTGCATCTGGTGAGGGCTCATGCTGCGTCACAGGTGGGAAAGCAGATGGGAAGCTGGTGCGCAGGGAGCAGACAAGCACAAGGTCCTGGGCTTGCTTCATGACAACCCTCTCTGGCAATGACCAGCCCCCTCCTGGAGAAAGGCATCAATCCCTCCTAGTGCCGTAATCGCGTTGCAAAGGCCCCACCTTCCGATACGGCAGTCCATCGATCTCTCACGTGGGTTTTGGGGCCCAGCCCTGTCCACACCCCAGCAACGCGCTACGGTGTTCATTGTAACTGGGGCCCAGTGCAGCGTCTGGGGTGTCCAGGAAAGAGCCAGCCCTGACGGTGGAGGGGAAGGCAGGCGAAGCCCGCTGTCCCTGTGGAACACGGCGTGGAGCTGGGACCAGGGCTGGGCTCCCGCCACCCCTCCTTTGCTAGCTGGCCTTTACTGCAGCTCTACGATCTGAGTGACTGCTTTCCTTCCTTGCTCTGTGACACACCCGCCCCCATTCTCCCCGGGCCGATGTGCTCTCTGTCCCGTATCTTCACACTCTGTGCTTCCTGGCTGCTCAGCCCAAGCCACAGATATGGACTGCCCCTTCCCTTTAGGACCCCGATTACCCAGCGGTCCTGACGCCTCCCTCCTCCGGGCTGCTTCCTCGGGCTGACCACCCGCCCAGGGCCCCCGGCCACCGTCAAGCATTGCTGGTCCTGGCTCTCCAGGCCCTCTTCTACTCTGGCTTTGGTCCTCAGACCGTCCTAGAGGTCTCGGTGCCTAAAGGAACCTCCGAGTCTACCCTAAACTCTGCTGAGGAAGGAAGGTGGCCCCAGGCGTGGCCAGACACTGGTCAGCCGAGGATCCCCTGCACTCTGGGGTGAGGGACGGAAGTGCCAACCGCTTCCTGACCACCATCAGAGAGGACTTGGTGATTCCTCCTGGGTCCCAGCTCTGCTTAGGAGAACAGCTTTGGGTTTGGATTTTGTTTTTTCCTTATAACTTGAACTTGTTATTCTTGGGTGGCTCTCACGGCATGGTGGCCAATGCAGATGGACAATACACTCTCTGTCTTTTGTGCTTAATCATACTGTTCTTGGTGGCTTTGGATAGCTTCGTGCCTGATTCATTAGCACCAAGAAGTTTGGCTTTTTGTCTGCAAAGTCTGGGACTGAGTGTGTGGCTTAGCTCTGCCTGATGGTCGTGATGGTGCTGGTCTCTGACCTCGTCCTGTGAGAACTGCTGGGCGATCAGCCTTTCCATGAATCTTCTCACTTCATCCCCCAGGACCCTGCAGGCTCCTAATATTGATGAGGAAACCAGGGCTTAGCAAGGTCTGATGACTTGCCTAAGGTCACACGAGCAGAGGCGTGCAGGTGGGGTTCAGACTCACCTGGCTCCGAAGCGTGGGCCAGCTTCCCCCGTCCTCCACATCCGGGGCTCCTGGCTAGGGACTGAAGGAGAGCCGGAGGATGAACAGATGCCCAGGTGTCTGCACCCGCAGGGACTTGGGGTCCAGAGCTGAGGGCTCCCAGGGTCCACGCAGCTCTGGGCCCCTCTTTATTTTTTGTCCATTTGTTCTCAGAAAGGGTGCCGTGGTGTCGGGCTCATGCCTCCCCTTTGGGGCCTAGTTTCCTTTCTCTCCTCTGTTTTACCTATTTCATTCCGTGATGCTGAGTTTTCTAAATTATATTTGATAGTGAAGCAAAACTCTCACACTGTCTGATGCGGCTCTCATCGTCTGACAGGAAATATTTAAGACCATGAGATCTTAGTAAATCACCACCATGATCTGGGGCTCTGACAGGCTGCCTTTGAGAAGCAAGGGCAACTAGGAAAGATGCCAACCACAGAATAGACCGCAGCTTGGCTTTGCAACATCAAGCCTGGAGTGTAGGCTAAAAAGGTCCCCAAACCCTTTCGAAGGGACGATAATGTCACATTAGGCCCCAAACTAGCTCTACTAGTATTTTTTCAAATAAAATGACCAGGAAAAAAAAATAAGATAGGAGAAAAAGCAAAAATGAATTAGGTACAACAGAAACAATAGATTATAGAAATAGACCTATAGAATCCCCAGATATTGGAATTTTTAGAAAGACTGTGCTATAGCATGTTTCATCGACTCCAAAATGCTATTAATGATTAGGGACAGCACTAGTTTACATTCCACCAAAAATTAAAAATCAGCTGCCAGTCACACCAACCCCTCATTGTCTGGAAATGAGTCTTATCTTGTCCAGAGATTGGGCAGTTTCCCTCCCACCCAGCTGCACTGTTTGGTGAGGATGGGTGTGTTCCTTGGCACGAGTTCAGTATCAAAAAGTAATAGATGTCCAGCCAAGAGGGAAAAACAGGGACCAGACTTACCCTCCCTCCTGAACTAAAAAATGGGACAAAACATAGGGAGCAGTTGTAGTCAGGATGTTGGACTGCAGATGGGAGAAACCCCGCAGCAGCCCTGAGCCCTGGACAAGAGGCTGTGAGTGCCCAGGAGCCAGGACAGCTCCCACATGGAATCACACACGCACAGGAGAACACCACCCATGCCAGGGAAGAGCCACCCTTCAGGAGTTCAGAGAAGCACACAGGGCTGGGAACAGCGTCCACTCTCAACAACGAGAGTGGGAAACCTTATAACTCACCAGGCGTCAGTCGGCCTTCCAAGAAGGACCTAGCCTCAGTAATGAGGAAAAATCAATCCTAGATTAAATGCAGCTTTGATGTTCCCAATAAAACATAAGGGCAAGATCTGAAAGGATCAAACCATTTCTAAACAGTCTCACTGTATCCTAAAGTTCAAGAATACTTATACTTACCTGTAAAAATATCCAACCCCACAAGGTAGAACTCACTATTTCCAGAATCCAGCCACATCTCAGCATTGTCACTGCTGATATCCTAGCCTGGAGCACACGGCTCTCCTCTGCACTATTGCAGCAGCTGCCTCCCTGATAGCAGTCAGGATAGGCTGACTCATGCTGCTGTAACAAATAGCACCAAAAAGCCCAATCACTCAACTGCCAAAGATTTTCTCACACTTACATCGAACAGAGCTCTACCCTGGTCCTCCAGGGTGCTGGCCCAGGAAGCAGCCACCATCCAGACCCTGCCAGGTGCAGAGCAGAGGCCAGGTTCTCTGTGGGCCCTCCTGCTTGAAGATGAGACCCTCTGCTTCTGTTCACTTTCAGTGACGAAGTGTGTCCCATGATTGACTCTGAGTTCTGGGGCGCGGTGGCAGATTACAATTCGGGCATGAGCTCACAAGACCTGGAATCTGTCCTCGCCAAGCAGACAGAGTGAGCTCCTTAAACAGACACCAGATCATCCTGCTGCCCTCCCTCCATTCCCTGGTCCACGGGATACCAGGGTTCCCAGGGTCCCTGCAAGGCTGCCACTTTCCAGCTTGGCACAGCCTGCTCCCTCCTTCTGTTGGCCTCTCCCCAGGAGCGAGCCCTGCAGCGCCACAGGAAAGCAATCTCCCATTGAGCTCACTGATATCTCCCCAGCACCTGGTACAGTGCCTGGCACCTAGTAGGTGCCCAGTAAATACTTCCAATTAGCAAAGGCAGCTCTGGGCTGCCCAATTGAGTGGCACTTTAGGATCATGCTCTGAAACACTTGATCTGAGCACAACAAGGCTGAGCCACTGTCTTCCTCATTGCTAGAACCACCTCATAGCAACCAAGCAGATTGGCCTGGGACTGTGGGGATGGGAGGTGCGGGAACCCTTCTCGCTCAGTTACTTGTTGCTCCTTGGTGACAGGCTGCCACCTTGTGGCTGAATGAGGAAGTGCAGCTAGTCTGCCTGGAAAGCCGCTTTTGAAACAGTATTTCTGCAAAGCTTCAGAAACTTCTGGGAACAAGACTTCACCCGGCTCAGAGCTCTCAGAGGCCTCTGGAGCAGGTGCCCATTGACCTGAAGTGCAACCCCAGGCTTTTTTGTGATCAACACGACCTTGTGCACTCACACACATCCATGGGTTCGTGGAGCCAGCCAGTCTGCCAGCTGAGCAGCTACCAGGGGCCAGACACGGCGCGGAGGAGGAGGCCCCTCTCTTCCCGTGGAAAATACAGCCTCCACTTCTTCAGTGACTACTGGCTGAGAGCCCGCTGGCCCTGGACAGGCGCTGGACAGCACTCACTAGTGAGAGGCTGCACTGTCCTCAGGAAGTGGACGTGCTAGCTGGGACAGACCAGGACAGGATGGCAAGGATCAGGTGTGAGGGGAGTGCCGGGTGACATTAGACCAAAGCCTGAAAGAGAAGGACCTGGGAGGGAAGAGCATCCCAGGACGAGGAAGGGCACCTGCAGAGGTGTGGGGAGGGGCGAGATGCAGTCCACGCTAGTCAGAGGCGGGATCCCCAGGCTTACGGGGTCTGTCGTGGTGCCATCTTTGCCATGGGCAGGGCTGCGGCATTCTGGGCGGGGCAGGTGGGAGATGCGATCTGACTTTGCTCTGCTGAAGACCCTTCTGGCTGAGGTGGACAATAGCCCTGAGGAGCGCGGGCTCAGTGGAGGGCAGGGTACACCAAACCAGGAAGGCTGCAGTCCTGTCCTGCGGAACCGGGTCTGAGTTCAAGTCCCAGCTCCACTTGTGTTGTGACTGTATTGTGACTGTGTTGTCCTGTGTTGTGACCCTGGGCAATGGCTCTGTGCTTCTGTTTTCTCATTAAAATGAGACAAATACTCATGCTGCAGAGTTTTTGGGTATCGCTATGGCCTGGGTATGTTTGGGTGTGTGTCCCAGGTGCCTGAGCCAGAAGCTGGTCCCCAGCATGGCGTGTTGGGTGGAGCATCTGTAGGAGTGGGGTCTAGTGGAATGTGGTCAGGCCATGGGGCGCCCCAGGAGGATCAGCACAGTGCTCCTAGGACGCTGGTTAGCTCCCACCAAGGCAGGTTGTTATAAAAGGATGAGCCCGAGTCTGCCTGGCTTCCTGTGTTGCCTCTTCTGCACACAATCCCCCTGGGCTACCATCCACAGTGAGACCCTCATAGAGCCTGAACAGATGGGGCCACTCACCTAGGGCTTCCACCTTTCAGAACTGCAAGCTAAATACGCTTCTTTTCTTCAAAAAGCACCTGACCTTGGTGTTTTGTTATAGCAACAGAAAATGGACTAATACAGACACATTAGCTAAACAAATGGACATGAGGTGTGGTACCATAGGTGGCATCTGGGTGGCGCTCAAGGAAAATCACAGCACAACACACACATCCCTTTACAAAGCAGGAAGCAGAGACGCTGTACACCACAGTCGGTACACACCAAGCAGGAGGACGCAGAGCAGAACTAAGGGATCGGTCGTGCAGGCCTTGAATGGCAACCTAAAGCCATGAACAGGAGCCACAGGGTTTCCGAGTGGAGGAGGATCGTGAACAGGGTTTCCCCTTGGGAAGATAAACATGGCAGTCAGGAAAGAGGGAAAGAGGGAAGGGAGCAGCTGAGGCTCTTTCTCCCCCTGGGAAGTGAGATCACGGGCCTCCCCTCCCCCGCCCCAGGCTCTGCCCTGCAGCCTGGACACCTGGAATTTTGCTAAAGCCCTGCTTCCCTATGGCCCTGATCTCTTCCCCAGGCCCAACCTGGTGGCTGCTAAGCGTTTGGGGCTTGGCTGTTTTAGTGACCAACATTCTGCCACACCAGCCAACCAGACCCAGCTTCTCCTGTCCTGGAAAAAAGCTCAACTTGGTCCAGAGACAGGTAATGGGGAGAGGCAGCAATGAGCTGTCGTCCTGGGGACCTGGAGCTTGGGAGCAGGGCAGACTGCCGGCCAGGAAGGCACCCAAATCACAGACCCAGGCCCAATTTGAGTGGAGGGCCCCAGCGCCCCGCCGTTCTGCAGCCCTTCTCCCAACAATCCTGCCACATGGAACTCCGCAGCCCACGGGCCTGTCACTGATGCTCGAGGGTCCACAATGCACTTCTAGAACAGAAACTCGGGAGAATAAATCAGGAAGGCAAGAGACGGAGCTGCTCTTTCCCGTCCTCACACACTTGATTCGAGGGAGGTACCAGAGCCCCCGGAGGCAGTATGGACCCAGGGGGTCTCTGGAAATGGGCCACCCCAGCAAGCCCAGCCCGGAAGGCTCCTTAGTGCTCGCAAGGACTCGGAGTGAAGGAAGCGCAGGTTCACCCAGCTCGCAAGCAGAGGCCCTTCCGTGCTGGACGCTGGGAATTTGAGACAGAAGGCCATTCCAGCCACCTGAGAGTCAGATACTAAGACATGATTACATCCCAGAATCATGGCTGGGGCCAGGCGCCATGGCAGCCGGGGGAAGGAGGAAACCGCGTGTCTGGGAGGCAGGGCTTCCTGGAGGAAGGGACGTGCCAGCAGGGCTCTGAAGGTTGACTAAGAGGTCACAAGCAGACAGTGCAGGAGGACCAGCTACGTCAAGACGCACTTGGGGAAGCCACCCTGTCTTCCTCTGGAGGTGACGAGTCACTTCTGCTCGTCACAGGGAATGAGTCTAGACACAGAGCCAGGGGAGAAGAAGTCAGGTGGAGGAAAGGGCAGATGTCCATCGGAGCAGCAGGGAGATGAAATTCAGCTTTGGGATTCGGATGCAGGTTAAAGGGATGTGTGGCCGTTATCAGTTTAGCCAGCAGCAACGTCCTTCAGAACACATGAGCGGTGCTGGTCTGGCCTCCCCTAGCCCCAGCCCAGGCCTGGAGGGTCACAGGAATCTGAGGCTCACAGGGCGGAAGGGACTTGCCCACGCTCACACACCTGGAGAGGGGCCCGGCAAGCGCTGGCACAGATGGACGGTCAAGTTCAACTTTTGCAGTCAGACTGGCCTCCAATGCCTGCTGCATCCGGGCTCTGGGTCTCAGGGCGCCCTTTCTCCTCACACAGCGTCCATCCCATCAGCATACGTGAAGGTGGAGTGTGACTCGGGAGGCCCCTGAAGGGACGGATGATGCGTGTGAAGCCCAGAGCTGGATCCAGGCCTGTTGGCGAACACCACAAATATTAGGACAGCGAGCAGTTGGAGAGCGCGTTACACGCAGGGTTCAGGTCCCAGCGGGATTACCCTCTGTCTGAGCGCTCCCCGCTGTTTGGACTCCCTGGAGGACTTGAATTTGCAGAAGTGGTTTGTGCTTCTCACCAGGAATCAGAGCGTTCTGGCCGCAGTGAACTGCAGTGACCTCGGCTTGAGATGCGTGTTTGCAGATGGCCCCCCGTTCTCCCAGTCACTGCCCGTGTGGATCCTTCCAGTCTGAACAACCAACCCAAACTACACCGCTAATGCACAATTCAGTTCTCCCAAAAGAAAGAGGCTGTCCACTCAGAAAAGCCCAGGGGAGGCCAATGGCAGGTATTGAAAACCAACAGGGAAGAAACAGCTCAACTCTAACACAGGCAAGGACTCTGCTAGACATTTCTCCAAAGAAGACGTGGAATGGTTCAAAGCTAATTACCAGGAAATGCAAATCGGAACCAGAGAAATCGCTCTCTGCGCCCATTGGCATGGCTGCTTCAAAACCAAAGGATCAGAACATCACAAGCATCGGTGAGGGCATAGAAGAGCGGAGCACCGTGCGTCCTTGAGGGCAGTGAAAAATGGTGCCTCGGGGGCAGACAGCCCAGCAGCACCTCCAAACAATTAGGCATAGATTTATGGGACACGGAATACCTCACCTGGCTAGGTACCCCAAAGAATTGAAAGCAAGGTCTGGAGCGGACGCCTACGCCAGTGTTCACAGCAGCATCTTCCTACCACTCAAAAGGTGGAAGCCACTCAGTGACCATCTGCTGTGAATATGTAAAGACAATGGAATATTACTCAACCATGAAGATGAAGAGAGTTCTGTCACCTGCTACAACGTGGGTGAACCACGAGGACGTTACATGAAGCAAATCAAGCAGCACGGAAGGACAGATGCCCCCTGGTTCCCCTTATTTGGGCGCCTGGAGTAGTCAAAGTCGTGGAGGCCCGAAATGGCAGGGTCTTTGCCAGGGGCTGGGGGAGGGGAGTTGGGATCATTATTTAATGGATCCAGACAGTTTCAGTTTAGGAGAAGGAAATGAGGTAGACATTGGTGAGCGCCGTACCACGAGGTGAATGGGTTCAGACCACCTCACTGCAGACTTCAATGGTTGAAATGCTAAAGATTTGTGTTATGGATATTTTACTGCAATGGCCTTAAAAAACACCAACCATGTGGGAAGATGCAGGTGCAGCAGGTGGAGAGACAGCCTGGTCTCCCCGGGCCAGGCTTGCCCCTGCCACTGCAGAAGTGGACACGCCCGGAGGAGGCCCGAGCCCAGCTCTGCCCTCAGGGTGGGCCTGGGGCAGGTCTGCCTCCCTGGGAAATCCGGAAGCTATCTGGTTCACAGATTTCCTCTAGCTCTGCACTCTGGGCTTCTGCCTTATTAGGAAGGAAGGCGAGAATCACACAGAGGAGGCGGTAAAGATGACAGAAAAACCAGACCTTCACCACACTGGACGGTCCAGTGAGGCCGCAGGACTCTTTGACTTGGCAAAGAATGGGCCTCACTGGAATTACAACTTCAGCGAGGGTCCTGGTTGCAGATGCTGCCCTCAAACTGGGCCAGTGAGGACAGTGTGCAAAGAGTCCACTTACAAAGAGGTGGACGGGGCCAAGGGAATCAAAAGGACAGTGCTGTACTGTGGCTGGCAACGGCAAGACTGTGACCACCCCCGGTGCCACAGTGGTTACAGGAACCCTGCGAGAGTCCATGTAGAGAAGGTCGCCTTAGGTAAGGACAATCCTGCAGGAAGGGAACCAGGGGAGGAGGAAGTGGGTACCCAGATCTCTCTCCCCACCTCAGGGCCTCCCACTAGCCAAGTCCAACAGAAGCCAGAGGACAGGGAGCCTGCTAGGAGATGCATTCAGGCCTCTGCGGCCAGAGCAGATTGGCAAAAGCTGAGAAGGAAGTCCCAGGAGTAAATGGCAGCGTGGCTCCAAATGAATCAGCACCACACAGTCCACTTGACCTGACCAGGGTGGCTGAGGAGCACCCGCTCCTGCTGCCACGAGTCCCTGCCCTCTTTCAATGGCTGATTTTGAAGGTGCTGGGGATGGAGCCCTGGGCTCTTCCAAGCAGAGGGAGAGCTGCGAGTTTTGCTGGAGAGAGCCCCTGCTAAGGACCAGGGCACTGGCCAGGTCCTTCATTCATCCTTCACCCACTCTGCCAGTACAATACCCCTGGAAAGTGAGCGCCAGGGCGGGTGGCAGCCCACTGGGCAGCAGCACCATGGGCTCTGCCTGCCAGCGCCGGACTCTGGCCACTGCTGCCAGTTGCACCCCCTGAAAAATCAGATCAATTACCAGCACCCCGCCACACACACCAGTGGTCCTGAGGATCCTGAGCAGTTTTCTCAAGAGCACGGGTGTGCAGCCCCTGGTGGGAGCCAGGACTCCGCAGTGGGGACTCAGGGCCCTGTTAAGCACCACCTGGCCGCTGGCTTGTGTGCACCACCCATTTGCCCTTCTGTGCTGCTCTCATCCGGGATGACCCTGGAGTGAGTTTGTTTCAGTTTTTCTCTTCCTCTCTCCCTACTTCCCCGACTAAACCTGGAAGACCTGGTCAGGAGCTTCTTGCTCCTCCCTGAATCCCCAGGGCTTGGGGTGGGCTTGTAGTTACCAACGTGTATACAGTGGCTGGACACTGCCAATGGCTTCGCGGGCATTCGAGGACAGCCCCGGTTGGTAGACAGTAATGCTGGGCCCATTTTATGGGTGAAGAAACGTATCCCAGAGAGACAAAGCGACGGGAGAAGAGGCAGAGCTGGAATGGGAACCCTGGAGTCGGGCTCTCCCGGCCGGCCCTGCCCCGCGGCTCCCGGGGCGTGCGAGCGCGGGAACGCGACCCACGTCACTCCAAGAACGGACGGCGGACGCCAGCCCACCCCTCCCGGGGCGCGACGGCTGCGCGCCGGGACAAAGGCCGGGCGGGGGCCGGACGTGGCCGGCGGGGCCGCGCTCCGGGGCGGCGCGGGCCCTTTAAGGGGCGGGCCCTGGGCGGGGCCGTACGGGGCGGGGCCTGGAGGGGGCGGGGCCGGGCAGCGGGACGGCCGGAGATCGCGCGGAGCGAAGGGCGGCGGCGGCTCGTGCTCGGCGCGGGCTCCGGATCGCGCTCGTCCCCGCTCGCGGCTCCGGCTTCGGCTCCCGGCTCCCGGCTCCCGGCTCCCGGCTCCCTCCGGCCCCGCAGCCCGCGCCCGGCCCCGCGGAGGAGCCGCCATGCCGCCGCGGCGCAGCATCGTGGAGGTGAAGGTGCTGGACGTGCAGAAGCGGCGGGTGCCCAACAAGCATTATGTGAGTGCGGCGCGGCCCCCACGCCCCCTCGAGCCCGCGGCGCCCGGGCCAGCCGAGCCCCGGCCCCGCGCCGCCCGCCGCCCCGCTCCCCTCCCCCTCGCCTCCGCGCCCCGTCCCCTCCTCCGCCTCCTCCCGCCGGGCCCCTGCCCGCCTCTGCCGCTCCCCTTCCCCTTTCCGTCTCCCGCAGCCCCCGCAGCTCCGGAGCTGCCCATCCCTGGAAAGGTCCGGCCCCAGCCGGTGTAGGGGACAGAAGGGACACGGGAAGCGCCCGCTCTCAGGTCACCCCTCATTGTCCAGGGGTACCTGACCCGCAGTGCCCGGCCAACAGGTAGCCCCTCCGGCACCGCCGAGTTTGGCCCGGTCCTTTTGGGAGAGCCAGCCTGAGCGACCTAGATCTCTGGGAATGGATCATTGGAGTGCCCCCCCCCCCCCCATAACTTCCGTGTAAAACTGTAGGAAAGTTTTCTCTGGGAATCTCCCTCTGTAAAACGAGTCTTGTTCGGAGCTGGCGAGGACTTGAAAAAATGGGTCAGTAGTGTCGTTTTGCAGATGGGAAGGGTGAGGCTCAGAGGCTGCGGGTTCTAAAACACAGAGCTGCCTTCAGCCCTTCCCTCCTGGAAGGTGAACTTGGGGCTCCCGGAGACCTGCAGGTGGAAAGGGACCATGTCTGGGTCCAGGAGGCCCTGGGACCACCTCTGAGCTTCTGGGTACAGAGGTGATAGGTCCAGAGGTCTTGGGGAGGGCCTCTTTCCAGGAGGAAGGGGCTGTGGTGTCTCTGGGGACGACAAGGGGCAGCAGAGAAGTTAGCCAGGAAGGGGGAGAGAGCTGGAGGGAGGGAAAGAATCCTGTGGAGAAGTGAGAACAATGACTGGAAAGGGCGTTGGCTGTGGAGGGTCGACTGGGCCTCCCTGGAAGCCCTGTCTGCATCCAGTTTTCAAAGAGACTCATCCTTACACAGCAGAGCGACATGCCTTCCATGAATAGCCTGTAAAATCTGGAGATAGTGGGGAATCCACTGTGCAGTCTAGGAGAAGGGCGTGCTGCGAGTCTGTATTGTTATTGGCCAGGCAGCCAGTTATTCAGCCCTCAGCCTGGTGGGAAGCTATTTCCTGGACCTGTGGCATCTTTAAATAGAGTGAAGTTTCCCTCGATCCCAGCTGAGCTAAATGGTCTCCCCCCGCCCAACCTTTTTTTTTTTTTTTTTAACTGCTTCAAGTGCTGCCAAATCTTGGTTTCTTGTTGGAGCCTGTTAAGTGTGTTAACTGAGTTGCCTTTTTGGTATGAAGACAGTTTTCACCAACATGGCAACAGGAGGAAGTCTGGAATTCTTCCTGCTGCCTCCCCCCGGGTCTGTGAGCTGCTGAGACTGGGCAGTGGCATCCATGTCTCCCTCCTGTCCTCTCCCTTCAAGTGTATCAGAGGACTGTTATTGTGCCCCTTTGACAGATGAGGAAACCAGGGCTCAGAAAGTTGAGGTTCTATGCCTGAGGTCACAGTCAGGAGCAGAGCAAGTAGGACAGTCCAGGTCTGTTGGGCCCCCAAATTGTTGCCCTTCCAGACCACACTAGATCCCAGGTCCCTACACTTTCCCTGGGCAAAGTCCTCTCAAAAACTGGGAAATCTGCCATATCATTTATGACAAACCATAAGTTTGTGGTTCTCTGCTCCAGCAGATGCCTCTGTGCTACAGGTTTGAAGGTTTTGCAACTTTGGGGGCATCTTGCTAAGCTCTCAGCCACTCTTCAGGGTCCCCCTGAAGCAAGTCTGTGTTCCCGTTTGTTGTCTCAGATCTTGGTCTCCCAGCTTGCCAGCTGTGTGGCCTCTCTGCCCCTTGGTCTCCTCATCTGTGAGATGGGGATGCTGGTGCTCTCTTCCACTGTGGCCACCCTGTGACTGGCAGCAGTGGAGCTCCTTAGGTCCCTGCAGCCTGCCTGCCGCATGGTGGCCACGTCACTCTGATTGGGAGCATGCCGAAGTCACATGGGGGTGGGGATTCCACCAGGGACTTGTTTTTCTGTGTGTGTGTTTAGTCACTCTTGTGATTCAAGGGGACGTCTCCCTTCTAGCCTGCCTGAAGGGGCAATGTGGCTCAACTGAAGCTGAGTTGTCTGCAGGGACAGAAAGCTTGGTGCCATGATAGGAAGGGGTTCAAACCTGCAGGAACCAGACCACTACCACTCCTTTTCCCAAAGTTTGTCCCCACCTACACCCAGGAAGGAATAGCAAGGGGACAGTTATTTAAAGGCCTGGACTTGGACTCCGTTTAATGTCCCCTTTAGGAAACCACTGTGAAGAGAGCATGAGCCAGGGAGCTGGGCAGTCCTGGTCTCCACCACTTCCTGCTGTGTGACCTTGCACTGGTTGGTTTGCCTCTCTGAGCCCTGGCTTTCATGATCTGCAAATTGAAAATACTGCTAGATTACTCTTCGACCAAGTTTCTCAACCTCAGCACTGCTGACCTTCTGGTCCAGATCCAGCTTTGTTGTGGGACTGTCCCATGGTAGGGCGTTCAACAGCAGCCCTGACCTTATACCACTCACTGGGCTGCGCCTCTTCCATTCCACCAGCTACCACGTGCTGGTGGTGCAGCCTCCGACGCAGGAACCCCCCCACTGACCTCTGACCTCAGCAGAGAGCATCTCACACAGCCCCCCAGTCAGCACTAGAATATGCAGAGCGGTTTCAGAGAGTCGGTCACCACCCGGCCCCTGGAGGGACAGGCCATGGTGCTGCAGATGTCAGGAGAGGGCAGGCCTGGAATGCAGGACTGCCCATCGGGGCTGGGCCACCTGTCCCACCCGAGGGTCACCTTCTCCACACCAGGATGGCTTTGGCTCCGGCCCCGGCCAGCCCGCTTCGCCTGCATCTTCCCGGGGTGGAAGGTGCAGGGCGAGAGCTGGCAGGGCTCTGGACCCCGGCGCCTGGGCTGGCAGTGGTGGCAGAACTGTGTGAAGAGGCCTCCCTGGAGCTGCGCCTGCCCCGGCCCCGGGCTTGGGAGTGAACGGGAAGGGGGCACCTGAGCGCGCCATCCTCTGGAGACCCCCGATGGCGCTCTCCGGCCGGGCTCAGGTAGGGGCACCACCTCCTGCACTGGAGAGGGTACCCGGCGGCCCTCGGTTCAGCAGAGTCTGGCCTGCGGGCCCTGGAGAGGCGCCTGCTCTGCTGGGGAGCCTTCGGGGTCTCGGGGGCCGACAGGTCCTCCTCCTGGAGCCACGCTGCACCCACCGCTGTGCCCAGGCACCGACCAGGTGGCCTCTGTGCCCACAGTCACCACGGGCCTTCAGGCGCCTGCGGTGAGTCCAGTGCTCCGACCACAGATGGCACAGAGACGGGAGTCCACGCTCTCCACGGCTGCTGCAGAGCTGTTTTAGATTTTTAAGAATAACCACTAAACTGGACGTGATGGTGCACATCTGTGATCCCGGCTGCTCAGGAGGCTGAGGCAGGAGGATTGAAAGTTCAAGACCAGCCTGGGCAACTTCTTAAAAGAAAAAAAGAACAAGAAACCGGTGTGGGCGCCAGGCCCTGGTGCCTTCCCAGCCACGGGGCAGAACCTCTGTGAGAGAACTGGCGTGCTGCGTTCGATGTCTGCCTCGGCCACACACTCGAAAAATGCAGACCAAAAAGAGCTGGGCATGTAATCCCAGCCGCCGGGGAGGCCGAGGCAGGAGGGCGGGATTTGCAGGCCAGTGGCAGCAACCTAGCGAGGCCCCAGGCAACTCAGCGAGACCCTGTCTCAAACTAAAACTGTAGAGGGCTGGGGACGTGGCTCCGTGGTGAAGCGCCCCAAGGCTCAATCCTCCGTGCCCCAAAATACCCACGTGTAGAGGTCAACACCTCAGGTCAACAATGAGGTCAAGACCTCAGTCGCTTCAGTGAGGTCTGGTCCTTCGCGTGAGTTTCCAGAGCCCACCAGCCATCCCCGCAGTCGGTTTCGGACCTTCCCGTCCCGGCCTCCCCAGGATGCCTCACGTCCTCCTGCGCTCCGGGCACTGCGCAGTGACTGCCTTCCACGTGCTGCCGGCTCATGTTGTCCTGACCGTTTTACCCTGTGCGGGAGGGAGCGTCTGGCCTTGGCCATCCTGTTGACGCCGCGCTCCTTGGCCGCTGCCAGGCAATGGCTTCGGTGGTGGCCTCTCCTGGGCTCGGGTGCCCCGGCAGCCAGCCTGAGGCTTCCTTGTGCGGTACCGGGGCCTGGGGCCTGGGCTGTGTGCGTTCTCGACCGTGGGCATTCCGGGAGCCCTGCCCTGGCACCTTCATTCCTCACCCTCCTTGACCCTCTGAACTGTCTGCCCCCATCTGCTCAGGCTTCACACCTGCATGGGACACGTCAGGGTCCTCTTCTGTCACTTGCCTGTTGTCACCCTCCTCTGTTCCAGCGTGTTTTCTTATTTGTCTTCTCTAGACTTGAAGGTTCCATTTAAGGATACTAATCTTTCAGGTAGTTATATTAGTGTTCTTGGTTTCCCCTTGAGGAGCTGGAGGCTCAGAGAGGTCGAGGCATATGCCTGAGGTCACACAGCAAGGAATGGCTGCCCAGAAACTGAGCTAGATGCCTTTGTGTTGGGGGAGACAGAGCAGCCTTGTGATCCCACCACCCAGCCAGGTGACCTTGAGTGGCTCACTTAGGCTCCTGGGCCCCAGTTTTCCCTTACGTAAGGTGTTGGAGCCATCCCGGGCCCTCCCCTGATCCCCCAGTTCATCCAGCCAGGAGAGAGGAATTGGACATCACCCCCAGCCTAGGTCATCTTTGCGCCCCGGGAAGCTCGGGGTGAAGGTGATCCTGGAGTGCTGGGTGAGCCTGGCCTGTGAAGCCCCTCCTTGGTCTACCAGACTCGGGGAGGCTGCAGGCACCGGGCCGGGCGGTGCACGGGGTCAGGGCAGATCCGCCTTCCTGTGCCCCGTCCCCACCGCATGGAGGGCCCCTGGCAGGTTGGCCCTGTGGTCTGGAACCAGCCGTGGGTCTGTTGCCCAGATTCCCTGTGTGTGTTTTCTGGCCGCCTCCCTCCGGGCCCTGCCGTGGACACCCACGTGGAAACCCCCAGTGGGCAGCAGACACGGGAAGGACTCCGTGTTAGAGGCTGCGTGTCCAGGGAGTTCTGCTGGCCGTGACTCGGCCCCGACCTGGGCGTCCAGGTCTGTAAAGCAGGCGCAGCCAGTTCCCCCTCCGCTGCGTCTGGTCAAGGGCTCCAGGGTGCCCACGCGCGTCTGTGCCCCGTCCCTGCTCGGGGTGGGTGCCAGCGGGTAGCCCGTTCCTGGAAAGGCCTGCTTGCCCTCCAACACGCCCGAGTGTCTGTGCGTGGGTGGCGGCTCATGCCTGCACAGGGCAGGGTGGTCATCGGGCTGAGCCTGGTGGCGCCCGGGGGAGGCAGGTGGCGATGATGGCCATGGACACTGTCAGAGACACGGCCGAGGCCTGAGTCCCCACGTCCCTCCTGCCTGCTGCCCCCAGGGCATGCCAAGGCCATTCTGGGCTCCTGTGTGGTCCGGGCTGGGCACCATGCTGCAGCTGGACAGACCCGTGAGCCAGATGAAGCCAGGTCCTGCTCGGCACTGACCCTCGCTGCAGAGGCAGTGCCCGTGGACCCCGATGGGATGACTAGTGACCGCTGCCTGTCACCAAGGCCAGGTGTGCCTCAGGAGGGGCGGGCACAGGGCCTAATTGTCCCTGACGCCGTCCTTCCAGGAGGCCTGCAGGCCTGGCAGCTGTGCGCTGTGGTCCTGATCCCCGCAGGCCCCTGCCCCGCTGCCCGCGCGTGGCCTCCCCTGCACGCCGCTTCCCGCAGGCGTCCCGGGGCCAGAGTTGTGGAACTGCCGCGTCCTCAGAGTGTCGCTCGTCTCCCGCGTGCAGACCTGCGGTCCCGGCACCAGGCAGCTCCGGTCACGCCCCACTGTGCCGCCTCCCAGCACGTGCCCTCTCCGCGCCTCGGCCTCCTCATCTGTAAGATGGGGATGGCGGTAGCTCCGGTGCCATCGGGCTCGGGTGAGGGGCGGGGCTGGTCCTGGTCAGGGCTCGATGACAGCTGCTGTCTCAGGAGCACTGGCCCCTGTCACCTGCGGTAGGGACAGAGCCAGGAGAGTAACGTGGCTGTCCTCACATGCCAGGGTGCCACCAGGGTGGCCAAGGCCCTTCCTCTGTCTCTGGAGCAGCACAGACAGCAGCTGGTGGAGAGCAGCGAGCGGCCAGTCCCACCTGGTGGCCGAGGGAGGGTGGACGAGCGTCCCCAAGTGCCCAGGAATAGAGCTGACAAAATGTATGTTGCTTTTTTTTTTTTTTTTGCTTGTCTGCTCTTTTTTCTGTTTTCCAAATGTCTGCAGTGAACACGGTCCTGTTTTTAGTAAAAAAGAAGAAAACAGGAATGCTCGTTTGGGAAAGAAGCTGTGCCAGGCGCCCGAGCCCCACATCCTGTCCTCCCAGGCCGGCCCCTCCGCTCTCCCAGCCCCACGCAGAGAGAGGTCTCAGGATGTGGCTTTCCTGTCCCAGCTGAAGAAGCAGAAAGTGACCCAGCTGGCCGTCTGCTCCTACGGTGCACCTGGCCCGCCGGCCGTCCTGCCTGCGGCCTGGCCCCAATGCACCCCAAGGTCACAGTGGCACCAGAGAGGCCCTGCAAGTTAGGGGGTGTCCATTCCCCTCCCTGGAGCCAGTACTCACCCACCTGTCACCACCAGAGGTGCAGCCAGAGCGAGCGGACCAGGCTCACTCGGGGGACCTTCTCCCCAAGAGGACCGGGCTCCCTCAGGGGACTTCTCCCCCAGGAGGACGGGGCTCCCTCGGGGGACTTCTCCCCAGGAGGACCGGGCTCCCTCGGGGGACTTCTCCCCAGGAGGACGGGGCTTCCTTGGGGGACTTCTTCCCCAGGAGGACGGGGCTCCCTTGGGGGACTTCTCCCCCAGGAGGACGGGGCTTCCTTGGGAGACTTCTCCAAGAGGATGAGGTTCCCTTTGGGGGCCTTCTCTGGGCCAAGCGCGTCCTGGTTGCAGGTGACACACTCCTTTCTCCCGTGTCCAGGAGGTTGGCTCAGCGCTCCCACCCCCTGGTGATGGGGACCCACCCTGGGCTCCTGGAGCCTCTTGGTCCGCAGGGCCCAGCTGGGAGCCAGGGACATGGGAGGCCCACTCAGAAGACTGTGGCTCTGCCTTGGCTGGGCTGCAGCCTGGTTCTTGCCCTGCTGGCACTGGCCCTAGGCCTCCCAGAGGGAGCAGTGGCATGTTGGAAGATTCGGGAGCTTGCGTTCGGTGCTGCTGGTCAGTTGGTTCTGGAGCCCCCCTGCCTGGGCTCAGGCCCCAGAACCACGTGGAGCTGTGGTCCCTGACCCCTGGGTGTGTCGTGGGAACCATGTGGGGGGAGAGGCCCGAGGTGCAGAGCCCATGGCAGGGGCACTGTGGGCAGGGTGGCTGTCCCCCTAGGACTCTGTCCTCCAGGTCCTGCAGAGTCCCCACTGGCCACAGCTGGGCTCCTCTGCCTGGTCTCCGGGCTGCAGGCCATTCTCCCCCTGGCTCCGGGCCACGAGCTTGCGGCAGGCCTGGCCTTGGTTCCTAGCTGGCCGCCTTCTCCAGTGGTGGCGATGGAGGGCGGGCGGGCGGAGCTCTGCCCATCTCCAGCCACCCCGGGGCACAGGGCTGCCGGATTTAGCAAATGAAAACACAGGACACCCAGCACAATTTGAATTTCAGATAAACTCACAATATCTGGGACACGTTTATGTTAAACAGTGCTCCGCTGCTCCGTCACGCATCTGAAATTCAGGTTTCACCAGGCATCCCAGACTCGGCGCAGAGCTGCCCAGGGCCATAGCTTTGTAGAAACGGCCACCACCAGAAAACGTCCACACGGTCGTATCAGCAGTCACTCTGGAGAGTGGGTGACAAACACAAGTCCCTCTGGGCCAGGCGCTGCTAAGCTCAGCGGGTGGCCGGCTGGGTGCACTGGGCACGGAGGCCTCCAGGGGCGACCTAGGGCCAGCCTCCCTCCTGGCTTCTGGGGAGACCTGGGGAAAGCAGGAGGCGACCCGAGGTGCTCTCGAAGCATGGGAGGCCGTTATCCAGGGACAAGGGCAGAGGAACTACAGGCAAAGGACGGGAGGGCAGGAGCGGACGAGCTGGCTTGTGGCCTGTTTGAAGAAGCAGGAGAGTTTGGACAGAAGACGAGGCTTGGTGGTAGGAGGACCTGGGGCTCCTGGTCACCAAGAACCACAGGGGACAGGGGCAGGGCCCCACCTCAGGGAGGCCCTAGCCAAAGTCCAATGCTTGCAGGCTGGCACCCGGGCTCGGGAGCTGGTGCCCAGGGCCCTCCCAGCCCGAGTGCAGACCAGGCACGGAGCACTGTCCAGACTCAGGGCGGCGCGTGTGCACGGCGGAGCTGAGCAGGGAGGGAGGGAGGCGCTGGCGCCCCCGCCCCAGGAAGCCAGCGGAATAAAGAGCCCTGGCCTGTTCTGTCCTCCGTGCCCCATGACACCGTCTCCCGGGGCGGGCAGCTGCGTCCAGGTCTCTCCTGTGCTCCGGGGTCTCCTGCTTCCTCCCTGAGCTGCCCCTCTGTGGGCACGAGTCAGCAGACTCTGGTTTGCTAGTGGCAGGCACAGACCCTGCTGTCATGAGCCAACAGGATGCCTCGGGCAGATTGGCTGGCAGAGGCAGCGGAGAGCTCGGCACCTGGCCTCGGGAAGACCGCGGGCAGCTGGAGGCCTCGGAGTGACCGTGAGTCTGGCAGGCCACCCTGTTCCCTCTGTTGTCACACCTTTCAGCCCCGAGTCCAGTTCTGGGAAGAGAGATTCTGACTGGTCACCTCACACTCGGAGGGTGGAGGGCGTCACGATCGACAGCACCACTGGCATGGCTGGTACTGACGGCAGAGGCAGCAGCCAGTCGCGGGTGGCAGAGGCGGGGCCCGGGCAGCACCTTGGGGGCCATCAGCAGCCCATTTCACAGATGTGGAAACCGAGGCCGAGCGGGGAGCCCAGGATCACACTGGCCCCGCTCCCCACCACTGACCCGGAAGAGGGGCCCAGCCAGCCGCCCCCCCCCCCACCCACCCCCCGGCACACCCTGGCGTCCCCGAGGTGCAGGAGGACGGCAATGGGGTCTGCTCCACCCAGCAGAGCTGCTGAGCGGTGGCCCCCGCCTCGTGGGCCGGGGAAGCTGGGACCAGCAGGCGCGTCACCGTTTCCGCCTCCCGGGCCAGGGTGTGAATCAGCAGCCTGCGACTGGCCGCCCTTGGCTTCGCGACAGTTCCGCAGATGTGGGTTTATTGTCTGCGCTTTGGCCGGGGGCCTGAGAGGTGGAGGTGACCAGGCTCAGTCCTGTCCTCAGGGGGGTGGCCCTCTGTTGAGTGTGCCTCGGGGCCCAGCGAGGCCAGCTGGCTGCAGACAGGGAGGGCCAGAGGCCTGGGCTGCCCACCCCACTGCCAAGGTGTCCAGGTGGCGTCAACAGGACAGCCGCCTCGGGGCTCCAGGAGGCCGCAGAACCTTCCCAGCGCGGCCCTTGAGCTTGGAGGGGGGCTTACTCTGAATGTTCCCAGGCCTCCAACTGAAATCGAGCCTGCCTTCTGTGTAATGAGGCAGCAGCCTTCAGTGGCGGTAGTGACACCTGGGACTTTTGCCACTTGTAGAAATTCACAGTTGCTCCCTGGAACCTCGCAGGTCATTTGAGCCATCATGGCGTCCTCTGACCCACCGCGCGACTTTGTGATTTTGTTGTGGTAACAAAGCGCACATACAGTCATGGTTTTGTTTTTCAAACATTTCAGTAACTGTAGTTCCATTTAATTCATTTAATTCGAAATCCTATGTGTTTCACTCATTTTAAATCATTCTGAGGAGGGATCTGTGGGTTTCATCAGATTTCCAAAGAGGTCCACCTCCCCAAAAACTGGAAAGGACCCTGCGTAGACGTTTTGGAAGCCACGTGGCATGTGTTTGACCTGGCTCTGCCAGCTCCTGGCTGTGCAGCCTTGAGTTAGTGGTTTAACCTCTCTTTGCCGGTTTCTTTTCTGTACATTGAGAGTAACATCAGGGGGAGGACTGATGGACCCGACACAGGCTGTGTGGACCACGTTGAGACGCGTACTCTCAATGAGCTGGTCCCGAAAGGAGCCCCTTGAAACGTACAGAGGGGCTTGCCTCAAAGGCTGGAGTGTCTGGACAGTCAGCAGGGTGGCAATGGACAGTGTTCAGAAGGCCCGAGCAAAGCCAGTGCAGATCGCCCGCGGGACATGAGAATCCCATAACAGGGCGTTCCAGAGCATTCCCGAGGCGGTGCTGGCCTCCGTGGACCGCGCGCTCGGACACCACCGACTGTGGACCAGAGATATTTCCAAAGCAGCCGCCTGGCTGCCCTTGGCCCCGCGGCCCCTCGCCTCCTCTGCTGGGCGAGGTGGAGGTCCTGCCCTCGCCCCTCAAGCAGCACGGATGGCCACCGCCGAGGTGGCGTCTGCAGCGTTGGGTTTAAGTTGCCGCGAAGCGGCTGAAGCAGGCACTCTGCCATCCAGAGCAGGGCCTGAGCACCCTAGGATCGGGGTGTCACGCGGACCCGTCCCTCGTGCCGAGGATGGACGGCAGTGTGATCTCAGTTCCGGAAGTACCTCTGTGTGTGGAGAAGGGGTCCAGGAAGCCGCCCCGCACATCACCCTGGGCTGGCAACGAGGCGGCTGAGACCCCAGTCTCCCCGTACTGCTCAGGACTGCTGGCTGGCAGGTCACTTCACTCCTGGCCCTTCTCCGTCCCCTGCAGTCTAGAAACAGTGACGCAGGCAGCCTCATAGTGTTGCTAAGATGGGCGCGTCCCGCACCTTGACCCTTGGGCGTCAGGGATCACATGGAATTCTGTGCACGTTTATTACTGTCCAAGCTCTCCCTGGGGAGGACGGGACAGTGTGACATGACAGCCGAGTCCACTGGGGCTCTTACTGGGGTGGAGGGATGATTCTCTGCCTGATGGGGAGCCCAGCAAGGCACCATCAGGGGTGGCCCAGAGTACCCACAGAGTCCGACCTTCAGGAACCACATACAGTTCTGCTGAAAAAGGGGCTGCCTGTCTTCACAGAGTGGAAGCCACATGGGCAGCCCCTCTCCTTTATCCAGCACTAGAGCCTGGTCAGTAGTAAAGAAGTGCTCGTTAAATACAAATCCACATTTTCTTTAAAAGGAGTCACCAAGAGACTCTGAGGAGAGGAATCAGGCTAGATAATCTCGGGAGTAATCAGTTTTCCATTGCTACAACAAAATACCTGAGACCTGGTCATTTACAAAGAAAGGGGGTTTGTTTTGCTCACAGTTCTGGAGGCTGAAAAAATCCAAATAGCATGGCGCCTGCTCTGGTGAGGGTCCACCTGGCTGTGTCACCTCCTGGTGGGTGGCACTGCAGCTTTGAGAGGGAAAGACCACGTGAAGAAGGGAGCCGGGAGGCCAGACCGCCTTCTGTAACTGCTCACTGTGGCAGACCTGGCCAGGCCCCTCCTGGAGGCGAGGATGGCTCAGTCACCCTGCAGCAGGCCAAAGTCATGCTGGAGACCACGCTCCCTACACGAGCCCTGGGGACAGACACATCCAAACCATAGCCTGCCGTGGAGCCACCTGCGCCAGGTGAGCAGACAGGCGGAGGGTGGCGAGGAGTCCGCCATCTGCCCTGCAGGCCAGGCCTGAGCTAAAGGCCCGGGAGGGAGATGGCAAGGAGCCTGCTAGCTGCTGCCCGGCTCCTCGCTCTGTCCCTTCCCCGTCCCTGACCTGCGTCCGCTCCCGGGCCCCCTGCCACCTGGAGGTGCCTCCGAGCTCCCGTACCTCCTACACCAGGCTTTGGAGGCCTCCCGAATCCTGGCTGGAGGGACGAGTCCTCTGTGCCCCTTGGTCATCTTGGACATCTTGAACCCACCGACGGCTCAGCAGAGGAGGGGGCGGAGAGCAGCCACCCTGTGTTGGCACCTGCTGCATGCCTGTCCTGGCTGTCACCCCGCCAGCTGGCCTCTTTGCACAGTGCAGGAGTCGGGCTGGCAGGACTTGCCCCCCTCAGCTGGGAAGTCAAGGGCAAGGTCAGGGTCAGGGTCAGCTCCACAGGGTCCCGAGCAGCCAGTTGGAAATGCATCTGGGGTGTCCGCGTGGCCAGTGCCGCCTGTCCCTGTGCGCACAGGCCTGCTGCCCACCACACTGACCAGCTGCACAGGTGCCGCCCCGTGGCCTCTCGGGACGGGTGGTCACATGGCTGCTGAGTGGTGGAGGTTGGTGAAGGTCCTTAGGTGAGCATGTGACCGTGCATGCCGCGAGGCCTCTGTGCCCGCATCCAGCCTGCTCCCCTTGCCTCCAGCTCTAGGCCTCGCCCAGTGTTGGGGACAGTCACCATCCCCTCTAGTCGCTAGTTCTTATCGGCCGTGGTCGCCCTGCCGTGCTGACAGGCACGAAGCTCGTTCTCCTGTCAGCCAACCTTCCCCGGCCTCCCACACTGCCCGCTCTGGTCACCTCTGTCCCACTCTGCCCCTGAGATCGCTGCTCAGTGTCCACACGCAGCAAGAGAGGTGGGCTCACCTGCTCTGCCGACTTAGTTCACCTGCAGAGCCTCCTCGGGTCCTGCCGTGCTGGGTGACGGGATCCATTCTGATGGAACCTTGTGAACGCTCATGTGTCCTTCACCCACTCATCCCTCGGTGGTCCTCCAGGCCTCCACCCAGCGTGCTGATTCAGTTATGGATACCTGCCCGAGGTGCTGGTGCTGGGTCGCACGGCAGTGCTGTTCCTGGGTGCTGGTGCTGGGCCATGCTGCAGTGCTGTTCCTGGGTGCTGGTGCTGAGTCATGTTGCAGTGCTGCTCCTAGGTGCTGGTGCTGGGTCATGCTGCAGTGCTGTTCTGGGTACTGGTGCTGGGTCACACAGCAGTGCTGTTCCTGGGTGCTGGTGGTGGGTCACACGGCAGTGCTGTTACTGGGTGCTGGTGCCGGGTCACGTGGCAGTGCTGCTCCTTGGTGTCCCAGGACCCTCCCTGACTTTCCGTGGTGCTGTGCCGATCGATTTCCCGCCCACCGAGCACGACAGCCCCTTTCTGTGCGCCTGCCCAGCATTTGCTATTTTCCATCTTTTTCTTAATTCCCATTCTAACCGGAGTGAGCTGCTCTTCCACTGTGGGTCAAAGTCTGCTCTGCTATCTTGGAGGACATCAGTGCCATTGCCTAGGGTCCACATGACCCCTTCTCATCGGGTGCCCTCAGTTAGGCAGGGCCATTCTGGACACAGGCAAGCCTGAGTTCCTATTCTGGCACCCTTCCTAACCAGCTGTGTGACTTTGGGCACGTGGCCTAGCCTCTCTGAACATCACTTTTGTCTGCTAATAACATGGGGCAGAAAATGGGCTCCATTCTGCAGGGTTTCCCGGAAGCAGAGTGCTGGGGATAGAGCCAGTGGTCACCAGGTGCTGGTCCCCAGCTGAGAGCTCCTGGCACCCCTCAAGGTCCAGGGCACATGCGTCTCCAGCCAGAAGGCCTCCCCACTCTTGTGGCAGGATTGCCCTCATCCCCTCTGCAGAGTGCCCAGGGCTGAGCCTGAGAGAGAACCCTGCAGAACCCTTCTCTGTTGAGTGCCCACTGTGCTGGGCACCAGGCTGGGCCTTTTGGGTGGGAACCAAGGCCTGGCCTGGCTTTTCCTCACACGTTGCCCAGGCCGAGTCCAGTTCCCTGCCCTCCACATGGTGCTGTGTTTCCTTGGGTAAGCCAGTCCCCCTCTGAGTCTCCGGCTCCCACGACACACCCTAGGGAAGTACTCAGTGTCGTGCACAGTAGGACCAACCCCGTGGCTCCTGCTCGTCCTTCCTCATGCCTGCAGCCTGCGTGGGCTGCCCTTGGCCATCTCCACCCTGTGCACCCTGTGCGTGGTGGGTGCCGAGCTCGGCTGCTTGGTTCACTGGGGTGGCGCGCAGCTTGCTGTCTCTCCTATCTCTCCCATCTGACTCTCCCGTCCATCTCTCCCGTCTCTCCCGTCTCTCCCGTCTGTCTCTCCTGTCTGTCTCTCCCATCTCTCCCATCCCTCCCATCCATCTCCCGTCCGTCTCTCCCGTCTCTCCTGTCTGTCTCTCCCGTTCCTCCCATTTGTCTCTCCCGTCTCTGCCATCCATCTCTCCCATCTCTCCCGTCCGTCTCTCCCGTCTCTCCCCGCCCTGCCCAGGCTCTTCAGAGGCTGGCAGCCTTCAAGACCTCAGCAAGGCCCGAGTGCCGCCCTGGAGGTTTTCCTAGAAAGCCTGCCTGGGCTCCGCTGCCAGCACCTGTGCTTGCCATTGGCATGCGCCCGTGCCGCCGCGGCCAGATGTGTGGAGAGGTGTGTGAGCTGGCCGCTGGGCCCACGGCCTCGCCACCAGTCGGCGTCGGGTCTGTGCGCGGGTCTGTGCGCGGGTCTCCCAGCCAGCGCCAGGGTGCGTGTCCGAGTGTGGGGAGCCCCTGTGGGCTGAGCCCGGGGGCGCTCCTGACCCTCCTAACTTGCCCATGCCCTGGGGTTCCTGGTGGGCGTGTGTGCCAGGCCTGTGCCCCTCGGTCCCCTGCCGGCCCTGCTGCCATTCTCCCATGGCTCAGATGAGGACAGCGAGGCCAGAGCCCCGGAGGGACATGTCGAGCCTCGAGCCCCAGAGCCAGGTTCGTCCGGGCACCGCAGAGCCAGGCTGGACCCTTCCACCTCTGGACCCCAACGGCGTCCAGCAGCCAGTTGGCTCTGATGTTTTCCTTCCGGCATGAGGGGAGGGTGTCGTGACCCCCAACGCCAGGTTCTAAGGGGCCCCCCGCAGGCAGGGCCCAGAGCGATGCCCACCTCCCAGGCCCCTGGTCCTGCCTCCCGGGTGGGCCAGACCTCCCTGAGGGGCGTGAGCTGCCGCGGGTCTTCTCTGCTTCTCGGTCACTGGCCCGAAGGGCCTGGGCAGGACTGGGGACTGTGCTTCCAGGGTCGGGCTCCCTGCCTGCGCTCCCCTGTGACAAAGCCAGCTCTGCTTCTGGTCCCTTGGCAGTTGAGCTGTCCATCCGGCCATTTCAAGCAGTCCTCCCTCCAGGCCCAGAGCCTGGAGCTGGGCCCGTGATGCTGGACCGCTCCCGTTTGAGCTTTCTGCCCGTCTCCGTGTCTGTGTGTCTGCCCCCAGGATCTTTCCCCAGACGCACTCTCCGTGGGCCTGGGGGGACGGTGGTGAGGAGAACAGACCTAGCCCTGCCCTGGAGGGCGCCAGCAGACAGGGTGGCAGCCAGGGACCCACGGAAACAGGTGCTGAGAGGGCAGCGAAGTGGCCATGGGCACCTGGGCTGGCAGCTAGACCCCTCGCAGGGGGAGGGCACCCGGATGGGCACAGAGAAGAGGAGATCTTAGCAAGAGAAGGACACTGTCCTGCCGGAGGCCCTGGGCAGGGCCAGCAGGGCCCGCGGCAGAGGCCCCCAGCCCCCATATGCTGCTTGTGGTCCTGCTGGGACCTGAGCACCACCCAGCCCTTGGCCAGGAGCTGGGTATGCGTGGGTCTCTGCTGCCCGTGCCCCGGGAGCGACCAACAGGAGAGCTGGGCCTGGGGGAGCCGCCAGTCTCTAGGACAGCAAACCTGCGCCTCCTGGCTACTGCCCCCTGCACACCTGCGCACAGGTGGGTCAGAATCTCAGCCCCCCCCCCCCCCCCCCGCCTGCTCTGCGCCACGTGGACAAAACGGCCGGACGCAGCCCTGGCTCCCGAGGGCCCCGCCTGATCTGAGCACCACACACACTGGAGTCTGGGCCCTGATCCAAGTACTCACTTAATTGAAAAAAACTGGAAGAAGAGAAAACTGGGCAGTCAGCCATCCCAGCAGGTCACCTGCCACCGCGCCTGAGCGTGGTGATCCCGCTGCTGACGTGGGGACAGCGGAGCTGAAGCCCGGCCGCAGGGGCTGGGCATCCCAGGCTTGGGGGCTGGGGTCTGCCCCAGGTGCCCGCTCCCAGCTGCTCAGCCCAGGGCAGGTGCCTCCTGTCCTCCCCTCCCGCCCAAAGCCTCCGCCTTTCTGCAGCCATGAGAGGGGCACGTGGTGTCCCCAGCACGGGACAGCACACGGCAGGCCAGCCTCCTCGTGGGAGCGCGGAGCCCAGCTCCCCTCACCCTGGCCCCTCCCCCAACCCCGGCCCTCCCAGTGGCCTGAGGGCGCTGGGCGTTGTGTCTCTGCAGCAACACATTCCTGTGCTTCCATTTAAAAGAGGAGCCCTGTTTCTCAGCACTTCCGGTGGTGAGGCCGCCGTGGGTGTCGGGGCGGCAGACAGATTGCAGGGTGTCGCAGTTCCACGCAGAGGCCCGGAGCTCTGACCTACATAGGCCAGACGCTGCCGCCCTGCTCCCATCAGCCAGGCCTCTGCCCCGCCCCCTCTCCTGGCCACCACGGCTCCCCCCTTGCCTGCTCCCCACCCCCAGGCCTGTGCTGTCCACTGCGGGCCTGAGGCCAGGGCAGCAGCCTGGAGGCCTTAGCAAGCTCTGCCAGCCCAGAGGCAGCCAGCGTGGGAGCGCCGAGGGTGGGGATCACACCGCCTTTTAAAGACGGTTTCTGATGCAGGGTGCAGACCCCTGGACACCCTGGACTATTCCCAGACCCTTCTGCAGGAAGTGGGTTCTTCTGGATCTTTCTGCTTTGAACTAGCTCTTCTGATTGACAAAAAATAAGGTATGTCCTTAGGGAGACAGCGTGACTTTCCAGTTCTGGTGTGACACCTGAACGGCCGCGCTGGGTCAGGTGGGATGAGCAGCATGTCCGTTGTCTTAAGCACTGGCCATTTCTTTGCGGTCAGAACATTCAGAACCTCCTGGCTATTTTGAGATGGGCAGTGGTCCCTCTGCTGTGCAGTCGAACCCCAGAGCTGTCCTCCTGCAGAGGCAGCACGCCCCTCGGCAGCACCTGGCCCCAGGCTCTGGTGGCCACCAGCCTGCTCTCTGCCCAGCCTTTCCACCTAACATGGTGGCCTCAGGGCTGTGTGTGCTTTGTGTTTAAGCTGCAAAGCAGGACGCCCTTGGTTGTCCTGGGCCAGTGCCCTGCTGCCCAGGGTGCGCAGCCCGCACAGAAGCCAGGGCCCCGGCACACTGCAGAGACCGTGGGTTTCCTCCCTCCATCTAGAAAGGGCTGTATCCTGTCTCGGGTATGAAAAGTCGCATCCGGGAGGGCCCCCATCCCTGGCACCTCCCAAGGGGGCATCAGCTGTGGTTCGACCCTCCTGCCTAGTGGCGTGGGGCTCAGCAGGTCTCTGGCCTCACACCCCAACTGTAAAATAAAGGACGGTCCAGGGCGGGACGTTTGCATGCTGGAGTCTTGCCTGAAGCGGGCTCGGCAGGCCTGCGGGTAGCGAACCCAGGCCCTGGCTCAAGTCTCCGCCGAACGGACCCATGCTGTCTGAGGACTTGGCCTGTGGCTGCAGGGTCCGCCTCTGCCGTGCGCAGAAGAGCCGGCAGTGCCGTGCTGTGGAAACCAGGTGGCCGCCTGGCGCCTGCCTGCCTCTCCTCTGCAGGATGCCGGAGCTCCTTGGAGGCCCACTTGTCAGCTGGCCCGTCAACTCCGAGAGCTGTCCAAACTCAGTCCTCTGGGCAAGTCCTCGGGCCAGAGGCCCAGAGGGCATGAGGAACTCGCAAGCAGCTTCAGACACCGTCGCAAAAGTAGAAGAGTGTCCGCAGCCGAGGGCAGGCCCAAGTCACCGCAGGGTGGATCCAGATCGGGGATGCGGGCGCTCCGCGGCCTGGCCCGGGTGCCCTCCACGGCAGGCCTGCTGATGCCTCAGAGCCACTGCCGGTGGCCCCCAGCCCACCCGTGCCCTCTCCTCAGGCGTCTCTGCTGTCACCCAGGTCACTGCCACCAGCACTCTGGAGCCAGGGGAGGGCCGTGCCTGAGCAGTGTGTGGCCGGTTGCCCTGACCCACAGCTGCAGAGAGGGCGGGGCGAGGCAGGCCCCGAAGGCCCCTGTCCTGTTGGCCCTGACGGCACCATCACGGCCACGGGATTCTAGGGCTCTCGGAGTCTCTTGTTCCTTTTTTTTTTAATATTTTTATTGGTTATTGATGAACCTTTATGTATTTATTGGCATGTGGGGCCGAGAATCGGACCCAGTGCCTCACGCAGGCTAGGCAAGCGCTCTGCCCCCGAGCCGGCCCGATTCCCTCCTTCTGGACGCGGCTCTGTTCTCCACGCTGACTCACGTTTTGACTTGGGTCGCTCTTAAAGGGGAACTTCAGCCACCCGCCATAGATGGCAAGCGAGTACCCCTGGCTGGGCCACCCGGAGAGGGGATCCGGGGCAGGAAGGAGCCAGTGCCAGACTCCTCCGCCCAAGGCCCGCTCCCTCTTCACCCAGGAGACACAGTGCGGGAGGCCCCGTCCCCCCAGTCGGACTGGCCAGTGCACCCCAAGTGTGATAGCCCCACCAGGTGACTCTGAAGCAGCCTCTGAGACTAGGAATCCTGCCAGAGAGGTCTGCAAGGCGAGTGACCGCAGACTTGGTCAGCAGGGCGGAAGCCCCTCCTGGCGTGCTGGTCCACACCGTGGAAACCTGTGAGCTCACTGTGTGCTGAGGCCAGGCCCAGCTGTTTCACATCATCCTGGCGGGCGGCCTGTCCACGGGGCTCTGGGCCTTTGTGAGAGCCATGGCCACATGCAGAGGTCTGGGTTAGTGGGTGGCAGGAGCAAGGCTGTCCGTCCCCCGGGGCTCTGGGGCTCACAGAGGCCTCTCGCTGCCCCTGGCTTTGCCCAGGCCGGCACTCCTGTCTCAACGGCCACTTGGCCTGATTCTGGCTTCCGTCTTTATTCATGGCAGAACTGACTCCTTGGCTGACGTTTGGAAATGGGGCCCACATTCCTGGGTGTTTCATGGGGACCTCGGCGCACTGGCCGGGGCTGGACCTGCCACAGGAGGTGAGGACAGGACAAGCCACAGAGCGTGCTCCCTCGAGTCCCAGCGTGAGCAGAGATTCTAACCAGCGTGTCTTCCATTTCTGGAGCTTCGCAGAAAGTCCTCGCTCAGTCTTAGGATAGCCCGAGGGTGGCAGGACAGCGCCCCAGGCCGTCCTTCAGAGCACGTGGAGGCGCCAGGAGGTGGTCTCGCCCAGGTCCCTGAGCTTGGACCGTCCTCCTGCACCCTGCTGTGCCCACCCACGCTGGGGCTCCCTCTGCCCTCAACTGAACCAGGCCCAGGGCCTGAGCCAGGGCATCGGCGATAAGCGGCTGGACTCCGTGAAAGATGTCCCTGGACAGGCTCTTCCAGTCCCAGGAGGTGACGTCCTTCTTTCTGGTTAGAAACGGGCTCTTCCTGACTCAGGACCGTTTGACTTGCCATTTGGCTTTAAATCACTCTGGAGATTGGGAATTTGGACCTTTTCCCAGGCTAGCGATGTACGGTCCAACGCCCTCGTGACGCTGGGCGGTCCAGGGAGCTGCGGCCAGGCAGCTGCGTGTCATGAGGGGGCGGACAGCCACACAGGCGAGGCCTGGCAGGGCGGGTGGGTCGGAGGGCGTGCTGGGGAGACCTAGGGTGGGCGGAGGAGCCACTGCACCGTCAAGACTCCAGAAATACGAAAGGCAGCACGGTCGAGGTGTGCAGCCCTGCGTGTTCCCGCCAGCCCGGGACCCGCAGCCCTGCACACGCGGTCATTTGGTCGGTCAGAGCTCGTGACCTCTGGATCCCACGCGTGCCCCTGTTCATTCCCGACCTCAGCTCAGTCCTCGCAGCGCTCGGGAGCCGTGGCTCACCCCAGACATGTCCCCTTCCTGGTCCCCCAGGGCCACTTTCCGCGAGCACTTCAGTAGCACAGACTAAGGGCCTCGCTGCAGCTGAGGCACCACATGTGCTTCCGCCACAGCCCGCCGCCCCCTCCCTCCCTCCTGCCACCTTCAGATCATCTCTGCCCCGAGTCCACACATGGGGGACACTTGCCACACGGCCCCGAGTCAGGCTCGTTTGCGCAACACAGTGCTCTTGGGTTCCCCCACTTTCCTGCACGTGACCCAATTTTGTTCTCTCTCCGTCTCCTTCCCTGTTTTTTTTTTTTTGGAACCAGGGATGGATCCCAGGCCCCACACATGCTGGGCAAGTGCTCTTCCTTCCTCCACACTCCATCCCCAGCCCTGTAAAATTTTGTGTTGAGACAGGGTCTTGCTGAGTTTCCCAGGCTGGCCTTGAACCCGCAGCGCTTCCACCTCGGCTGAGACTGCAGGAGTGCACTGTGCCCGGGTCCTCCTCCTTCCTGTTAGTTTTGTTTTTGTACCAGGGATTGAACCCAGGGGTGCTTACCCACTGAGCCACATGCCCAGCCCTTTTTGTTCTTGATTTTGAGTCAAGGCCTCCCTAAATTGCTGAGGCTGGCTTTGAACTCATGACCCTCCTGCCTCAGCCTCCCAAGCCCCTGGGATTACAGGCGTGCGCCACTGCGCCCAGCTTAGCTCGTTCTTCTTCATGTCTGAATAACGCTCCTTCGTGTCTGTATTTTCCTTGTCCACTTACATATTGGTGGGCACCTTGGCTCACGCCGTGACTTGGCCAGGGCGCTGGGCTGCGAGTTGCTGGTGCCAGGGGCTCTGGGGTGTGCTGCCCTGACCCCCAGCTAAGCTGGGTCGCCGCTGGTTCTCCTTTAGTGTTTTGAGGAGCTCGCCCGCTCTTCCCGCAGCGGCCGTAGCTGTCTGCGATCCCACGGCTGTTGTTGAGGGCTCCTTCCCGCCTTCGCCGGCGTGCTGGTGCTGTTTGCTTGCTGTTTTCCAAGACTGCCATTCTGAGTGCAGAGAGCTGGGCTCAGTGCAGTTTGGTTTTTTGGTCGTCCATGGACTTGACTTTATTTATCTATATGCAGTGCTGAGCATCGAACCCAGGGCCTCACACGGGCCAGGCAAGCACTCCGCCACTGGGCCGCCACCCCAGCCCCTGGTGCAGTTTGGATTTGCGTTCCCAGATGGTGAGCGACACTGAGTGCTTTCTCATAGCTTCTTGGCCGTTCTTCCTTCCTCTGCTGGGGACTGTTCGGTCCTTTGCCGTGTGTGGAGCTGTCTGAGATCTTCCGGGGTGTGCCTGCGTTCCTTGCGTGTTCTGGGGTCCACCCTCCTCGCCAGCCTCGGTGCCTCCCGTGGGCTGGCTCTTCACCCTGCCCGTCGTCCCCTTGCTGGCCAGGAGCTTTCCATTGGCCGTGGCCCTGCTGCTCCGTCCTGTTCCGGAAGCCGTATGAGCCCGGGTCCCAAGTGCTTCCCTGGGCTCCGCCAGGAGTTTCAGGTCTTGCGCGTCCGTCTCTGACTGCTCTGGAGTCGACTTCGGCTCGAGAGGAGGCGCAGGGGCCTGCTCCATCCTGCAGTTCTCCCGGCGCTGTGGCAAGGCCCCTCTCCAGCCTGCCTCTGGCACCTTGGCCCTGAGCCGGGTGGCGGGTGGCAGCAGCCTGTCTGGCCCGTGCCCGCTGCCCCAGGCTGTTAGGGGTCGGGATGGTGCTCTCTGGGCCCAGAGCCTTTTCCCTGTCAAGGTCAGGGCTGGTTCTCTGGCTCTGCAGGCAGCGCCCTGGTGTTCTGGTGGGGTTCACGTGGCACCAGTAATACGGCCGTCATCACCGCACCCCCTCCGTCCCCGAACACAGTGCTTTGCCATCTTCCAGCCTCGTTCTAGTGATTTCTGCAGCGCGGCCTCTGCTTCCACACCCCCGAGGGGGAGGTCCCTGCTGCTCCCCAGGACCGCTCAGTGTGGGAGCCGGGACCAGGGGTTTGCCGACTGGTGAAGCAGAGCGGGGGACGGCGGGGAGCCAGGGGGCGGGGCGCCTGGGGGACGCGTCTGTCTGCATTGCTGTCTGTGTTCCGCTGTGCCCTTCACTGGCGAACAGCAGCCGGGGGGCAAGACAAGCGGGGCCCGCCCTCGTGGAACCTGGGACCCCTGGGAAGCCAGCTCTCAGGCGAGGACAGTAGACGTGCTGGGCTGCGCGGCGACCGGCTGCCGCGGGGCCGTGTGGCAGAGGCCCCGCAAGGAGCAGCGTTTGAGCTGCGCCCTGTTCCCTGAATTGTGGAGCCCCGTGTTCTGGGCTCACCTGATGTTTCTGTGAGGTGTCACTTAACTTGTCCCTACATTTCCGGAACGGTGAAACGTGGGTCACGGAGCTCGAGATTCAGGTTAAGTGTTTTTGGCAGCAGTCAGATTTTGCATGGCTGTGGGCATCACCTCAAGGGCCATACAGCGTCTGCTTGTCCCTCTGTGGGTAGCGCTAGGTTTGATCAGTTGTACCAGGTTACACGTTTTCCCTGTGCTAGGAAAGTAGGCCTGGGGTAGCACGTCAACATCGTGGGACTGCCTTGTTTTCCAGTGGTTTACCCAGTGGTTCACAATCCCCTGAGGGTCTTTGCAGAGCTACTCTGCCATTTTGCTTTCCCAGCAGTAGCGTAAGAGTCCCAGTTGCTGCACATTTTTGTCAGCACTTGTTATTGGCAGCATTTTTTATGGTAGCCACGTTAACAGATGCATAGTTGTGTTAGTCAGGTTTCCGTTACTGTGAGAAAATGCCTGAGATAAGAAACCTACAAGAAGGAAAGGTTCATTGTGGCTCACAGTTTCAGAGGTTCCAGTCCATGTTTGGTTGGCTCTGTTGCTCTGGGTCTGAGGTGAGGCAGCACGTCATGGTGGAATTAATGACCCGCTGCAGACAAGAGGGAGAGAACACGGGAAGGACTGGGTCCCAGTCTGCTCCTCAAAGGCGCGCTCTCAGTGACCTCATTTCCTTCCAGGGCCCCTCCTGAAGAGCCCGCCACCTCCGCTATCAACGCAGGCTGGCACCAAGCTGTGGCAATGGGCCTTTGGAGGGTGGCTTTCCAAACCGTGGCAGTGTTGGCTTCTCCTCGTGGCATCCTGCCCTGGGCGGCCCTGCCACCCAGGGTCCCACTGGGGAGGGTCTGCTCACGTCTGTTGCCCGTCTTGTCATCGGGTTTACTTTGAGTTTAGAGATTTCTAAAATGCTTTCTGGAGGGAGGGCCCTCCCCAGAGGTCACACGTGTCCTGAGGGGACAGCATTTTAGGGTCGCTTCCATGACGTGGAATAGTGAATCTGTGCAGGAAATCTGCTGGTGAAATATGTGGTGTCACATTGTGGCGACACAGGAACTCACCCTGCCTGCCACTCTCAAGTGCGTGTCACTTTGTCACGCAGGTGCCGCGGGTCCATCTCCACAGGCTTCCCCTTGCTAAACTGAAACCCTGTCCCCGGTGAACAGCAGCTCCGTGTTCCACTTCCCTGGCGACCGCCGTCTGACTTGTCCATGCTCCGCCTCCCCTGTCCCGCAGGCCTGCTCTGTTGTGACTGGCTCCGCTCAGCAGACACGGCACTGTGGGGGTCCATCCAGGGTGTGTCAGCTCCTCCCCAGGGCTGCCCAGTGTCCACTGCGTGCGTGCGCTGCACGTCTTCATCCGTGTGTCCCGGTCCATTTTGTGCTGCTGTAACAGGATACCAGAGACTGGTCAATTTATAACGAACAAGGTCTGTTGGCTTATGTCACTGGAGGCTGGAAAGTCTCAGAACAAGGGGTGTCTGGTGAGGGCTTTCTCGTCCTGTCACCCCATGGGGCCAAGACAGCAGGCGGCGGAAGGACCAGGAGGATGGGAGGAGATAAAGGGGCCCGACTCGCCCTTGGCAAGGAACCCACTGTGGCGGCGAGGAACCCGCTCCTGGGCTGACAGGCTTTGTGGCTGGACCACCTCTCCCGGGGCCCCGGCTCCCGGAGCCCTTGCACAGGGACACCTGGTGTTCCTGCCTTCGGGTCGTCGTGAACAGCTGCTGAGAAGGTCGCTGACCCTCCCTAACACCTGCCCGGCGCGCCACTGGACTTGGGTTCTAATCCAAATGCTAGGGCCTGGCGTGTCAGGATGGTCAGGTCGCAGGTCACAGCAGATTCTTGACTGGTTCAGGAGGAGGGGTGCTGGGTGCGGGCCGTCGGTTAGAAGGCGAGGCGCCTGAACTGGTGACGAGAAGTGGCGCGTCCGGCCCACAGCTTCAGAGGCTCAAGTTCAAGGCTGCAGCCCGCTACTCAGGGCCTCAGGGGGTTGCGTGTGGCCATGGTGGGCCACACAGTGGAGTCTTGAGCCAGGAAGCCAAGAGGGAGACCCAGAGACCCAGCTGGACAGTCCTGGGGGGCATGTCCCCAGCAACCCACCCTCCTGCTAGGCCCCGCCCCTTAAAGGCCCACAGTGCCTCCCACCACCAACAACCTGGGCACCAAACTTCAACACGTGGACCTGGGGGTGTCACCCAGATTGCACCCACTCCATGGAAGATGGTCTTGCTCCTGCCAGGGAACGGCCAGTGACTCGGGCCGGACCTGGAGTCGGACAGCGTCACAAGGATCGGCCCTCGCCTGGGCACCTCTTTGTTCCTGGTGTCCAGCTCCTCACCAGCCGGGCAGTGGGGAGGGGCTCCCTCCAGGGCCATTGGAACCGCCCAGTCCTGACCCGTGCCGGCCAGTGTTCTGGTTGACCAGGGCCTGGGAGACATGCCCACCCCGCCACCAAGACAAGGGGCGGGAGGCGATGTTGCCCAGGGGACCTCAGGGTGCTGTTTCCAGAAGAGGGGAGGGTGCCAGGCAGGCCAGACCTGGGGCCCCCCTGTGGGGGAACTGCCAGGGCCTCCTGGTGCCTTCCGGGCACTGACCACAGCCCCGGGGTCGCTAGTTACTGTGCTTAGTCCTCGGGGAAGGTCATCGTTGCCGCAGCAGAGCTGACCTCGGAGCCTGGTGTGTGTGCCATCTCCCCAGCCCAAGCCCCGGGCGGTGCCAGGGCCCTGCCACAGGCCAGTTCTCGTTAACGACTTAGGCTGGGCCTGAGCGCACAGCTGTCACATTTTGTTCAGAGACTGGTGCCAGTAAGCCCATTAGGCCTGCCGCGGCGTCCCAGTACCGCGTGTGCAGACTGCACGGGTCAGAGAGGTCAGGAAGGGACGGGGACATGTGAGTTCTAGGGTGTCTGCTCTGTCGGTTTATTAAAAGAGCATAACGTTTGACGACCTTTCTTTTCACCGTTTTCCTTGTTTTTTATCCTGTCGGCAGCTGTGTGGACGCCCCGGGGCAGGCCCTGGGCTCGGTGCTGTCCCCGGCTGGGCCTCAGCCGCCCATCCAGAGGGGGCGGTCAGCTCTGGCTTCCATCGGTGTCCACCCTCCCCTAGGGGTGCGAAAGCCCCGTCTGTGCCCCCCACCCCCCAGAGCGCCCTCCACCCACAGCTGGGGGATCCCACGGGCGTTTCTGGAAACGCACAGCTGGATGGAGCCGGCACTGTTCTGATTTGGTCAGTGCGCGTTTTACCTGCATGGAATTGCCACCCTCCTTTCCATGACTGTGTGAGATGCACATGATCAACACCTAGGAACGCACGTGTATGCACGGCCAGGCCCCACATCCTTTGCCAACCAACTCAGAAAGTGCTAAAAAATGGAAAAATCTAGAAAGTTCCAAAACACGACTCGAATTTGCCACATGCTGTGCATGAAGAATCCACAAGCAATGCCTCCAGGTTGTGCCAGGTGTTTAGGTTCCCTGGAGACACGCAAAGGCCACGGGGGAGGATCCTGTGAGTCCTCTGCAAACACTGCTCCTGTTTACACAAGGGGCTGGAGCATCCTCCATTTTCAAGTCTGCAGGTCCCAGAACCTGCCCCTCGCAGATGCTCTGGTCGACTGGCTGCCTCCCTCCACCCCTGTAAGCTCTTGAACAGGATGAAAGCCCAATTCCTCTCCGAGACCCACGTGCCTCCCAGCATCCAGCCTCGCCATGTGCCCAGCCTCGCCATTTCCCTGGCCTCCCCCCACAGGTCTGCCTGTCTTGAGACAGGCCCAGCCAAGTCCACCTTCCACATCTTCAGCCTCACTTTCCTCCCTCCTTATCCCTTAGGTCTCGGTTTGGAGGCCTTCACCCCCAAGACCACCCCTCCCGAGCGCCGACCCCCTGGCGCCCTATCAGCAGGCTCTGGTACCTCCCAGCACTGTTGTGTCTCGTGATCACAGTCACCCCGTATCAGAGGAGCACTGGTTCCAGGACCTGCGCGGATACCGGGATCCGCGGGGACTCACGTGCCTGATATAAAATAGCCTCATAATCGCCGTAGAACCTGCCCCATCCTCCCGTGTAACTTAGATCACACCCAGACTATTTAGGGTATCCACTACAGCGCAAACGTCATGGGAATCGTCACTAAATTGCGTTGTTTCAGGAATAGCGGTGAGAAAAGGGCTGCATGCATTCAGTGCAGGCGCGGGCGCATTGTGGAGGAACAATGTGGTACAGTCAGCAGCCACGGAGGCTCCTGACCCGGGCCTGCGACCCCGGCACAGTGGCAGCCAGATACACGCACCTGCTGGTTTGCTGACGTGTCTCCTGTCGACTCTCCAGGGGCTGGGTGCATCTGAGCAGAGGGCTGGCACACAGTGGTGCCTAACCAATGCACTGGAGTAGGTGAGCGCATGAAGAAATGGATGGGAGCCATTCAGAGTCCCCCTGGGGGGGTGTGGCGAGGGAGGGCGGGGCATCCAGAGAGGTCCGCGGCTGCTCAGGGTTAACAGGAAACGCCTCCCGAGCAGGCCTGGGCAGTTGCCTGGGGACAGCAGCCCACGCAGGGGAGAGGGCAGGCAGGGTGCGCCAGCTCGGCAGAGGCGAGGTGGGGGGCACCGGGCTCGTGGGTGCCAAGGCCTCCTGGCTGCTCGGGTCTGCATGGCGAGGGGAGCTTCGCCTGTGGTTGGTTTTGCAGGTGAGGAAGCTGAGGAGGCCCCGGGAGGCGGGCGGTGACTCGGGGCTTCTGGGCTCTGGGCTGGGGTCCCTTCCTCTCGGCCCGGCGTCTCTGAGATAAAGTCGTTGCATTTGGAGGGGTCCCCAAGCTTGGCGCTCGAGACCACTGCCCATCTTGTCCTGACTCTCTCTTTCGTGAAGCCCACGAAGTTCTACCTGGGCTCCCGCTCCAGTCCCCGAAGCTGTCGTCCCTTTTCCTGTTTCGAACGTGGGCATCCTTGGCAGGACTCACTCAGAGACTCCGCTGGGCTCCTCCCACGATGTCCCTCCTCCCTGTACGCCGCACACCATGACAAGGTGCCGGCATTGACTAGAAGCTTCTGGGAGCTCTCTGCTGCCCCCTCCATGGGTTAAGGCCGGGTGACGGTCGAAAACCAACTAGAACCTCAGAGGACCTTCAAGAGAAGGGGCAGGGCCCAGGAAGGGGACAGTCCAGGGGTAGGCTTAGCCTCAAGCAGAGCCGGACCAAGGCCAGACGTGTCCTCACGTTCCTCGTGGGACAGGCCCCTCAGGTGCTGGTAAGATGCCTGAGTCAGCCTGGGCTTCTGCCGTGACTGGCCCGGCTCGGGTCCCACGTCCACCTTCCAGCCGAAGGCCGTTCCTGGGCAGGGGCTGAGGTAGGGAGGGAGGCTCCCAGGAGGAGTGTCCGTGTTCTTGGTTGGAGAAGGTCAGTTGGTCCCGGGTGAGAACCAGCGTCCGCAGCCCGCGGGTTGGTGGCCTTCTCCGACGCGCGTCTGTCCGTCGGGTTCCTCTCCCTCCAACAGATGCTGAGGTAACCCGGCTTACCAGGAGGAAGGGTGTTTGGGCTCAGTTTTATAGGTTTGGGTCCACGGTCAGCCCACCTGCTTTGGGGCCTGTGGCAGGACGACGGGTCACAGCCTGGAGAGCAGGTGGGGCAGGCGGCCCTCCTCATGGGGCCCACAGGCCGGAGGGACAGGAAGGGCTGGGGCCAGTATTCCTTCAAGGGCATGACCCCAGGGCCAACTCCCTCCCCCCAGGCCCACTCCTCAAGATTCCCCACGGCCCGACAGGCTGGCCTCGTGTGACGCCGCAGATCCAGGCTCCAGCCCTCTGCAGCTGACCCTCACGCGGGGAGGCTGTGTCCATCCCCATGGGCACTGCTTGACGACAGCAGGTGGTCTGTGCGAGCCAGGAGCAGCTCACGTGTGCACAGGCGCCTCGGCCCTGGCTCTCCAGCCAGGCGCCCCCAACTCCAGCTGCCGCCTCACTTGCCACAACCAGCTACCCTTTGTCTTCTCTGGGTGCCTGGGTGCCGTGACTCAGGACAAAGGCTGGGAACACAGCCCTGGGGTCTGTCAGACCCTCAGGTCTGTCCTGGGAGGGGTAGAGGCCTGTGCCGTCAGCCTAGTTCATGGGGACTCTGGAACTAGAGGGGGATAGTGACAGGCCTAGGTCCTCGGCGCTGGACATGCGGCACGCTCTGCCTGCAGGTCTAAGATGGCCAGCAGCTGTGTCTCAGATCCCTCCTGGTGAAGTCAGAGTTCCAGGAGTGACTGGCGAAGGAGCCAGCCGGGGCAAGGAGCCCACAGCTGCCCCTGAGCTGACTCCTCATTCTTTGCACGGCTCTGGCCGCGGCTCTGGCCCCACGGTCCGAGGGGACTGAGGCTCGAGATGCCCTCGGCAGGCTGCAGTGGAGGCTGCAGACTCTGACCCCATGCTGCCTCTGGGTTCCCAAGACCCAGGACCTCGCCATCGTTCTCTGGGATGGCACAGGGCAGGTTCTGGAACCTGAGGAGTCCAAGCTCCAGGGGCGGGCACCTGGAGATCCACGGGGAGAGGAGGGGCGGGAGGACACGAGAGAGGAAGAGCCGCCAAACCCCATCCCAAGACGGCTGCTGCGCTGGGCGCGGTGACCACACCCGTCATCCCAGACGCTGGGGAGGCCGAGGCAGGTGTATGGCGAGTTCAAAGCCAGCCTCAGCGGATTAGTGGGGCACTTAGCAACTCGGCGAGACTCGGTCTCTAAGTGAAATATGGAAAAGGGCTGGCGGTGCGGCTCCGTGGCCAGTGCCCACGAGCTCAATCTCCAGTGCAAGCCGAAGAAAGGCAGCAGCTCTCCGGAGAGGGACCCCCCCCGCCCCCCGGCATTGGCGGCCTCTGTTCACACCCTCTGTTCCTCCCCCAGGTCTACATCATCCGCGTCACGTGGTCCAGTGGCTCCACGGAGGCCATCTACCGGCGCTACAGCAAGTTCTTTGACCTGCAGGTAAGGACGCGGGGTCCCAGCTGAGCTGCAGGGTGGGAAGGGGTTCACTGGCCGAGTCCCCACTATGGCTTTAGAGTCTGGACCTTTATTTCCCAGACTTTAAAATGCCACGCGTTACTTCCCCACGGAAGTCGTGTGTCATTGCTTCAGACTTCTGTATTAATATTTTCCAAATCGGAGAAAAAGCCCTGTGGACTGTGCAGAAGGCAGTGGGGTCTGAAGGGCCTTTCCAGGTGGCCTGTGGTACCATCTTGAACTTGAGTTTTGAATGCTCATGGCATTTGCTGGTGAGCTCAGCTCATTCGGTGTAGCTGGGCTCTTGGGGCCCCTGGGTTCTGAAGCCGACCCTGTCTCTGGTCGGCTCAGCCTCTGCCCGTCCACTCTCAGCCCCAGAAATGCCCCCTGCTCCCTGCCCATGCCAGGCCTCTGCACTTTCCTTGCCTGAACACTCGGCCCCTCCTAAGCCAGGGCTTGGCTCAGGCAGCTCCTTGGGGCACGCGTCCTCTGGGAAGCCTCGGCTGCTGTCCCCAGCCAGCAAGCCCCACTTGCTCAGCACCCAGAGGCCCGTGGGCTCCTCGGTGTCGACTGCCTGCCTGTCTCCCTTCTAGATGGCGGTGGTCACGGGCAGGGGCACATGACCTCAGCCTGCCTCTGTGATATCTGACTCAGTGCCTAGTGCACAGTGCCTGTTCAGCCAGGGTGCAATGGACGGACAGTGGGTGAGCCAGTGAGCCAACCCCACGTGCACAGGGCACCCAGTATCCCCCAGCCCAGGAGGGCAGTGCCATCCTGAGCCCTGGGCCAGTCGCTCCATCTGTCTCGAAGGCAAGGAACCTGGAGCAGGTGTGAGGAGCTCTACCCTTGGGGTGGAGTGGGACAGAGCTCTTAGAAAGCGTCTGCATGGGTGGTCACGGGCCAGGGGCACTTGCCCAGCTTTCGCTCTACTGCGGGTGAGGTCTTTGCTCCTGTATATCCCTCAGGAAACTCTGTTCCAAGTGGCAGAACCAGCTCGGATTTGCCAGAGTGAGCAAGAAGGGCTTTCGGCTGGTGTAACTGCATGTCCTCCTGGGCTTCAGGCACGGCTGCGTCAAGTGTCTCCGCAGCGCAGCTGCCCTGCCCTTCTCTCCTGCATTCCCACTTCCGTGGTGTTGGCTTCGTCCTGAGCCTCAGGGCTACACAGAGACTCCAGAGTTCCAGCTTGCACTCACAGGGAGAATTCAGAGTCACCTCTCAGAAGTGCCAGCGCGTGCCGTGTGTCATAGGCTCAGCTCCACACTGTGCACAGCAGTGGGCTTTCCTGGGTCCCTGCTCCACCTTGGAGTCCCTGGGTGTGGACTGAGCCCTGGACAGAGGTGGCAGCCATGATCAAGGCTTAGGTGGCAGTGCTGGGTGGCAGAGGATGGCCCCTGGCCCGCCCCCATCCTGTCCCTTCACCCTGTGGGTCTCCAGAAATTTGGGTGGTACTAATCTCAGGCATCCTTGCTCCTGAAAATGTGGAATAAAGAATTTTCAGAGCCCATGTCCCATTAGTGCCAAGGAAGGGAGAAAAGACGTGCTCCTGACGGGTTTCTCCAGGCTCCCTGAGCAATGTATGCGCCTTCAGGAGGCACCCGAGACATCCGGCATCACGTAAGGCAGTTGAGAGGCCAGTGGCTTAATTAGTTAAGATGGAACGAGCTCATTTTTATTCAGCCGTAGGCAGCCACGTCAGACACTGCGATTTCTCCTGCTCTGCAAGCGTGAGTTAAATAGAAAAACAAACAGGACGTGTGTTGAGGATGCGGGGTGCCGTCTGGGAGGCTGTGGGGGGAGTGAACCCCGAGGCCCGGGAGCGCCAGGCCCCGGGGCAGCCTGCACGGATGTGGGCTGCCTGGCGACGCCTGGGGAAGGCTGGCCAGGCTCCTGACCCCGGGCCTGGGCGCCGGCTCCCCCCTGCGCTGACTCGACTGTATTCTTAGGTTTTCCTCCCAGCTCAGCATACTTGGTGGCAGTTGGGCATTTGCCGTCACATCAGTGGCTGCCCGGGCCCTGTGGCCCCACCGCAGCCCCGTCCTCCAAGTCTGGGCTGCAGACGGGCTGGCCTAAGGAGTCCCAGATGGGCGGCTGTGGGGAAGTCACGGGATCCTAGGGTCCTGGTCACCCTGGGAGCAGCCTTCCCGCCCAGGGAGGCAGAGTGAGGTCAGGCAGGGCCGCGGCTGCTCCCCAGGCCGGGCGGGAGGCCAGCCCCGAGGGCGCAGCACCCGGGGATGAGCTCATGGCCCCCGCCCTCCCGTCTGGCTCCCAGCCCTGGTGTTGGCAGCAGTAACTTGGCGCAGAGCGTGGGCAGGGCTGGGCTCACGGAGGAGCCACGGGCCAGCGTGTGGTGATGAAGAAAGCAGAGGACTCGGTCAGGAGGCCAGGCCCAGCCTCCACGAGCTGTGTGGCCTCGGGCACCCCTTACCCCTCGTGCCTGGGTGTCCTCTTCGGGGACAGGGTGTGGGTGTGGGGGCAGTAAAACAGCTGGCGTTTCTGGGCCTGTGCTGGATCCCCAGACCCGCTCATCCACCTGGCTCATCCCATCACGCACATGGACCCTGCCCAGAAAGGTCCCTCGTTGGCCCAAGGTCACACAGCCAGTGCGTAGGACTCGGGTTTGAGGCTGGTGGGTGACAGCAGTCCACGCCCTCGGCGCCTTTGGTCCTCACTGCCTCTCTTCAGTGGCTACACCCCGAGGTGCTTGGGAGTTAAAATGGACGACTGTGTCTGAGAGAGGCAAAGCCAGACCCAGAAGCAGATTGGGAGCTGCTAAAGGCCGGGGGCAGGGGAGACCCTGCCTGTCGGCACTGGGGTCTCAGGTGATGAACATGCTCTGGAGTCAGTGACGGTCCTGGTCCTGGGGTCACCGATGCGCGGTGAGGGCGTGTTGACGGCGCGGTGCCCAGGTGCTCGCGGGCGCGGCGCACCAGGGCACCTCCGGCTGCCACTGACGGCGTCGCTGCCAGGGTCGTGGTGGGCGCAGCCGTGCGGGGAGTCGGCTGCAGGCGGGGGCCGGCCATGCCAGGGTGGCGAGACCCCGGGCTCTGGAATGAGGCGGGCTGGCTTTGGCCCAGACCCCGCCTCTTCCTGCCGCCAGGTCTCGTTTCAGGGGCAGATGGCAGGAGCCCACCAAGGTGGGCTGTTCCGGCACCACCTTCGTCACCCGAGGCTGAGAAACCCAGGCGCTTGGCTGCAGGTGAGGCGCGACCCGAGGACCCCCGTTGGTCTCTTCGTGCCCAGGCCAGGCGTGGCGGGATGGTGGTCACTCCAGTTCATCCAGCAGACCAGCACAGTGGTGCCAGGGAAGAGAGACGCCCCAGCAGTTGGCGCAGAAATCTTGTTGGCCCGTCTGGGGTCACGTGATCAGGCCATTCAGGGCCAGCCCAGGGACTGAAACTAGAATCCACACCTTGCCCATGTGCCTAGACCGAGGTGGCCCCCTCCCCAGTGGACGTGGGGGCAGGTGGTCTCTGCAGAGAGGCCACTCGGAAACACTGGAGCATGACCCAGGTCCTTCGTGTGAGGAGACTCAGTCAGCAGTGAGACCCCCTCGCCCCGCCTGGAGACCTGCCTCTGACTTGGTGTCCTGGTTGCTTGCCTTAGAGGAACCAGACCCCGCTCGTCATGCCTGCCCCTGCTAGTGACAGCCAGTCACATGTCTTATCACATGAGGGCACTCGGCACAGTCGGGCCCACCCCTTGTTCTCCCAGCTGTGTTAGCTTGGGCAGGTCATGCAGCCTCCCTGGGCCTCTCCTTTGAGTTCATCAGAGTATGGCGTGAGGAGCTGGCATCCAAGCAGGGCATTGGATGGCCACAGAGCTGAGGGCAGCACTAGTGGAAATAAGGTCTGGTCGAGCCAAGTAGTAATGGTGTCCACACTGTGCACCCAGAGGTGCAGGCACCTGTCTTCATACTGGGAATAAAGGGTTTCTCTCACTTAGACCCCTTCACAGGTGTGAGCTCAGCTTGGGTTCATGTCACAAGTAGGGGACTGAAGCTCAGAGAGGCAAGCACAGGCTCAGGAAGCAGCAGGGCACCAACAGTGCCTCCCCCACCTCCCCGGGCCAGGACTGCCTGCGGGTCTGCTCAGGCATGGGTTTGCCTGTGCAGAGCCTGGCCAAGCTGCCCTTCGCCCTGTCATGTCCTGCCTGCAGAGGGTGGTTCTGACCAGCCCCCCAGTCTTTGCAAACAGGCCTCAGACGTGGGGGGGGGGGCACCTTGCCTTCATATGTGACCTTTGCCCTCTGAGTTACTCCTGGCCCATGGTATCCCCCAGGGTCATGGCCATCATCAAAGCCAGGGCCTCCCTCACACGAGCGGCTAAATATTTGCTGACCTAGACCCTGGCCTGGCACAGGGGGACCCCTGCGCCTCTGCTTTCTATAGGCTCTGCGTAGTGGGGACCAGCGGATGACCGCAGCTGGTGCCAGGTCCAGGTGCTCAGGGGGACCTTACCTGGGACCAGGCTTGCTTCCTGGTGCAGGTGAACCCTGAACAGCCCTGACAGTGGAGAAGAGTTGCCCCCACTGGTGGGAAGGGCCTTCCCGCAGGGCAGCTGGAGTCTGAGCTCCGGAATCCCCTGGGGCAGAGCGGGTGGGACGCGTCCTGAGCCTCAGCCTGCCGGGGAGCCCGCTCTGGGGAGAAGCACCAGCCTCCTCTGTCGCAGGAGCGCTCCTGGCTGGGGGGTCCCTGCTGTGGGGTCCAGAGAGGCCTTGCAGCCTCCTCTGAGCCCTCGCTGAGCCACAGGGCAGCGGGCAGGCGCGCACAAGTGCCCCTGTTCTGCGACGCATCAGATCCCAGGGCGCAGCTGCCTCTCAGAGGCCGAGAAGCCCGTCCCAGGTCATCCAGCCAAAGGGGGTTGTTTCCTGTTCCAGTTGAGACAGGACTGACCTTCCCCTTCGAGAGCCTGGTCGTCCAAACTCCTGAGAGTGGCAGCCACGTGCACCTTCGGAGGGCTGTCTGCCTAGAAGCCCCCACAGTGTTTGCTTCCACCTCTTGGGGCGGGCACAGGGCTGGCAGGCAGCCTGGCACGGCTGGGCGGCATCTTAGAGAGAGCCCAGCCAGCACCAGCCTAGGACACCAGGGCCATACTTATCCAGAAACCGCCTTTCCTCCGGTCAGACTCCGACGCTGTCCTGCCCCAGGTCCCCTTCTGAAGTGAGTGTGCGGCTAGCCTGCGTGCACCCGAGCGGAACGTTCTCTGCCCCCTGGAAAGTTCCTGCCTTACTGATGGCGGTAGCCACGCAGGTGCGGTAGGGGTCCTTTCCACGCACTTCGCAATCCTTTCTTCCTGAAACAGCCAGCGGCGTGACAGTCCTGGGCACTGGCATCTGAACGCGCAGCCAGGCCTTGGTGCGGCTCCTTGTGTTTCTCTGCTCCTGGGCAATGGCTGACCAAACCAGCGAAGCACGTTTCTCCTTCCTTTCATTCATTCGTTCTTGGCACAGATACACACCAGGCTCCTTCCACGTGCCCGCGAGGAGCGGGGAGGCAGAGGAGCGGGTGCATGGGCCAACAGGGAGGCCAGCCTGGGTGCTGCGAGGAGGGATGAGGGGCGCGGGCTCCCTGTGGCATGTCCAGCAGGGCGCCAAGCACTCTGACGTTTAGACCAGCCCACGAGGGGTCAGAATCCCCAAACAGCACACCCAGTCACCGAGGGGGCCCAGATACCACGTGGCTGTGCTGCGCTCCAAAGCCCCGGCCCAGGACCCCCTGACCCCCGCCAGCCTGCCTGCTCCCCAGCGCTTCTCCACTCCCCACTCCAGCTCCTGGGGGCCCAGGGCTTTTGCGATATTGAGAGAGCAGACCTCCAAGGCCAGGCTCCGTGATGGCCACTCATGACCCACGCGGCTCCCCACGCCAGCCTGGGGTGTTTGCCTTGGGCAGCGAGGCCATTTTCCCTTCCACCAGCTGAGGTCTTCTGAAAAAGTGCTGGTGCGTTTTCTCTCCTCCCTGGAAACCCGTGACGTGGCAGCTGGCAGCCTGCCGCCCCCCGCCCACGCCAGCACCCCTCCCCCTGTCTCCAGCTCCCCCACCCACGCCAGCACCCCTCCCCCGTCTCCAGCTGCCCCGCCCACGCCAGCACCCCTCCCCCGTCTCCAGCTGCCCTGCCCATGCCAGCACCCCTCCCCCTGTCTCCAGCTCCCCCGCCCACGCCAGCACCCCTCCCCCTGTCTCCAGCTCCCCCACCCATGCCAGCACCCCTCCCCCGTCTCCAGTGCCCTGCCCACTCCAGCACCCCTCCCCCTGGTCTCCGCCCCCCCACCCACCCACGCCAGCACCCCTTCCCTTGGTCTCCAGCAGTCTCCTTTGGGAGGGAGGCCAGGGAGGTGGGTTTTCTTGTTGCCAAGGGTGACGTCTGTGGGTGGCCTTTATCCAGGGATGCCTCTGGCCCTGCAGCTGCAGGCAGTGAGGTCCGGAGTCCACGTGGGGGTCTTGAGGCACTTCTTCAAGGCCGCTGTGTGCAGGGGGACAGTTCTCTGCATAGACACAGGCCTGTGCACCAGGACACGCTGAGCCCAAAGCAGGCAGCCCTCCAGCTGACCCTCAGTCACCTCCTAACAGCAGTTCTGCAGGGGCATTCCCATCCACAGGCGGTGCGGGAAGCGGGCCGGGCCGCGCAGGAGTACTGCGCTCCACCTCTGCGCTGTGCACGCTGGCCGCCAGGCACGCAAGGCCAGTTGTTGAAGTTACATAAAGTTTTAGAAGTCAGTTCTTCCGATGCGAGAGCTACTCTCGCGTGCTCAGAAGCCACTGGGCCATGGCCGCCAAGCTGGGGCGCACACAGAGCCAGCCACCCTGGGGGTCGGCCGCGGGCACTCTGAGAAAATGCCTGAGATGATCAGCTTAGAGGAGGGCAGGTGTATTTGGGCTTAGGGTTTCAGGGCTTCAGACCGTGGTTATTGGCCTTGTGGCTTGGGTCTGAGGTGGCACAGGACATCATGGCGGGAGCAGGTGGAAGAGGACTGCTCGTATTATGGTGTCCAAGAAGCAAAGAAAGAGGCGGGAAGGAGCCAGGGTCCCATATCCCCTTCAAGAGCACGTCCCCAGAGGCCCAACTGCCTCCCGCCAGGCCCCTCCTAAAGGTGCCACCACCTCCCAGGAGCACCCCAGCCGGGGGACCAGGCCTGCGGCACATGGGCCTCTGGGGACACTTGGAAACCATAGCACCATCATCACAGGAAGCGTTACTGGACGGTCCAGCTCCAGCCACGGGGGACTCAGGCCAACGGAGGGGTCTGGTTTGGCCAACCAACTGGTAGAGAGGAAAGGGACCCAGGGCTGCCAGGGAGGGAGGAGCCCTGTTCCAGGCGGGGAGGGTGAGGAGGCTCTGGAGGCGCCGGAGGGGTGGCGAGCGGCCCTCAGCGTGGTCAGTGGTGTGTCTTCTGTGTGGGTGTTCAACGTGACTTAGAAAGAACAGAACTACCAAAAGTTACTGCCGAGTAAGTCAGCGCCACGTGCTGGGGACGAGCGGGCGAGGGGGCACGTCTGCTGGGCACCGAGGCTCCGAGTGCTCGCAGAGGACCAAGGACGTGCAGCCGGGCAGCAGGCGCCGGGCGTTGGTCAGAGCCCTGCACGTGACCCAGGTGGCCGCCTTGCACGTGGGGCGGACGCGGGTCAGAGCTGAGTGAGGGCGACTCCAGGACCCAGCCTGGGCGGCCACGGCTGAGGGGTTCACGCGGGTGGCGGTGGGAGCCGCCGTTCTTTAAAAGAAGTTTGCCAGTCCCAGAGCTTCAACATGGTCCCCTCAGACACCACTGGGGAGGGAAAAGGAGACCAGTCAAGCGGCTCCCGGAATCTGCCAGGCTCTGCCATGGCAGCACCCTGCTCACAGGCTCGGACCCAGAACTGACCTCCGCTGGCCGTGTTGGTGTGCATGTGACACTCCGAGGCCACTCAGAGGGCTCTCAGGAAGGAGAATGGGCCTCAGGCCAGGGCGCTGGGTCGGTGGCACCCTGCTGCGCTCCGTGCCCTGGAAGGTCACCGCCCTCTGCTCCCTCCTCCCCACCTGTGACTGGGACCTGGCGCTTGTTTCCCAGGCTTGCTGTGAAGGTCAGATGCACTCGGGTGTGAGGCCCGGGGACAGCCACGCAGGGTCGGCTCGATCACCGTCGCGTTCTGTGAGAGCAACCCGAATACTCGCCATGGGGTTCTGGGCAGCGTCTCCTGAAGCTCCACCCCTGCTCTCCTTCGCGGTCATCCATGCAGCCATTTTTTAGCATTAATGAACTTTACATTTAGAGTTGTTGTAGGTTCGCAGCAAAGGCGAACATACAAAGGCGAGCATTCCCATACCCTGCCCCACGCTCAGGCCTCCCCACTGTTGGCACCTGGTTCTGTCCGTTTTATTGAGTGCCTATTATGTGCTGGTGCTGAAGAGCTCTTGAGCTCGAGGGGAATCCTGCCTTTTCCAGACAGGCCCCAGAGTGGCCTCACCAGTCTCTGAAGGACAGTGGACCAAGGGTTACCCTGTCCCCACGCAGAAGAGAACAGGGCCAACAATCAAAAGCTACAAATAAATTCACAGACACCGGGGCTGGTGGCGTGTTCTCACCATGCGCCCGAGGCCCTGCGTTCTGCCCTCAGCACAAGGAAAAAAGCCAGGGACGAGTTGAGCCCAGCTGCTGGGTCAGGCCTGCGATCTCAGCCACGCTGAGGCTGCCACCTCTCCGGGGCATTGCATTAAACGGCTCAGTAGGGGCAGGGACTCAGCCTGAGAAAACTCCATCTCCTTTATAATGTCTCCTAGCACCAAGGGTGGGGGCAGGCGGCAGGTGGGTGGGCGTCCATCTCTGGCCCTGCCCCCTGGTGTCCATGCTGGAGTGTCCTGAGGATTCCATGAGCGTACGTGTGTGCACGTGGCGTGGGCATCAAACGTGGGGCCTGGCGAGGGCCAGGCCGCACTCGACCCCTGAGCTACACCCGGCCCTGAGCGTTTCTGAGAACCTAGCTCATGCCTGGCATAGAGGAGATACTCAATGAGGCTTCTCTTTTCTCTTCCACCTGGGGAACCACTGTTCCTTGCAAAAGTCCTGCATAGCAGCTATCCTCATTCCTTCCTGACTTTTCCAGAGTGCTTTCATTCTATCAGAGGGACAGATCTGAGAGGCAGCCTGGCCTTTTCCTTGAAATGCAATGGTGGGCAAACTTTTCACTTGCCATCCATTCCTTTGGGAGGCTCAGGACTCCCTCTCTGTCTCTTTTGGCTTCTTGACCCATGTACTAGTCAGGATGGCTCAGGACCTGCTGCTACAACAAGTAACCTCACTAGACAACAGGGCACGTTGTTGGGCCTCACTCCTGCAACGTGGCATCAGAGGTTGCTGGGGGCTCTGGACCCTCACCCCAGGACCCCAGCTGGCAGAGAAGTCATTCTTAGGAGTGTGGCCATCCCCCTGGCAGAGGGAAATAGAAGGTGGCACACCACGTGCCAGTCAGAAGCCTCCACGCTTGCATGTACCTTCTGATGGCACAGGATTGGCCCAGCACCAGGGGAAGGGGAGGTGCAAACTACCTCCTAGTCACCAGAAATATGTGGGAACAGCGTCAGTGACCGCCACAGCCCAGCTCCAACCTGTGGAGCCATTATGGCAGACTTGAAGTGAGGCCTCCAGGCCAAGGCTCTCCCCAGAGGCCCTGGGGGTAAGTGGCAGACCTTGGTTTCTGAACACGGTGAGGTGCTCCACGTGCATCTTGAAAGTGTCCGATGCGTTGGACACTGGAAGGTCTCGGTTCGTCGCTGTCTGTGCCCATCCCTCTCCTCCCCACTGTCTCCTGGTGCCTCCTACACCTCCTGGCCGTGGCCAGTTGACATTTCAGCCTCCTGCAGACCACCGTCTTCCTTGCTGTGCCCACAGCCAGCACAGCCAGGCACCCTGCTGTCCGCTGAGCCGCCAGGCAGTTCTTGGGTCCAGCGGCTGCCATGGCGTCACAGGCAAGACCTAACCGATCCTGTTATGGTTTGCTCCTTGGCAAAACCTGGCAACTCTAGGAAGCAGGACGACCCCCTGTCCCTGAAATCCTGGTGCCCCCGAGGGTGGCATCTGCACTTCCTTCAAGTCGCAGGGCAGGAAGCTCCGGGAAGCCGGGAGCAGCTCTTGCAGTCTGAGCTCCACGTCCGCAGCGGTGGCTGTAAGGCACTGCTTTCCTGGGCCGGGCGGTGCCTGAAGTCCCCTCCCTGCACCTGGGTGCTGAAGAGCCGGGCAGAGCGCGCTGCCGTGTCGGGTCTCCTGTTTCCCACGAGCCCTCTGGGCAGAGGCGCCCCGTGGTGTCACGGGCGGTCTCGAGTGTTTGGTGTTCTCTCGCCTTCAGATGCAGATGTTGGACAAATTTCCCATGGAAGGAGGACAGAAGGACCCCAAACAGCGCATCATCCCCTTCCTGCCAGGTGGGTGATGTGCAGGCTCAGACGGGACCCCGGGGACCGAGGCTGGGGACTGCAGAGCAGCTCCAGGCCTCCCAGGACGGCTCCTGAGCCCCTCCCCCTCCATCAGGGGATGCTGGCCCACTGACCGGAGTCTCGGTTGTGGGTGGAAATGAGTGCCCAGGACACGGGCTACCTGTTCCCTGGGCACCACCGAGCCTCACCTCCAGCTCCAAAACGGGGCTCGCTGGGTCAACAGTTTCAGTGGAGCGAGGCTCTGCCCGCTGCTGCCCAGCTGCCCGGCCGCCACGCTCATTTCCCCCCTGCCCCACAGACACCCGCTCGGCAGCCCTGAGCAACACCCACGATTCCCTCAGTCCTGCAGGCAGCCTGCAGGCCGCTTGGCTGGCTCTGGTTAGGGCCTGGAGGCCAGCGTCCAGGTGCCGGCTGGCCGCGTCTGGCCTGGCGTCTGGGGAGTGCACTGCTGTCCTCGGTCCCTCCTGGTGCACCCCGCTGGCCTGCTGGCTGGCTGCTGGGCCCCACGGTGTCTGCCTGCCTTCTCGGCACGTGGCCTCTCTCTTCGGGCCCACCACAGGGGATCCCTTTGACATCCCGTCTGCCACCTTCGGAGAACACAGTCTGCCTGGCGGGGCTCATGGGTCACCTGGCTGACCTGGGCGATCTGTCCCTGAAGGGGAGCTTAAGGCCTATGATGTCTCATCGTGGGCACAGGATGTGGGACGAGGGAGGACATCGTGGAGTCCCTCTAGGAATCTGCCTGTCTGTGCCACAGCTGCAGTTACTTCCCGAGGACCAGGTGTCAGGCCAGATGCTAGGAAGGATCGAAAGCAACTGGGCCTAGTCCCCGTTCTCAAGGCATTCAGTGTCCCGTCCCCAGAAAACCAGAAACAGCGCCGAGGCTGCAGCCGAAAGAAGGGGTCATCTGAGCCAGTGCTCTTCCTTGAAGTCCAGGTAGCACCGTCCAGGAGGGACCGCTTTCTGGATGCCTCAGCCCATTCCACAGATTAGGAAACTGAGGCTCAGGAAAGCCAGCAGTGCTTGCAGAGCTAGCAGAGCTAGGGTTCAGACACAGGTATGGCTGACTCCACGCCTGCACTCGGGACGCCTGGGCGCCTCTCTCCACCTCTTTTTCTGAAGGGCATGGGGTTTCCCTGTTTTGTTCAGGCTGCTCCCAAATGCTGGGCTCAAGGCCCTTCCTCCCGCTTCGGCCTCCCGGATGGCTGGGACTACAGTCACCACCGTGGGGACACCTACTTTGAATGACAGGCGCATTGAGTTTATTTCTTCGTTCACAAATCAGAGCTGATGAAGGCACTTGAGGATGGGCTCTTAGGAGGAGGTGCAGCGCAGGGCAGATGGTGAGCAGCAGCACCCGGTCACAGGTGTCGCAGCCGGAGGGCTGCAGAGGCTTCCTGCTTCAGACAAGGGAACAGTCACGGGCCGCAGGAGCACCTGTCCGCCCGTCCCTCCATGCAGGACATAGTGGGTTCTTCAGATGCCGGCACCTCTGGCGGGTGTGGAGACAGGGCGGATGGTTTCCCATGCCCCCGCTGGGAGAGCCCTTTGCCTGAAGAGCTGGCACGTCAGGTCCCCCTGGCCCTGGGAAAGCCAGTCACTGCTGGAATTCCTTTCCTGCTGGAGGAAACCCAGGAACAGGCGCATCTGCCAGACAGATGCCCTGAGGCCGCAGAGCACATGCCCAACCCTGGGGCTTCGAGCAGGGCGTGCCCCCGGGGCCTCAGTTTCCACTTCTTTAAAGAGGAGCAGTGGCCCCTGCCTCGCAAGGTGCTCTGTAGACAGGGTCCTGGGACATTCCCTAGGGATTTTATGGCCTCTTATGTCAGTTTAATTTTTGCTTCTGTTTTTGTTTTGGTGCTGGGGATCAAACCCAGGGCCTTGTGCTTGCAAAGCAAGCACTCTACCAACTGAGCTATCCCCCCAGCTCCCTCTTATGTTAGCTCTTATGTTAGAGCTGCCCTTAAACCATCAAGAACTTCAGTGATAGTCAAGTTAAACTGAGCTCTAAATATAGGGTTTTCTTCAAGAAAGGAAAGAAAAGCAGTAAGTTAGAGCTTTTTTCTGCACAAAAGGCAAAAGCAGCTCTGGAGAAACTTCCCAAGAAAAGAACTTGAGCCGGGCCCTCTCCCAGGCGCTTGGACGCTTTCGCAGTTACGTAATCCTTTCCCACCCAAGACTTAGTGAAAACACTCTTCCCCTGGACTCGGCCCCTTTGTCCCTGCTCAAGGCACCCCTTGTGGCTTGCAGAGGTCCCCTTGGGCCCCAGGACCCCAGCACCTCCCTTCTGAACCCCTTTCTCTGCTGCTCCCAGAGGCCAGTGCCCAGGGCTGGGCGCACAGCCCCCTTTCCCTGGTCCCTTCCGCGCAGACTGCCTTGTCAGCAGAACAAAGCACGTCTCATGCTAGCACAAAGGCCGGGGGAGGGGGCCGGCCGCTCTCCATCCCGGCAGGCGCTGGGGAGGCCAAGTTGGCAGAGGAGGCCGCTTGGAAAATAAGAAGTACAGTTTGGCCTTCCTCCACGCTGAGCAGAGTCCTCGCCCAGACACCCACCCCTTCCACGCCAGTGAGCGGCAGGCACGCCCTCAGGCCCTGATCCCACAGAGGCGGCAGGGGCCACTGCGCCCAGGCCCTTCACCAGGCAGGTGCTGGCCAGGGGGCTCCAGAGCCCACTGGCCGCGTGGCTCTGACCCCCACCTGGGCGCCTCTCCTCTGCTGTGGCTTTGTGAAGGTCCTGCCAGAGGCTGGGCCCAAGCAGACGCCTGGAGGAAGATGGTGTGCTCCTAACTGCAGAGTGCCGCGCAGTATCACCCAGACTGCTCCTTAAAAGGAAAAGCAGGTCATGATTCCTTTGTGTGCACCTACTAAGGGCCAGCCCCATGCTGGGAGTGTCCTCCCACTACTTCCGAGACCACGGGGCTGCATTCCCATCTGTAGAGGAGACGGAGGCTCTGAGAGGACCACATTCCTCAAGGCCTCACGGCGGCAGAGGCAGCCCTGGGATGGGCCTCCGGCCTCCCCAGCAGCCCTGTCCCATGTCCTTGCTGGGACAGGAGTGGAACTCTTGTGCCCATGTCGCACCCCCAGGGAGCCTTGGAGGCGCCTGGGTTTTCTGTCCTCTTTCAGCAACAGGGCTGAGCTGGGGCGGGTCCTCAGCCTCGAGTTCTGAAGTGGTCCAGTGACGGGGACGAGCTTGCTTTTCACCAGGGCCAGTGCTGTCCCGTGCTGGCTGTGAACACTTGGAGCCTGCTGACAGCTGTCAGTAAGAGGCCGGCACACCGCCCTCCACTGTCCCCTGGGCCACAAAAGGGGAAATGGTACCAAAACAGAGCCAAAGTCTTACTGGTCAGGGAGTCCCCCCCCCACCCCCCCCACCCCGCAGAAGTCAGTGAGGGGCAGGGGCCTTGCCACGCGGGCTGCTCTTCAGGAGGACGGTCTTGGTTTCTCCCAGAGGCGGGGACCCTCCTGGGGTTCTAGATTCAAGAGTCCTACCCACAGGGCCAGAGGGTCCTTGGTCATCACGGCGAGGCCCCCGCTTTGTCTTGGTCTGAGACTAGGACGCCAAAGCGTCAGCAGGGCGGGCAGGCCTGCCCAGGGAAGGGCTGCGGTGCCCCCCCGCACGCCAGCAGGTCCCTCCATGCTGGGGAACACACTGCACTGTTTCCCTGTGGCCCCTGCACTGACACAGCCGGGTCCCGTGGAGGCTGCAGCGAGTGACCGAGGCACGCTCCTCCTTCTCTGTGCCACATAATTAGGTCCCACAGCCCCGCAAATGATCCGGAATTTTTCTGATTCTGGAAGCAGCAACAGTTCATGGTAGAAACCTTGGGGAAAACCCCAAGGAGCAGACAGCGCTGTCCCGACCTCAGAAGACCTTCAATGCCTGTTCTGGATTTGCTTCTCTAGCTCGGGTGGCCCATGAGGGCATGGACGCTGGGGGACGGGAGGCGGGGCGGAAGGCGAGTGGGTGCTGGACTGTTGGGGCCAGTGGACCTGGACGGCCACTGTGCCCCTGGCCCAGGACCCCCGCGGTCGCCGCCCTTGGTCCCTCTGGGTGGGCGTCTTCAGACCTGCGTGTCCTTCTGGGCACATGGAGAGCAGGAAACGGCCAGGAGACCCTGGGGGGGTGGTGGGGCACGGGCCAGGAGGGCCGCTCCTGTGCTCTGCACAGCAGGCAGCTGTGGGTGACAGCAGCGAGGCGCACGTGTCAACAAAGCCAGCGGAGAGGATTTTGCATGCTCCCTGGGCAAAGAAACGGCAGGTGTCTGCCATGGCGCCTGGACCGGCACCCAGCTCTGGTTCACAGCGGCAGGCACAGGTGGCAGTGTCACACGGTCCCCACAAACGTAGTTACTGCGTGTCGGTAAATGTTCAGAACTCCTCATGAATTCCTCAAGCCTCACGTGCATTCGCCCCGTCCTGCGCTGCAGCTGTGAGCTGGGCCTGGGGCCACTCATGGGCCCCCCGGCTGTGTGGAAGTCCCGCAGGCAGCAGCTACGTGCCACCTAGCCACCCCGACGGCCTCTCCACCCGCTCCCGAACCGCTGACGGCTCAGCCCGCATTCTCCTCTCCCGCAGGCAAGATCCTCTTCCGGAGAAGCCACATCCGGGACGTGGCAGTCAAACGCCTGATACCGATCGACGAATACTGCAAGGTGAGGCTGGGAAACGCAGCCCCCCAGGGCGGGAGCGGGTTTTTGTTTTGTATTCCTTTTCTGGCTACAAGACACTCATGGCGAAAGATGTTGTACGATTGAAAGAAATGTAATAACGAGGGAGAAATCACCTTGACCCCTCGGCCCAGAGGCACCAGCTGTCAAGGCTTTTAGGTGCTTCCGTGCCGTCTTTTCTCCGTGTGCGCCCCTCTTTGTGGTGTCGAGACTACCCTGTGTGTGTACTTTTTGCTACTTTTCGTCTTTTGCTGTTGTGATATAAGAATGTCCCCATGTTAGTAGAAGTCCCCTTGAGCTTACTTTAATGACTGCGTAGTATTCCACTGTGTGTGACCATTTGAGAAGTTTTTCAGCCAGCCTGCTGTCAGGTGGTGCAGCTGGCTTCCTATCCCTTGAATGTTTGAAACTAGGTGCCTGCCTTAGGTTGTATTTCATTTTATCAGAGGCTGTGGTCAGGAAAGAAATATATATGTATTCGTTTAGTTTCTCTTAGTATTCACTTCTCCAACTTAAATAGCTGTGAGATTGGGGATAAACAGGAGATGCCTTGAAAATGGAGAGCTGAGTGATTTGCACCTCAGATGGGGAAGAAAGCGAATATGTTAACGCTCACCACCTCTGTTACTGAAGGGGCAGATCAGTGTGAGCACACAAGAAAGAGGAAAGGATCCAGGTTGCAAAGAAAGGTGTGAAATTGCCGTGACCTCAGGTGGCACGAGTCTCTATGTAGACCGTCAAGAGATCCACGCACAAAATACGCAACTAGGAAGTGAGCTTGGGAGACCCCAGGGTGCAAGATGGACATACTGAATTCACTGGCATTTATGTAATCCACGAATGAATAATCCAGACTTGGAAGTAAAACAGTTCCACTCACCATAGCATCAGAAGGAATAAAATACTTAGGAAAAACCTTTAATAAAAAGAAGCGCCGGAGTTTACACTGAAACCACAAAGCGTTGCCAAGGGAAATCAAAGATCTCAATGAACGGGTGGTGTCCGTGCTCGAGGATTGGGAGGCCAATGCCGAGACAGTTCTCCCAGTGGATCTGTGTCGAGTGTGACTCCTGTTGAAATCCTGTAGGGCTTTTTGGTAGAATTGACAAGCCGATCCTTAAGGATACGCGTAACTAGAAAAGACCTCGGTTAATCAGACCACTGGGGGAGAGGAAGAGTCGTAAGCCGCGCTCACCATCTCCACGGCTTCCTGCACAGCTGCAGTGATGGAGGTGGGCTGGCCCTGACGTGGGGGTGAGCACGTAGGTCGGGGAACAGCACTGAGGGTCTGGAAAGGAGCTCATGCAGAATACGTGCTGTCAGTATCCAGTGGAGGTGCCACGACAAGGACAGGACGACAGGGGTCTTCACAAGCAGCCGGCCGGCTGCATCACTCTGGTTTCCGGGACTGCGTAACAAATTGTCCCAGACCGCGTGGCTTAAACAACAGAAATCCACGTCCCCGTGCTTCTGGAGGCTGGAATCCTGAGCAGCAGGTTTCCAGGCTGCCTCCTTTGGCCTGTAGAGAGCTTCTTCCTGTCACTTTGCGTGACCTTTTCTCTGCACCGGTTCCTACCCTGATCTCTCTTCTCATAGACACCAGTTACCCTGGGTGAAGGACCATCCCTAATGACTTAAATTGCCTCTTTAAAGGCCCTGTCTACCTCCAGGTACGTCACCTCCGAGGCACTGGGGATCGGGACTTAGGTAATATGTGAATTAAGGGATGGGGAGGAGGTAGCCAGAAATAAGGACATTGGACCAAATCAACCCAAGTAAGTACAGGCACTCCCAAGAGAAAGCCTGCATGACCCTGGGCTCGGCAGGGGTTCTGTGATACGACACCGAGAATAACGGACCCCAAAGAAAAACTGATAGATTGAACTCCACCAAATCCACTTAAAACTGTTTTGACTCAAAAGATGCCGTCAAGACAGTGGAGAGACGTGCCTCAGGCGGATGAGCGCATCTTAACACGGTAGAGCGGGTGAGAGACGCACTGCCAACGCCCGCCGGATAAAAAGGCAACCCAGCTTTAAAATGGAGAGGGCTCTCTTCCCTCACAGGGACCGGGGCAGGATGCCCAGCGTAGAGCTCAGGTGAACGCAGACAGGAGCAGGACGTGCCGAGGCAGCCTCTGGCGGGCCACAGCCTGGGCAGCCATCGTGGGCGAGGTGCAGGCCCCGGGGCCTCATCCCAGGGCGGAAACTTTGGAAAACAGGCAGATCCCTGTCACAGGACCGTCCTGGGGACATCTCCAGAGCCCTGAGAGCTCCGCCAGAGCCTTCCATGCCAGCACACGTAGCAGCTGGGGCTCGGGATGGCCCAAGCCTGGGAGCCGCCCGCATACCTGTAGCACCAGTGAGGACGCGACCGAGCGGCAGCCCCGGCAAATCCCAGTGCCGAGTGCAAGCAGGCCATGCAGCCCCGACACTCGGTGATGCCATTTGTACGAAGTGTGTGAAGCAGACCCGCAACCTGGGCTCGGGCGGTGGAGGTAGAGCTGGAGAGCAAATGGGGGAGGAAAGGTCGGAGGCCCAGGGGAGCCCTACCCCAGGTGCTGGCCACGAGGGCACTACCCACGTCGGGAAGCAGCACCGTGTCCTGCCTTGACAGCGGCGGGTTCCACGGCTCGTGAATCATGCTGCAGTAAAATCTAAAAAACGTAACCCGAGGGGCGCTGTGGCACTGATGCCCGCCCCCACCACTTGGCCGGGGACGTCAGGGAAGGGAAGACAGCCACTCCTTGGTCTGCGCTGGCCAGGCGTGACCTCGTCCATCCCTCCAGCAGGGCTGAGGCGAAGGAGAGGAGGCAGAGCCCAGGAAGGTCCCGGACCCTCACAGCCAGCAGGGTCAGGAACTGAACCCGCGCCTCCTGCATCCTGCGGCTCACACTCCAGGGGCCTAAGAAGGTGCAGGTGCAGGAGTGGAAATGTGCAGCCTGTGCTCCCAGCAGAGCAGGGCGTGGAGCTGGCTGAGTGTGTCCCCAGAGGCTCTTGAGCTGGAAGCGTGGTCCCTGGTGTGTTGGTGTGCAGGTGGTGAGCCTTTGATAACCAGGGCCTGGTGCAAGGGAATCGGGTCCTGGGCCCCAGGAAGCGGTTAATGCCCACCTCAGAGGGAATGAGTTCTCAGAGCAGCTTGTTACACAGCGAGCTGGTTCCCTTTCCACTTCACCGTGTTGAGATGCAGAAACAGGCTCTTGCCAGGATGCTAGCACCATGCTGTTTGGACTCTCCAGACACCAGAATTGTGAGCCAGGGAAACCTTTTCACTTTGGAAAGTACCCAGCCTCAGGTATTGTGTTAGAGCAGTACAAAACAGACTGATACAAGCAGATTATTCAGATTCATCTCTCTCGAGTATGTCCTTGAAAAGGAATGGGGACAAGGGCAGGACAGTCATTCAGCCTCAAGGATGCTATTGCTGCCTTCCAACTCTCAGAGGAAAACGTGGGTCTTTACTTTGTCCTTTTCCAAACCTCTGAAGCCAGAAATTCACATTCTGGAAAGTGCATTCCTTTGTCCAGGCCCTGCTGGCAGGAACGTTGGGCCTGTGGGGTTGCCTTACCCAGCTGGGAGTTCCTGCAGGAATGGAAGCAGTCACCCCTGGGCCCAGCTCACCCAGCCCCAGCCCCTGCGTCTCTCCAGAGTCAGACTTTCCTCTTACCCATGGTGCCCCAGCCTCTGGGCATTTGATTTTTGAAAAGGAAATTTGAAATCCTTAAGCAATAAGAGGGAACAGCTGTCTGCAGCTGGCTGGTGCCTGGAAGAACACAGATCCATCTGGATTAACCACAGCGAAGAGGCTGCTTATGTCACAAGAGCCACGTGGAAATTAGTATCCCTGCTGTTAATGGATCACGAGAAACAACAGATATTTGAGGGTTTGGGTTGGCCACATTCCTGGGCTCAGCCTCAGGGGACCTGCCCTGTGCTAGAGGGAGTGGGAATATCCCTTTTGTCACCAGATTCGCCATCCTGTCCAGGCTTCAGAGGATGTCCCTGACCCTTGGGTATTGTCTGGTGACCCATGAACTGACTTCAGCCAAGTACTTGATCTCTCACAGCTAAGTGTACAGTGGCGGACGCTGGCCGCGCCCAGCAGGCTCAGAAGAAGAGGGCTGTGTGTACCCCAGACTCGGCCCCCAGTGTGTGTGCAGTGGAACTTTCTGCTCTGCCTGACCTACGAGAGAGGGACGGGAGCTAGCATAGTGTGCTGTTGGCCAGGATGGAAAAGACTAGAATGCAGCTGAGAACCGGAAAGCAGATCTCTCACACACACACACACACATACACACACACACACCCCTACACCTTCTGGACACTTGGATACAGCAGAGGCGACTTCATGGATCGTTGAGGTAAGACTGGATTCCTCAATAGAGGGGCAAAGGCGAGGCCTAACCTACCTCACGCCACGAGGGCACCATTTAAAAGGAAATGAAAGACATGAGGGTTAGCAGTAATGCCGTGAAAGAGTTTATAAGACGAAAACAGAAGAGCGTCTTCACAATCTCCAGGTACGGAGGGATTTCTAAAGGTACAAATTGTACAAGCCATTAAAAGATTGGCCTGTTTGACCACATAACATTTAAGAACCTGTGTTCATTGAAAGACAGTGGAAACCTGACTCTGCTAATCCTAATCCCCAGGATCCTACACCCAGGCCCCAATTCTGAAGGTTGTGTGTGATGCTGGGCTTACCATGCAAGGGCCAGCGTGCCCAGGACTCTCTGAAACATCCCACATTTCACTAGTAGGAAAAGAAGCCTTTCTTGTGACTGATACACTGAACACAGGCGTGGTACTACCCTGAGAAGCAGCTGGGGCTCGGAATAGCCTTTCTACAGCGAGGACCTCGGATTAAGGCCTGTCTTAGTCTGTTTTCTGTTGCTGTGGCGGAGTACCTGAGACTGGCTAATGTTAAAAGGAAAGAGGTTTATTGTGGCTCACAACTCCGGAGTCTGGGGAGTCCAGGAGCAGGGTGCTGGTGAAGGCCTCCTGCTTCTTCAGCTCACAGTGGGAAGCAAAGGGCAAGCCAGTGTGTGCAGAAGAGGAAGACATGGTGGGCGGCCTCACGTCGTGGTGACCAACCCCCACAGTGGCCAACGCAGTCCCTCAAACAGCAAACGCTCACGTGCTGGAGGGTGGGGCTCCACCCATGTCCCAGCAGCTTCAGCTGAGCTCCTGTCCTTACTCCACCACGGTGGCAGCTCAATCCAAGATGAGCTCCCGAGGGGACAAGCCATAGTCAACCTGGAGCAGAGTCCTTCACTTCCCGAGCATTCGTTCCCAAGGAAGGGACTTCAGGGGCTAACTGGCCACCACCGGAGTGTAGCTTAAGTCTCACTCTCACACAGACACCCTCGTGCGTGAGTGTGCTCGCCTTGCTGTAGTGTGTTACTCGGTTTTTTAAACTTCTTAACATGATATGTTTTAGGGCTGGGTGTGTAGCTCCGTGGTAGAGCCGAGCCTGGTGCGTGTAAGACCTGGGTCTGCGAAGGTGAGCAGGTGGAGAGAACTGAGACGCTGTCTCGCCCGGGCGTGCTGCCGAGGGAGCCAGAGACTCCGGGGAGCCTCTTCGCTCGTCTGTAGCACGGCCGCCCAGGCGGGGGCAGCCGACTCCACTCCCCAGAGCGTGACTGAGGCTCAGGGAAGTAACGGGAAGCAAGGGAGCCCGCAGCAGGAGCGCAGCAGGCGGGACTCTGTCCCCTTGTCCCCGCATCCGCGGGGGGCCAGGGCTCCCTCTGAAGCCTGCAGAGCTTGGCTGGAAGCTCGGAGCTTTGTCAGCCCCAGGGCGGCCCGCAGGCTGCAGAGGCAGCATCCTCCTGAGTCCCGTCCCGTGAGGGCCAGCCAGCCCTGCGACCCGGGAGGTGTCCCCGAGCAGGGCCGGCCAGCCCTGTGACCCGGGAGGTGTCCCCAAGCACGGCACTCCTTTCCCTGGTGACTTGGTGCATTTCCAGGTGCCGCGTTGGGTTTGGCGTTTGGTCCTTAGGAATAGCTCAAAACCAGCAGAGCGCTCGGCTCTGTCCAGAGGTGGCCATGGGCCTCCTGTCCCTCCCCGTGCTTTTCCACTGGGGCCTCCGCTCTTCAGCAGGAGCTCCCAGGACCCTCCAGCCTGGTCAAGGACCACCTTGGAGCTCACAGCCCACGTCCATCTGGCTGCCCTCCGCCAGGCCACGTGGCAGGGCAGGCCTCTTTCTTCGCCCGATGTCACCATGTGCCCAGTGCTCTGGAGGCAGATGGCGAAGGTCGGTGGAGCCGTTGCCATGCCTGCCCTCGGGCCCTGGTCCAGCCAGTCCTGGTCCTTCGAGTCCAGGTCACCTCCTCAGAGCCTCCATTTCCCTGCTGTAAGATGCGCCAGCCATCCCGGGTGACACAGATGCTGTGCACTTGGCATCCATCGGGTGCCAAGCCAACCTCAGGAGGTGCCGCAATTGCAGCCCGTGAAGCCGGGAGGTACGTGCGCACCCACAGCAAGGCCACACCACAGTCCAGCGTGTCATCAGCCCCTTCATTACGGGGTCCCACTGCAAGAGCCACAGGCCAGAGAGGAAGGAGAGGCCACAAGGCAGGGCCTGGGACAGAGCGCGTCCTGGGCAGGGTGACCGCTTGCCGCGGAAGGTCAGACACAGGAGGTGGAGGAGGGACTCTGCCTCCAGCCTGGAAAAGGTCAGCCCCGGGGACCGGCCGCAGAGAAGCAGCTACTTAATGGCCAATAAAAATATCAGCAAGCTCTGTAGGTCACATCCCTCACCCCAGGAGGATGGAAGAATGGAGAGCGACAGGCACGGTGCCTGACCTCATGTCTCGTCTTTCCACTAGGAATGTGGGGCAGGTCACGCTCGGGGACTCTGGCAAAATTAGAGCCTGAGTCAAAACTCACATAGGGTCAGCAGCCCAGCGTCCATTGGTGGGTGAGTGGAGAAGCAGCGTGTGGTGTCCACAGACGGTGGAGCAGCATTCAGCCCAAGGAGAGGGTCTCACGCGTGCTGCAGCAGGCTGGCCCTCGAGTGGGTGGGGGTGCTGAGAGCAATCAGCCAGACACAGGAGGACAGTACCGTGCGTCCTGCTTAGGTGAGGGCCCCGAGGGACTTCACAGGGACAGCCAGCAGATGGCCAGGGCTGGAGGGCCACTGTTGTCTGGCGGTTAGAGTCTCTGTTTTGCAAGATGTGAAGCGTCCTGGGCACGGGAGGTGGCGGTGCTGCGGCAGTAGAAATGTGCTCAGGCCCCTGAGTGCACACTGGGGAGTGGAGAAGATGTGGGGTCATATCCTGTGTCCAGTTCAGCGCTTCTGATTGGAGGAGGAACCACACAGGGTCAAACAGCCCTGCAGCCCTACGTGAGGCACCGTGTTGAAGACCTCCACGCACCTGTCCCTTGGTCCATCCGCGCCCAGTGCTGCTGTAGGATTGGCACGTTCGGGCATGGGGTGGCGAGCTTTTAAGGGATGGTAGAAAATGCAGACGCATCTTTTCCATGCCAGACGTCAGGCCCACTCTCAGCATGGCCAGAGTGGGGTGAAAGGAACCAGGAAGCAAGCCCTTTCAGGGACAGCAGAGTCCCCCTCACTACAGAGCCCCACTGGCAGATGACAGGCTGGCTGAGTGCCCTGTGCTGTGGGGGTGGGGGTACTGAGAATTGGACCCAGGGCCTCGCACCCCCGGGCCACCTCCAGCCACCTGTGCTATTTAAATCACGCACAAGCAGGCGCATGTTTGTGATGAGGTGTGCACACGGCAGCTCTGCTGCCACCAATCTGTGTCCCTGTCTTCCCCATCCAGTACTCGGGCCAGAGGTGCTTCGGTAGATATGTGTTAAGCTGAGCTGTTGACCGGGAGGCCCTAGTCTCAGATCCTTCTCTCCCGGGGGCCACAGAACCCACAGGACGTGCCCGGTGTCGGTGGGTAGGCCAGGAGGACGAGGCCTCGCCCCGCGCTGCGCCCTCCCCATCCAGCCTGTTGGCCGGTGCAGTGGAGGCGCCTCCTGGCCCAGCTCCAGGCCTCCGTGGCAGAGTCACATGGAATGGGCCCGTGGAAGACCCAGGATGAAGCAGCCCCTCGCCAACCCGGAGACGTCCGTCTAACCTCTGCCATATGCTGAAGCAGCCCTCGTGTAACGCTTCAGACTGGGGAGCTTGGCACCCGTGCTGTGTGTTGGAAGAGCCTGGTGTTCGCCATGGGCAGCTGGGTGGAGCCTGGTGCCCTGCACAGCAAACGCGCAGCAGCCAGCACCTCGATGCCGGGATGCTGTGAGGTCGTGTGGAGTTCACTGCTGGTTGTTTCTCTTTGCAAACTAGCAGGCACGGTGCGGCCTGATACTCTATGAGTGTGTCCATGAAATTGTCCAGATATGCCCACAGTATACATGTGCAGGTGTACCCGTGCATTGTGTGTGTGTGTGTGTGTGTGTGTGTGTGTGTGTGTTCTTAAGCCAAAAATATCAGCATCACCAGGGAACTTGATAAAATGCACCACCTGGTGAGTCAGACCCGTGTTGTCCCCTATGTCCCACACCCTGTCATTCCCACGGACTCACCTCTGTCTCTTCTCCAGGCCCTGATCCAGCTGCCCCCCTACATCTCCCAGTGTGATGAGGTGCTGCAGTTCTTTGAGACAAGACCTGAGGACCTGAATCCCCCCAAAGAGTAAGTTGGTCTCTGAGTCCCCAGACCCTGCCCCCGCTGCCTCTGCTGGACCAGCCAGCCCCAGGGCCGAGTCAGCACAGTACACATCAGGCCCCATCGCACTGGTTCAGTCCCTGCAAGGCCCGGCCACAGGGCCCCCGCCGCCTGTGAGGGTCACGCTGGTCCCCTCAACAGGTGAAGGCAGCTGGCCGGGGGCCCGTGACCCCACATGCTCTGCTCTTGCAGCACTCGCCAACCTGTCGGACCTGGTGGAGGCTGCCCCGCGCAGCCTCGACCGTGGCCAGGTCACCTCAGCGCCTTGCCCGCGGAGCCAGGTGTGCTTAGGAACTGCAGGCCGGTCCTTCCCCTGAGTGCTGGGACCAGGTGCCTGGACTTCGGGTCTCCTCAGGTCCTGTTCACAGGGGGCAGCTGTGCCAACTTTGCGGGAGTGGGAGGTGTGGCTGGGGACCGCGGGCTCAGCCGGGCGCCGGGCACAGCTTTCACGGCCCTTCTCCTGAAGCCGGGGCCGGGGTGCGTGGATTCTGCAGTCCCCTGGAAACAGTGATGGAGAAAGTGGGCCGTCTGCCTGGTGTGCTGTAAGTCCTGCACGGACTCGGGTCCCCAGGGAGACGCTCGCCTCGCGCAGGAGCCCTTCCTGGAAGGCTGAGGGGAGCTGTCGTTGCCTGGCCTTTCCCGACGACATCCCTTCCCAGGTCTCTGAGTGGGGACCAGCGTGGACAGCGTCAGCTCATTCAGATATGTTCGTTCCCTATACTTGCGCACACCTGCCGCGTGGGCCGCAGCACCCCCCGGCCGCGCCTTCCCGCCTGAGGCCGGCTCTGAGGGAAGGAAGGAAGGTGGCAGGCGGTCGAGGCGGAGGGCGTCTGGGCCCCAGTGGCTGGTGCAGGTGCCATGAACAGCAGGGTGACCACTCAGTGGGTTTGATCTCTCAGTCAGGAACAGAAGCTCAACCCCGAGTTAGGGCTTGAAATGGGGTCTTTTCTGGCAGTTCCTGGGGAGGGGGTGAGGGCTGCAAAGGGCGCAGGAGCCCCCAGCGGGTCGCAGAGAAGATAGTGAGCCTGCCTCGGGACCCTGCTGCTGCTACTGTGCTGCCTGCCCCCAGGTCCTACTGCCTGCACCCCGCTCCTGCTGGGATGGCAAAGCAGCTAGCGGAGGCCAAGCAGGGTAGGAGCCTCAGCAGCGCCCCATGTCATAGGCTCAGTGCCATTCTGGGGGCAGCGGGTATGCAGAGGCAGCCTGGCAGGACCTTGCTGGGGCATCCTGCACCCACAGGGGAGGCCGGGGCTGGCAAAAAGCTACTCCAGCTGATGGGCCTGTGTCTCCATCTGCAAAACGGGCATGTGGGCAGTGCAGGCACGGCGTCCCCACCAGGAGCTGGAGCAAGGAAGGTGAGCTGGCTCTCTGCACCACGCCAAGAAGTCGCTCCTCACAGAGAGCATCCTCCAGGCCCTGGCCAGCAGCTGCCCCCAGACACACAGGACGTAGCCCAGGTTCCTGGGGTTGGGTTAGCTCCCTGCCCTCCTGAGGGCGCCGAAGCATCATCCCACGACGATTGAAACCCAGACCTTCAAGTCAGACATCGAGCAGACATCCTCCCAAGAAGGGCCAGTGAGCACGGCAAGGAACACAGCATCCTTAGGAGGAGACACAGCCACCCGCGCATGCCCTGCCCTCGTCACGGCCACGACACAGGAAGCCGGTGCTGTGGAGGATGTGGAGGAAGCAGGGCCTCACACGTCGCTGGTGGGAATGTGAGACAGTTGCCATGGGGAATAGTCTGGAAGCATCCCAAAAAGTTAGCCCTAAATCGATCACGTGACCCAGCAATCCCACCCTCGGGATGTACACCCCCCCCCCCCCCCGTGATGGTCACAGAAGCATGACTCCTAACAGCCAAAAGGTGGGAGTAGCCCAGACGCCCACCAGCCAGGGCACCGATGGCCCACTGCATGTGGAATGTCCTCGGCCACGAGAAGGAGTGAAGACCAGCCTCGTGCTGTGACACTGAGCCCTGCAAACGCCCAGCCTGAGGATCCAGACACCAACAGCCACCGTGACGTGACTCTGTTCATGGGAGGTGTCCGGTGCAGGCAGGTCATTAGCAACAGCCAAAGACCCGTGGTGTCCATGGCTGGGAGGAGGGGAAGAGGAGGTGACTGCTGCCTGCATCTGGCTTCTTTTGGGGCCATGAAGATGTTTTGGACCATTTGACCCAGCTATCCCACTCCTTGGCCTATACCCAAAGGACTTAAAATCTGCATACTACAGAAGTACAGCCACATCAATGTTCATAGCTGCTCAATTCACAATAGCCAGACTGTGGAACCAACCTAGATGCCCTTCAATTGATGAGTGGATAAAGAAACTGTGGTATATATATACTATGGAATATTACTCAGCCATAAAGAATGATAAAATTATGACATTTGCAGGCAAATGGATGAAATTGGAGAATATCATGCTAAGTGAGATAAGCCAATCTCAAAAAGCCAAAGGACGAATGATATCGCTAATAAGTGGAGGTTGACACATAATGGGGGGGAGGGAAGGGTTAGAGTTAGGGTTAGGGAGGGGGGCAAGTATAGAGGAAGGAACTACTGTATAGAGGGTAAAGAGGGGTGGGAGGGGTGGGGGGAAGGGAAAAAAATAACAGAATGAATCAAACAACATTGCTCTATGTAAATTTATGATTACACAAATGGTATGCCTTTACGCCATGTACAAACAGAGAAACAACATGCATCCCATTTGTTTACAATAAAAAAAAAAAAAAAAAAAAAAAAAAAACATAAAAAAAAAAAAAAAAAAAAAAAAAAAAAAGATGTTTTGGAATTAGACAGTAGCAATGACTGCAAAACCTCGTGACTCTACCGAAAACGAATCAACTGTGTACTTCCAAAGGATGAGTTTGGCAGTTGGTTAATTATCTCTCGATATTTCATTTTTAATATGTTTTTATTCAGGTTGAACCCAGAACCTCAGGCACTGAGCTACACCCCAGCCCTTTTAAATTTTATTTTGAAGCAAGGTCTCACTACGTTACCCAGGCTGGCCTTGAACTTGTGATCCTCCTGCTTCAGCTTCCCAAGTAGCTGGGGTGATAGGTGGGCACCACCGCACCAGCCGTCCCTCGATTTTTAAGTCTCGGTAGAACTGGCCCATCTTGCTTACCAGCTGTTGACCTGGGGCAAGTTACCTGACCTTCCCCAACCCATTTTCCTCAGCTGTGAAGTGGGATGAAGTCCTGCGTACCTCCAGGGTTGTCCTGAGTATTAAGCCCGTGAGCCACGGTTGCCTCGCGGGGCCCTGGCACCAAGGTCGCCTTTCATGTCGACTGAGTGAGGCACTGTGGCCACAGCGCGCCCCGCCACTGGGAGCTGCTGGTTGTCACTAATGAGATGATTTACTTACGTGCTGTGCGAACCCTGATTGTTGGTATTTGCAGTACAGATGTGTGTACAGACTCTGACCCGCTGGCAACCTAGGAGAGCCATCGGTCACCACTCCCTAGGGACTCCAGCCTCAGAGCCATCCGGGTCACCATCGGGGAGAGGCACTGAGCACGCCGCTGTCCGCACTCCTTCCCGCTTCAGTGTCTGCCTTGCCATTTCCTGGCGAGCATAGTCTGCCCCCATCAGCAGCAGAACCTCTGCTCTTCCCAGGGCAGGCGCCAGACCCCGTGCACTGCGGGGCGCAAGCCTGTTTTGTGTGGCCCCCCAGCTCTTTCCGGGCCCTCCACTCTGTAAATGCCTGGAGACACTGGTTTAAAGAACGTAGGTCCGGTTGGCTTGGATTTCACTGATTCACTGGAATGTTGTGGGATGGAGAATCGGTTTTCTAACAGGGTTCTCCTGTCTGTACGCAGCAAGTACTAACCAGCTCCTTGCTCTTTCTTGCCCTCTTTCCTATACAGGGAGCACATTGGGAAAAAGAAATCTGGTAAGAATATTTTTCATTCCCCCATCTCTGTTTTTTATTGTTGTTGTTGTTGTGTTTTGTTTTGTTTTGTTTGGATTGAACCCAGTTTTGCTGCTGAGCTACACTCCAGCCCTTTTTGTCTTCCTTTGAGACAAGGTCTCACTAAGTTGCCCAGGCTGAGCTCAAACTTAGGATCTCCCTGCCTCAGGCTCCTGGAGCAGCTGAGATTACAGGCACGTGCCACCATGCCCACCTCATTTTTTTCTCTTCATTTAGTGTTTAGCATCCTCCTACTCAGTACCTGCCAGGTACAAGGTGCTGGCTTCCACACTGGGTTATAGGGATGGATGGATGAGTAGGTGGGTGGATGGATGGATGGATGGATGGATGGGTGGGTGGGTGGACAGACAGATTTGGATGGGTAGGTGGGTCAGTAGGTGGGTGAGAGGATGGATGGATGGATTGAAAGTTGGATGGGTAAGTGGGTGGGTGGGCAGGGGATGGGTGGGTGGGTGGATGGATGGATGGATGGATGGATAGTTGGATGAATAATTGGATATGCACATGAATGGAACGGGTCTGGTGGCAGGCTGGGTGAGTGGGTGGGTTGATGCTTGATTGATTGATTGGTTGATTGATACTCCAACACATTTCTTGAAAGAAGGATTTGAGATCATGTTACCCTCCAAAAATTACAAAAAGGATGACGTCTTTCCCTGAGAAGCCCTACGTGAGCTGGGAGGGCTTCCTAACCACACTGTGGGGGCGGATGCCTTTTCCTCTTTATGCAATCCTTTGGTAAGCTCACAGTAGTCTTCCAGGTGCTAGAAGGTCAGGAAGAAGGGACACAGGGTTATAAGGAAGGAGCAGAACTTTCACCTAGCAGAGAGCACTCTGGGCTGAGGGGACAGCATGCCCCAGGCTGGCAGGCAGGAGTGAGCCGCACGCCTGGACCTAAGCCATCTGACATGCAGCACGGGCCCAGCCTCCACTCTGTCCAGTCAGCCACTGCCTGGTCAGCAACTCCTGTGCATCCAGAGGTCCCCGTGCCCACTTCCCTCCCCCTACATGAGCTCTTCCCTTGCCTAACAATCTTCCTGGTTCTTGGATGACACAACTCTTCCATCAGACGCAACCGTGGGAAAGGAAGAGGCAGGGTGCACAGAGCAAGCGCTGCGTTCTCACAGGCCTGGGCTCTATCAGAGCTGTCGCCAGCTGCAGGCTTATTTTGTCCTCCCACCACCCAAGATCATCCCCTGCATCTGCAGAGGCCTGACCATACCAGACCTGGAGCCAGTGTGTCTCCAATGCTTCCAGAATTCTAACCCCTTTAATTTCCTAGGACTCCAGGGGGTTTGAGGGGGTTGGTGAGGATGGGGATGGGGCTTGGCACAAGCAGAGATCCCAGAAGTAAAATGAAGGACTTCTCTCCTGAGCCTCAGTTTCCACATGTATAAAAATGGGAATGTAATAATGTTTTCTAGGATTCTTATAGAATTCATAATATTCATAAAGTACCTAGAATAGTGTCTGGCAAGCTTTCGTTGCTACCACTCTAACCAAAAGCACCCCTGCCCAGCATCAGCAGCAGTTCCAGATTCAGTGGCTCTGGTCTGTCCATTGCCTCCTGGGTCTGGGGCCTGTGGTCAGCTTTAAGGGCTCAAGGCCACACTGGAGGCAGGTTTGGAGAGCCTTGCATCCGACGTGAACCCTGGCATCTGCTCAGCCACCCTGCACGCCGCTCTCTCTCTGGTTTAATAGGTACTGGCCAGCGCTGCGGTATCCTGCTAAAGCTGCAAATAGCTCCTGAACCCCGGGGATAATTACCTATTTCTTAGAAAAGGGCAGAGAGGAGCTGCCACTCCTGGGCTGGTCACAGAGTTCCTGGCTTCAACTACGCGGAGACTTTCCTTGGAAGGAGCGGGTGGGAGGGAGGGAAGAGAGGAAAGAGGCGGCTCTGGTTTGTGAAAACCAAAGTGCCAGTTGGAACAGGCTTGATGAAGGGACTTGTCTGGAAAAGAGAGAAGCAGCTCTAATTTGTGGTAAACTCTGTTGACATCACTCACCTGCAATGAGGGGGATGGATTTATTTATAGTCCCACCGGGTGGAAAATGGCATCTTTCTTCATTCAGACCGGAGCCCTCTCTGGGCTTGGCCCTATGTTCTACTGACCTTTGGACACTGCCTTTATTTTAGAACCAGTCTTCTTGACTGAATTTTAAAGGACTTAAGATGAGCAGACCTAACTCCTGAGATTTCTGTGCCAGCGTGCTGCATCGGAGGAGGATTATCTTAGCATTTCCGGTCATGACTGGCTAGCTGGTTCTTGCAGACTTCAGCTAATGTGGTTTCAAGTTCTGCTCATCCTGTAGGAAAAACATCTTCTCACTACCATTTAAAAGATCCCCTGATTACTTAAGGGGTGTCTCTCTGCTTGGTTGTTCTACCCTTTACTTATTGAAGTATTCTCTTGTTTATGGATTTTTCCAGCAAGCCTAGCAAAATAGTGAATTTCTGGAAGGAAAATCCCACGTTGCCATTACTCATCATTTTTAAAACTCAAGACTTGTCATCACAAAGAAGAAAAAAAAAAAAAAGACAAATAGGCACTGTACCATTTGAGAAGTTTTTTTAGCACTTAATGATAAAAATCATCCTTCCACTGTCAAATCTCCTTCCTCTGGACCTCTTCCCCTTCTTTTGTTCCCTGCTGGACCACATGACATTTCTTGCCTGAGAATCCTCTGAGTTCACTCTTGGCATGTCCTGGAACTTGGCTGCCGATCCCAACTTTGAGGTCTGGAATCATCATGCATGATAAAGCTTGGCTGCAGTACCACACTCCACCAGGAGGTGTCTCCGTGTAACACCTGAGTGGCTTCTGGAGGTCAATGGAGACAGTAAGACACCTAATCTCAGGACCTTATGCAAGTGGCACAGCTGGCTTGGGTGACCTATTGTCCTGGAGGCTGGAAAGATGTCAGCCTTTAGCCTGAACTCTGGGGAGGAGGCAGATGGGGAGAGGACTGCCAGTAGTGAAGATAACCTTTGAGAGATGCAAGGAACTGAGGCCTGGCCTGACTGGACCCCAGGGACTCAGGGAAGGACAGCCAGCAGGCCTCAGAACATCCGTCCTTCCCTGTCATCTTTTCTGTCCTCACCCACCTCGGCCATGCCCCACCACACTGAGGAGAGTTGGAGCCAGGTGCACGGCCTAGCTTTGACAGTAGTCAGCCTCTGTTTTCTTGGGTGAAAACAGCCAATACCTTCCAGAGCAGCCGTGTTGAGAAATCTGTGTGCAGCGTGCGGCTGCTGAGAGACGCGCTCTTGAGGCTGCCTCGTCCCATCTTCTAAACCTTCTTGCTTCTGTCTGGTCTTCCCTCCCTTCTTCAACTCCATCCTCCTGCTTTCTCCACCCAGGGTGCAGGTGGCAGGGTTAGTTCTGCCTCCATTACCCCCGTCAGGGGTGGGTAGTGGCTGGAACATGGTCACAGAGCCAAGAAGCAGCCACAGTGCCCTCTTCCGGTGGCCCACACCCAGACTTCACACCATGCAGGGCTAACAAGGGGCTTCCGTGCTCCTGGGTGCCAGAGGCTGGGCGCAGTGGTGTGCTGGCAAACGCCCAGCAGCTGGCTCTCCTGAGGGGGAGCCCAGCTCGCAGCCTCCACCAGTTGCCGGCCACAGCCAATTTCAAGCTGCCCACAAGATGTCACCCAGCAGAGCTGGAAAGAAGTACACAAAATCAGCTCAGGGCAAGTGACTCTACTCCTGGGTACATTTGGACACGGAAACGGGTTCCTGGGTGCACCGGTGATATGTGGAGATGACAGGAGTATCGTGAATCTGGACTGTGGCCACGGGTGTCCTGCCGTCCTCCCACGAAGCTCAGCCCACTGCTCGGAGTCACTCCGCTGCCCCCTCCCTTTGGAATCCCTGAACTCAGTGTCCCTTTATTTAAATCACCCGTATTCCCAGGCTTTTTGTGTGTCCGTAGATCAGTCTTGGCACGTAGCAGGGCTGCCTGACTCCAGGACCCCAGGAGCGCCTCCCGTGCCATTCCCTTCCTGCTGCGCTGCCCTGGCCCAAGGCCACTGTCCCCTCCTGCCTGACACCTGTGTGGCCTCCATCACTGCTCCCGCTGCCTGCGTTGCCAGCCTCGGCTCCACCTTCCACGTGGCTGCCAGAAGATGCATCTTGTCCTTCTCTTCTTACAACCCTTGATGGACTTTCTACTTCAACGTTTAAAAAACCAACCTTCTTAGCTTGGCCCTCGAAGGCCCCGTCCAAGCCCCCGTGCCTCCCTCTGCCCTGCCTTGGGCCCCAGACCCTGGCCCTCCACTCCTCAGCCCTCCTGGTGCTGCCCCTCCCGGACCTCCGCTCTGTCACCTCCTTCAGACGCTCCTCTGACCGCCCACTCAGTACAGCCTCAGGTTTCCCAGTCGTCCTCTGCCTGGGCCCTGGAGGTTTCCCGAGGTTCACTACCCTTGGGGACACCTCTGATGACGTGTCTTGGTGTGCCTGTCTCCGACGGGACCGAGTGGTGGAGGCCAGCCATCATACCCACTTCGTCCACTCTGGTACCCACCACGTCCACCTTGTACCCGAGGTGTCTGGAAATCACGGTGACTTCATGAGCTGATGATGGATGAATAGTTCAGGGTGATCGGTGTTGGATGGGTGACGAGCAGATAGCTTGATAGATTTTGGCGGCTGGGTGGCTGAGGCATGGTGGATGGATGGACGTTGGGCCAGGTAGGTGATGGATGGAAATGAGTGAGTGTGTGTCTTAGTTCATATTCAGATGCTCTCACACCACCACAGACTGGGTGGTTTATGAAGAAAATAACTTCCTTCCCCAGTTCTGGAGCCCAGTACCACGGTTCTGGCACCTGGTGGGGCCTTGCTGCTGCAGCATAGCGTGGCGCAGGCATCACGGCGGGAAAGAGACGGACTTTCATAGCAAAGCCAGTCCTCAGTCACTCCCCTGGCGCCGTGATAAGTACCTCAGCCCATTCAGATCTTCTGCTAAGGGCCCACCTCCCAGTACTGTCACCACCACTGTCACATTTCCACTTGACTTTTGGAGAGGACATTTGAACCCCAAGCTGTGAGATCCTGCTGGGCCATCCACTTCTCGGGGGCAGGTCTCTCGGAACCCCAGGGCCCGTTCTGGGCACTGGGTGAACCGGTGACTGAGTGGGCAAGTGGATGAAAGACCGCATGGGTGGGTTACCTTGGAGACGAGCCCTGGACAACTCCCTTCTCTGTGGAATGTCCTGCTGACCCGCCTACCTCTCCACCTGCTCCTCCACGCGTGGGTGGTGGCCAGAGTGACATCTGATTCATTTCCTGTCCACAGGCGGCGACCTGACCTCGGTGGACCCCCTGGTCCTGGAGCAGTATGTGGTGGTGGCCGACTACCAGAAGCAGGAGAGCTCGGAGATCAGCCTCAGCGCGGGGCAGCTGGTGGACATCATCGAGAAGAACGAGTCAGGTAGGGACGCACCGCCCACCCCGCCCTGTCAGCAAGCCCCTCGGACTGGAAGGACAGGGAAACTCGGGAATGAATCACCAGTCCATCTCCCCATACCCAGCTGAGGGCCCTGCGTAGATTGGGCACAAGGCTTCAATAACCACTTGGTCACACTTGCCAGCACCCCACTAGCTCAGGTGCGAGTGATTTGCAATGAGCTTCCTCTCTGTGAACTCTGGGGAAGGCTGAGCTTTGCACTGGGAACCTGTCATTGGTTTCTCCATGGGAGTCGGAGAAGCTCCCACGGCTCTGGGTGCAGGTGAGGCCGATGCCTCTGTCCTCGGCACTGCTGCCCATCACGGCCCCTGGCGCGGGGCCCGGATCTCGTCCTGAGTGCCACACCTCACAGCAGTGCAGCTTGCTCCATTCATCTGACCATCAGGTCTCTCAGCCATAAATACAGAGAAATCCCCCACAAGCCCCCGAGGATTAAATGAGATGTGCACACGGGCCTGAACCTGCATCTGCACACAGTAGGCGCTCCCAAAAGTGTGAGTTTCCTTCCCTTTTGCCGCCCAAGGCCTCGGAGCACCCACCACACCATTGAAGGCAAAGAGCAGGAAGCAGGAAGGGGCCAGAAGAGGCCTGCGGACTGCCCGGGCTCTGTGGCAGAAGGTGGCGGAGCTAATGACGTCATCAGGGGCCAGACTCCGAGATCCCCCGCGGGTAGCTGAGGATCGAGGAGCAGGAGGAAGACGCCCAGCATCTGTGGATCACATTACCATTAGTCATGTTGGGTGTGAGACCTCAGCTGCTCACCCAGAATCATCCCTGCTCCAAAGAACCGGGGACGGTGACATTTCTGGCACCCTCTGGATCACGCCACCGTCAGTCACGAGCCCCACGTTGCCAACCAGCCTTGATTCTGCAGCCCAGGAGCTGTCTCTGCAGACCCAGAGGCACATCCTGCTCCAAGCCGATCCCAGCTTCTCCTCCACGCTCACAACGCCTGGCGCTTCTGTGACCAGAGGTCTGGGGATTTCTCCCCCAGCAAGCACGCGGCCCTGCAGCGGGCACCCACCCATGTCCTCTGGTCCAGTTCACCTGATGCTGGCCAGCCAGAGATGGTGTCAGATCCTGCAGGCCGAGGGCCTGGTTGTCGTGACTGCCCACCATGTCCAGGGCTGGCCAAGCCCAGGGTGTCTTACCTGTGCGTCCAATCCACAGCTACAGTCGGGTCCCCGAAACCTCCTGGGGTTCGATTATTCAGCTCAAGTGGCTCACGGAACCCAGGAAGCACTTTACCAGTTCATCATGAAAGATGCCACGACAGTCAGAAGAGACTCGCCAGGTGGGCGCTAGCAGGCGCAGAGTTTGCAGGGTCTCTAGGAGCCTCAGGGTTCACCATGGGCCCTGATCCTGTCCCCAAGGGTCTCAGGGAGACTTCACTGCGTAGGCATGAGTGACACACAGGTGGCCCTGTCAAAATGCCAGTGTTGAAGGGTCCCATCTGATGCCACTCCACCAGGTGGGGACCCAGCAGGGCTGTCTGGTCAGGCTTCCTGGCCTCCCTGGAGCCTGCCTTCCTCCTGGCTCGGGCAGGACCTTCCAAAATGGGGCCCTGATTTCCTACCGTTAAAGTAGGCACAGAGCATGTGGCCATCGGGGAAGATAGGTGAGTGGACGTGAGTGAACATGCTTCGGCTACCACGACCCGCCGCGGGAGAGGCAGCGGTAGGGGGCAGGGGTGGGGGGGAGGCTTTCTGAGTGGCCTGGGGCCCGACATGACCGAGCATGGCTCTGGGCGAAGAATGCTGGCGGACCTGTGGGAGCCGCAGGCCAAGAGCTACGGGTGAAGACCAGGAGCTCGACCGCCCCTTCTCCCCGCATCACAGCTGAAGAAGCCACGGCTCCAAGGGACTCAGTCACTCGCCCCAAGCCCGGTGCCAGGCAGCCCCACTGGACTCCCAGACCCCTCGCCACTGCGTCTCAGGCCTGCGACTGATTCCTGAGCAGGTTGTGCACAGAACACAGGGTGGTGAGGACAGGCTGTCAGGAGACCAGCAGGACGCGCTCACTGCCCTGGCCGCCTGCTCAAGTGCAGTCAGGTGGGGCCAATTTCTGGGAAGAGGAGCACGGTCCGGACGGGGGTCCCTATGTCCATGGGGCCCCGTGGTGGTGAATGTCCAGTCCTTGAGCCACCAGCAGGCTGGTGACGTGCATTTCCAGCACAGTTCTTATGACATGCACAGGGGACTGGTCCAGCCCCCCGCTGATTCCAGACTCCATGGTGCACAAGTCCCTTGGATGAAATGGTGCAGGCTTGGGTGTGGCCTGGCATGGCCTCCCACCCGCCTGGTCACCCCTGCGCGGCTCACTGTACCCAATGCGACATCAAGGCCGTGTAGGGGCCGAGATGAAGGCAAAGATCCGCGTGGGCCCAGCACAGACGCGGGCCTGTAAGAACACCTGATTCTGTGGGGGTTGGATCGCCAGTGCAGATGGGCAGGCACGGAAGGCTGACCGTGCTCACAGGCCAGCATGGACATCCTGGAAGGCCAGGCCCCCACCAGCCCTTCCCATAGGGACGCCTGAGGGGATTGGGGTGTGAGGCCTCTCGGCAGTGGTGTCTGCAGCTAGGTGTCCCTTGACGTGCACAAACAGAGTCCCAGTCTCCAACAAGCTGCTAGGCCTGGCCTAGGTGGCACAAACCCCACTTGGTGAATGTGGGAGCTGCAGTTTCTCCCACTGCGCTGGGTGGTGGGTGCTGATTACGTGAGATGGCGGGATGAGGCAGGGGCCTGACACGCCCCGTGATGGTGAGCCTTCTTGGCTCTGCTCCCTGAGGTGTCCCTTCTGTCCCCGTCCCAGGCTCGGAAGCCAGTTCCTCTTCAGCCTGTTTTTTGGGCAGCAGCTGACGCTGGTCCAGTGGATTGGTAACTCCTTAGCCTCCCCTGGCGTCACCTAATGGAGTGGCTGGATTTCACAGCCTCCACGTCCCTGGCCCCGCGTCCTCAGATTCAGCCAGCTGCGGGTAGAAAATATTCAGGGTGAAAACGGCAATGACTCTTCTCCTGTCGCTGTTCCCTAAAGGATACAGTGTAACGACTGTTAATATAGCACTTCGTCGGAGGGGTGCCCTGGGCCCTGTAGAAGTGCCTTCGGGCAGGCGAGGAGGTGCCTAGCTTATACTCAGTTATCGCCCCGTTTCATACGAGGGACTGAGCATCCTCGGGGCCTGGACCCTCAGAGGGTCCTGAACCGGTGCCCAGGTGCAGGACGCCAGTGGCATGGTCACCTTCGAGCGCACTGACGTCACTCTGCTCTCGCTCCACAGGTTGGTGGTTCGTCAGCACAGCTGAGGAGCAAGGCTGGGTCCCCGCCACCTGCCTGGAGGGGCAGGACGGCGGGCAGGACGAGTTTTCCCTGCAGCCAGAAGAAGGTAGGGGGCCCAGGCGGCCGCTGCCCTGTGGTGAAGGAGCTCACGGGCTCAGCGGGGCAGCCCGCGAAGGAGGCCGGCGGTGGGGCCGTGGCCTCTGAGAGCCCCCTGGGTGAGCCTGGCCCAGCTGGCCTGAGGCCTTCGTGGGATTCAGAAGGGCCCGGTCTGATGTTGTCCAGCCCTGCCCTTCCTCCTGGAGTTCCGTGGCCAGGACACTGGAGCTTCTGGCTCAGTGCAAGACATTGACCCGCCTGCCCACAGAGGTCAGCTCTCTGCTGGTGTAAGTGTCCCTGGCGGGTGTCCCCTCCGCACACACACATGCCCTGTTTCCTGGGACCCTTCCCTACACCTGCCACACCAGCGAAGCTAAGTAAGGCTCCCTTTCTCCCAGAAGCTTCCTGAAACCAAAGCCTGCCTTCACCTGCATCAGGAAACAGGTGCTTTGGAATTAGGCAGATCTGGACTTGCATCTCAGCCATGCCACATACTCACTGATGATCTTGGGCCAGAAACATGACCTCTCTAAGCCTCAGCCTTGTTGGAAAATGGATGTAATGCTATCTGTAACATGGGATTTTTAAGAAATTAAATGAGATGCTACATGCAAAGAACCTAGAATAGTAACCACAAAGCAGGCATCAGATCAGCTGCATTTTGCCTCAGCTTACCCTGGACTCTTGGGAGAAAGCACAAAGGCACTGTAAGTGTCTACATACCAGAAAAGGGGCAGAGCCTGGTAGGATGGCACACACCTGTGATCCCACAACACAGGAGGCTGAGGCAGGAGGATCGCAAGTTTGAGGCCAGCCTAGACAATTTAGCAAGACTGTGTCTCAAAATAAAAAATAGATACAACTGGAATATAGCTCAGTGGTAAAGTGCTGCTGAATTTAGTCCCCAGTATCGCCAAAAACAGGGTAAGGAGAAGTGATGGTGTCCTCAGCTCAGAGAAGACCCTACGTGGTTTTCATGTAGTTGTTCTGCAGCAAGTTGCTCTGCTGTCATTCAGTGTCCACCAGGTGCTGGGGCCAGCTCAGGCTGAGGGAGGTGGCACACCACGTGGGCCTAGAGTCCCTTGGTCCATGACAGCGGCATGTGCTAGCCTCTGTGAGGACCGGTCACTGCTCCCACCCACAGATGGGGAAGGGTTAGGAAGGCAGAGGGACTTGCTGGGGTCCAGGGCAGCGGGGAGACCCGTTCTCCTAAGGGTGTGGACGTTCCTCTCCTCTCCCACGAGGGTTCCCCTTGGCGCCCGCTTCCAGTTGTGCTGGGGACGAGATGCGTCTGCTGGTCCCGTTTGCTCAAGTTCAAGGTGGATGAGCAGGCACTCGCCTTTCTCAGACCCCGGGGCTGGGGACCGACTCGGGACCCTTCTCAGGGAGCAGGGCCCTGTGCCGCGTGGCCTCCGGACACTCGGTGCCTTCTTCTCACCTCTGCCTTCTGCCCTCCCTCCACACGCTGCCCGTCCAGTCTCGTGGAGGTACTGGTCCTTGCCCCGGCCCGTGGGCCGCCGCCGGACCCTGGGGGACTTGTACTCCTCCAGCTGGCGCCAAGGTGCCTACCGCGGAGTTGCCTGCCCGTGCAGTGCCTGGACCGCGTCCCTGCGTCTGCATGCGCCTCCCTGCCCGGCGCTGCCCGTGCCTGTTGCATGTGAGAAGCGTGGTCTCGTCTGTCTGCGTGTTGCTGGCATGTGGGTTAGGAGGAGGGCCCTTGAGCCTTGTCAGCCCTGGGGCTCAGAAGTTTCCCAGCCTGAAAACCCAACACTGACCCAGTGGCCTGTTCCCATCATGAGTTGGGAGAGAAACAAATCCACATCAACCAGGTTATGCAGAAAGGGGGGTAGTGTCCCGGAAAAGCCCAAGGGAGGGCGGGCGTCAGGCATGGCTCTATCCAGGGACTTGTGAGTATCATCAGGAGCTGCCACTCTCTTCCACCTCCCTGCTCTGCTCTCTGCCTTGTCTGTCCCCTTCTCTCGTGGTGACAGCAGTTCCAGGCACATTCCAGGGACATCCACCAAAGATAGGGCTTCTCCTTCAACTCAAGCCTCTCGATTGGTTCCAGCTGACCCACACGCTGTCCCTGAACCAGTTTCAGGCTGGGAGGTTTCTGCCTGTGACAGGCCAGGTTCACACACCCCCTCCCCCTCCAGGAGGCGGCAAGCCCCGCCTCCCCAGCGTCCCGCGGGCAGAGACTAGCAAGGCCAGGGGGAGGGCGCGTGGGTGCAGACGGGCCATGTCAGCAGTACCCACAACACACCTGCAAGGCTCCTGCACCTTGTCTGGAATCAGCTGGCATCCACGGCCCCAGAGGGGGCCTCGTGGGTGCTGCAGACTCCCCTGCACCGTTCAGCCACAGGGTGAGGGGACCTCGGAGTCCAGGGCTCGCGGGACCCAGTGCACTTACCCTAGGACCTACCCGGCGCCCCCGCAGCCTGGGCCAAACAGAACTGCACACTCGAGGACTGGAACACCCCTTCCACCCGCAGAGCAGGGCACAGGCCAGACCCTCAGTAACCCCCAGGGCTCCCGCCTCCCTCCGCTGCAGCTGGGCAACCCCATGACTTGTAGCGTTTTCATACTTCGGGGCCGGGCCAGCATACAGCATGGCACCAGGTCACCGCTGCTCAGTTGCTCACCTGGCGACTGAGCTGTAAATGAAATGGGACCGCCTGTCCTCTCCTTGGCAGGCCCCCTGGTGGGCATCCACGTTTCTCCACGTGGCCGCCAGAGCTGGCCCTTGCTCTCTGGAGCACCTGCCTGAGTGGCAGTGGGCAGCCCTCCCTGGGGCACTTGAATGTGAGCAGTGACAGGCTAGGAGCGGCGTCCACCAGGTGACACCAGCTGGCCACCCTCCTCAGTGGTGGTTTCAGCCGGAAGCTTCCACGCCAAGTCCAGCCCCTCTGAATTCTCACCTCCCCAGGCAGGGAGCCGCCGGGGCACAGCCAGCCCTGGGAGCAGGCTGGCTCCGGCAGGCCCGTGGTGCCCGTTCAGCTCCGAAGCTCTGGCTAGCTCACCAAATGAGCAGTCCCTGTGTGTCCCAGGGACACTCCCAGCGCTGGAGGTGGAGGAATGGCCGAGACAGACTCACCTCGCCTTCCTGGGTCTCCCCTCCAGCAGTCGCAGACGCGGAACAGGACGGGGCCTCTGTGTAGCAAGTTGTTCCTGGAAGGCGGTCACCTGAGGAGGGGGAAGGGTCCGAGGCGTGCATGAGGTGGGCGAGGAGGGGGACCTGGGAGGACAGGCCTGCGGGAAGGGAGGGCAAGCAATGCTGTGCGTGTCGAGGGACCGGCCTGCCCAGGTCCTGTGTCCTGATGCTGCTGGCACGGAGGGCTCCAGGGCTAAGTGAGGCAGTCTGCCACATCATCCCAGGGATCCGAGTCCCAGACTCTTCCTTCATTTCTCACCCAGCGTCCTTTCTTCCTGCAGAGGAGAAGTACACAGTCATCTACCCATACACAGCTCGCGACCAGGATGAGATGAACCTGGAGAGAGGGGCCATGGTGGAAGTCATCCAGAGAAACCTGGAGGGCTGGTGGAAGATCAGGTACCCGCTGGCTCCCGCTGTGGCTGGGTGGGCTTCAGGCCATGCAGGCTCCAGCCTCACGGGTTTGTAAGTGATCTATAAGTGATTGCAGGTGGGTGAAGTTTCCACCCGGGCCATCAAAGGGCACTTCTCTGTGCTGTTGGCCTCCTTCCCTACCCACGTCCTTCCCTAAAAAGTCCTTAACAGGCAAAACCTTCTCCGGACACCCTGAGCCACAGTTAGCAGGAACCCTGTTCAGGAAGACTGGTCTTCACCTCCAGATGTGTTTTGTGGTGAGGGACCAGAGGGAAGCCGCCATCAGTAATAGCCCTCCGGCCCCCCTGAGGCCCAGGTGGTGCTGGTCCCCTTCATCCCTGAGTCCCATCGCAGAGGCAGGGGGCTGCCCAAGCACTTCCTCGGCCTGCGATGACACTGAGCAAGCCCCGCCGTGGCCACCAGCAAGCGCAGAGAGACTCGCCATCACCCGCAGGGCGGGGGTCACTGGGGGCTGGCGGGGTGCCCAGGGGGCTCGCCCACAGGGAGTCAGGGAGGCCTCCCGATGGAGGGGACATGCGGTCACGTGCCGCACAGCAGGGTCGCAGACAATAGCAGACCACATGGACACCGAGGAGGGGTGTCCTGCGGCCTTCAGCTGAAGCCGTCCCTGGCGTGCTGTGACCCTAACGTGGCAGCACAGTTGTCAGTGCTCCATGGTGCTTGGCATCGGTCCCAGGCGTCTGTCGTGCAGGCCACTGTCCCCATGCCGCTGCTCTTTGGCTGCACCTCGATGCCAGGCTCACGTGGAGCCCGAGCTGTTCCGCAGCAGCGGCCCCGGACACCTGTGCTTGCGGGGTCTCTCGGGTCCCTTTCTCCCTTTGGATCGGCCTTGTGTTTTGCTCGTGGCCCTGGAAGCGGCCGTCTGTGGCGTCCCGAGTGAGCCGGCTTGGCGTCCACACAGCACGGGGGCCGCTGGGCCCGCGGTTCTCAGGAGCACCCGTTCCCACTCCTGTCACCGGGCTGGAAGCCAGGCATCCCAGCACTAGCGGCCCCGGCACCCAGAAGCACTCGAGCGCACACGGGTCTCCCAGGAGGTCAGGGAAGGAGGGCAGAGAGGGCGTCCAAGGGGCGACCAAAGCTCCGACGGAGCCGGGCCAGCCAGGCCTTCCTCACCCCACAGCCCACCCACGTCCTACTGCGTGGGTCTTCACTGTGGCTTTGTGTCCCCACGTGGCAACCTGTCTGCAGCTGGGGACGTGGATCACAAGTAGCCTGACACTGACCAATTAGGGCAGGGTCTGTTCCCTCCACGGGAGTAGATGGACAGGAGCTGAGTGGTGGACTCCCGCCTCCCGGCCAGTCTGCCTGCAGTCCTACAGCGCCTGTGTTCCATGGGAAGCCAGGGCTGTTGCCACGTAAGGGCCTCTTGATCGAGTTGGACCTGCTGCCCTGCAGCCTGTGGCCAGTGGTCTGTTCAGCTTCTCCCCAGGTGTGACGTGCACTGGCGGGACACTGGACAGTTTCAGTGTGGCCCCTTGCACTCTGGCCAGTTTCGAGTTAACAGTGTGAAGTGGCTGGACACGGAGTTCAGAGAAGGGTGCGTGCGGAGACTCCGGCACACCCGCCATCCCCCTGGGCACCTCAGGTCGTGGCTGTTGAACTTGGTCTTTTGTGCAGAGAATCGATGACCACTGCACTCGGTGCATCCCCGCGGCACCCTGAGCTGGGCCGCCAGGGTCCCTGGCAGCCAGTTGAGTGGCCGCCAGCCTGAACGAGCATTCGATCCCCACGTGGCCAGCGTCGGCAGTGCCCAGCACTGTGCCAGCATCCAGGGCCGACGGGAAGAGGCAGCAGAACACAGGGCTGAATCCGTGCCTGCCAGGCCCATGTGACCTTGAGCAGGTGGCCTCACTCCTCTGGCCTCGCCCTGGCCTCTGCCCTCACCCCCTCGTCTGTAAACAGATCCCCGCACGGGTCGAATCTCTGCACCCAGAAAGCTGGGCGCTGCAGCAGGGAGGGTTCAGGTGGCGGCAGAAAGGAGAGCCGCCTCGGGGACGGACCGAGCGTGAGCACGGAGCTCGTGGCTGGTCACATGCACTGCACGCGCACCACGTGACCTCTGGCGGTATCTCGGGCACAGCTGGTTTTGACTGTGACCTGTCACGTGAGGTCTGGTGTCCTGTCGGTGCCCAGGAACCTCAGGTCTTGGAGCGTCTCATCCAGGTCAGGGGCTCAGCTGCCCCCCAGGGTCCGCTGGGATTAAGTGCACAGTGACCGTGAGGCGCTCAGGCCAAGACGGACAGAGGAAGTGCCCACAGGATGCAATGCTCTGTGGTCATACTGCCATCCTCCCCGCGGGGCTGGGGGCGCCGTCGTGACATGTCTGCAGCGGTTCCCACGATGCCACGTTCACACACCCAGGCCCCTGGTGTGGCCTTGACTCGGCCACCGCCCTCCCCAGCACTTGCATTCTGACAGACAGCAGTGGGGCCTCAGCCAGCTGTCACCACGGGTCGTGGTACTGGGACCGCAGTGCCCGCAGGAGACGTGAGGGCTGCCTGGAGGCTGGGCCTCCCCTGGGCAGGTGACAGAAGCTCTCGTGAGGACTGGCATCGAGCAGAACAGGAAGGAGAGGGACAGGCACTGTCCAGATAGAGGGTGGCCAAGGCCACCTACTGCGGGCAAGAGGCATGGTGCCTCGAGGAGCCTGCAGCTGGGCAGGGTGGGCGGGACTGGAGGCTGCTGTGCGAGGCCAGCAGAGGCCAGGTTGGAAAGACCTGGAGCGTGGGCAGAGGCTCAGCACTATCTGAGTGCTCACAGCCTCTGGCCCTGGCAGTCAGGCCCGTTGTTCCCGCCATCTGGGCCCTGAAGTGTGACTCTCAGCAGGAGCCTGGTGTCCTCCCGTGGGCCTCAGAGACCTGCCTGACCAGCCCCTCCTGCCTCCTCCCAGGTACCAAGGCAAAGAAGGCTGGGCCCCTGCCTCCTACCTAAAGAAGACCAGTGGGGAGCCCCTGCCCCCAAAGCTGGGTCCTGGCTCGTCCGCCCCCTCAGGCACCCTCGACCTGGACGGTGTGCCCCGGCAGCAGAGCGCGGTAGCCAGGGAGAAGGAGCTGCTCAACAGCCAGAGGGACGGCCGCCTGGCACCCGACAGCGACGTCAGGCAGAGTGAGTCACTTTGCCCTGGTTGGAAGCCTGGGCCTCTACAGTCGTCCTGCGGACCCCGAGCCCCAGAGCTAGGCAGCCCAACTCCAGGGTGCACACCCCGAAGCCCCGTGTGCTGGGTTCGGCTCCCTTGTGCACAGCCATCTGGGCTTCTCCCGAGCACCAGCTCGGCTCCGGCAACATCCAAAGCATGCCCACCGCTTGACAGGCACCTTGGCGGTGTTCGTGTCCCCTGCCCGGGGGCACAGACTGTGCCTGTTGCCCAGCAGGTGGCCTCATGGCCCCGGGAGTCCAGGCGTCTACTTGTCCTGTGCTCGAAGCCCATGAGCCTCGGAGCCAGGCTGGGACCTTTGTCCACGTGGTTCTGAAGCCCGTGCTTCTTGCCCTTCCCAGAAAGTCATCCACAGCTGGAGGACACAGCTCTGTCCCCTTGGATTCCTAAATGGAGAAAGACCCCGTCAGTGCCCGGCTGAGGGTCCCGTGCCACAGGACGAGCACTCGGGCTCTGCTCATGCAGGGGCCAGACGGCCAGCCGGCTCGCACGGAGCTCACGTCCCACCTTCCACCGCCTGGCCCCTTCCCGGGCTCCGCGTCAGGCACTCTGCCCGTGGAGCTCTGCAGCAAATGCAGTGTGTCCCTTTTCTCCACAGGGTCACCAAAGATGAGGCAGAGACCCCCTCCTCGCCGGGATATGACTATCGTAAGTAGACCGGGTCTCTGGCCGTCAGGGATGCCCGCAGGTCCCCCGGGCCCGGGTCTCCAGAGCCCTCCTCCCATCCACGCAACCTGGTGAAGGGCGCTCCACCTGCAGTTCGCCCGGGCCCTCTGCACCGCACCTGCTCCTCACGCCCACTCCCCTCGCCCTCTAGGCCTGAGCTCAGGCCCTGCGGCACGTTCTGATGTTCTGTTCTCCGGGGGCCTTGGTGACCGACGCAGGTCGAGCCCTTCCTAGTCTGAGTCTCCGGACCCTGAACCCTTAACACCAACCTGACACCCTGCAGACACCCCGGCGCCTGACCTCACAGGCGTGCTGCTTTCAGATGCAGGCGTGCGGACAGTGCTGCCTGAGTCCACCGTCAGGCTCTGGATCTGACTGTACAGGAGAATGTCGTGCGTGGACTCGGTCCCCAAGACATCTCATTATGGAGCACGGCGTTCCGAGACCCAGAACCCTTCTGGTCCCAAGCATTTTGGGTGAGGTTCTTCCACCCGAGCTCGGAGCTGCGGCCCGTCTTGGAAGGCCCGCTGGGCACCATGCTCTGGTGGCAAGTGTGACCTTGCAGCCGGCTGCCAGGCGAGACCTTCCATGCTCCTGCCAGAGGCAAGACTGAGGCTCCCGCGGGGAGGCCGCTTGCCCGGGGCCACCCGGTCATGGGTCTTCCCCGGCAGCCGGGCCCCTGGCGGGCTGCTCTTCCCAGGCCCTCCTGCCCCTCAGTCGCCTGCCTTTCCATGGTGCCCGGTGCTCGTCGCCAAGGCGGGCTTCAGCGAGCTCACCGGGAGATGCCTGTCACGCTCTGTGTGTCCCTTAGAATCTAAGTAGGCTGCCAGCACCTTCCGTGTGGCCGTGTGTCCCAGGCCCCTAGTCTCACCCCGATGGCGTCCCCGGCTTGCTCACCCTGGAGTGAGCCCTCTGTGTGTCCTCTAGCCTCGGGGTCTCAACCTGCCCAAGCCGCCCATCCCGCCCCAGGTGGAGGAGGAGTATTACACCATCGCCGAGTTCCAGACCACCATCCCTGACGGCATCAGCTTCCAGGCCGGCCTGAAGGTCGAGGTGAGCTGACCACTGCGCCACCCACCCAGCATCTTGATCCTCAGCACCACTTCCTGCTCCTCTGCCGTCTGCTTCCCGGGGATGGGTCGGGGTGAGGGACGGGGTGAGGCTGTCTGCCTGAGGCATGATCCACAGGCCACGCTGTCGGTCAGCATGGGTGAGAGCCGGCGCCTCGTCCTGTCCATGGAGCTGTGCCTCCGTCTAGTTCCAAAACAGAGAACCCTCGCCTTAAGCCTGCAGTTGCCACTCCGCCTGCCGCCAGCTGCGCCTGCTTCCGGCATTGCACTCGGTGGATGCGCCACGAGGTCCTCGGCCACGGCTCTCAGGCCACCACCCAGCTCTCGCCCAGCTTCTCTCCTTTCCTTCCTCCCCGTGTCCCCTCTGGTCCCGGAGAGCGGTCCAGGGCCTCTCTCCTCTGTTCCTCTTTTCTGCCTTCTTGGAGGCTCCCACGCTGTCAGGCAGCCTGTAAGCGAAAGGGTAGCCATGAGGACCCGCGCGTGGAACCCTCTACAAAGGTGGATCTTGAGACCGTCGCGGGCGCAGGTGAGCCAGCGGCAGGAGCCTCGCTCCGCTGTCCTGAGGACACGCTGCTGGACCCTGCCCACGCCCGCCTGGGGGCACAGACTTGACTTACTCATTCCCACACCAGTGCAGTGCAGGGTGCCCTCCGTGTTTGGGGTTTCCACCAACCTCAGCTAAAAAGACCTTTTAAAGTGTTGCGTCTCTACTGGGCACGTGGGGATGTTTGTTCTTGTCACAGTTCCCTGAACAACATCGGGCATCCACTACTTGGGTAGTATCCACGTTGCCATAGGTATCACATCACCCAGCATAAGGTACAAGAAGGGCGTGTGCCAGTTCTGGGCAGGACAACACCGCTCTACAAAGGACTTGAGCGTCCCCAGGTTTTGGTATCTGCAGAGGGTTCTAGAAACACTTCTTAGATACCAAGGCGTGATGTACCTGGTCCTGCAGTGGGTACATGCCAGGTGCTTCCCAGGCCCTGGACAATTGTCCTCCACCTGCTGAAGGACACAGCTCCAGTGCTTGTCTGAGCTCGGTCACAGCCCAGTCCAGTGGGCACCACTGACCAACCCCCTCCCCAGAGCTCCGTGGGGCTCCTTCTTCCGTCTCGTCCTTACTCTGTACTCCCAGGCCTCCTGAACACTGCCCTAAGATCACCTCTGGGTCCTCAGGGCCTATAGAACCTCCTCGGATTTAAAAATTAAATTAAAAGCTTCTTGATGCCTTCTGTGATTTCACTTTGCTATTATTTGAGTCAAGGGATAGGAGGATTGAATTTGGAGAAACTCTGAGTTCTCTTTTAACAGAAAATCTGCCCTGATGTCATCATTAATGACGCCCAGGTGTGTCCAGTGCCTCACGTGAGATGTGAGGGATGATTAGGATGTCATCTCCGCAGGAGCTGGTGGGGAAGGGGCTGGGCCTGAGGAAGCAGAGCAGCCTGAGGAACACCCTGCTGGACCTGTTGGTAGGACTTGGTATCGTTTGAAGGTCAAAAGCGACCAATTGATGGCAGATGGAAGTTGTGGCTTAACTGACCAGAAATGAGCGAATGGGAGGGCTGAGGAGGAAGCCCCTAGGGACAGTAGACGGATGAATGGATGGACCGATGGGTGAATGCTCACACAGGTGAAGGATGATCCAGAAAAGTCAGAGAGGTGGGAAAACAGAAATCAGTGGAGCAGTTGAAGGAGGCGGGTGATTGACAGTGTGTTTGCGACACAGAAAGGAGGTCGCTGGCAACTCTGCAAAAGTGATGCAGTGGAGAGGCGGGGCCATCGATGCGATCACAGGTGGGCAGAGAGACTGGAGGTGAAGCAGTGGGGCCACTGGTCGTCGGAAACTCAAGGAGCTTGGCTGTGGAAGCGGGGCAGGAAGGCATGGCTGAGTGGGGCTTGGGGCAAAGGCAGGAGGGAAGCAAGCCAGCGCTTGGCTCCTGAAAGCATGGTTTGCGGTGTCTCGGGAGGAATTTCTGCTGTTAGGACCAGTGTGCTCAGGCTGCCCGAGCAGAAGTCATCACCACCACCATCGTCACCATCACCACACAGGTGTTGTAGGTCTGCCTCAGACCTGGCCGCATAGGGTCACACGATGTCAACAGGGCTTCATCTGTTTTCCATCAGCATTCTCCTCTAAGTCCACCTCCCTCAGGAGCAGGGAGGACGGCCCAGCAGCTCTAGGCTTCTAGGGCCCAGCGGCTCTGGCCATCCCCCTGCCCCTACTCCTGGATCTCAGATGGGACAAAGAGAAGCCCAAGGAACTCTAGGCTGCTGCCACTAGGAGGAGGATCAGCCACCAGGCAGGCAAAAACAGCAGAAGGGCCTAGGCCTCAGCACCTCCTTTGCCCTCTCTCCGGCTTGGTTAGGCTGCTCCTCAGCCAGAAGCCTGTTCTTCTGTCTGGCTTCACTCCCCCATTTTCACCAAAGCCGATCCAGTGACCAGCTCTCACACCTGCGCTCTTCCCCGGAAACCCCTCCAACCCGGCCTCGAGCCCCTGCTTTAATCCTCTGTGATGTCAATAAAGGCCCTGCCAGAGGTGGCTTGAAAGAGTGGGAGATAGTGGCCTCTGGATTTTGGCTTAATCAAGTGTTCTTTTCTTCTGATAAGTTCTGAATGCTCTGTTTTCCCTTCCCATTTTTGCTCCTGATTCATTAAAATCATCTTAGTCTTCAAAACATATTGATGGAGCCACAGCTTTCTAGCAGTAGGGCTGTCAGCAACACCCTACTTCCTTGTCCAGAATGTTTAAGACATGTTTTACAGATGGTGATGATGGTGGTGGTGGTGGTGGTGATGGTGGTGGTGGTGGTGGTGGTGATGGTGGTGGTGGTGGTGGTGGTGGTGGTGGTTATGATGACAGTGATGATGGTGGTGATGACAAGCGATAGTGGAGGTGATGTTGATGGTGATGATGTGATAATGGCAACAGTGGTGGCAGTGGTGGTGACAGTCGCAGTGTGGTGATCATGGTGGTGGCGGTGGTCAGGATGGGATAATGGTACACGTACCTCTGCAGTGCTTATTCACTTGATAACTATCCTTCACAGCAGCCCCAAGAGGTCAGTGCATCAGCCCATTTTACAGATGAGTACCTCATTACAGACGAGTCTCGGAGGGGCTAGGCAAATTAGTCCCCAGGCTTACATAGCTAGTAAGTGGTGGAGCTGGGATTCAAACCCAGGTCTCTCTGCCCCAGTCCTTTGCACAGAGCGGAAGCTTCACAGATCCCCAGATCCCCAGTGGTACACTGTCCGTGGTGCTCCCACGTGCGACTCGACGTTGGCACTGTTGAATTCCTGGGTGTGCTGACGAGGACCGTGTGCCAGCACTGCCTCGGGGTCAGGAGAGCTCACCAGTGTGCAGGAGGGTGCCCACCCTGTGCTGAGCAGAGCAGGGCCCCATGCCTCCTGCTTTTTCCCAGGGACCTCCCCTCTAATGCAGCAGTAGCCCACGCGCAGCTCTGCACCTTCACCGAGCGCTGCTGCGTGCATGTGCTGCTGCGGAGGTCAGTCAAGTTCTGCAGGCCGTGTTGCTGTGCTTATCATCATCCTGGCTCCACTGTTGGGATCTGAGGCACGTGGGTGCCCAGGCCATTCAGGAAGCAAGCCGGGAGCTAGAACTGGACCTCAGAACTGCAGCAGGCCCAGCCTCCTGGCTCTGTGTGCCCACCGTCCCTTGCCAGCCAGCCTCAGAGCCCTGCAGCCATGGCCACTCCCACAGCCTTCTGTCCCCCGTGGCTTCTCACCTGGGCCTGGCTCCTCCGCAGGGTCTGGCAGTGCTAAGAACATGGGCTCTGCAGCTGGCCCGCCCGCCTCCTCTGAGGCTCAGGGCTGCATTTGTAAAATAGGACAACAGTCCTGTCTGGCAGGAGCTGCACACACTGACCAGCTCTGCTGGCACGGTCTGCAGGGAAGGGCAGCGTGCCCGTGCGCCGGGGCTGCTCTGGCAGAATGCTGCAGGCGGGGCGGATTAAGTGGCCGTGGCCTACTTCTCACGGTCTGAGGCTGAGTCCACCATGGCAGTGTCAGCAGCTCTGCTTTCTCCCCAGGCCCCTCCTCGGCTTGCGATGGCTCATGGTGTCCCATGTGGTGGCCTCAGTCTCTGTGTGTTTCTGAATCCCCTCTTCCTATAAAGACATCAGTTACGTTGCACTTGGGCCTCCCCTTAGGACCCATTGTCACTTAATTTCCTTTCTAAAGTCCCTGTCCAAGGACAGTGACAGCCGGAAGTCTGGGTAGGTTTGGGCTTCAACGTGTGGATTTGGGGGCGCACGTCCAGCCAGAGCCTCTGGCCTCATACCCTTCGCCCACGTGAATTCAGCTGGCTGATCCTGCAGAGAGAACCAAGGAACACAGGACCCTACTCCGTGGCGGATTCCAGCCACCGTTGCTCTCAGTGGGTGTGTGGATCCCAAGGGAGAGGAGATGAGAGAGGGCTCAGGGACTCCATCAGCCTCGGCTCCTCTGGACACAGCGCCAGGGTGTCCTGGAGCCACTGGGCAACTGCTTCATCCCGGCTCAACCAAAAAGTGGGATCCAGGGCAGCACAGGCTCTGCAACGGTCCCTGCAGGCCGACAGCCTCCAGCCTCCCGCCTCCCGAATGGCAGGGAGGCGAGGCCCTGGGGCTGGTGTCCACGGATCGATGCGCCACCCGAGGGGACCTTCTGAGGCCCTGTCCTTGGTGCACTTACACCTGGTGGGCCCTGAGCAGTGACACTGACCTCTCTTCCTTCCTCCCTTCTCTGCTTCCCTGCTTGAGCTTCCTAGGACTGCCTCTCCAATTAACTACCTGTACTCAGGCCCAGGGCTCAGGGGCTGTTTTTGGAGGAATCCAAAATTGGACCAGAACCTGCTATACATGGTGGCACATGCATATAATCCCAGCTACTGGGGAGGCTAAGATGGGAGGATGTCTTGAGCCCAGGAGTTCCAAACTGGACTCGGTAACATCACAGAACTTATGTCAAAAACAAACACAGAACTGAAATAGGACAAGAATCTGCCCCCGTAAGATGCGCAGCAGCATGGCAATGGCTCCGTAGACCTTGTAGGAGACCCTGCAGGTGTCACAGGCACGGCCGCAAGCGCTGGGTTGCATGTGGGTTCCCCTCGACCATTCTGATCTGCTGGCCCTCATGGCAGACTGCCAACATGCTAACCTCTGTCCCCCTTCCAGGTGATCGAGAAGAACCTGAGTGGCTGGTGGTACATTCAGATCGACGATAAGGAGGGCTGGGCCCCAGCAACCTTCATCGACAAGTACAAGAAGACCAGCAAGGCCTCGAGACCCAACTTCCTGGCTCCCCTGCCCCAGGAGGTGACCCAGCTCCGGCTAGGGGACGCAGCAGCAGTGGAGAACCACGTGGGCAGTGAAGCCGTGGGCCCCTCCCGGCCCTTGCCAGACACCCCCCATGGGGCCACGGACACAGGGACGCCATGGAGCAAAGACTGGAAGGGCGGGAAGGAGGCCCTGCGGAAGGCGTCGGCAGACATGTCCGCCTCGGCAGGCTACGAGGAGATCTCCGAGCCCAGCCCGGAGGAGAAGCCCAGCCTCCCTCCGCGGAAAGAGTCCATCATCAAGTCGGAAGGGGAGCTGCTGGAGCGCGAGCGGCAGAGGCGGGAGCAGCTGCGGGGTTCCTCGCCTAAGCCGCCCGGCCCGATCCTGCCAGTGGCCCCTGCCAAGCACTCCCCAGCCTGGGACAGCAGGAAGCCGGAGCCCAGAGCTGACAAGGGCAAGTTGTTCCAGCTGAAGAATGACATGGGGCTGGAGTGTGGCCACAGGGTGTCGGCCAAGGAAGTGAGAAAGCCCAACCTGCGGCCCATCTCCAGATCCAAGGCTGAGCCGCCAGAGGAGAAGCCAGAAGCTGCCCCCCAGAACCCGTTCCTGAAGTCCAGACCTCAGGTCAGGCCCAAGCCTGCGCCTTGCCCCAAGACGGAGCCAGCTCAGGGCGGAGACCAAGTGGACATCTGCAACCTTAGGAGCAAGCTTAGGCCTGCCAAGGCCCAGGAGAGATCCGCGCTGGATGGGGAGGGCCCACTGGCTGCTGGGGGCCAGGATGTGGCCTTCAGCCGAGGCTTCCTTCCGGGTGAGGCACCTGGCCGCGCCCAGGACAGGCCTAGCAGACAGGACGGACTCAGCCCAAAGGAGCCGTCCTGCAGAGCCCCCCTGCAGCCCACCAAGACCACAGATCCTGGGCCCAAGAACGTGCCCGTCCCTGTCCAAGAGGCTGCCCAGCAGAGACCTGTGGTTCCGCCCCGGAGACCACCCCCACCCAAGAAAGTCTCCTCATCTTCATCCAGGCCCCTTCCAGAGGTCAGAGGACCACAGCAGGAAGCCGGCGAGAGCAGGGCAGCCCCTGCCCCCAGCCGTGCCCTCCTCGTGCCCCCAAAAGCCAAACCTTTTCTCTCCAACTCCTCAGGGAGCAAAGGCGGGCTGGGGCCGAGGGTAGCCGGCAAGGCGGAAGGCAGCCGGGAGAAAGTGGCTGCAGCCTCCTTTCCTGACCTTGACGGCCTGAAGGACTCTCTGTACGTGGCCGTGGCCAACTTTGAAGGGGACGAAGACACCAGCAGCTTCCAGGAGGGGACAGTGTTTGAAGTCCGGGAGAAGAGCAGCAGCGGCTGGTGGCTCTGCCAGGTCCTCAGCGGGGCCCCTTCCTGGGAGGGCTGGATTCCTTCCAACTACCTCAGGAAGAAGCCCTAGCCGCCCTCCCTGCCCGAGGTCCCCTGGTCCCTGCTGGCCTCTCTGCGTGTTTAACAGGCATCTTAATTCATCGGTCTCCACGGTTCCAGAGGAAGGAAGAGCCGAGAGCACGGTGGTTCCTTCCCTCCGAGGGTGGGGAGAGTGGCCAAGATGCCGGCAGCTGGGCCTGACCCTCCCACGGCGGCAGCCCAGGGGCTCAGAGCCACGGTCCTTGCTGGATGGGGATCCACATCAGCCTTAACAGACCTCCTGCTCTTGACCGGTGGCGGTGACGCTCCCGGCCCCCAGGACTGACCTGGAGGAGCTCCTCACGGCATCTCTCGTGGTACGGGGCAGCCCACCCAGTCCACAGTGACTGCGCTGGTTCTCCATGTTTCTAGAAGCTCAGAGGCTTTATTCACTACTTGCCAAATGCTTGGTCCCAGGAAGAGCTGTGTCCAGCAGGCATCAGCTCCATGGCCAGTCCCCGGGAAAGTGTCCTCTTCCCCGAGCCTCAGGCCCTTCAGCTCCTGAGGCTTGGCCAGGTGCAGCCCCGTAGCCATGGGCCTAGAGGTCTACCTGGTGCCCCTCTTCTGCCTTGGGCCCTGACCAGCCCCGCAGGGTGGTTCCCAGCAGGCTTTTCTTTCCTGCTGCCTGCTCGGGTCCACCAGGCTTTTAAATGCCAACTCCTGTCCCCTGCTTGCAACAGTTCATGTTTTTCTTCCTAGGACAGAGGCTCCCAGTTTATTTGAGTAAGGGTCCATTCACAAGCCACGCCCCTCGCAAGCACCCCTCCACTGAGTAGCTAGCAGGTGCCAAACGGACGTGGCTCTGCACATTCAGGGTTCAGCCCTCGCCGCGACCTCCCTTCCCAGGCGCCCTTCATAGGTGAGGAAACTCGGCTCAGCGTGGCCAGGGACACTAGCTAGCAAGAGAAAGAAGGGGGGTTCCTGACCAGGCTGGCTGAGCCCTCCCACAGGAAGAGGCAAACCCGCCAGAGAAGGAGGGGGCTGACTGCCAGGAGAGGTGGCCAGGTGGCTTCCTTGTGGTGTGAGCAGGGACGCACGTGCAGCCGCTCCCTCCGTCCCTGTCCCTCCCAGACCACTGCAGCATATGTAGGAGGCTGCCCAGAGGCTCGGCAGCTGCTGCGCTCACATGGGGGGACGTGGGGTCCTGGCCAGTTGGCACAGAGCCCTAGTCCCTGCTCCTGGCTGGCACCCCCTGAGGGATAATGTTGATGGGGCAGAGGGAGCTGAGGTGGTCTCCCATGCCAGCCTCCAGGGGCTCAGGTGACTCAAGGGCCAGCAGCTGGGTCTCTGCAAAACTAAGCATAGTAATTAGGAGCCCAGTAAGGAGGCAGCCCCCGAGACAGACAGACGCCGCCCATCCCTCCCTACAGCCCTCCCGCTCCTCTCTGGCATGTGTAGGGGATTTCTTGTATGCAGCCTCCGGGAAGAGACCCAGGGCCGCCTCTCCGCCATGGTGAGATGTCGAAGTGAGATGCAACGAGGCAGCTGAGTCACGCAGAACCGCATCAGGACCCGAGGTTCCGGCTCCCTTCCCAGAGAGCTTTTCTGTGCACCGCCGCTGGCCTGTGATGACCAGGACCCAGCCCCATCCACAGGCCCTGCAGGAGAGGTGGTGCCCTGCCCCAGAGACCTCCAGTGCACAGCGTTCACCCGCTGCCAGATCACAGCGCCCATCCGCGGGGCCTTTGGAACCTGAAGCTGGCTTCCCCAGAACAGTCACATCTACTGTGTGCCAAAGATTTTGTGCAGAGAGCCTCTGCAGCCCCGCCCCGTCCTCAGCCCCTCGCCAGCGCTTCCTCGGCTCAGCCTGAGGTGTCTCAGCAGGGCTTGATTTGTGCCCCGGACCTGGAGGAAGGTGGCCGTCGGGGGGAGGGGAGGTGGGAGAGGCCACCTTCCTCTTGGAGGCCCTCCCCGAGGGAGGGATCCCGGCGTGGTTCTCCCAAAGTTTTGACCCAGTTTGGTCCACACCGTTTCTGTGGAGCTGCTTTGCAGGGCTTGACTGCCTTTCAAGAGACAGAACAAACTGGTTTTCTCTGATTCACTTTTGGTTTCCAGTGACCTTTTCAGGAATTTCATAAGCACCTACTGTGTGCTAGACGCTGGGTAGACCAGGGTGCGTGGGGCTCCAACCCCAGCTGTGAAGAGCCGCACACTTTGTCCACTGAAGGAGTATCAGTGGCTTCGTGTCCTTCTCCCCGGGGTCAGCCCGGGGGACTAGACCTTCTCTGCCCTCCTGCGGGCAGAACGTTTTCCTGCAGATCAATGAACTTGCCTCCTTCACTGTTACAGCTCTGACACGAACTAGGCATGGAATCCACTTTATTCCCTGCTGGCTGTTCTTTGCTGGGGTCACTTCGTGGGCCTGAGGACTCCTGTGTCCAGCTCCCCTGCTGCAGTGGTGGACAGCCCCCCAGGCAACGGTCTCGACGGCAGTGACCCTCCTAGCTGTCTTTACTTGAGGACTTAGGTTTACAGCAGGTACCAGGAAGGCACTCACTAGTCTGGAGCAACCAATGAAGCTCATGCAGAATTCCCGAGTCTTGGCTGGGAAGATGCCCGGGACCGTCAGCAGCGCCCCTGGCAGTCCCTGGCACTTCCACACGCCCCCCTTATTCTCTAGACAGCCCTGTGAGGTGAGCAGGATCCACTGGGTGTGCAGAGGTGACGGCGCGGGCCCAGCCTCATCCCGTCAGTGGCCACGATCAGACTCAGATCCGGTTTGTTCTCGCTCGTGCCCCTGACGCTCCTGCTCCTGTCAGGATGACGGGCGTGGGGCTCCCGGGAGCCAGCTGAATTCAGCCAGTCTCTGAACTTGGCCATCGCCACCCTCAATCCAGCATTTCCTAGGTCATAGGACAAGGGCCAGCCCGAAGCCTGGGCAAGGGTGGGTCTTCTCCTCCTGGCTGCTGCGCCCACCTTGTGATGGCTGCTTGTCTCATGTGCCAGTGCAAATGTGCAGCTTGTTGTGGTGCCACCAATCTGCAGAATCTGCATTGAAGACCCCCACTTGATAGAACAGGACTTGCTCCAGCTTCCTGCTCCAAAGCAGTCTTTACCATTTGGCGACATTTGTCATTGTCCCAGGCTGAGACCCTCTTTTGATGTCCCCACCCTCCTAGGAAACCGCTAGCGCTCCTGCCAGGCTTCCAAGAGTCATTTTAAACCTCTGCCACACGGTGCTCCGTAGAATCCCTCTCCGGGGCGAAGTTCTTGGCCTTAAAATATTTCTGAGCCCCTGGGGGTTTCAGTGCCAGGTGGGAAGTGGGAGACTACACGGCCACACTGAGGGCACGGCTGAGGAGGCCGTTGGCCGCTGCTGGGCAGTCTAGTGTTTATTGCCCAGTGCCCAGCCCTGAGACGGCTACGGATAAAACCGTTCCTGCCCGCAAATAGTTGGCCACTGGCATTGAGAGGAGGCTGGGGTGAGACGCCGTGGTGGAGCGCCCGCCTGGCATGTGCCAGGCCCTGGGTTCCGTGCCCAGCACTGCAAGAGCAGCCCCACGGCCGGCCTGCCCTCTTTCCACTGTGCCCACCTCCGAGGCGGGCACCTCACAGCCCAGCCACGTGGCAGCCTCATCCTGGCCTTCCGGTGCTCTGGTGTGCACTGTGGCCATCCAGGCCACAGACCAAAGATTCCCCACCCGGGGACCCAGGCCCAGGCGAGTAGGAGACGGGTGTGTGCCCGGACCTGAGGGTGAGGCGCACTGCTTCCCCGCCTAGGCATGGCTCCCACCCGGAGCAGGGTCCCCTGCGGAGCTGCCGTCACACCAGGGCCCCAGCCCCTCGCCTGCTGGTGGCAACCCTGAGCATCCTTCCTAGCGGCCACCGCTGCTGCTGGTGGTGCCTGGTTCTGGTGCTAGCCTGCTCGGCTTCCAGCCGCCACACTCAGAGTCCACCTTCCTCGCTGCTCCTGTCCTGCAGAGGAAGCCTCCTCCGCCCCGTCAGAGATGAGGGCCGCCGCCTCTTGGTCCTTGGGCGGACCGCAGCCAGGGGCCTCGCCTTCACACTTTCGGCATTGGAAAAGAAGGCCCGGGCCGCCACAGCAGCAGCGGCTTGGTAGGACGGAGGGTCTGTCCACCCGGCGCGTGCCTGCTGTGCCTTCCAGCCGGTACTTAATAGCAGCAGCCCACCCCCAGCAGTGACGGTGAGCTGCGGTCTCCTTGGCCGGCCGCTCTCCTGCTTCAGGACGCCTCCAGGTCTTCCCCCATCCCTGCAGGTGGCGTTGCCACCACCTGGGGTCTGCTCACGGGACGATGCTGGGGATCCCTGGGTACCTCAGCACTGCCTGTGACCTCGTGGGAAAGTGACAGTTCGGTGGTGGCTTTGCTTCCTTCTGACCCACAGGGTGGCCGCTGTGAGGGTGACAAGCTGTAGCATGCAGACTGTACACCTACCCCCGGGCTTGTTCTTCTGTTTTGTTTTGTTTTTGTTTTTAGTAAATAAAAAGGGCTTGACTGGTTTCAAGCGTTGTCGTGAGGATGAAGTGTCTGAGTTTTTTTTTTTTTTTTTATAATATATATTTTTTAGATGTCGATTATTCACTTCATTCACTTATTTCTATGTGGTGCTGAGGATCAGACCCAGTGCCTCCGCGTGCTGCGTGACCACTCTCCAGTGAGCCACGGCCCTGGCCCTGGCTGGCTTTTATTTGGTGAAGGGTGCTTGGCTTCCAGCCCTGGCGTCTCAGCCTGGGGCCTTTGGGGATCAAAGAAAAGAAACCTGTGCAGGCTGTGCTTGGGCGTTGTCCAGAAATGGGGGCCTCTTTTCTGGGCCCTAGGGCACCTCTTAGCCACAGCGTCTACAAACGCAAGGAAAGTGTGCTTTTCTTCGCTGCTCTCCCACCTGTTCTCAGCTCTGCCTGAAGACAGATGGCTTCACCACGGAGGAGGCTTGAAGCTGGCTGGCGTTGCCTACTGCTGGGCAGCACTGCGTGCCACGGCGGTGCAGTGGGTAGCATAGTCCAGCCTCAGGGACTGCTTGAGGAAGCCACCTGCTCCCGAGAAATAGAAGGTACAGGCTGATGTGAGTTATTTTAGTTTTTGCACCAGGGATGGAACCCAAGGGTGCTTAACCACTGAGCCACATTCCCAGCCATTTTCATCTTGAGCTTGCTGAGTTGCTGAGGCTGGCCTTGAACTCACTGTTCTTCTGCCCCAGCCTCCCAGGCCTCCAGGATTACAGGCGGGCATGGAGGTACACCTGGTCGATGTGTATTACTCATACAATTTCCAACTCACCCCCAGGGTGGAGCTCCCGGGTCCCAGGTAACTCTGGACAAAATGACGGCACCACCCACCTTCTGAGTGAGAGAAAGCCAGCAAAGACCCTGGACAGAAGGACTTCAGAAGGGCTCTCCCAGCTGGGCACGGTGGCACACACCTGTAATCCTGGCGACTCGGGAGGCTGAGGCAGGAGGATTGGGAGTTCAAAGCCAGCCTCAGCAACTCAGTGAGACCCTGTCTCTAAATAAAGTATGAAAAGGGCTGGGATGTGGCTCAGAGGTTAAGCCCCTGGGTTCCATCCCCAGTGCCAACAGGGAGCGGGGTGTCACAACACGGACCCCTCTTGAGGGAAGACAACACCCTGAAGAATACCGTCACCTGGAGGCCTTGCTCAGGAACAACGGCCATTAATATACGAATCTCTGTTCCCCTGTGAGGGAAGAACACGGGGGGCCAGCCCCCACAGCAGGCTCAAGACCACAGAGCGCAGAACAGGACTGGCCAAGACGTGGGCTGCGGGGTGGCGTGGAGGGCCACCTGCCCTCCAGGGATGGGACCAAGACTCCCCCTTCTTCTCCATCCCTGGCCGGCCTTTGGGTGGCTCCTGGGACGGCCACACTCACAGTCTGCTGTTCCAGAAAAGCCACGGCCATCGCCGTGTACCAGGGAGCTTGCCAAATGCAGGTGCCCAGGCTTAGCCCCCTGGAAGTCAGAATCGGCCTCCATGAGGCCACGTTCTGAAGGGCTCTGCCCCGGGTGGATGGGCACCCAGTGCAGCCCTGACCTGGAGTGACTAGGTGTGTGACGATGTGCTGTCATTGACATCGTCACTGTTCGTCTGAGTATCTGCTGTGTTCTGGGCCTGAGGGGCACTGAACGCACACTGACCTCACCCTCAAAGGCCCTGGAAGGGTTGGCATGCGAGAGGCTTGGTCCCCAGCGTGGCAGAGCTAAGAGGAGGTTCCTCCTGGGACGTCCCTAGAGCGGGAGTTGTGCCAAGACCTCAGTCCCATGAGCAGTGGCCTGTGCTGTCCACACCGCCCACCTGCAGGGATCTGATCCCAAAGCCAGCTCTGTACCTGCACTAAGTCCCTCCAGATCCTTAACCAAAGCATGCCTCTGACTCCAATCTAATTATTCCCTGGGCTTAAAAATGGTGTTCAAAAAATATTTCCTCTTTCCAAATCCTAACTGTAATTAAAAGAAATGATTTAAATTTGTTGAGGGCCTGCTATTAGTTGGGTACCTTAAAATGATCTCTCTTTTAAACATCCCCACACTTCTTCCAAGTGGGAATTAGTATACCCATTTTAGGAATAAGGACATTAGTAGTCTTGAGAGATTAAGCAATTTACCCACCGTCACAGCTACTAAGGGGAAGAACTTGGATATATAAATCCTAAGTCCATTACCTTGAGAGTTTCTAGATCTATAATCTTTCCACTCAGCATTTCCCAAAGGGTATCCAGAACGAATGCCAATTAGTATTCTGAAATAATTGTTCCATGGACACATTAGATGGCAAATGCTGCATTAAATAGGGTTCAACAGTGTCTTTATTGCAGATTTTATATAAACATAAGCAGCCTCTTGTGTAATCAAACACCGTGTGAACGTTACTCTTTACTTTGATTCATATTTACGTATTAGCTTTCCATCACTGTAACACAGTACCTGAGAAAAACAACTTAAGAGAGGAAACATTTATTCTGGCTCATAGTTGCAGAGATTTCCGTCCATGGTCATTTGGTTCTGTTCTATCTGGGCCTGTGCTGAGACAGGACATCGTGGTCAGAGAGTGTGGAGGGAAGCTACTCCCCTCACGGCTGGGCAGCCGAGGTGGGGCCAAAGGCACACCCCAGGACTGACCCCCTCACTGCTTCCTGAGGGCCCCTCAGCTAGGAACCCCGGGATGGATCAACCCGCCAACGAGGTCAGAGCCTTGGTGACCCAATCACCTCCCAGCAGCCCCACCTGTGAACATGGCCCCTGGGGGACCAAGCCTTCATCACAGGAGCCTTGGGGGACATTCTAGATGGAGATTACGACAGGGTTTACTTACCTTGGCTTTCTCAAGTGCACTTGGCCACAGAGCCCTTCCCAGCGCATCCAGCGCACTCCATCGGGACCCCACCCTGCCTCCCCTGGCCTCACCCAGGTCCCCACTGAGCGCCTGCCAGCTGACAGCAGCAGCGCGGCCAACGCCAGGCCCAGCCTGCAGGGGGCGCTGCTCGGGAACCTCGGGGCTTCCTGGGCTGTGTCCAGCTGGAGCTGACCCAGCGGACCCCCGGGGGACTGCGCCATGTGGGACACTTCAGAACACCGCTGCCAGCAGGAGACTCTACCGCCCACACAAATTCTCCTTCAGAGACCGGTGGGATTCATGACGGCATCCAGGGCGTCCAGGTGGTGAAGCCCAGGTTCATCTCCTCCCAAGATCCAAAAGGTGCTACCACGACCGGCCTCTGACCCCCGCTCGACTGTGTGGGACTGACCACCGCTGTCCTGTGCGTTGGCGCTGTGGGCTGCCAGTAAGAACGGGGGCGGGTTCAGCATCTGCACATTCGTGTATTTCAACGTGTGTATGAAGCACGAGAACCGGCGAACCCGGGCAGCACTGCTGGGTGGAGACTTGCAGCCCTTCCCTGGAACAGGGCTCGTCAGAGGGGCTGCGTGTGTCCCTGAGGAAGGAGGAATTCTCTAGGTGGCCCACGTTTAGGGAAGTGGCTCAGCTCCTCCCCACAGTGGGATCAGATGTCCTGGGAGCACACGTTCCCCTCGGCAGGAGCCTTCATACAAAAGGGCCCCAAAGGGTGCCCGTGAGGGTCAGTGGGCACAGCTGGTGCTGGAGTTCAGGCTCAGGAACCCCATGACTGCTGCATGCCCTGCGCCCCTTCAAATTAAGTTGACTTTTGCCCACGTCGCCCTGACCTCTCTGTTCTGAACCCAGGCAGAAGGATGGAGAGGGGGCTTTTCAAAGCTTTCACCAGGGGCTGGGGTTGTGGCTCAGTGGTTAGAGCACTTGCCCAGCATGTATGAGGCACTGGGTTCGAGTCTCAGCACCACATATAAGTAAATGAATAAATAAAGGTCATCAACATCTAAAACATATTTAAAAAGAAAAACTTTCACCAACTACTGCTTGGGAGCTGATTCGCTGTAGCTCTGAAATTTAGATCGTCCTTCAGAAGGTCACGGTACTGGGTTGAGTTCGTACCCCCAGAGGCACAGTTGGAGGGAGCCACCTGGGCGCCTGTCCTCCCATCCTCCCCGGAGTAACCAGTGCATTGGTCTTCGGAGTGTGGAAAGGCCTAAGGTTGGCCAGGTTTCCTCCCTGTGCCAACCTCGGGCCCACGAGGTGGTTCACTTGCGGAGCCCTGCAGAAGTCCCAGGGAAGAGTGGAGAGGCTGGTGGCTCCGTGCCCCTGGAGGGGACATCGAGCTTCGCCATCCTGGGAGGAGCTCTGGGAACTGGGCCAACACGCTGCTGTTGAATATAGGGATCCCATCCCGTCCCCAGTGTTGAAGATCAAACACTGAGAAATGCAGAGCAAGGGCAAGAAATGTTATGTAAAGGATAGAACAGAGAGAGAGAGAGAGAGAGAGAGGGAGGGAGAGACGGAGGGAGGGAGGGAGGGAGGGAGAGAGGGAGGGAGAGAGATGGAGAAAGGGAGAGAGGGAAGGAGGGAGGGAGAGAGAGGGAGGGAGGGAGAAAGAGAGAGAGAGAGAGGGAGGGAGAGACAGAGAGAGAGGGAGGGAGGGAGAGATGGAGGGAGGGAGGGAGGGAGAGAGAGAGAGAGAGGGAGGGAGAGACGGAGGGAGGGAGGGAGAGAGGGAGGGAGAGAGAGAGAGAGAGGGAGGGAGAGACGGGGAGGGAGGGAGGGAGGGAGAGAGGGAGGGAGAGAGATGGAGAAAGGGAGAGAGGGAGGGAGGGAGGGAGAGATGGAGGGAGGGAGGGAAGGAGAGAGAGAGAGGGAGGGAGGGAGAGAGAGAGAGGGAGGGAGGGAGAAAGAGAGAGAGAGAGAGGGAGGGAGAGACAGAGAGAGAGGGAGGGAGGGAGAGATGGAGGGAGGGAGGGAGGGAGGGAGGGAGAGACAGAGAGGGAGAGAGAGAGGGAGAGCCTTCTCTGCAGAGGAGGGGGTCCAAAAATGGTGCCCGAGGCAGTGGGGGTGTCCTGCCCTTTTATAGATTTTGGATTTCCTTTCTTCTCATGCCCCTTCCTCCCATCCTGCCCACATGACCAAAAATGACCAGAAGGGCAGGGAGAGTCCCAGGGGGTGATTGCTTGTGTTGGAAAATGGGATCCTCCCATCCCGGCAGCTGTTAGCACCCAGGTGATGGGGAGGGCTGTCCATCCATTTCCTGTCCTTTGCCCCTCTCACTGCGAACATGGGTTTGCTGAACTACAATTATTATACTTTCTTTTGGGGGGGTGGATACCAGGAATTGAACCCAGGAGCACTTAACTACTGAGCATCATCCCCAATCCTTTTTATTTTTTATTTTAAGACAGTATATTGCTAAGTTGTTTAGGACCTTGCTAAGTTGCTGAGGCTGGCTTTGAACTTGTGATCCCCCATCTCCAGAGACACTGGGATTACAGGTGTGCCCCTGCATCTGGCAGAATTTCCACATTCTGTGCTGGGGACTGCAGCTGAGAGGTAGAGCACTTGCCTGGCATGCACAAGCACCAGGAAAACTAGAAAAAGAACGGAAGAAAAGGATTCTCTCACTCTCCCAGAGAAGCGTTTGCCCCAGTAGGACACACAGTCTTCCTGTTTGGATCTGACCCTCCCTCTGCCCTGGCCCTGGGAAGGGCAGACCCTAGCGCAAGTCTTCGGCCAGGGGCTGGGCCCCTTCCCCATCCTGTAAGAGCCCTCTCTCAGGCAGAGGAGAGCACCGCAGCTCCCTGGATCTTCTGGAAGGATGTCAGGAACTGCCAGGGCCGCTGGAGTCCAGTCACACAGCAGGGCCGTGTTTGGAGACACCCAAAGCAACTCCTGGAACTTCATTTTTACACCAAAATTAGCAATGGGAAAAACTGTGTGAAGTAGAGATTTGAGCACTTTGGCCATTGTGATTTTTACCTATGTTCATATTAAAATGAGCAGGAACACATTATGCAGTGGGATACAAACCTGGCCTGAATTTTTAAGATAAAACTTGAGACAAAAGAAATGTTGGCGTCAGCGGGCTGCTCCAGGCCCAGCCCAGACCCCGGAACCTGAGGAGGGACTGTGGACAGGTAGCTCTGCCTGTCACTCTGCCTGAGGCTCGCCCTCCAAGCCTGGTGCCCCAGGGGCTCCAGGAGGGAATAGCCCTCGATGCAGATGCGTTCAAGGCTGTTTGGCAGAGGAGCCCCGCTATGCTATGCAGGGCTGTCTGTGGTCACACCTTTAAGGAACGCAAAGTAGGAAGCCAGCCTGAGAATGTCTGGATTTCCAAGGTGAAGCTCAAATATTCAAAATCAGGACTGGGGAGCTACAGTAAGGCTGAGGTTCAGCATTCAGGGACGGTGGTCCCCTCCCTGTCCTTCCCCAGGACACCCTTACACAAGCCCAAGAAATAGGGCAGGGCCCCACCTCAGCTCCAGACAGACAGACAGACAGACGTCAATGCCATCACTTCTGTAAGCACTGACTGTGTCCCAGGCCTGTCAGGCACTTGGCACGTGTGGCTGATGTCACCCTCTAAATGCTCTGGGAAGGTGCTCAGCTCAGGCACCTGTGGCCAGCGTGCGCCATCATGATCCTCTCAAGATGAGGTCCAACACCAGATCAAGCATCCTTCCCTCTGGGGACACAGGACACCAGCCGCTTCATCTGCAGCGGGCAGAGTGTGGGCATTCCCCTGAAGACTGGCAGCTTCCGCCCATGGTGCAGGGAGGGCAGTATGCCCCCTTCAGAGGCAAAAGCCACCCCTGTCCTCCATCCGCGAGTCAGCCAGGAGTACGTGTCCTCCCCTGGGGACCCAGCAAGCCCTCGCTGAGGCCCCCTGCTCACCTCCACGGTGACCCAGCAGGACCATGACAGACATCCCTCCCGAGCCTGGGTGGACGCCTGAAACCTGTGCCTTCATGCGGGGAGCTCAGGAGCAGCTGCCTTACTCCTGGAGCCGACTCCAGGCCAGGCGTGCTGCTGGGAAGATGGCAGCTCACCGCGTGGCCAGGAAGCCTGCCTGCAGATCACCACAGGTGACTGGGAGGCTACGAAGGGAATCTAAGAAAACGTCTGGAGGGCGCAGAGCGGGAGAGGGAAACCCGCTGGGCTGAGGGCTGCCAGGAGCCGCCGGGAGGCAAACACTCAGGTGAGGTTCCACGACCTGGCCCGTCTGAGCATCTCCAGCACCACCATGCCCACTGCAGTCCCTGTGCGGGCTTTACTGGACGCCGTCTTCCAACTTGAACGTGCTTCCTCAAACCTGGTCACCTCTGTGATGATACTTGGAAAACGCTGTACAATGGTCCATAAATAGAAGGCAGCTCTAAAAGTAAATGCATGAAAGGGACACGGGACACCGAGTTCCAGCCAGGTAGAGCGAGTGGCCTATGAACCACCCTGCCTTGGAGGCCGGCCGGCTCAGGCGCTCGCGACAGTGCAGCAGAAGTCCTGGGGACGGTGACCACGTGCACACTGAAACTTGGTCCGTCACGCCTTGAAAGTCTCTTCACCAGTCACCTCTCCCGAGCTTTGGAATAGACCAGATCCATCCGAATGATGTCTCTGGGTCTCGGGGCCCCAGGACAATTCAGCAGCCCCCAGAGGTGATGGAAAATGAGTGATGGAGGGATGTGGCACTCTGCGGTTGGCAGCTGGGAGCTTTGTGTCCCTGTCATCCCTGCAGGTGACAGAAGCCCAAGGCTGCCCCCCTGGGCCACCTTCTCTGGACCTGGAGCTGCTGGGGAGGTCCTAGTAGAAATCACCTTGGTTTAGCTGACATCTCTTGATCTTGTTCATGACACCACTGGACCGGAACAGGTTCCTTAAAGCCTTTCTGTGAAAGGAGACAACAGGGACGCTGCTCCACGGGACCCGGCTTCCAACACCCACACTCCGATTCCAGCGTCTGTGGCCCCCACCTGACCGGGAAGCCTCCGGGCAGGGGACTCTTGTCACTTTTCTTTCTTTCTTCTTCTTCTTTTTTTTTAACTTTATTTAAAAAAAAAAAAAAAAAAAAAAAAACTTTTTTTTTTTAATTGACACACAGTAGTCATACTTATTTCAGGGGGACATTGTGACATTTTAATACATGCACGAAACATGCACAGATCAAGTCAGGGTAATCAGCTCGTCTGTCACTTCAGACCTTTGTCATTCGTTTGTGTTGGGGACATTCAAACTGTTAAGGCCAGGTGTGGGGTCCCACAGGAGGCCCAGGCAGGGTCAGCGATTTAATGGAACCCAGAAGTCTTGTTGCTTGTGAATTGCAGACAGAAACTTCCCCTGGAACCCAGGTGTGCCCAGTTTTCAGCTGGTGCTCGGCTCCTCTGGGGACTGTGCTGGTGCACAGGGGACGGGAGCCAGGAGCTTGTTCTGCCTCAACTGGGCTAGTTGTCCTCTTCCCAGCAGGCTCTGCCCGCGAGTTGCCGTCAGGAGGCCACTTTCAGCAGTCCCATGTCCCTGGAGGCCGGGTCACGTCCTCAGCTCTTCTGAGTCTGTCTTGGTCGTCGTGAAAGTGCATTTCCCGCCGTTCAGTACTGTGGGGCACAAAGCTCTTCCCTCTCTTCGGGGTGTCTCAGGAACTCCTGCAAAATCTTGGGGCCCACATGCCTTTCTTGGCATCTAAACTCAGACCCAGACCGCCACTCTCCTTGCTCCTGGTACAGCTTCCTGTCCCTGGTCGACCGATCACATGGAGGCTTCAGCCAAAAAACAGAAGGAAGGAGGGAGGAAGGGAGGGAGGGAAGAAGCAAGGAGGGAGGGAGGGAGGGAGGGAGGAAGGGAAGAAGGAAGGAAGGAGGGAGGGAGGGAGGGAGGGAGGGAAGAAGGAAGGAGGGAGGGAGGGAAGAAGGAAGGAAGGAGGGAGGGAGGGAGGGAGGGAAGAAGGAAGGAGGGAGGGAGGGAGGGAGGGAGGAAGGAAGGCGGACGATTTGCCGCGACACCCTTCCTCTGGAAGGACCATCATGGACGTTGGGCATCTTTTAGGTTCTGTTCACTGAGGACCCCCGATGCTTCGTAGCAGAGTGTGTCCCCAGAGCAGCAGAGCATGACACTTATTTACAGCATGAGTGAATGAAGGGCCCGGAGCAACATGAGAGGACAGCCCAGGACTGCACAATTTCTAGGAGGTGGACTTCAGTCCTATTTCTTTTTTATTTTTCAGTACTGTGATTGCGCTCGGGGCTTCCTGCTTGCGAGGCACGCCCCCTGCCACCGAGCTACCTCCCACCCCCTGTTACTTTTGTCTCCCGAGGATCTTGCAAGAGACAGCACACTGCAGGGCACGGGATGCAGGATGCTGGGAGAGAAAGGAAAACGCCAGATACCCTCAGTGTGCTTCTGTTTGTGCTTCCTAAATGTGAGGCCCTATAACCCTGGAGTTCCAATGAATTCAGACACACCTGAGATGTATCCTGAAAAGCTGTGGAGAAGTAGCTACCGTAACAGGGTCAGAGTGGCAGGTGAGCTATGCAGGGGTAACGCTTTCCACGGGACAGGGCCAGCCAGGAACACTCGTTGACCGTCGCCCTCATTATTATTGCTGTTGGTGACTGAGATATATATATATGTTGTGTGCGTGTGTATGTGTGCTGGATATCGAACCCAGAGCCTTGTGCACGCAAGGCAAGCACTCTACCAACTGAGCTATATCCCCTGCCCTGTTGGTGGTATATTTAATGAAATTAGCTTGAATCCAACACCCTACAATTCCATATGTTACATATGCAGGTTGAGTGTCCCTTGTCCAAAAAGCTTGGGAACAGAGTGTTTTGGAGTTGAGGTTTTCTTCACATTTTGGACTCTGCATCTCCACAAGGCCGGGTCTTGGTGAGGGAGCCCACATCTGAACATGAAAGTTGTTGTCTCACACACACTTTGTACACACAGCCTGATGGTGGTTTTAAATATTAATAGTCTTGTACACAGAACAGTTTCACAGTGTGGAATTTTCCATTGGTGGCATCATGTGGACACTCAAAACACTGATGATTTGGAGCATTTCAGATTCTGAAGTTAATTTTTCAGATTAGAGGTGCTGAACCTGCATGCACACACGCACACACACACGCACACTGTCAGATGTTCTCGTGTGCTGGACAGTGGTAGTTTTAGCTACCCACATTCTATTTTCTTTTCTTCAGGAAATCCCCTGCCTTCCTTTGGGGACCGACTTTCTCTCAGTGTTCATCTATGTGATTTGGACAGGGCTGGCTTACTCCTCGTGCCCAGCATGGGCACATGACCCAGACCTGGCCAGGCAGTGCAGCCCAGTTTCTTGGCTACAGTAAGTGGCTCAGTCACAGGTTCAGAACCCAGACCAACGGACGTGATCCCAGGGCCTTTGCTGGAGATTTTCAGGAAGAAATGCTCTTTCCTGCTGGGTCTGCAGAACTGGCAGAATCTGGCCAGTACATGCTGGTGACCATCATCTGTCATCTCAAGGGCAGAGCTTGCCTGAGAGCAAAGCTCAGGAAGACAGAACCAGAACGGGAGAATCTAGGTGACACTGTTTGAGACTAGATCTAGCTGTGCCTGAAGATGGATCAGGGGATCAGTGAGTGTTTTCCATAAGTCAGTTTACATTAAGTGGCTACTGATGGTCACAGAGGAATCCTGATAAACAGGGGCTCAGAGCACATGCTGCCTTCAATTGTCTGTTTGGACTGGCCCTACTTAGAGATTCTGAGTTTTACCAATTCATTTCAATAGCTGAACTCTAAGGGCATCATGGCAGATCTGGGGAAAGCATACCCATTGGCCAGGTCTAGGTCACGTGCTCATGCTTGGCACAAGGAGTGAGCCAGCCCACCCAAGCCACGTCTCACACGAGACCCTCGAGGCTCACTTCTGGAAGGAGTACAAAGTAACTAAAGTAACTCTGCTTTGCTGGCATGTTGTAATACACACTGTCATCCAGAGACTGACACAGTGGAACGGGGCCAGAGGAAGACCAAGTCCGCCGCGGGACTCTGGAGATGGGGGTGTTTACGGTAGGATGATTTGCATCTGCCAGTGTGCCGTGGCCTGGGTTCCGTCCACAGGATTCCGCTCCACCAGGATGGAGTGCAATCCTTTAATGACGCCTGAGATCCTGGCTCAGGACGAGGCGTCGTTACTACAGACCCGTCCACAGTCACCTTGACGTCTCCTTCCACGCTTGGCCCAAGGCACAGGGAGCAGGAGACCTGGAGGGAACTGAGTCCCTCCCCTGAGTCCCTGTAGAGGGGCACGGAACTCAGCTGTGCTCCATTCAGCCGTGGGAGATGGGAGACGTCAGCTGCAGGGCTGGCGCCAGGGTCTGCGGTCACTTTGCAGAGACTCCCAGCCTTTCCCACCAGGGCTGATCCGAGAATCGCTTCACACCCCTGTCCCTCGCCCAGGCCGTGCCTTGGCCCTTCACCTGCCACATCAGGGGTTGGCACAAGCCCACCAGCACTGTTCCTGGGTGCTGTGGAGACCGCTCCTACCCACAATCAGGGGAACCTCAACTCAAACAGACTCCCTGGCAATACAATTAAAATCAACTGACATGAAACCGAAAATCCCAGGTGGTGGAGTCAGGCACAGCTGGATCCAGCCCTGGATTTCAGGGCTTGAGCTCTTCCTCTGTCTCGGTGTATTTTCCTGCTGACTTTCCTCTCAAGCAGACTCACATGGTGGAAAGTCACCCTTATCTTTCCCCTTACGGGGCTTCCAAGCAGATCCTAGTTTACTTCCTCCCAAATTCAGGAGCAGAGGAGAGAGGAGACTCTTTCTTTTAAATTGTTGTTTAAAAAAAGAAGTCCTAGGTCTGTCTCTTACTGGCCTCCTCGGGCCACACACCCAGACTAAAGCAGTGGGTTTGAGTGAGCTCGAGTCTGGGTCTCAGGCCTGCCCTGGAGAGGGAGGGAGGGTTCTGCAAGCCCCATGCAACTAAGATTCATGGGCCGGAAGAAATAGGTCTTCCCAGGGGCCTCAGGGCACCACTACCGAGTGGGCAGGCACACAGGACACCCGCTAAAATCTACGCTCCATCCCGCGGCTGCAGCAGGCCCTCTGTCCGACCACAGTGCAGGTTCTGCGTGGAGTCCCGGCAGAATACTCTGGTTTTCAGGTTTGCTTCCGCTTATCCAGAGACAAGCCTGCCTGCCCCTTGCAGACCAGAGAGAAAGGCCACGAGGCAACACAGCGTCTCCTGGGGGATCCAACACCGTCCGTTCCGATTATTTTCTTAACCGGCAACTTTCTGAACTGTCGTTGGGTCTTTTGAAATGTCCCAGCCACCACGTCAGGAGGGCGACTCTGGCTGCAGTGACCAGGCCTGTGTGGTTCCGGCCCCGAGCGGTAAGGAGCAGTGTGGCCCGCCATCCTGTGCATTGACACCCTGCGCCCTGTGGCCCCGCGCTTGCTCCCTTGGTGAAAGATGAACGGATACTTGAACCTGGAAAGCCTCCTTGCCCGGCTCCTCAGGGAGGGGAAGTGCCTCCGTCCGCAGGCAGCAGGGGCCGGTTGGCTGCGCCTACGTGGCTTCCTGCTCTGATGTACAAGCCTTTTGTGTCTGTGTGGGCCACCGTTGGGAGGGTGAGCAGCCCTGGTCCCGTTCCCACTCTGTCCGCAGCCTTTGCCTGGGGCTCCGCCCTTCCTCCCACCGAGGATGGAGGCTCTTCCCCATCCCTTGACTTGGGGCTTGGCCAGGTCACTTGCCCTGGCCAACCGATGTTGTCGGATGCGGCTGGCTGTGCCGCCTGGTGCCTGCGCCTCACCTGTGCAGAGAACATGTCCATCTGGTCCACTGGACCGAGGAGCTAAGAGACACCAAGGCAGCCTGGACTGCACCCTGGGCCTGGGGCCACACCCGTCAACCCCAACTGATGTCAGTCGCCCGGGGACCTAGAGACACTCAGGACACACATTCTGGAAATAATTGCGAACGTGATGATCTATCTGGATCTCCCTGTCCCGTCGGCCCCGTTTGCTGTCCTCCGTAGTCACTGCGAAGGAAACACTCGGGGTGAGTCACGTGAACCAGGCCGGTTACCCCGAAGCACGCCAGCCTGCTGTGCCTGGGCGCGAGGACATCCTCTTTCAAAGCCACAGAGCAGTCCTTAGCTTTGGGAAATGTCCCCTTGGTGCCATTTATTTCTCTACCACTGACATTCTGTTTTTATCAGGTGTCCTGCCGACATCCACCGTGGGGTCATTTCTCTTTCATCTCCTGTCGCCTGGGGCAGTTTCTGCTCTTTGATCTTAACGATGACGGTATTTTTATAAATACAGACACTTCCAGCTCCTTGTTGCTGAAGGTCCCCCATCAGGGTTGGCCAGCCCAGGCTCCTGCGTGGTCACACGGCGTCTCACCAGTCCCAACACGGCATCCTGCCCGCCCGGGACCCGCTAAGAGGCTCTGTGTTAACTTGGACCATTTGGTAGACATAGTGTCCACTTTTTTCTTTGGTACAGTTACTATTTTTTCTCTCGTGACGAGTGATCTGCGGGAGCCATTTTAGGACGACGTAACTCGCTCCGCCTGGGAGTCTCTCACACAGTCGGCACCCCTGAGGGTTTCGGTCTGACCCCATCTTCCCACAGGGTGGAGACGCGATGATGTTCCAACCCAGGGCCTCCCTGTGCGCCCGGTCAGCGGAGCCCTCTGGACGCATACTATCCACCTGTGGACCTGTGGGTTCCTGTCGTTTCCACTCATTTGTGGTTCGTCATTGTCCCTGATCACTCCGTGCCGATGGTCCCAGTTTGGCCGATGGAGCCCCCTCCTGCTGGCTCCTGAGTCCGCGTGACTTGCGCCCGAGCCCATGCTCCAGCCCTTCCTGGTTTCACGGCGCGGCAGGGCGTGCCAGGCCCACCGTGAGCCCTGCCTTCTCCGGCCCTGCACGCTGCTGTCTGGGAGGAGTCCGGCTCCTCGTCGTGGGTGGTATCAGCCCAAGCGCCAGGTGCCAAGCGGGCATCCCTGTTTCCCACTAAGGCACGTCCTCACACGCACACGTGTCCGTGAAAACACGCGTGTCAACATAAATCCCAGCGAGGCTCCACGCACGTGTGTGAATATAACGCACACGCATGCACGATCTCGTGCGCGTCTGAGGGTCATGGTGTCACCCTGGCCCCCGCTGCCCCCGCTGCCCGTGGCCTGGACACAGCCGTCCCGGGTGTGTGCGGCTCCCTTCCGCAGCATGCCCGACGCGCCTTCCGAATGTCTCACTCGCTTCAGGACCAAATCCAGTCTGGCCAGGCGTGGTGGTGCAGCCTGTGACCCCAGTGACCCCAGAGGCTCAGGCAGGAGGACGGCACGTAGGCGGCAGCCTGGCACCTGGCGAGACCTGGCCTCACAGCCAAGAGTCACGCAGCTGGGCGGTGGCGTTCACGCCTGCCCACGAGAGGCCCCGGGTTCCAGCTCCAGCGGCAAAAAACAGAAGGTCCAGGCCAAGAGGATCCAGGTTTGTTTGCTGCTTGTCCCTCCAGCCCAGCGCCCAGCACGCCCGAGGACGCACACAGAGTGTGCTCAGCGGTCACTCAGACTAGCATTGTGCCTCCGTCGTTGGAAATGCTTGCGCCCGTTCGCTTTGGGCCTCGGGTGTCTGGGGCTCCTCCTTCTTGTCAATTCAGTCTGTGGGGGTTTTTGTTCTTGTTCCAGGGATTGAACTCAGGGGCGCTTAACCGCGGAGCCCCGTCCCCAGCCCTTTTTTGTTGGTTAGAGACAGGGTCTCTCTGAGTTGCTTAGGGCCTCGCTGGGCTGGCTTTGAACTCGCCACCCTCCTGCGTCAGCCCCCTGAGCCCTGACGCGCCACCTGGCTTGGCCTGTTCTGGATCCATAGGACGTCAGTGTGTTCCCAGGAGAAAGCCGCACACAAAAGTCCTCGGAGGAGGTCGCTTGCGTTCCCGCTCTTTCCTGCTGCCCAGGCCCAGCAGGCCGCGCGACCGTCCCCGTGTGTCCCGGTTTCCACCCTCCGGCCAGGCACCCTGCTCCTCGCTCAGCCCCTGCTGGCTCACAATGCCGTTCTGTTCTCCTTGCAGCTGCGGGGACTGTGTTCAGTCACCGTGCTTCTCTTGACCTGCTTCTCTGTCCAGACGCCGAGGTCCCTTCCAGTATCTTGCAACTGTGAAGAGCGCGACAGGGAGCGTCATCTACGTCTGTGTTTCTGCTGTTGGAGGCCAGTCTCCGGGCAGATCATTAAGTGGGTGCTGAGCTGAAGGCTTGGGGCATGCCCTGGTTTTCGAAGGCTCTGCCAGGAACCCCTGCCGTGGTTTCAGTTTGATTTGTCCCCTGAACTCATGCTGAAATGTGATCCCCACTACGTATTAATAGGGTAGAAATTTAATCTATGCGTTTAGAGGTGGGGCCTTTGTGAGGTCATTAGGATTGGATAAGGACACTCAGGTGGTGCCTGAAAACTGATGACTTCATAAAGAGAGGGAGAGAGGCCAGAAGACAAACAAAGACACAGGAATGACCCCTGTCTCTTGCCATGTGATGGTCTGTGCCTCCTCAAGACTCTGCCAGCAAGAAAGCCAACCTGAGACCCAAGCCCTTGAACCCGTAGAACTGTGAGCTAAATAAACCTTTTCTCTTTATAAAGTTTGCCTGACTTGGGAATTTAGTTATAGTACAAACAGCAACAGCTCTCTTTCCAGTGTCCATACCATTTTGCATTCACACTGATAACACGAGAGTGCTTGTTTGCACACGACTCTGCCGACAGAATGAATCATCAAGGTTTTGAATTTTTAAAAACAAAACAGAAAAAGAACAACTGCTGGAAGTTTTTCTTTTAAGAGGACAGAGGAAGAAAAATGCAGAGAAGAAGACTAAGAATGGATGATCTGAGATACAGAACAGAATCAGGAGCACACAGAAGGCAGGGGACGGGGAATATCCTCAAAGGAAAGGGTGGGCCAGACCTTCAAATGCCCAGAGAAATCCAGGAAAATAGGCACCAAGAAACACCTGGGTTTGTCCACAGGCAGGTCACTGCCGACCTCTCCGGAAGTTTCACTAAGGTCCCAAGGGTAGCAGATTACAGAAGCTAATCCATAAGTGGGGAGGAGCAGAAGGTCTGGCAGCAGAGGCACTCTGAGGCGACTTGCAGAGAAATGTAGGAATCCAAGTTCGGAGCCGGGAAGAGAGAGTCTTTCTTGGGGGGGCTTCAGGTCTGAACCTGCGAACTACTCTGGAGGTTTACTCACTCATGGAGGAGTGAGTTCCTTAGCCGGCCAGCAGGAGCCTTCCTGCCTGGGGAGCCGCCTCCTGTCCTTCCCACCACCTCCCCCTGCACAGCAGACCCAGGGAAATGGATGGAGCTGGAGAAATCATGCCAAGCGAAACAAGTCAAGCCCAAAACCTAAGGCAGAACGCTCTCTCTGACGTGCGGAGGCTAATTCACCATAAGGGGTGGGTAGGGAAGGATAGAGTCACTTACATTAGGTAGGGGGGTGAGGGGATGGGGTAGGAAGGAGAGCAGGTGAACAGACATCACCACCTCAGGTTCGTGGGACTGCAGGACCATGTGGCCCTGCAACACGGACAGCCAGAAAATCGAGAGCCCACACTCTATGTGAGATCTGTCAGAAAGCATGAATGCATCCTACCGACACGTCCCGACTACTCAGGACGAGTAAGAAAGACACGTTCAGTGGGTGCTCTTGTTCTTAGTTATGCAAACCCTCCCCACGTTCTGGACACAAACTCTCACTGTGGAGGATTTATGGGATGTTCTCTGCATTCGGTTGTCTTTTGACTTTGTGTTTCATTTTCAGCATAAACATTTGTAATTTTGATGGTGTCAAGGTCTACTTTACCAAGTTCCTTCCTTCCTTCCTTCCTTCCTTCCTTCCTTCCTTCCTTCCTTCCTTCCTTCCTTCCTCCTCCTCCTCCTCCTCCTCCTTCTTCTTTCTTTCTTTCCTTCTCTTCTTTCTCTTCTCTTCTCTTCTCTTCTCTTCTCTTCTCTTCTCTTCTCTTCTCTTCTTTTCTCTTCTTTCTTTTTGTGGTCCTAGGGCTGGACTCACATCCCTGGGTTGGGGTGTTATGTGCTGCATCTAAGAAATCATTTCCTAGCCCAGGTTGTAAAGATTTGGCCCTGTTTTCTTCCAAGTGTCCTGTAGTTCTAGCTTGCTCTTACAGGTCTGTATTCACCCTGAGCTGGTTTTTTTGGATGAGGTGGGACAGGGACCAACCCCACTGCCTTTCTCTGCATGGGGAATCGAATTGTCCCCATCACTGGTTGAAAACACTGTCATTCCCCCCATAGACCTATCTTGGTCCTTTATGGGAAATCCAGATGCCATAAAAAAAAATAAAATGAAAAATTAAAAAAAACATTTCTTTTGGGGCTGGGTCTGTAGCTTAGTGGCAGAGCACTTGCCTGGCATGTGTGAGGCACTGGGTTTGATCCTTGGCACCAGGTAAAAATAAACAAATAAAATTAAAGGCATTCTGACCATCTACAACTACAAATTTTTTTTTTATAAAAGTGTCTTTCTTGGCACTCAGGTCTCAGCATGGCTCTGACTTGTATTTGTTTTATTAAAGCTATTGAACACCAATCATATGTTTAAGGGTTATTTGGTTGTATTACATGTGAGTTGTCTAGTTGTGTCTTTTGCCACATGTTCAATAGGATTCTTTTAAAAATTTCCCCCCACCTCAGATTTTTTTTTTTTTTTTTTTTTTCCTGTTACTGGAGATTAAGCCTACTGAACTGAGATGCACCCCCAATCCTTTTTTATTTTTGAGACAGGGCCTTGCTAAGTTGCTGAGGCTGGCCTCAAACTTACCAGCCTCCTGTCTCAGCCTCCTGAGTTGCTGGGATTACAGGCAGGTGCAACCATACCTGTTTCCCCAGATTGTTTTTTGTGTTTCTTTTGGAGGAACTAGGGATGGATAACTTTTATCCATGATGCAAACTGTCACTGATCTCCTCCTGCTGGCCATTCATCTTCTGGTTTTACTTCTGGTGTTTTGGTTATAAGCTTTCATTTTCATGGAACCAAATGGATCCATTTTTATTGCCCTCGTCTGGACCCCGAGGCATAGCTTGGGAGCTTTTCCCTGCCTCAGGTTATAGAAGTTGACCATGTTTTCATCTTGTCCTTGATCATCCTGATTCATGTTTGCTATTTAAAATCCTGATCCGTTTGAAAATTATCCTTGTGCGTGGGGTTAGGAGTGAATCTAATTTTATCATTTTTCCAAATGGCCTTCCAGTTGTGCCAACATTATCTATTAAAAATTCCGTTTTGGGGCTGGGAGGTAACCCAGTGGTAGAGTACTTGATCTGCACGCTCAGGGCTCTGGAATCCACCCCAGGGTGGGGGAACATCTCCATCTTTTCCCATGAAGTTTAGTACCAACTTGTTCAGTTCATTTTTAAAACGTGTGTTGGTATTCATATTTAGACTAGGTTAAATTTATAAATTAATTTGGGGAGAAAGCTGAGTCAACCATTAAAGAACACAGATACTTCTCCCTTCATTCACGTCTACTTCTGCCTCTTTCAGAAGAGTTTTAAAGTTTTCCTCATAGAGTTTTTGCACGTTTCTTGTTAAAGTTACCCTAAATATTTTATTTTCCTTATTATTATTATAAATGATTTTTCCCATATTACCTTCTAATTCTGTTTGTATGGAAGCTATTAAATTTCGCATGCTAATTTTGTATGCTGACCAGTGCTGATTTCTTTTGCTATCTAAGTCAGTATTATCATTGAATCTGTAGGATTTTCTCAGGCAAATAGAAATAGTTATGCATTTTCCAATTCTTATGCCTAGCTTAATTTTTCTTGCCTAATTGTGTTAGTTTATACTTCTAGGACGATGCTAAATGGTAATGGAGTTAGTGGAATTCCTTGCCTCATAGGTAAGACACTGGTTCTAGACTAAGGTATATTTATTTTTATCAAGTTAAGGGAATGTCCATCCATTCATATTTCCTTAAGAGTTTTTGTGGGACTGGGGCTGTAGCTCAGGGGTGAAGCGCTTGCTTAGTATGCGTGAGGCACCGGGTTGGATTCTCAGCACCATTTATAAATAAATAAAGGTCCATCGACAACTAAAAAAATTTTTTTAAAGAGTTTTTGTTTATTTATTTGGGGGTGTTTATTTTTATCAAAGCTTTTGTAGCATATATGGGGATAATCATGATTTTTCTTCCTTGATGAATAAATATGTTAAATTATATTAATAGATTTCCCAGCATTGGCCCATTCTTGCATTCCTACTATAAACTCCATGACTTGGTCATGGCTTATCATTTACTTAATGTGGTTTTTTAATCTGCTATTTTTTTTATTTAAGATTTTATTGATATTTATGATATTGATCTTTTATTATTTTGTCTTCTTTTATGTACTACCTTCATCAATTTGAGGTATCAAGGGCAACCCGCTTCACAGAATCTGTAAATGCATCTTTATTTTCTCTATTCTGGAACAATCTGTGTAGCAATAGAACTTTTTTTTTTTTTTTCCAAAATTTTGATAAATTCTCTTGTGAGACCGGCCGAGCTTGGTTTCTGATGTGGGATACCCTTGACACAGCTCCCTATTTCTTCTTTGGAATTGGTTCGCCTTTTTATCTCCAGTGAGGTCAGTTTTGGTCGTCAGACTTCTTTTCTGCATGCAGGTGTGCTGTGGTCTGGGTGTGTGCCCCCACCCCCACCCGCTGTATGTTGAAATCCTGAACCCGGAGTGACACGCCCAGGAGGTGGGCCTTTGGGAGAGGTGACCAGCTCCTGCCAGGCAAGATGTCATGAGTACGGCTGGTGCCCTCGGAGACGGGTCTCGTCCCTTCCGTGAGTGAGGATGTAGCTACTGGAACCATCTATGAACCAGAAAGTGGGCCCTGACCCAACTGCAGATCCGGAACTGTGAGAGGTTCAGTTCTGATGTTCATAAGCTACCCTGTCTATGGCATTTTGTCACGGCAGCCCAGGAGGCCTGAGACCAGGCGTGTGTGCCATGAGGCCTGGGCTTCCTGGTTCCTCTCTAGTAACGGCCACTTCCTCCTGGGCACTCATATTGTCCCTTCTCTTCCCTGTGTACTTTTAAAACAAAATTAGCTAGTGTTCTATTTTCTAAATTTATTGGAAGAATCATAATTTTAAAAAAAGATTTTTTAGATGTTGATGGACCTTTATTTTATTCACTTACTTATATATATGTGGTGCTGAGAATCGAACCCAGTGCCTCACACATGCCAGGCAAGCGCTCCAATACTGAGCCACAACCCCAGCCCCCAGAATTTTGATTTATTTTGATTTGCTGTTTTTCAGTTCTCTACTTTATTACTTCTTTTATCTTTATTATTTCTTTTGTTCTCTAGTTTGAGAATTTAATTAATGTTAACGGAATTCCTTGTTTAATTTTTCTTGATATAGGTTTTAGGGCTCGAAGTTTCCTAGGACATAAATTTCCTTGGGATATGTGCTTTACATATATTCTATAAATTCCAATACATAGCAATGCTGTGATTTCTGTAATTTCTTGTACCAGTCAGTTGTGAAGTATGAGGTTTTAACATTTTCAGGTAAAAAAAAAAAAAAAACACAAGTTATCAAGTATTGCCCCTGGATTCAAATCCACTCTTCATTGCCTGCTTTGTGAAACTGGGCACCGGCCTTTCGAGGGCTCCTTGGCCCACGGGCACACTGTTGAGCCTGGACAGCAGAGGGCACTGGAGAGAACCTGCAGAAGTCCCCTGTGCACAGGCCCCAGGCCTCTGGCGTGGGTGGCTCTCCAGTACCCGGTGCCTGTGATGTGCGCAGCTGCTCCAGCGTCTACTGTCTGGCAGGATAGCTTCTCCAGCATGGCCTTGTTGCAGCAGATATGGCTGCTCGGCCTCAGTGGCGGCTCCTGCAACACACACACACCACCCAGTCACCAGCAGCTTCAGGGGGGTTCCCAGCAGGGCCCTGGCAAACGACTTCCAGAAAATAGCCCAGGGCAGAGCCCCAGCAGGTGCTGGAGAGGCCGGTTCCAGCAACTGCAGCCTCCACTAGAGTGGCAGGCCAGGGACTTCTCTGCCCCCACCAGGCCACAGCCATGTTCTCGCCAGTGAGGTCCAGGGTCTCCTTGGTCAGCCCTGTCCCAGGCAGGAGCAGGGGCTGCTGCTTCTTGTCTGCCGCACTCTGCTCTTTAAGTTTCCATTTCTCTTCCACATAGTCAAAATGATACCTGATGCCAAGACTAGACAAAGGCTTTTAAAGAAGAAAGGGTAGACAAATATCCCTTGTAAACAGAGAAGCAAAAAATAAGACCAAAAATTTCTGGCAAACTGAAGCCAACATGATCAAGTTGGGTTTATGCAATATAGATTTGAGATTGGTTTAACACTGGCACATCAATAGGTGTAGCTCAACATAACAAAATTTAAAGGATAAACTGTGTCCCCATTTCAATAGATGTAGAGTAAGCATTGTTCAACAATTCCAATCTATTCCTGATTTTGAAAAATAATTTCTCAGTAATAGTAAAACAAACAACTGAATTTTAAAATGAGCAAAAGATCTACACATACGGGCTGTGGCTGTGGCTCAGTGGTAGAGTGCTCCCCTCGCACACGTGAGGCACTGGGTTCAATCCTCAGCACCGCATAAAAATAAGTAAATAAGATGAAAGGTATGTGTCCATCTACGACTAAAAAAAATTTTTTAAGTCTACACGTATAATCCAAACAAGTATATGAAAGGCAAATAAGGAAATAGAAAGATGATCAATATCAACAGTCATTAGGGAAATGAACACAACTACAATTGAAGGCCCACTCCACTGCCATTAGATCACTACCATTAAAACCTGAGCCAGGGATGGGGACACAGCTCCGTGGTAGGTGCTTGCCTGACATGTGTGAGGTCCTGGGCTTGAGTCCCAGCACCACCAGAAAACCCAACCTGGACTGGGTTGTGGCTCAGTGGTAGAGCTTGCCTAGCACGTGGGAGGCACTGGGTTCGATCCCATAAAAATAAATGAAAGGTATTGTGTCCATCTGCAACTAAAAAAAAATTTTTAAACCCCTAAAAACCAAAAACACCCAGCCTGATCCACACTGAGTACTGGTGAAGTTGAAGAAATATAGTTTCCATGAACTACTGGTAGGAATGGAAAGTAAGACCCCTCTGGGAAAGTTGGGCAGCTTAAAAAAAACAAAAACAAAAACGCCACCACACGCAGTGTCACGTGCCTGTCATTCCCAGCAACTTGGGAGGCAGAAGGACCTCAAGTTTGAAGTCAGTCTGGGCAACTTAGACTCTCAACAACAGAAAAAAGGGGCGTGCTCAGGCTGAAGTCCAGTGGTAGGGCATATACATGGGGTGCAATGCCCAGACTGCAAAATAATAACAATGATGATAACGGTAACGACCAAACACCTACCTGTGAACTATCCATTCCGTTACTAGATTACGAGGCATTTGTCCAGGAGAAAGGAAATCATGTCCAATGACAAATAATTAGGAAAACTGGTTTATTAATAAAATAGAAAACTACTCAGTAACCTAAATGGATGAATCTCAATTATTTGAATGAGAGGAACCAAAAAAGTACACACAGTCTGATCATTTTGTAGGTGACAGTCGTGGTTCCCTGGAGACAGGCACCTGGAGAGCACTGGAGAGGGGAGGGTTACAACTTATGAAAACAGGGTGACAGCCGTTCCTCATCTTGACTTCATTATCTTCATTGATAATATTGATTCATTAACTTGATGGTTTCAAAGATGTACACGAACATCGAAATTATAAAATCGTGTGCTGGGTGTGCAACGTCGTAGTAAGAGTTACTTTAAGTCTCGCTGGTGCTAAGACGGCACTTGTCTTGGGAGGAGGCAGGAGAGGTGCAGGAAGCCTACTCCGGCTGGCCGGGGCTGCAGCAGCCACCGGGAGAGAACAGGTGTGAATTGCACAGCATAAACTTCCTGGAGAGAGTAAAGGGAAGTTGGTCACTGCCGGGCTGTGGGAGGTGAGGACAATTCAGAAGTGACCCACAACTCCTGGTGCTTATGAAACTGGGCAGATTGAGGCAGAGGATAAGACGTGTATGGAGGGCGGGGACTGAACTTCTGGAACCGAGTTCCATCAGGGAGTGCCTGATGTGTGACTGAAACATGCCAATTCCTGGGATCCGCTCCAGACCCACCGATTTAGAATCTCCAGGAAAACTCTGATATTAACAAGCGTCCACACTCACTCTGATGACCACTGGGCCACATTCTTCCTTCCCTTTTTTCTTCCTTCCGTTCCTTCACCTTCCTCCCTATCCCCTTTGCCAATTCTCCATGAAGAACTAGCTGAGTAAAGGCGGCCTGGGGGACATAACAATTCCAACACCTCACCACGTAGGAGCCCCGCACAGGTGAGGCAGAGACTGTTGGAACTAAAGGAATTCAGCAGAGTGGCAGGCTACAGCATCCATGTAGATCATCACTCATGCTGAACGATCTGAGAAGGAAGATAGTCCCATCGACAACAGCATGGAAAGAATGAAACTTATGAATAAATTTAACACAGGAAATGCTAAGTCTTGTGCACTGAAAACTACAAAATCATGAATTTAAGACCCAAGGATGTGGGAAAAGCCCACACCCCTGACCTGGAAGGCTTAAGATGGAAACACTCTGGAACTCAATGCGTTTCCCATCGAGACCCCAGCAACTCTTTCTGCAGAAAAGGACAAGCTGATTCTAAAATTCAAACGGAAATTGAGGAGCCCAGAAGAGCCAAAACAACCTTTAAAGTGGAGAGTAATCTGCACATGGGGTGCACAACTGAGGCAGGACTTCCGAGCCAGGAGTTCGAGGCCAGCCTGGGTGGCATAGCCAGACCCTAGGTCAAAACAAAGGACTCACACTCCCCAGCTTCAAAACTTATCGTAGAAGTAACAAGACTGTGTGGCATTTACATAGTCAGGACATAAAGATCAGTGAGATAAAATGAGAGTTCAGAAATAAACTAACATTTATGATCAACTTATTTTCGAGAGTGCCAAGACAATTTGGTGGAGGAAAAGCAGACTTTTCAAAAAGAGATGCTGGGACACTGGAAACCACGTGCAGAAGAATGAAGCTGGACTCCTACTCCATCCCACATACAAAAATTAAGTCATTTTATATGTGTTTTACTACAATTTGAAAATGAAAAAACCTCACAGTGGATCAAAGACCTAAATGCAACAGTCCAAACTACAAAACTCAGAGGAAAACACAGGTACAAATCTTCAGGACTGTGGTTTAGACGATGTCTTTATAATGGAGCCCCAAAGCCCGAGCAGCCAAAGAAAAATTAGGTAAAGTGGATTTCATTAAAATGGGCTTCAAAAGACACTATTGAGAAAGTTAAAAGACAATCTACAGTGGGAGAAAATATTTACAACTCACATATCTGCTAAGGGGCTTGTATCTAGAATACATTAAGAACCCTTACAATCCAATATAAAGAGATACAACGGAATATTTAGCCACAGAAGGAGTGAACGTGGGCTGGGCTTGTGGCTCAGTGGTGGAGCACCTGCCTAGCCCGTGTGAGGCACTGGGTTCCATCCTCAGCACCACCTAGAAGTAAGTAAGTTAAAAAAAGGAGTGAACTCTGTTACGTGTTATACCATAATGAACCTTAAAAACGTGCTACGTGAAAGAAACCGGTCACAAAATGCTACCTATTTTTTGATTGCATTCATCTGATCCAGAAAAGACAAATCTATAGGGACAGAAAGTAGATCTGTGGTCTGTCAAGGGCTGGCTGGGGAGATGGGAAGAAATTGGGGAGTGACTGCTGATAGCATGGGGTTTCTTTTTGGGGTGATAAAAATATTCTAACATTGGTGGACTGTGAAAATACTAAAGCAATGGATTGCACAATTTAAATTGATGGAATTCATGGTATATGAATAATATATTCACAAAGATATTATTTAAAAATTTTTTGCTGGGTGTGGTAGTGCATGCCTGGGAGGCTGAGGCAGGAGGATCCCATTCGAGGAATTTTAAGTTTAAGTTGGCTGGGCAACTTTGTGAGACCCTGTCCTAAAATAAAAATTTAAAAAGGGCTGAGGATGTAGCTCAGTGGCAGGGTGCCCTGTGTTTAACCCCCGTACTGGGAGAAAGTTTTTTTTTAAAGCACATGTACACAAACACATAGGCACCCAGACACACCCGCATGCACTATTCCTATGGAAGGTATTAAATAGGCTGGGCTGTGCAGGAAGTTTAGGTACTAGGTATGAAGAGATGAGGTAGAGTCCCCATGAAGCTTCCAGCATCTTATTGGTCCGCTTTTATAAGCAAAGAAACTGAGCGCTGTAGAAATTTAAGGTCACTTGGCTAGTACAAGTTGGAAACCAGATTCCAACCCAGGAAGTTAATAGCAGAGCTGGGTCCCTTACTGCTATGTGTCTCTGCTCCTGGTAAAGTATGTCTCTGCTCTGAGATGAAGGCGGGTGGAGAATAACCATTGCTGAGATTCTTTCTGGGAGATTGCTGTCTCTTGTTAGTGCCAGCTCCTCACGGCTCAGCAGAAAGCCCTCCTCATTTGGGTGCCTACCATCTGTTTAATAGACATTGTAGAAGTCTTGGTTTCTGCAATTTCTAGAGCGAAATTCAGGACAAAGCAATTTCTTTGCAAATATTCAGCATACAAGCTTCTCTCCGGGAAATGAAGCAATGTCTGTCTGCCAACATGAGAAAGATCAGATGGGCTTTGTTACACAGCTCCTGATCTCAGCCACCTCTGAACACTCATAAGAATATTGATCGTAATAAGCTCTTTTTGAAAGTTCGGGACCACAGCTGAGGACAAAGCGAATTCTTCAGTGTAAGTTCAATACCGCAGACTTCTATTTCTCATAAGACATTTGTTTTCACATGAGTTCAGGGTTTTGTTTACTGTTTAACCTTCATTTTTGTCTGATTGTGAAATGAACACAAAGAACCTAAGTCTCTGAAATTTGAACTGTTGGTGAGACCTAGATTTCCAGATGTGTAGTAATCCGGAGTCAAAGGGTATGAACATTTTTAAGGTTCTTGATCCGTACTGTTGAATTGCTTTGCAGAGACTGAACCACTTTACACTCCCACCAGCAGTGTATGAGAATACATTTAAATGCAAATCCCAAACTGCAGAGCATCTCTTTCTTAGGTATTTCACTTTTAAATTTCTTTTTTATTTTTTTTTTTTAACGCTAAGCAAAAGCTGACCCAGGATGTTAAAAAAAGAAAGTCTGGTATAAAAGTGGAGCAGATAGTTAAAACAGTTCTTCGGCAAAAATAAGCTTCAGAAAGGCCTAAGCAGGATGATGAAAATTTCAAGGCGTCATAGTGAGACGCACAATGCTAAAGGGACCATTAACAATTTGGCTCAGATGAGGGCGGTCACTGCCAAGAATGCTGGGCGCGGTCAACGAACCAAGTTCAGAGAAGGCAGGATTTTCACTGATTTACACCTCACGTTGTTCGAAAGACGACTTAAGACGCCGGCAGGCGGGACCCCGAGAAGTAGTGCTGTCTGAATTTTCCGTCCCGCGAGGTGACACGGACCGTGGGTGCGAGCCCCGCTCAGCGCTCCTCTCGGCCGCACGGCCGCCTCGCCCCGTGGTCTGAGACCGGGGAGCAACCGGAGTGACGCCCCCGGGTTTTCGGGGCCCGGGGCGGGCGCAGCCAGGCAAGCCCCGAGGCGCGGTACCAGCCCGGGAGCCGCGCTCCAACTCCGGAGGAGCGGGGCCGCCCCCTCCAGCACCCGCGCCGGACCCGCTATCCGGGCCCAGCCGCCCGCCCGCGCCCCAGGAAGGCAGACGGCCGCCAGCGGGCCCGAAACTCGACTCGCCCCTCGCCCCGCTCCGCCCGCCCGCGCGACTCCCTCCTTTCTTCCCCGCGCGGCCCCCGCCCGCTCCGCCGCAGACCCGCGACTCCGCTCGCGCCCCGCCCCCGCCGCTCGCGCCCGCCGCAGCCAATCAGAGCGCGGCGTCCCGCGGCCCCGCCCTCCCGGCGGTTCCGGGCGGGCCGGGCCGAGCCAGGGCCGCGCGGGTGCGGAGGGCGGCGCCGCGGGCGGGGGCCGATGGGGCCTGGCGGACGGGCGGCGGCGGCGGCGCGGGGCTCGCCCGGACGCGGCTGTGCGCGGCTGTGAGGCAGGGCGAGGCGGGCGCGGCGGCCCGCCCGGCATGGGCCAAGCCCGGCCCGGCGGGGCCGAGGCGGAGGCGAGCGCGGCGCGCGGGCCGGGCCTGCCGGGCTGGCGGCCCGGGGGCTGAGGCGGGCGCGGAGGAAGGGGCCGAGCCAAGGCGGTGGGTGGGGCGGCCAGGGGGCGGAGGCTGGGCCGGCGCGAGCGGGCGGCGCGCCTGTCCGGAGCGCGGCGGCGGCGCCCGAGGAGGCCGAGCGGCGGCGGGCCGGACGAGCGCGGCGGTGGCGGACGAGGCCGGGGGCCCCATGGGCGGGTGCGTGGGCGCCCAGCACGACTCCTCGGGCAGCCTCAACGAGAACTCGGAGGGCACCGGAGGTAGGTGAGCGCCAGGGGGCGGCCGCGGCCCCATTGTTCCCGCCGGGCCCGGCCACCTGTCCCGACCCCCGCGGCCGCGCGCCCGGCCCGCGCCCCTTTGTCATGCCCGCCCCGCGTCATCCCGCGCCCCGCTTCCGGCCGCCCTGCCCGCCGCGCGCGGGGGAAGCGGGGGAGCGGGCGGCCGGCGGGCGCGGCGCTCGGGCGCGGCGCGGGCTCGGGGGCGGGCGGCCGGCTCGCTCTCCCGAGTTTCCGACGACCGCCGCCCGCGGGTTCCCTCGGGCCATTTAAACCTGGAGTTTGCGGGGCCCGGCCGGGCGCGCCCGAGCGTCGGGAGGGCGGCGCGGCCGCCGAGTCCGACGTGGCTCTTGGCCGCCGCGTGCGGGGCCGGCCGCCCGCTGTCCGGGTGGCCCGGAGCCGCCCGTCTACGTGGAGGGCGCCGCGCTGAGCGCGCGGGTGGGACCCGCCGCCCAGGGTGGCTGCCGGAGAAGTTTGCCAACACGGAAGGCGCTTCTGCCCCGGCGCCCAGCACCGCGGAGAGAGGGGTTCGAGTCTGGCCAGCGGTTGTAACGTAGCAGAGCGCAATGCAAGTCCCCCCAGGTGACCTTAAACGGGCCCAGTCCCCATACAGAATGTGCAGAGCTCAGACCGTTCCAGCTTCTAGGAACAGCAGAGGACGGTGCTGGTTTGATGTGGTCCTGGTTTTAGCTGCTTCCAAGTGGGTGCATGTTTGTAAGTTCCTGCCCTGAATTGCTCGGGGATGGGAGGGTTCGCCACTTTACTCCACATGCTGACATTTAGACAAGTCGCCTGCCCCGGTGCGAAAGCGCTGCCCTCGAACCATATGTCCCTAACTTTTGGCTGATGGGTTTCCTGGCTTACATAATGTTTAGCCGTGCCACTTCATGAAAATCCGCGGGTGTCCTGTGTGACGAAATCGTGGGCAAGTGATTGGAGAGCTCAGGAGTAAAGGTGGTCTTGAAAAACTAGTCTGAAAATGCTACTTTGTAGTGGATTTCATGTCACAGCATAATTGGTGGCACATTGAAATTCTCAGTGACAACAAAGCAGGCAGATAAAAAGGGCATGATTTAAAACAGTCTTAGGTTAAGGTCAAATTGGTGTTTAAAATGATTCTTCCTCTAAACGAGGCGATTATTAATGGTGCTGAAGTACTTATAGTGTTTTAATTTTTTTACACGTTAGAATTATAAGAAATACTTTTCACTGTAATAAACTTGAACCAACTTATTTAAGCTTTATGGTGGTGTGACTTAATGACCAGCCAGGCATTATTAGTATGAACTTTTAAAAGCAGGACATCCTAGCTTTGGGTAATTTATTACCGGTAGCATCCGGTTGCAAAGCTGTCGTATCAGTTTCTTTGAGGACTAGGTTCTCTGGACCATAAACTCTGCTCTATGCCTTTCAAAGAAAAGTTTAGGAAAAGGAGTACCGATTGCCAGGCTTCTTTATTTTCTTCTGGTGAAAGGGCATGGCCCTGATGTAACTGTGCTAGGATTGCTAGGGTCTGGGGGATAAAAGGATTCTTTCTAGAATTTATTTGTGGAGGCTTTTATTCTCCATTATTTGTTATGATAGTTGAGAACTGATTGTGGTTTAATGAAGGGAGTTCAGGTGTGTGTTTCAGGTCAACATGTTAAAAGAATTCTTGTTTTTAAGTAGGTTTGTTGTTGTTGGGAAGGGAAAGACTTTCCTGAGGGTGTTGACACAGATCTTTGTGCTTTTTTTCCACATTTTTTTATTGGTGCATTACAGTTGTTCATATTGATGGAATTTGTTGTTAAATATTTGTTCACACATGCACACATTGTAACAGTATGAGATGGCCAATAGCACTCCCAGATCTTAGCTTTGTAAACCTACAGTGGTGGTTAATACTTTTAATTTGGATATGTTGGGTTGTGAGAAATATCAATATGGAGTATTCTTCAGGCGCTTTTCATGACAGGTTTAATTACATTCCCAGTGTTGTGCAAACATCACCAGTTTAGGATGCCTTGAGCCTTTTCAAATACAACCAGCCTTATTTAAAAATAGCTTAAAATTTTATCTTTTTGGCCATTTGAGGTACTTTCATTTTCCTTTTGAATCCAAGTCTCTTACATGTGTAGATTGTGTGTATCAATAAAAACCTCCTTAGGTGGATTACTTCTCGGAAGGAATTTTGTAACTTTTTGCAAGCAATCTTAGGATATGGAAATGGCTTAAGATTTGTGTTATCTATTTGGAATCATTTGTCGTGTCTTTCTCTAGCATACCTTGCCTAGAATTCAAATCTGCATTGTTAGACTGTTTTTAAAAAATATCTAATTTTAATTAAGGCAGGTGTCGTAGAAGTTATACAAGATTATTTAGCAGGGTTCTTGAGCTTTCATGCCCCTAGAATTTCCCATCATTTTGACATTTTTAGACAACTTACTCTGCTCTATTATGATGGCATCGCAGTGCCGGGGTTGCACGTAGGACCTCTAGGCAAAGCGGCACCCGTGGCATTTTGCTAAGGAATTAAGTCCCTTATGATCTTTCTTCTAAAGTAAGTGTGCAAGGAAAAAAAGCCAGTAGAATTAGTCGAAGATGGCCAACAAGCTTATTTTCTTCATGTACCTTTTTTTGAAGGTGGCACTGTGTACAGTAAGGTCCCTTTGTGTAGGTGTCATTCTGTACATTTCAGTGGCCTCCCAAGAGAGCCAGCCCTGTGGTCTACAGTGTCCAGGTTTCCAGGAGGATAACCTGATGCTGGACACTCTTCACTATAGTCTTTATTCCAGAATGTCTTGGGAACATCATGAAGTTCTTTTAGATATCCATTTATAGCAGACACCTACTCGATGAGTAACAATGGTTTTTGAATAATAACATCTACCATTTATCTGGTATTTATTATATAACAAGTCTTGTGCTAAGGGATTGAGAAGTTCTTTCATTGAGTTCTCAACAACTTGTGAGGTGGGTATTATCTCTGTTTTATAGATGGAGCGATCGAAACCCAGAGAAATTCAGTAACTTGCTCAAAATCATATGGCTTATTCGTGGCAGTCAGAACTTAAACCCAGGGCTGTAGTAAAGAGTGCTATATCCTTATTTTTCTACCATCCTTCCTTGTCCTTTTATAGTATTTTAAAAATTATGGTAGAACATAAAATTTGCCATTCTAAACATTTTAAGATTACGATTCAGTGGTATCATTTTCTAGTATTATACAGCCATTACCACTATCCACTTCCAAAAATTTTTACCACTCCAAACAAATCAAATCCATTAAGCAATCTCTCTCTGTTCCCTCTCCTTTCTACTTTCTGATGCTACGGGTTTTTCCAACTCTAGATGTTTTATATTAATTGGAATCTCATAGTATTTGTCCTTTTGTTTGTGGTTTATTTCAGCTTTATCGTGATGGAGATCTCCCAGGTTCATCCTGTAGTAGCATGTATCAGTTTTTATTTTTTTTAATTTTATTTATTTTATATTTATTCATTTATTATCTTTTTGCAGTACTAGGAATTGAACCCAGGGGTGCTCTACCACTGAGCTCCATCCCTAGCCCTTTTTAAAAATTTTTGTTTTGAGACAGGGTCTTGCTAAGTTGCTGAGGCTGACCTGGAACTTGGGTCCTCCTGCCTTGGCCCCTGTAGTTGCTGGGATTACAAATGTGTGCCATTGCATCTGGCTTAATCCTTTTCATGATTGAATAATGTTCCATCGGATGTACGTACCACATTTTGTTTACCCATTCATCTATTGGCATGCATTGGGTTGCTTCTACATTTTCATATGAATAATGCAGATATGAACTTTGGTGTTTGGTTATGTTTTGAGTCTGTTTTGTTCTTTTGCCTACATACCTAGGAGTGAAATTGTTGGGTCATACAGTAGTTCTGTGTTTCTCTTTTTGAGGGCCTACCAGACTGTTTCCCACAGTAATGTATAAGGGTTCTATTTCTCCACATCTTCACCAACATTTGTTATTTTCCATTTTTAAAATCATAGCAACACTAGTGGTTGTGAAGTAGTGTTTTGGTTTGATTTGCATTTCTTTAATAAGTACTGGTGTTAAGCATCTTATCATGTCTTTGGTAGCCACTTATTTTCAGAAAAATGTCTATTCAAGTTCTTTGCCCATTTTCATTTATTTATTTAAAAATTTTTATATGTATATTTTTTAGTTGTTGAAGGACCTTTATTTTATTCATTTATTTATATGCGTTGCTGAGGATCGACCCCAGGGCCTGACACATGCTAAGCAAGTGCTTTACCACTGAGCCACAACCCTAGCCCTGTCCATTTTTAATGGGGTGTTTGGATTTTTGTTTAGTTGTAGGAATTCTTAATATATTAAATCTTTATCAGATACATGATTTGCAAATATTTTGTACCATTTTGTGGATTGTCTTTCTGCCCTCTTGATGGTGTCCTTGTATACAAAGTTTGTAATTTTACTAGAGTCAGTTTGTTATCTTTTGTTGCCTATGCTTTTAGTTTGTTTTACATATACATTATATTAATATGTTTATTTTAATCCTTCTCTGATGGGTAGAGAATAGATCTATAATCAGTAATTCACACATCTTAACAACTAACCTTTGCTTTCTCAGCTGTGAACAGAAAACTTCTAAGTTTATTTCTTCTTCCTCATCTGCAGAAAGGTTAATTAGTAATAAAGTGGTTTTGTACAGTGATGAAGGTAATACATAAAGCACTTCAACTTTTTAATCTAGAGATGTTGGCTGTGTTTTCTGGGGAATCAATTTATAATCGTCAAGCTTTGAATACCCACAGAATGCTCAGTGTTGTACTGATCAAAAGAGAGGAATCATAATCCATTCTCTTCAGCATTCAAGATCCTTTAAGAAAGCACAGTGTGCACACATGAAGCAGCTAAAGGTCCGTCTGAATAGACGGCACCTTAGGGTAAAGTGCTCTCAGTGGCGTGGGGTTGGCGAGGAAGCTGTGTGAAAGTGGTCGGGATAAGCTGGTTTAAAGACATGCTCTTTCTAGACTGGTACAGAGAACGTACCAGATGGAAGAATAGTTAGGAGCTGAGTCTTGAAAATGTTGTAAATAGCACATGCTTCGGGTGGTAGCTCGTCAGGTGGCTGGGTTAGTCACAGTGGTGGGAGAGACTGGACATGGACTCCTGGAGTTCTCTGGCTCTGTGTCCTGACTGCTGTGTATTCGTTCACTGAGTACTCATGGAACCTGTCACCCTGCAGGGAATATGGCGCCCGGGAGGGTAGTCTGTCCCCCGAAGGGTTTACATTCTAGCACTTTGCTGCTCCAGCAGCCTTTTCACCTGGGAGCATGTTAGAAATGCACGACCTCAGGCTCCACCCCAGATCTCCTCAACAAGAATCTGCATTTTAACAAGATTCTCAGGTGGTTCCTAGGCAATCACTAGCCGGTAGTGGTGGCTCATACCTGTAATCCCAGTGATTTGGGAGGCTGAGGCAGGAATATCACAAGTTCAAAGCCAGCCTCAGCAATTTTTCCGGGCCCTAAGCAACTTACTGAGACCCTGTTTCAAAATGAAAATTAAAAAGGGGTGGGGATGTGGCTCAGTGGTTTAGCACCCCTGGGTTCAATCCCTGTCACACACACACTCCTCCACCATAAAAAAGGTTTGAGAAGTACTGGTGTAGGATTGCTTGAAATGGGACGCCAATAGAAAGAGAACCCACAGGGAAAGTGGTGTGGTTGGTGATTTATTGGATGTAGGGATATAGAAGAGAAAGAGAAAATAATACCATGTTTGTGAACCTTGGCGACCAGGAATATTGATGACTTGACAGAAAGAGAAAGCAGTGCAGGCTCACCAGTGTGGACCTTGGAATTGGCCAAGGGAGGCTGCTTGAGACCTCACAGTGAACGGCTGCTAGCAGCAAGGGGGAGAGGCAGCAAATACGAGAACTGAGTTGTGAGACCTTCACAGAAGTTTGAGAAATGAGAGCAATCACCTTAATCAGGACCCGACATGTAGTAGGTACCTGTTGTACTACATTTTGTTGACTTATTGGAGAACAGGTATGTCTGCTTATGAAACTGGTAATTTGATTGTTTTGATCAGATGATTCTTATAACTTAAGGAAATAATTTGGTTCAGTGGTTTCTCATTTATGTTTGCAGAAATTCTAGCCAAAGACATCCGAAAACAAGATAGACCCCATAACATAACAGTAGTCCTTCAGAGGTTGGTGTGATTCAGAACACATTGTTTATAGGACTTTCTTTATGAAGAATATCATGCCCAGCTCTTCCTTGTATATTTTCAGTAGCCTACACATCATCTTACTAGGTTGTCTCATCAAAATTGTTTATGCTTCTCTTCTTTCTATTGTGCCTATAAGAATGAATCAATTTAGCATGCAGACCAAAGATTTCGTTTTCTCCTTTTATCCTTAGTGTAACAGTGGAGGTAAAAATCCTCCACAAAGTTTCTTGGTTGGTGAACTCAAGGACTTTATGAAAGGGATGCATAAAATTTTGTATCACTTTGGAAAGAGATTTATACCTGAAGTAGGAAGCATTTCCTTGATGTAAAGCAGAGGGTAGCCAGCTTTACTGGGAGTGGAGTTGGGGGCAGAAGACTGAAGGAAGACGGCCGTGAGAAGGTGTAGGTGGGAACACAGTGATACTCCGGGTGGGCAGGCCTGCAGAGGTGGAACTAGATATGTGTCTTGAAAGAATTGGATGTGGGGAAGCCAGGTCTTCTTTGGGAAGAGATTGCGCCTTGGAGTTTGCGTTAAAGGCTGTCAGGGACCTTTGTGTCTGCTGCTTAACCCTTTAATGTCCTTTGGGCTAGTCCCCCTTTCAGTTTTCTACCAATAAAAGGTTAAGTCCCAGTCAAGATGATTTTGGATTTTTTGTTGGAAGGCATTTTAAAGAAAGGTTTTTGCTGTGAATATTAAATTAGGCTGTTTCCTAATCTCTAAGAATCAGGAATTAGCGTTATGTACTATTGACAGAAGTAGTAATCTCTTAGAAATAATAGGAACATCATTTCTCTGACCTTTTATAGTCCTAGTTCAAACACCTGTCTTTTGGACAGGTTTTAATAGATGGACTTTAAACTCAATTTTTTTTTAATCTGTAAATGCAGAAATTTTGCAGCACTTGGCTAGTATTACTTTATACAATGATGAGTCTTCTAATGAAAAAAATTATTGAGTGTTAATAACCAGTAAAAACAAATTTTTGCTTCTGTTACCAAATTGGTTATTTATTTATTAATTTTTTTTTGTGGCTTTGGGTCAAAAATGATCTTGTTTCAAGAAAACAGAATTAGGTTGATTTAGGTTAAGCATCATGATCAAACTAATTGTGTGTGATGATGGATTGCTGAACCAAATGGTTCTCGTTTTCCTTACTGCGGACCACCTGCGTGGTTTATCTTCCTTTGGTGGACAGCTGCATCTGATTCTTCCCTCTGCCCTCACCATCCCTCCCAGCCTTCAGCTTATCAGGCAGAACTAGGCTACCAGCAAGCTCCTCATGATCACTGGTAGTTCAAGGACCGTAGGTGGAGACTTTACTAATGCGTATGTACTTAAGATGCGTGTTTGTGGCCAAGAACAGTCAGCATGTATTTTTGCATCAGCTACTTTGACTTGAAGTCAGCAAGAATCAAGATTGTTTTTTTAAAATATATCCATATATTGAGCTGAGGTTAAATATTGCTGGGTATACATTGGGTGTTTTAAAGCTGTGTTTTTGCTGTTTGCAGTAAAACTTTTAGAATCTATAGCTTTGTTTTCAAAATTAGATTTTGTCAGTGTTTACACATTGCAGATCTTTTTAAATCTAGAAAAACTTCTTTCCTATGACATTGATGTTTTGAAGTCTCATAGAGTCTTTCAGTCTGCATTTGTCTGAGTGTGCTCTGTGGTTTCATTTAATGTGTGCTTCAGACTTTGTATTTTTCATTAAGCTGAAAATTTGGTAGATTTAATTCTGACAGGTGATTATTTAACTGTTTTCCTGGCTATAGTGAATGTCTGTTCCTTTTTTCCTGCTATCTGCCAACATTGGGATGATGTTGATAATCTTTCATTACTGACCAAGCCTGAAAATTTCTCATTTTTCTACCCAGAAATAATCGTTATGATCTGAACTTCCATTGTACTATTTTGATAAAACTTCCCTCCTTCTGCTTCTATTTTTTAAAACAGTCTAGTATCATGGTTATTTTTGTATATTACTTTAGATATAAACCGCCCCAGACAGAGACTTCAGTTCTCTCAATGCTTTAAGGCTCAGTTAACATTTATGTGGAGCAGATCTTGACTATATAATAATGTTGGAGCAAAACAAATATTTCCTTACTTGACTCTAGAACAGGAGCTTTGTTAAATAGGACTGTATAGCATCATGAAGAGATCTGAGAGTCAGAACCCTTGAGCGCTAGTTACACCTACCTCTACCTCTCTTTTCTGTGACCTTGAAATCACTTGATTTCCCAACTTCTTGATTTTGTAGCATGTGATCAGTGGACTCAACCTTTTTAGCTGTTTGGGGGTATCTCCCATTTGCTACATTGAGGTATCTCATACCAGTCTCAGCATTTGATTTCCTTTTATTTTATTTTGGTTTCACCAAGTAAAGTCCTGGTTCACAAAAAAAGAAAAAAAGAATTTATTTAGTCTCATAAAGTTCTGTATGACTTCTTTTTTTGTTTGAATGACCAACACTATCAGATGTACTCCAGAGTTAAAGTGTGAAAATGGCATCCCACAGTATCATGACTTACGCTGTCTTCTCTGAGCGTTGTTCATGAGCTTCGTGATGTGGAGAGCATGCATTGAGCAGATGCCTCTGAGCTTGCCGTGGCATTTAATGGAACTCTGCCATTATGCACTGTGTTAGTACACTCACTTGTACAGGTTTCTGTGGCTATAACAAATAGCACCATGCAGAACTGTTTTCCCAGCCAGTAACATGTTTGCAGAAAGTTCCTGAAGTCTCCTGTTATGCTTGCAGATGACAAGAGAAACTTCATTTCAGTATCTTCATGATCATTTTGACCCAGCAGTGTAAGCTAACATGTCTCCTGATAGTCTTTATGTTGGAAATTTAACAATTTGTGGAACTTTTATATTACAGTTCTTAAAAATAGCAAAAGTATATCTTAAAAAGTAATCTGAATCATGTCTGTGCAACTCTGAAGCAGGCTTCTTTGTAGCTGGTTTTTAGAATCATGCAATAAAATCCTAGGAAAAAATCTTTTATGCTTAATTTCAGTTTTTCTGTACTCTGAGGATAGTAAACTTTGTTGGGCCTTTTGTTATTTATTTGCAGTTTCACAAAATTATAGTACTATATTAAGACATTCACACAACTTGGAGATGCAAAATGTTACCCAAATTAATTTTAATGCTAAGAAAACTACTTAAGAGCCAACAAGGGAATGATAAAACTTTAAAGATGGCAGAGGTGAGTGAAATGGAGACTGGGTGTACCATGCACTGTGGTGTGGCTCTGGAGTCTGGAAGTCTGCTCTTCACCCCAGTTCCTCTTTGCCAGCCATTGAAAGGATGAGGAGAAAGCCCTCAGATGATCTTCTCTTCCAGGGCAGCTCAGGTTCATGATGTACTCTAAGTGAAGTAGCTTCATTATTTATGTGAGCCTTACCTCTCAGCCCATTTGAAGTTGGAAATGCAGCTTGGCACTGTCAGCCTGCTCTCCCTGCCTCCCACCTGGCTTCACGTCTCTGCTTCCACTCTTGGGTATAAATCACTTAGCTCTTTGCGCATAATTGAGGCATACTAACGTTATGTTTAACCTTTGGAAGTTCAGGGGGAAGTATGAGGAAAGCGCCTGGTGGGTGAGGTGTTTTGACAGGTTTGTCTGTGGCATGTAAAAGAGGAACTCAGATGGACTGCTGAGGTGGACCTGGTAGGTGAGGTCTGGTGTCTGCTATATTTGTTAAAACTGACCATCGCTTGTGAAGAACGGATTAGACTGAGAATGAAACAAGGGATTTCGGTGAAGGTTGTTGCACCAGGAGAGTAAGGCAGAGCTTTTTCTCATTTCAGGGCTGTGGCCCTGTTCCCTTTGCTTAGAATCTAAATGATGTGTGCCATTTTTTTTTTTTTTTTTTTTTTTTTTTTCTTTTGCTGTTCTTAAAAATAGCGTGCCCCCTTAATGTATTATTTTTTTTAATTGGTTTTAGAAATTACTTGTTTATTTCCTGCCTTTCTGCAGTGACTATTCTACACTCTGAGAGATCAGGAACTTTATCTGATTTGTTCTTTATTATATTTCTGGTATCTGGCACAATTCCGAGTACAGCTACAATAAATAGTTGCTGACTGAATAAATAAATAAAGTGAAATAATAAATGGATAGTTGTGATCATTTGGAGAATGAAAAGTTTACTACTTGGCTTTATTTCATTTGATTTTTGAAATTTTTTTTATTAATTGGTTCTTTAGTTGTGCAGAAGCTCATTATGTTTTAGAGACTATTCTCAAAATAATTAACTCTCGGATAGATTTTATTTGTCCATTTGATGAAAGGAGGCAATGATCTAATTATCTTGTTTAGGTTTCCCTTCTTGTTTTGTGTTTGGTCGTATACTGTTTTGTTCTGTCATTCTTAGCAAACCTAGCACTTGAGATAAGAACAGAAAGTTATGCATATTTATCACCCAACTAGCCCAGTGAATTTTGGTTAGGTTGCCTTTGGGCTGATTCTGTGCAGATATTGAGTGAAGTAGAAATTCAGATTTCATATGCAACTTATACTGACTATAAATAGGAGTAATGAACACATCTTTTAAGAATTGTCTGAATTTTATTTGTTTTGTTTTGTTTTTAGTAGATATTTTGGGGGATCCCAGAGGAGGACAAGAATCAGGGGATAGGTTATCTGCTTGAACTGGTCATTTGGAATACTTTATTAAGACTAATTTTACTTCCAGGGGCAGAACTATTGCATCTTTTATCTTCTCATCGTGAACCATATTCCTTCATAGAATAATTATTTAGAGGATTATGTTTTGGGGGAAATTCATTATGAAAGCAAATATAACCTTAAATTATAATGCATTAACTTTATAACACATGTTGTATTATGAGGTATTTAGTAACAAGGATATACTTCAAAATTTTGTTCTATTTTTCCTTATTAAGCTTTTCCTTCCTGACTCTTATTTGCATAACATTGAATATACTTAGTAACTCGATGGACTTGAATATAAATATCCCAGCAGAGTGCTTTATAATGGGCACACATAAATATTTGTTGAACAAGTAGGAAGTTACAGAAGTCAGTAAAATGATGACTTTCAATTTAAGGTTCATGATGTAATTAAATATATGAGAAGAACCAAGGTTGTTAATGATGCATTGTTTGAAATACTTTGATTTTTAAAGAATCTTCACATGCTGTTTTCTTAAAGGACCCTTTGACTTTGAGGAAGATTAAGACTACCGTGGACATTTTACAGAGGAGAAAACTGAGGTGCGGAGAAGTTTTGATCTGAATAAGAATAAAAGCAGCAGCCCACACTGCAAGCCCTGCCCTCCGGGGCCTTCTGCACTCCCTTCACGGGGGTTCCGCGTGGGCCCACTTTCCGTGCAGCAGCAGGTGGTTTGTGTGCCTTGGTCACATGAACAGTGAGCCGAGTTCGTAGAATGTGGGTCTTCAGGACTCGTGTGCTCATCTTCCAAAGTGGAAACGCCAGGCTGAAAAATGAGGGAGGCATTTGTCTTTAGTCCTGGTTAATAAATCATGTTGTGTTTCACCAGATGGAAATTTGGAGCTAAGGCCTTAATTATCTAACCGAACCAAACAAGAAGTTACCCCTGCCTCCTGTCCCAGACACAAGGCTTTTGGTTTCAAACTCAGTGTATCAGGCTCACCTTGAACTTAGCAGTTGAACTGCGTGGGGAAACAAGTCTCCTTGAGGCCCTAAAGGTAGAAGAAAGGACAGCCTGGTCTAGTGTGCAGGCAGTGTCGTGATAGCAGAGCAGTGGAAAGTGGATCTCTCTCTTACGGTGGTGGTTGTCCCAAGGGATGGGCTGGAGGGGACTTGATGAGACTCGCTCTGCATTCATCCTGCTGGTGCGTGCACCCTTGGGGCTGCCTCCTGGTTTGTAGCTCATAGAAGGAACAGGACATTCTTGCTTCCTAGACTGTTGCACTTGAAAGTGGGAGAGTCAGGGACCCCCAGAGATCCTAATGTAGAGTTCTGTCTTAGATTGTGCTTCCCCCCCCCCCAACAGTCACCAATCAGTTTCCTCTTTGGACAGTTAGTTACCCTGGAGTTACACAGCTTGATGTTGATTAGAAAACATTTGGGTGTTTGATTATTGTTATGTTGTCAAAAATTAATACACAGGCCTTTTGAACAAACTCTACTGTGAACCTGATTTTCCTTACCCTGTGTTTGTGATGGTTGCATAGTGCACAGATAGATGACTTCCTGAATGACTCAGTGGTTTATACACCCTTTAAATTATCACAGTTTTGAAATGAAAAGTTAAGGTGTGCCACTGCATAAAACAAGTAGGATATAGTGAAAAGGGACATGAGAAACAGACATTGAATAAGACTCTTAAGCTGTACCAGGCGCTCAGAATGGGAAAAATTGCTTATCTGTTATTGAACGAAATTAAACGTAATGGTCTTTGAAACCAGAAGAAGACGTTCAACATGGGATCATGTAGATGTTGTTGGGGTGGAAAACAGGTTGTTATGTGTGTGTGTTTTTTTGTTTTCTATATACCAATGCTAAATGTACTGACAAGGACTTAGGACGTAACCTGCATAAGGCAGGCAAATGACTGAAAGAACTTTTTCTCTAACACATGATCCTTAGTTGTCCTATGAAGGGACACAACTTCCACTTCTAGGTGGAGGTGGGTTTTCTGCTTCTGGCAAGGATGAACGCTGAGTGTCAGGTTAGGGGTTATCAATATTTATCTAGGAGAGAGGAAAGACGTGCAGATAACACATTGAAGGAGATGAAAGAAAATTAGAACAAAGAACAAAATTCGATTTTCTTGAGGAATAGTTCTGATTTCATAATAAGTAGAAAGTGTAAAATGTATTTATTTGCAGGTTATTTTTGTAGCAAAATCTCAGGGAAAATACTGAAATGTAATGAATAGGAAAATAATGATTAGTGATACTCTTGCTAGCTCCAAAAATTTATCTGACATTGCTACATTAGATCAATAACTGGTCAGGAGTTCAGATTGCTGCACTTGTGTGATCATTTTTGCCTTCTGGTAACAAAATACTTAAAGCTTTTATTCCACAGTTCCTTTTTCTTCCCTCTTTCGTATGAGGACTTATTTAGGACTAATCCTTTATCATTATTTTTAGAGCTTTTGGACTCCTTATGGGAAAAAGAGAAAAATGTCAAAAAGTATATTTAAGAAAAAGTAATCCACATTTGTCCTACCACCTAACAAAGGAATTTGATGCTCATCCTCTGAGACTTGCAGTGTGTGGGTGTGTGCACACAGCATGTGTGTGAGAGGAAGAACAAAAATGGGCTGAGACCTTCAAAGAGACACAGAGTGCCTATTGAGGTCAGTGGAGCTGCAGCTTCTAAGGTTTGACTCTCCTCATGTTCCAACTTTGGGATTGTAATAGGAATATTGTTGCCAGCTTTTTGTTTTGGGAAGGGTTGACTATTTTCTAAAATTGACCTTTGTATCTGTTTTTTAAAAATACTTTTTTTAGTTGTAGAGGGACATAGTATCTTCATATTATTTATTTTTTATGCAGTGCTGAGGATGGTTCCAGTGCTTCACACATGCCCAGGCAAGCCCTGAGCCACAGCCCCAGCTCCTCTAACTGTTTTAAAAGTTAGGAATTAAGAGAGTTGATATTGACATCACAGTGATGTGGGAGGTTCATATTCCAAGACTTAATCTGAGGAAAGCTGGAGCAAAGGGGATATCCAACTATGATGGGCACGTTTCTTAAAGCTTTTTGCAGGCAGTTTGCAAGAATATAGTTTTATTGACAATACTTCTTTCTAAATAGTGTAGTTAGTTAATTAAGCTAAAAATAAATTTTAGGACTTCGTAATGGTGATAGCTGTAGATGCAGTTTAAGCAGATTGTGACATTCTCCCTCTTTACCTATGAATCTAATGACTCAAGTTTCTACAATTTTTTGTTGTTGTTGTTGCTTTGAATGTTTGCATCAAATATAATTTTCATTATAACTTTATAGAAAGAGAATTTGACATTAGAGTTCCAGCTCTGCCTTATGTATTTTGTGGCAAAATCTTGGACCAGCCAAAATATCAGTATGTTCTCTGGTTCTGTTGAACCTTTTTTTTATTCTTAACCATTCTTCAGAGCAAGAGCCTGCACCTAGAAACCCACTAAAGGAGGATGGGTAAGTGAGTACATCAAGTAAAGTATATTTTCCTCATTTTTGTTAGATTCTTAGTGAACATTAGGATTCCTCAAGTACAGGAAATTTTCGAAGATTCAAGAAATGTATGGATTGCTGATTTCTTCCTTAGGAAAATTAGATTTCCTTTGGCAGTGGGCTTAGGGTAGGCATCATCAACATGCTTTTGGCAGTTGCTGTCTGCTGCCTGGGAAAGTTTGTTTAATCATTGCCAACTCACCATGCCATACTAAGCACTGGTTCACATCTTTGAAACCTTGTGAAAATCTTTAGACCTTACAGATGGACTGATAATGTAGGTTCACTTCAGGAGAATAGGTGAAAGTTCAGGTCCATGGTGAACATTTTTTCAAGCAATTCTTATAGCCGTGGGGCATAATAGTACTACCGGTTAATAATAAGTCAGAGTCATTTGGTCTGACTTTGAATCCCTACTGTGTGTGCAATTTAGCTGTATGGTCTTTGAAAATTATTTGATTTTAAAAAATATTAGCTGAGCGTGGTGGCACATGCCTATAATCCCAGTGGCTCAGGAAGCTGAGGCAGGAGGATTGCAAGTTCAAAGTCAGCCTAAGTGACTTAGATGCTGTCTCAATAGAAAAGTGAAATGGGGTGGGGATACGACTCAGTGGATAAGTGCCTCTGGGTTCAATCCCTGGCTACCCCCCGCCCCGCAAAAAAAAAAAAAAAAAAAGAATACTGGACTTTATATATACCAGGAACTATTCCAATTATTTAAGAAAATCTACTCCACTAAATATTTGTAATAATTCTATAAAGTACATATTGTCATCTCTCTTTATGTTCTTCTCTACCCCACCCAAGTACGTTAACCTCTTTGTTTCCAAAGTAAATCATAGCTCAATAATAATGAAAGTTTTTGAGTTTGCTCATTTTAAAATGGAGATTAAAATTATTGTAGAGATTCACTGGGACAGTAATAGCACTCTGTACAGTAAGCATTCTCTGTTGGCTGTTTTTCTGAGAAAATCAACATTTTGTGGCAGGCTCCTACCTGCTTTGCCCATGATGTAACAAGTGGAACAGTGGAAACATTCCCTTAGGATATTCTAAATACTTACAGAGGTTTTCCTGTTCATTCCTCAAGAGTTTTGAATTGATAAAGGAAAGCCTCAGAGAGTCTGTTTCTACGTAGTTGCAGTCAGCACTCTCACAGGTCCTGGGTCTTTAGGATTAAGCGAGATTTGGGTTAACTTCACAGAATTATGTTAGACTTCAGAGGGCAGAGCAAGATAGTGGACAAGGCTCTCTAGCAGTTGTCCCCACACAGAAACACGAGTTTAAACCAGTGTCCATGTAGGAAAATAATTAACCAAGGACTAAGGAAACCAGGTAAGAGATCATAGTTGTCGCACAGGAAGACTTTCAAGGTACAGTGTTCTACTACCTGCATCTCCCTTCCTCTGAACCCAGACAGCATAGTTTGGAGGAAGAGATACCATCCACTTGGGAGGAAGACAGGGAAGTAAGCACAGGACTCTGCCCTGGACCCTAATAACATCAGGCCTCTACCACTGATATCAGTACGTGATAACAAAGTCAAGAATGACCAGGGAAACGTGACATGACTAAAGAGGGAAGTGTGCCCACATGGACCCCGAAGAAATGGAAATGTTTGAACTACCTAAGGGTTTGGAGTAACTGTTTTCAGGAAGCTCTGCAAACTTTTTAAGAAGATCTGGAGGACAAATTCAGTGAAATGAGGAAAACAATAAATGACCAGAGCGAGAAATGTAATAATTAAAATACTAAGATCCTGGAACTGGAAAATGTAACAAATGAAGTAAAAAAAAGTGACAGAGAATATCAGTAGTAGAATCCAAGGAGGAGAAATAATTGAACTTGAAGACAGACTATTTGAAAATACATAGCCAGGCTGGGGGAATGATAAAAGGAAAAGGAATGAAGAAAGCTCATAGGATTTATGGGGCAACATGAAAAGTGTATGTTTGAGTCACAGAATTTCAAGAAAGATAAATGAGTGGGAGAGAAATAGTAAAAGAAAACTTTGTAAGCCTGGGGAAAGGTGTAGATACCCAGATTCAGGAAGATCAGACATCTGAAGTCAGATTCAATACAAACAAGATTTTCCAAAACATGTTGTAAGCAAATTGTCCAAACCCAGAGGGTCCTAAAAGCAGCAAGAGAAAAGACAAATAACATAAGGGAGTTCCAGGGTGGCTAACAGCAGACTTCCCAGGGGAGGTCTTGCTGGCCAGGTGGGAGCTAGGTGGTATACTCTAGTGCAAAGGGAAAGGGAAAAAAAAACCAAAAAATCTGCCAAAGAATACTACCCAGCAAGCTGAAGCTGTCCTTCAGAAGGGCTTTTCCAGACAAAAGCTGAGAGTTTGTCTTCATCCATTTGTCTAACAAGAAATGCTAGGGGGAGTTCTTAATAAACTGAATTGAAAGAACATTAATGACTTAACAAGAAAACATCTGAAAGTATAAAACTCACTGGTGAAACTAAGATCATGGTCAAATTCAGAATAATACTGTAATGGCAATGTATAAATCCCTTATGTCTTATGAAAATTAAAAGACAAAATAATGGCTGCAATAATTTTTAGGTGATATGAATAGAAGATGTAAATTATGGCGTCAGATATTCAACATGGGACTGGGATGTAGCTCAGTGATAGAACCCTTGCCTAGCATGCGCTGAGGCCATGGCTTCCATCCCCAGCAAAACTCACACTTCAGGATATTGGGGGCGAGTAAAAGCGTGGAGGTTTTTCGTGACCAAAATTTTTATCAGTTTAGAATGACCTCTTATAACTGTGTGTTTCATAAGCCTAGAAAGCAAAATCTCAAAGCAGATACATAAAAAATATAAAGCAAGGAATCAGAGCCGATCACTAGAGAAAACCACTTAACCACAAAGACGGCAAGAGAAGAAAGAAGAAACAGGATCTGCACGAAGCATAAAATATTGAAATGACAGTGTTAAGTCTGTATCTATCAATACTCGAATGCAAATGTATCGTCCAAAGGACAGAGCGATGAAGTGGATTAAAGGAACAGGACTCAATTGCATGCTGCCTTCAAGAGACGCACTTCACTGGTAGGGACACAGACTGACGGTGACGGTATGGAAAAGATGTTTCATCCTAATGGAAACCACAAAAGGAGAGTAGTAGCTGTCCTACTTCAGATGAAGTAGACTAAGTAAAAGATTGTGGAGAGACCCAGTCATTATATAATGACAGGTCAATTCAGCAAGAGGATTTTGCAAATATATACGCACTCAACATTGGAACACCTAAATAAATCAAATATCAGTAGATCTGAAGGGAGAGATTATCTGCAATTCGGTAATAGGGGACTTTGACCGTCCACTTTCAGCAAATGGACAGTTCATCTGGACAGATAATCAGGAAACATTGGACTTAAAAACTATACTCTTGACCCAATAGAACCAACAGTTGCAAAATACACATTCTCAATGGAACATAGACATTCTCCAGCATGGACCATGTGTTAACCCACAAATCAAGTCTTAACAGATTTAAGATTGAAATATTTTTTCTGACACAGTGGATAAAACAGGAAGTTTAATAACAGAAGGAACTTTGGTGAATTCACAAATATATGAAAGTTAAATGGCATATTCCTGACAGTGGGTCAGTGAAAAAGAACATTTAAAAATTTCTTGAAACAAATAAAAATGAAAACACAACAAACTAAAATGTATGGGATACAGCAAATGCAGTCCTAAGGCTGACATTTACAGTAATATCTACCGATGTCAAAATAGAAGAAAGGGTGCTGGGGCTGTAGCTCAGTGGCAGAGCGCTTGCCTGGCACGTGTGAGGCACTGGGTTCAATCCTTAGCACCACATAAAAATAAACAGATACAATAAAGGCATGCTGTCCATCTGCATCTAACAAATTAAAAACAAACAAAAACAGAAGAAAGAGCTCAACCTAGCTTTGCAACTCAAGGAACTAGAAAACTAGGAACAAACTAAGTCTAAAGTTTGTAGTAGAAAGGAAAAAAAGGTCAGAGCAGAAATAAAGACTAAACAAACAAAAAAGAATTAGATTTTGAAAGACTAAAATCAATACACCTTTAATTAGAGGACTCAAAACCAGAAATCGAAAGGGAGATATAACTGATATCACAAAAATACAAAGGATCATATGTGACTATTATGCATGATTATGTACCAACCAGTTGGATAATCTAGAAGTAGGTAAATTTCTTGACAGGTACAATCTACCAAGACTGAATAATGAATAAATAGAAAGTCTGAGCAGATCAATAATGAAGGAAGGAGATTGAATTGGTAATAAAATGTCTGTCATTGAAGAAAAGCCAAGAACCTGGTGACTTCACTGTAGAATTTTATTAAACACTGAAGACCAAGTACCAGTTTTTCCCAACTCTTAAAAGAGAATTGAAGAGTGTAGAATACTTCTCAGCTCATTTTAGGCCATCATTACCCTGATACCAAAGCCAGACAAGGACACCACCAAGAAAGAAAACTACAGACCAGTATCCCTGATAAATGTGCAGAAATCCTCAGTAGAATACTAACAATCTGAGTTCCACAGCAACTAAAAAGATTGTTCACCATGACCAGGTAGGATTCAGCCTGGTAATACAAGGATGGTATGACGTAATAAAATGCTGCTCCACATTAACAGAATGAAGGACAAAGCCTGTGTGATCGTTATAATAGATGTATAAAAAAGCATTTGACAAAATTCAGCCTCGTTTCGTGATTAAAAAATAAAATTACAAGGGCTGGGGAGATAGCTCGTTGGTAGAGTGCTTGCCTTGCAAGCACAAGGCCCTGGGTTCAATCACCAGCACTGCCAAAAAAAAAAAAAAAAAATTACATATAGAAGGAATATATTTCAGCAGTGATAGGCCACATTAGAAACTCATAGCTGACACAGTCAACTGGGGAAAGTTGAAAGCTCACCCTACAATCCAAGATCCAGAACAGAAAAATGGTGCCTACTTGCATCACTTCTCTTCAACATAGTATTAGACGTCCTACCCAGAGCATTTGGCAAGAGAAAGAAAAGGCATCCAAATTTGGAAGGAAGAAGTTAAATTGTCCCTGTTGGGCTGGGGATGTTACTCAGTGGTAAAGCACTTGTCTGGCATGCAGCAAGCTCTGGGTTTGATCACCAGCACTGAAAGAAAAGAAAAAAAAAAGAAAAAAAAAAAAAGGCAAGGTGTCTTTGACACATTCTTACATATTAATATTAAGGACTCATCCCCCCCCTCAAAAAAAAAAATCTAATAAGCAATTTCAGTAAACTTACAGGACACAAAATAAACATACAAAAATCGGTATGATTTCTACACATTAACCAACTATTGAAAAACAAATCAAGATGTCAGTTCCATTCATAATAACTACAAAAAAGTACTTAGGATAAATTTGATTAAGGAGGCGAAACATCTCACTGAAAATAAAAAACATTGATGGGAGAAAATTGAAGACGACACAAAGGAAAAGATCATGTACTTATGGATTGGAAGAATTACTTTTATCCAGAGTGATCTACAGATTCACTGAAGTCCCTATCAAAATGCTAATAATGGTTTTTCACAGAAACAAAAAAATTCTAAAAATCATGGAGTGGCAAAAGACCCGGAATTGCCAAAGCAATATTGAACAAAAAGAACAAAGCTAGAGAAATTGCACTATTTGACCTCAAAGTATACTGTAAAGCTGTAGGAATCAAAACAGCATGGTACTGGCTTAAAAAACCACCAGTGGAGCAGAAAAGAGAGCCCTGAAATAAATCCATGCATTTATAGCCAACTGACTTTGAACAAAGATGTCAAGAATACACAGTGGAAGCTGTGTATGGTGGTACGGTCCTATAATCCCAGCTTTCTGGGAGACTGAGGTAGGAGAGTCCCAAGTTCAAGGCCAGCCTGGGCAACTTGGCAAGACCCTGTTGCAAAATAAAAATGGTCTGGAGATGTAGCTCAGTGATAGAGCACCCCTTGGTTCAAACCCCAGTACCAAAAATAAAGAATGTTCTGTACAATAAATAGTGTCAGGAAACCTATATCCATACGTTTAATATGAAATTAGACCTTTATCTTCTATCACTTACAAAATCAACTCAGGACCCCAAACTACAAAATTACTAGAAAATGGGAAATGCTACAAGACATTAGCAATGACATGACCTCAGAAGCACAGATAACAAAAGCAAGAATAGCTGAATGGGATTGCACCAAGCTAAAACACTTCTGTGCAGCCAAGGAAGCAACCGATACGGTCAAGAGACAGCCTGCAGGAATGGAGAGAATGTTGGCAAAGTGCAAGTCTGATAAGGGGCTAATACCCCAAATGTGTAAAGAACAACTCCAGTAACAAAAAAGTAACCTGGTTAAGAAGTGGGCAAAGGAGCTGAACAGACATTTTTTCCCCAAAAACACAAATTGCTGACAGTTAAATGCAAAATGCTCTACATCACTAATCAGAGAAATTCAAGTAACCACAGTGAGATAATATATCACACCTGTTAGAAAGGCTGTTTTCAAAGGGACAAAATAATAAGTATTGGCCAAGGATATAGGGAAAAGGAATCCCTTGCCCACTGATGGCAGGAGTGTACTTTAGCATATACCATCATAGAAAACAGCACAGAGGTTTCTCAAAAATATTCCTAGCTGCTGTATAATCCAGGAGTCCTTCTAGGTATATGTTCAAAGGAAATGACATCAGTAGGTCACCTTTCTTCACAGTAGCCAAGATATGGAATCACCCCTTTCAGTGGATGAATGAGTAGAGAAAATTCAGTATCTATACACATGGGATATTACTTAGCCACACAAAAGAAGGAACTTGGTCATTTGTGACAATATGGATGAGCCTACAGGACATTAGTTAGGTGAGGTAAGCCAGACACAGAAAGACAAGTATCATGTGATCTCACTTGTGTTCAGAGTCTTAAAAATACCAAGCTCAGAAAAGCAGAGTGGGATGGTGGTGGTTATATGCCGAGTGGGGATATTGCAGTCAGGAGGAATGAGTTGCAGGGTCAAGGGGTTGCAGTCAGGAAGAAGGAGTTCAAGAGCTCTGTTGTCTAACATGGCATCTGATAGGTTGTATTTCTGGAAAATGCCAGCAGTGGGTCTGAGGTGTTCTCACCACAGAGTAATCAGGGAGGATGTATTGTTAATGAGCCAAGTGTAGTCATTCCATACGTTGCCTTCAAAGCATCATATACATGCTAAGTACATACTATTTTATCTGTCAGCTTTTGAAAGGGCATAAAAGAACACTGGAGGTGATATGTGTGATTCTCTCCATTTGGTATAGTGTCACGCAAGTATATGTCAAAACTCATTACGATATGTATGTAGAAATTTATGTTAAATGTATGCAAAAAGGTAAAAGAACTTTTTAAAAATAAAAATATTTAAAAAGTTAGACTTCCAGGAAAAATTGCAAAAATAGTACAAAAATACTCCATATATTCTTCACCCAGATTTCTCTCAAATATTAACATTTTATCACATTGCTTTATCATTTTGTATATATACTTTCATGTGTATAAATACATATTTTGTCAGACCATTTGATAAAGTTCCTAACAAGTATTAAATATTTATACTCAAATACTGTAATGTGTGTTTCCTAAGAACAAGGACACTCACACAACACAATACTGTTCTCAGAATCAGCAAGGCAGTGTTGATAGAGTACTCGTATTTACAGACCTGATTCCGATTTCAGCCCTGTCTCCAGTAGTCCTCGAGGAAAATTACCAGGATCATGCCTGTGCTTGGTTGTCCCATCTTTAGTCCTCTTTAATCAAGAGCAGCTCCTGAGACTTTTTGTCTTTCCATAACCTTGGCATTTTAAGAAACACAGGTCAGTTGGTTTGCAGAGCACTCTCAGCTTGAACTTTTGATGCTGCAGCACAGAAATGCCGCAGAACTGTGAAAAGGCGGTGTGTCCTCGCTGCCGAGTGCCAGGAGGTGCCATGTCACTTTCCTGACTGGTGGTGTCAGCTTTGAGTAGATCAGGTTCCTGCCATGTCTCTTCACTGTAAAGTTACTGTTCTTCCATGTGTAAATTGTTAAGTATCTCATAGAAAGATTCAAATCTATGTAAATATCTTACTTTCTTGCCGATTATTCTCGCCCAAAACAGTAGTTATGGTAGTAGCCAAATGGTGAGTCTCCAGTTCCATCATTTCTTCTACAGTTAATTGGCATTTTAATGTAAGAAAGAGTTCTCTTGTCTCCCTTATTTCTTTGTTGTGAATTTATGATTTTTTGTTTCATTCGTGGAGTAGAATCTGTTCACTATTGTTTTTGTGTTTTTATTGTTACTGTCTTTGCTTCCATACATCTCAAACTTATTTTATCATTTTTCCTGTAACTTCTTATTTGACTTATTGGTTGTTGCTATGGTTTGGATGTGGTTTGAGTGCCCATGCCAAGGGCTCGTGTGTTGGAAGTATGGTCCCTAATGTGGCAGTGCTGAGATGGGCGTAGTAGGAGGTCATTGGATACCTGACCCTCCAATGGGAATACAGATTTCCTGAGCACATTTTCTCAAGACTGAGTTATACAGTCCTTGAGCCTAGGGGCTGGGAATGCAGCTCAGTGGTAGAGTGCTTGCCTGGCATGCTTCAGCCCTTGGCACCACCAGAAAGCCCCCCAAAACAAAAACAGCCACAATCTGAGCCTGGAATTGCTTTCTAGCTTTCAGTTTTGTAATGAGGTCTTTCCTCTCACTTGCTTTCCTGCTGGTTCTAACAGGGTTGGCTGTGAGATCCTTGCCAGAGCTGAGCTGTGCCTTTGAAGCTTCAGAAAGGAGCTATGTAAAACCTCTTTATAAAGTTTATTTCCTCAGGTATTGTTATATTAACAAAAGCCAGATTAATACAATCATATAAGAGTATGTTGGGCTGGGGATATAGCTTGGTTGGTAGAGTACTTGCCTTGCAAGCACGAGGCCCTGGGTTCTGTCCCCAGCACCGCGGGTGGGGCAGGGGAAGAAAGAGAGAGAGAGAGAAAGAGAGAAAGAAAGGGGCTGGGATTGTGGCTCAGTGGTAGAGTGCTCACCTAGCATGTGTGAGGCACTGGGTTCGATTCTCAGCACCACATACAATATAAATAAGGATATCTTGTCCACCTACAACTAAAAACATTACAAAGAAAAAAAAGAAAAAAAGTTGTTTCTAGACTTGGATGAATTTTTCAGTTTTCCTTCTGTTATTGATTTCTCACTTTGTTCATATACTTAAAGTTTTTTGAAATTTGCTTTGGGTTCAACATGGAATCCACCCTGGAGAATCTCAGCATGTGATCTAGCAGAAGGTACGTTCTGCCGTTGTGCTGGAGTCATGCTGTGTGTGCCTCTCGGGTCCTCTTTATCATGTTGTTCTGGTTCTCTGTCTTCACTGATGGTCTGTCTGCAGGTTCTATCCATTATTGACGGGGAGACTGAAGCCTTACCGTGGACCTGTTTCTTCAAGTCTGTTAGCTTTTCCTTACTATATTTTGGGTTGTTTTGGGATGTGCATGTGTTTCTTCGGTCCTCCTATGAATTGTCCTTTTATCCCAAATGCTCTTTTTGTCTTCAGTAAAAACTTTTGTCCTTAAGTCTGTTTTGTCTGTTATAAATAGTTACTTCATCTGTCCTTTGGTTACTGCTTACATTATTTATTTTTTTCATTCTTGTGCTTTAAAAAATGTACTTGTGTTTTTGAATCTGAAGTATGCATCCTCATGATACATAGTTAGCTTATGGGTTTTGTTTAGCCTTCCAGCATCTACACTGGGGAGTATTAATGCTTGCATTCTATGTCTTCACTAATAAGGGATGATTTACGCCTGCCATGTGACTGTTTTTGCTGTATGTACTATTTCTGTTCCCTGTTCCTTCATTAGTACTTTTTAATATTAAACATATTTTCTACTATGCCTTTAATTCCCTTGTCATTCTTGTTAGTTTGTTTGAATCTCTAGGTGGTTGTCCTTGGGATTATACTTAACGTCTTACTTTAGAGTTCTTACTGAAACCAACTTAATTTCAACAGCATATAGAAGCTCTTTTGCTGTGTAGCTCCTTTCTACTTCCACCTCCTTTCTACTTCCACCTCCTTAGTGCTGTTATTATCATACAAATGATGTCTTTATACACTATGCCTATAAACACAAATTTATAATTATTCCTTTATCCAGTTTTCTTTGAAATATAATAGGAAGGAGCATAAAGTTAAAAGAAAAGTACATATGTGCTTGCTGTCTTTTATGTTATGTGGTTACCATTGCTGGTGTTCTTTATTTGTCCATATGTGTTTGAGCTTCTGTCTACTAATATGCTTTTATTTCAACCTGAGGTTCTCCCTGAGTGTATTTTGGTAGGGCTGTTCTGCTAACAGCAAGTTCTCAGGTTTTGTTTATTTGGAAATATTTTAAATTCTCCCCAATTTTCAAAGGATGCTTGTTGCTTTTCAGATGGTTCATAACTTAAATGGTTTGACCTAAAATTTTTTGACTTCACAATAAGTCTATGAGGATGTAGCCCCATTGTCATTCAAGCATCTGGGCTTGGGATGATCTGCCTGAGTTCTCACCCTTCTGATGAGTTGATCAGGTATTGAGTGCATTGTCACAGGTTCTAGCTCATGCTGGGTCTGTTGAAACACAACCCCCTGTAGGTCAGGAACGTCTGTAGATAGAAGTCTCGGTTAGTAGTCCCTTCCTGTTATTGTGACATGCCACTGCCTTCTGCCTTCCAGGACTTCTCATGGGGAATCAGCTGTCGATCTTTTTAAAGGTGGCTTCTATGATAATTTGCTTTGTGTTGCTTTCAAGATCCTCTTTTGGTGGTTTGATCTTGATGTGTTTGGGGGAGCTCTCTGCGTTTGTGGAGCTTCGCGTGTGTGGCTTGTTTTTCATAAGGACTGAGGAGCTTTTGGGCATCATCATTTCTGCCCCTGCTCTCTGTCTGTGCTCCTCTTTCTTTTTATAGAACGCCCATCATGTGGAGTGGCGTGCTTGATGGCTTCTCACCATCGAGATGCTCATTTTCTCAGGTCTTTTTCCCATACTGTTCCTCACACTGAACTGGTTCAGTTGACCTTGATCTAGTCCATTTTTGTTGCTGTAACAGAATATCTGAGCCTGAGTAATTTACAAAATGGAGTTTATTTTGGCTCAGGGTTCAGGAGGCTGGGAAGTCCAAGAGCATGGTGGGGTCATCCAAGGAGGGTATCATAACAATGGAAGATGAAAAAGGCAGGGAGGTAACTAGTCCAGTTCTGCTAGAGTAAAGAACTCCCTCCTACGAGAGAGGTGTTCTTCCTTCTTGATCGCCTGCTCACTTGGTAAAGCTTCCGCCTCCCACCAGCACTGCCACAGTGGCAGTCAGACTGCAGCATGACTCAGAAGGGGACAGACCCTACTTAGACCCCAGTACCCGTCTTCAGGCCGCTCGCTGTTCTACCTGTCCTTATCTGCTGTTGAGCCTCTTAGTGCACTTCTCATTTCATTTGTTGTACTTTTCAACTCTATAATTAAGAAAGTAGTTTCTGTTCCTTTATTAAGACTTTTGGGTCTCATTCTTTTACTTCTTTACACATGGTTTCCTTTAGTTCTTTAAATATATTTAAAGGGCTGGGGATATAGCTCAGTTGGTACAGTGCTTGCCCTGCAAGCACAAGGCCCTGGGTTCAGTCCCCAGCACCACAAAGGGCGGCGGGGGAAAATACACACACACACACACACACACACACACACACACACACACACACACACAGCCGTATGGTAAGCCCAGTGTCTGGGCATCCTCAATGATGGTTTTTATTCTTTTTTCCTCTATATGTGAGCCATACTACCTCCTTTCTTTGTTTGTGTCAGCTTTTGGTTGAAAACTGGGTATGTAAGATAGTTTATTGTCAGCTCTGAAAACCAGATTCTCCCTGTTCCCTTAGGGTTTGCTGCTGCTGCTGCTGTTTTCTGTTTACTTATTTCCCTGAGCTGATTCTGCCAACTCTGGGGTGTGGCCACTGAAACCTGTGCGTGGTTAGCCTGGTGTTCAGCCGATGATTGGACAGAGATTTCCTTAGAAGCCTGGAAACCAGTAAATCTCCCATTTGCTCAGTGGCTCTCGGTATTGGGACACTCTTTCAAAAATTCAGGCAGTTACAACTCTACATTGGCCTTCAGTTCTTGCTTTCTTAGCATCATCGTTAGTCAGAATGAGCACTCATAACCTTCTCAGTCTTTCCTGAACGCCTGCGTAGTCGTGGATAGCCACACGAGGATGTCCACGTGTGGCTATCCACGTGGAGGGTGGAAAGGAGGGTATCCTTTCCGTATGTCTGGCTTTTAGCGGCCCAGGAGTGTGTTAGATTTTTCTGGGCATCATATTCCCATCTTTGACCAACTGCTTCTTTGACTTAAATATTGTACTGCTTCACACAGGTACAGTGTTAAACAAGTGCTGATTATTTTTGACACTGTCCCCAGGGAAAAGTCTGTTTACACTGGGAGAGGTCTCAGTAAAAGTGTCAAACAAAGATAAGCTCTATGAGAGGCACTCTTCGGTAGAACTTCCAAATAGGCTAGATGATGGCAGTTCTCTGAAAATGGGGCTTTGAAGGAAGGAGCTCCAGCCCTGTCCTGTCCCCTCCTGTGATCGCTGACTGCTGTTCGCAGGTGCCCCTGGAGCAGGTGAGAGGAGCCGAGTCCAGGACATGTTAAAGCACCACAGCTCTCACTCTGTTTACCAGGACTCAGCTGTTTCTCTTGAATAAGAACCACAAGCGCTCTGTGCACTGCAGGCCTTTTATTAATTCCCAAGAGCACCGAAGAAGGTTATTTCGACAGCTTTTGCCAGCGTTCTGATCGCATTTATGAAGGAGAGGGTTTCAGGAAGTCCTTTGTTTTTCCTGATGATGTCACTCAGTTATGCTTTCAGGAAATTTAGATAATAATTTTAAATGGCTTTTTTATTTACACATGTTGTTAACCATTCCTTATACTCTGCATTCCTTTGTGTCGCTTCAGATGTCCATCTGTTGTTTTCCTTATGCCTGAAGGGCTTAGTGATTCCTGTGGCGCAGGTCTGCAGGTGATGAGTTCTTTCTGTTTTGGTATGACTGACAAGGTCTTTATTTCATCTTTGTATCTCTGTTTATGAGACATATGGTCTGTAGTTTTTTTTTTTTTTTTTTGGTACTGAGGATTGAACCCAGGGGTGTTTAACCACTGAGCCACATCCCAAGCCCTTTTATATGTATATATATATTTTTTTTTTTTATTTTTTTTAGTTGTAAATGAACATAATACCTTTATTTATTTGTATGCAGTGCTGAGGATTGAACCCAGTGCCTCACACATGCTAGGCTGGTGCTCTACCATTGAGCTAGATTCCCAGCCCCCTTTTTTATATTTTACTTAGAGATATCACTAAGTTGGTGAGCCTGGCTTTGAACTCACAATCCTCCTGCCTTAACCTCCCAAGCTGCTGGGATAACAGGCATGCGCCACCATGCCCTGCTGTAGTTTTCTTGTAATATATTTGTCTTATTGTGTTGTCAGTGCAATACTGGCCTCCTAAATTAGAGTTGGCACTTTGCTTTTTCTTTTGTTTTCTGAAAGTGATTGTGAGGAATTAGTATAATTTCTTATATAGAGATAAATGTACATCAATACAGGTGTAATTATTCACGTCTATAAATATTTACCTATAATACATAACTATCATTATGTTTAATACTATCAGTAGAGAATTTAGCAGTTAAGCCATTCTCACCTGGAGTTTTCTTTGTTAGGAAGTTTATAAATATAAATACATCTTTAGTAAATAGTCAGGCTGTCCTTTTCTAATGAATACTTTCTTAATATCATTTAATTTCTGCAGGTCTGTAGTGATATACCTCTTTCATTCCTAGTATTCCTGGTATTGGTAATTTGCCTTTTCTTACTGTTCAGTTTAGCTAGAAGCTTATCCATATTTAAAAAACATTTTCAAAGAATTGCCTTTTGGTTTTAGGATTTTTCTCTGTTGTTTTTCTGTTCTCCCGCACACACACTTTTTGATTCTGCTTGTTATTGTTTTCATTTTAAAGCTCACTTTGAGTTGAGTTTGTTGTTGACTCTTGTACTTGGTGGTGCTGTGGACTGAACCCAGAGTCTGTGCATTTGAGGCAAGCACTCTACCTCTGAGCTGGTTCCACGAGCTAAGCTCTATTATTCTGGTTTTGGTTCTTGTTTCTTTTTTTCCCTTGTATGGGGGATTGACCCCAGGGTCACTCTCCCCTGAGGTGTTTCCTCAGCTCTTTTTGTTTTTGTGTGTGTGTGGGGGGGGGAGGGTCTTGCTAAGTTATGGAGGCTGACCTCAAACTTGCGATCCTTCTACCCCAGCCTCAGGTTGCTGGTCTTTCAGGCATGTCCCACTGTACCCAGCTTTTTTATTGTTTTGAGACTTTTGTGATATAAGCATCATTTTATTCCAAGCAGTGTTTTCTAGCAGCATCCCTAAAATTTTGGTGTATGTATTTGTTTTCATTCCAAGTATTTCCTAATTTCCCTTTGACCCATGATTTATTTAGATTAGAAATTAATTTCTAGTTATTTGGAGATTTGCCAGTTATCTTTTTGTTGTCAATTTCTAATTCAATTCTGTTGTCATCATAGAATATACTTGTATGATTTCTATTCTTTCAGGGTCTCTTAGGCTCAGTATGTGGTGTGTTGTGTATAACACTCTGTTTCTTTGATGAGAACATCGTGTATCATCTTGTTACATGGAATGTCCTAGCAGTGCCAGTTAGGTCAAGTGGGTTAATAACATTCAGGTCTCTTCTATTCTTGCTGATTTTCTGTTTGCTTATTCTGTTACTGATAGAGAAATACTCAGGTATCCAAGAGTAATTGTGGGATGTTTTATTTCTTTTTTAGTTCTACCAACTTTTCCTTCATGCATGTATAAGCATTTCTTTTAGGTGCATACTGATGATTATTATATCTTGTTGAGTTGCTTCTTTTATCATCATTTCTCTCCAGAGCTGTTCTTTGTTCTGAAATCTACTTCACATATACCAGTTTAAGTTGTCTTTTTGCTTGTGTTTGCACAGAACTTTGTCCCATCTTTTCACTTTCAACTGTGTCAGTATATTAACAGGAGTTGCTTGTAATGGGATACAAGTAAGTATTTGTAAACGTGTCATTTCACAGTCTATTTTTTAAACTGGTTTATTTAGGCCATTTACATTTAATATAATAAGATAGATAGTTGGATTTAATCCTGATTTAAAAAAAAATTTATGCTCGTTCCCTCTGTTTTTTTTCCTTGTTCTGTATTTTCTGCCATCATTTGGATTGTTTGAATGTTTTTAATACACCTTTTAATTTGCTGGTTAGATATTTTGCTACTTTTCTGTATTTTAGTGTTTACTTTGGTGATTACAGTGTAGTACTTTAGTTTTCACAGGCTGCCTCAATAAAATGTTAGAAGCCTTATAAATATGTAGGTCCCTTTTTCTTCTTTGTGTTATAGTTGTCATTTGCATTTCATTTATATGCATTAAAAATCCTATCCTGCATTGTCTACTAATGAGTACATTTTCTGTTGCTATGACAAAATATCCAAGGCTGGGTAATTTATAAACAACGTAGTTTGTAGTTTTGAAGGCTGAAAGTCTCAGAAGCATGATACCAGATGCAGTGATGGACCCGTGGCTGTGTCAGGTCATAGCAGTTGGCATAATGGTGGGAGCATGTGCACGGGGAAGAGATCACAAGGCAAGACCGGAAACCAGGCGGCTCCCAGCGGGGGAGTCTTTTCCCTTTATGATAGTCTCTCTCTCAGGAACTCACTGTAATCCCATGAGAACTGCATTAATTCCTTCTGAGAGGAGCACCCCCCCAGTGACCTAACCACTTCCTGCCAGGCCCCACCTCTGAAAAGTCCCCGTAACTCCATATCACACTGGGGCAAACTTCCAACACTTGGACCTTTGGGGACATAACTACATCCAAATTACAGCCTAAACAGTGTTTTGGGGTTTTTTTTTGTTTTGTTTTTGTTTTTGTTTTTGTTTTTTTGCATTTTCTAGTCACACATAATTTAAGGAATTTAAGAGGAGAAGATTCGTGCTTTATTTTGCCTTGTAATTAGCTTTTGCTACTCCTTCATTCCTGAAGTTCCCAGTTCAGGTAGTATTATTTTCCTTAAGTCTTCAGAACTTCCTGTATCAGTTTTTTTGGTTCTTTTTGCAGGATTTCTGGCAATAAAATTCTCTTTGGTTCCATCTTTTTTTTTTTTTTTTTTTTTTTTTGTACCAGGGATTGAACATAGGGGCACCTGACCTTACTAAGCCCCATCTCCAGCCCTTTTTGTTTTGAAACAGAGTTTTGTTTAGTTTCTGAGGCTGGCCTCCAACTTGTGATCCTCCCACATCACTGGGATTACAAATGTGTACCACTGTGCCCAGCTGGTTCCATCATTTGTGTCATTATCTTGTCCTACCTGAGAGAGATTTTTGTTGAACATAGAATTCTGAGTTGACTGCTTTTTATTTCATCTCCTTCACAGTGTTGTTTTACCTTCTTCTGACCTCTGTCATTTCTAAAAGGAAATTTTGATATTTGAATCATTATTTTTCTATATGTAATGTTTTGCTTTTCTGCTTTTGAGAGTTGTTTCTTCATTTTTATGTATAGATGTGATTTTCCTCCCATTTTTCCCTTTTGTGTTTCATTGAGCTTCTTGAGTCTATGAATGAATTAGGAAGTTTTCCGCTATTATATCTTAGCATATTTTTCTGGTACCAGTCTCATTTTTCTGAGACTCTAATGTTACAAATGTTGGTCTTTTTAATATTATTTTTATATTGATTTTTAAATGTGGTCCCTGAGGCTCTGCTCATTTCTTAAAATTCTTCAGATTGGATGATTTCTGGTAAACTCTCAAGTTTAGTAACTTTTCTCTGCCATCTCTGTTTAGCTGTTTAGATAATCCATTCAGTTTTTAACTTTTAGATACTGTATCTTTTATTTCTAAAATTTGTATTTGGTTCTTGATTCCAGTTCCCATTTCTCTGCTAAGAACTTCTTTTCATTTGTTTTAAGAGTTTGTGTTTTTTAAATGTCCTGAAACATGATTGTAATAATGTCTGGATTTCTCAAGGTTTTCCGTTCATTTATCATTTTTTCCCTTGAAAATTGGTCATGTATTTTTGGTTCTCTGTATGTTGAGTAGTTTTGGACTGTTTCCTAGACATCTTGAACATCATGAGAGAATCTGGACTCTTGCGCAGTCTGCTGACGATTACCAGTTTGTTTTGCTTGAGCATGCTGTCAGCCCGGTGGGCTCAGGCCGCATGCTCTGTCTTCCGGTTGTTTGCAGTGGTGTCGGTGCCCTGTTCAAAGCCTGTGTTAGGTTCAAGGCCAGCACTCCTCTAGTAACTGTGTGGCTGGAGGGATGCTTCATGTCGGAGTCCCTGTCCCTGTGAATGTGCAGGTCAGAGGTGAACTGGGAGTTGAGTTGGTTAAAACAGAGGATTTTAGGGTATTCTTTTCTTCAGCTGTTCCCACTTTTTAATTCCCCTCTGTGATCTCTATTCCCAAGAGCCCATTTTTTCTGCTTTATGGTGACCAAAACAGATTCCTCTTAGAGTTCTTGATGCCAGCACTGCCACTAGTTCCATGTGACTGGGACTGTCTTTGGGACAACATGATGATGAAGTGATAAAAAGTGATAAAAATGAAGCGATAAAAAAGAGCCCCCACTTCCTTTATAGTGCAGTACCTTTCTCTGGTTGCTTTGTCTTGGAGAACAAGTTTTCAAACCACTGGATTTTTGTGACCGCCCCACCTTTACTATTGCCAGTAGACTAAAAAAATAACACAGAAGAGGGATTTTCTTCAGTTCTGGCTTTTGAGAGATCCTTTTTCTGTTACTCTGACCAAAAATGAGGCCCTTTCTCACGTTTTTTCGGTGCGTTTCGTTGTGTATTTCTGTAGTGGAGCTGCCCTCAGGTCTAATATGAGGGGAAAGAGAAGCTCCGTCCCCATGAAGCTCACCTCAGTAAGAGATCTTCTTCATGTTCAGGCTCCTCCCCGTCTTCCTCCCATTTTTAATTTTTCCAGAGCCCCCAGTTAGTCGTTTTGTATGTTTTGTCACAAGTTTGGCTGTTAGCACTGAGGGAGATGGATACTTGTGGACTTAGGACATTCCGGCCTGTGCCAGATGTGCTGGGACGTTTTCACACTGAGAGCTGGGAGGAGAGTGATAAGAATCAGTTTATTAAATGAAATTGGTGTTCTTTTAAAATATTGTTGCTGGTTTATGTGCTTTTGTTCTGGGTAAGCACTAGCCCATGGAGGGTTTCCCCTTCATCTGTCGGGTTCTGATGCTAATGTGCCTGGTCAGCTTCTGTGCTCCGTGAACACGAGACTCTGTAGGAGGGTCAGGCCTGGGCCTGAGATCTGTTCATAAGGAGAAACTGGATAGAGGCGCTTTAAAAAAAATGTAGTTGTAGATGGACTGCATGTCTTTATTTTGTTTATTTTTATGTGGTGCCTTGCACGTGCTGGGCAAGTGCTCTGCAGTCCCAGCCCCTGGACAGAGGCTCTTCTGGCCTGTTGGAGGGTGAGCTGATGGCTTCCCATTTTGAAACCAAGCAGCCATGATGACCTCTGGTTCACCTTCAGAGCAGTCTTACCTTGTCTTGAAGAAGAATGCGTATTCTCAGCTGAATAGTTAGATGTTCTCATCTGGTTAAATCTGTGAAGTCTGACAACCTTCTTTTTGACATTTTTCCATGCCCTTTAGTTCAGACTGGGAATACGCCTGCAGAGGGCTGGTAAGATCCATGTTCACTCCTACCCTGATCTCCTTGTCAGAGTCCATCTGCTGCATGTATGGTGGTCTCTCCAAAAGCCCCCCACACACAACATGGGGAGATTCCAAATTTTCCAGATTGTTAGGTTCTGATTCCTTTTTGCTTAACAATTTTGTCTTTCTTTCCTCTTGTATATTAATCAGTCAGGAGGAACCAAGCTGTTATACACACTTGATCCCAAGGTGGTGCTATTGGGAGGTAGCTGAGTCTTTAAAGGGTGGTGCTACCTGGGAGACCTTTAGGTCTTTGGGGTGCACCTTCGAAGGGCAATTGTGGGAGCTCAGCCACCTTCTTGTTCTCTCTGTTCTGGCTCAGGATATACGTGGGTTTGCTCCATCACATACCCCTGGTGTAATGTGCTGCCTTGCCACAAGTCCACAGTAGTTGGGCCTATTGGTTATGGGCTGAAACCTCCAAAATGAGCCAAAATAAACCTTTTCCACTTATAATTTGATAATCTCAAGTATTTCATCATAGAGACAGCTGACTAGAAGCCGGCAGCTTCTACTCATTGTGCTGTCCTTTCCACGTTTGTAGCCATTTGATACCATAGTACCCTACTTCCTGGTGCCTCTGTCTGCTTTAGTCAGCTCAGGCTGCTGTAACAGAAAAGCGTATACTGGGTATTCCTTACACGACAGGAATTTGTTTCTCACAGTTCTGAAAACAGGGATATTCACTGCCAAGTTGACAGCCGATATGGTCCTGTCAAGGGCCTTTGTCTTGTGTGCATGCAGCTGCTCCTGGCTGTGTCTTGTCTCATGAGGGCACTGATCCCATTCACGAGGGCAGTGCTCCTGTCATCTGATTACCTCCTGACACCTTACTGCCATGTGTCATACAGTGGGTATTAAGGCTTTAACATATGCCAGTTCTTACAAATGGGTAACTTCAATCTTATAAACATAATATGGTAAGTGATAACAGTTCAGAACTGAAGTACTTTAAATATTATATTCCTGTCTTAACTGCTTTACAGGAGTTTGGTTTTTTCCCTCCATATTTTTAATGTGAATATTCAGACATGAAAATAGCACATTAAACATTGATATTCTTCCCATGTAAATTCAGTAGTCACTGACATTGTGCTGTGCTCACCATTTCCCCTCGGATGTGTGCGTGTGTGTGTGTTTTTATGTATGTAGACATGCACACTGCCTCTTTGGCTAAACCATTTGAAGGTTGTGCTATGGACTCCTTAAAACACCAGCATGCTTCTGCTTTATGAATAAGACTGTCTCTTATCACTAATACCATTAGGAAACCTAATCAAATTAAAAAGTTTTTTGTTAATGTCATCTGTTTATTGAGGTTTATCCAGTGGTCCCCAACTATCTTTTGTAATTTCTTTACACCAAATTCCAGTTGAGGTTTGTGTTTTGCCTCATTTAGATATAGGCCCCATGGTTTTCAGCTGGGAATAATTTTGTTCTCCAGAGGATATGACAGTGTCTGAAGAATTTAACTTGTTCCTTTATTCTTTGTGTTGCCTGTAAGTGGTAAGTTAGGTTTAGAAACTTTTTATTAGATGCAAGTTAAACATTTTGGGTAGGAATGCTTCATATGTTGTGTATGTTTCATATTGCAAATCATGAGGACGCTGTTTGGCCACTCGGTTATGGTAATGAATGTCATTACCTTGATATCAACAGTGCGATTTCTTTGTGGCAATTCAGAATATTTGGGTGATCTCAACATTTTGAATACTGTTTTCCATGGCTTTAGCAAATCTGATGATCCTTATCTGAATCAGTTACAGGATAGTAAAAGAGTAATTTCTCAAAATAATCTCGTTTTCTTCCTTTTTTATGCTTTTATTCCTGGGTAAGAGTCTTCCCTTTTCATCTCCCTTTATCCCTCACCCTTTTCCTGGTGCTGGGGATCGAGCCCAAGGCCACACACATGCTTGGCAAGTGTTCTGCCACTGAGCTGCACCTCCAGCCGCATTATCCCCTTTTTTCGTATAATTAGTAAGGATTCGTGAATTGTATTTGAGTGCTTTCTTGCTCTCTCGTATAGCTGAGGTGTCCCAGGCTCGCTTTTGATTTCTCTGGCCCGTGTTTGGAACTAGGCATTTCTCCATGCAGTCCTGCCTGGTTCCTTCAGTTGGAGTGGTATTTAGAACTGAGTTCTGTGCACTTGGTGTGCTCATTGTTACTGGGTTGTCTTCTAGCCCTTTCAGTCAAAGAGCTGCATTATGTCATGAGTTCATACTGAGGTTTTCAATTCAGGATTGACAAGAATTGTCCCTCTTCAGTTTATATATTTTTCTCTTTCATAAAAAAATCTTGCTTCCTAGTAACATAATTCGTTATTTGCTTTTATTATAAAAAAAAAAATATTTCAGAATTATCATTTGTATTCTAGGTGAATTCTTAGTATTTTAGCTTACTGAGTGAAGTTTAAGATAATTCTGTAGGGTTTTTTTCCTTTAGAATTGATTGTGCTAAAGTCAGAGTATTATGTTCAAAATGAACTTGAAATAATTACTTTGTGTTACATTATCCACTTGTACAGGTAGATTTGTTTATTTGATTTATTTCTATGCTCCATTTTAGGGTTTGCTTCCCCCTTGCCCTTTTTTGGTTTGCTTTTGTGTTTTGAATATGCAAGATCATTTTTCAAAAGTCAAATCTGAAAAAAAAAAAAATATATATATATATACTCAAAAGTCTTACTTTTATCTCTCTGTCCCTTCTACTCCATAACTCCTGTAGACTACCACGTTTCATTAGTTTCTGTGTTTTCTTTCCAGTGTATAGGTGTCTGGTTTTGTGTTTTTAAATAATCAAGTGCCTGTGTCCTTATTTATCCTAGTTTCTTAAACAAAAGGTCCCGCTGTGCCTGTCCTGCTCTACTTGCTGTCTATCTGGAAATGACTTTATAGTTGTGTTGTTCTTCATTGGGTGAATGTACCATAGTACATTTAGCTATTTCTAAGGAAAAGTGAGGGTGTAGGAAATAACCTTTTCTGTTTCATATTTGTAGAAGCGTGTCTTGATGATAGAATCCTGAAAATGGCTTTGCTAGGACTCGGGTTACTGGATAAGTGGCTTCATGAGACACTGCCACCGTGGGTGTGTTGCTTCTCTACAACTAGCCAGTGGTGTCTTCTCAGACTCGTGGGTTTTACCTCTTACAGAGCAGAAAAAGTCGGGTTTGCTTGCCTTTCTCTTACAAATAAGGTCAGTTGCAGACTAAGTTCTCTTCTACCCTTAAAAACTCTAATGGCAGAGAAAACTCGGTGATGACATTTTAATCCCCACATCCCTGTTTTATTTTAGCAGTTAATTGCTTCTGGTTAAGGGAATGTATGTGTGTGTGTGTATCTTAGAGCACATTGTTTGTGCACGAAGACGGAGTGTCTCCTTCCAGGGTGGTAAATCCCGTTAACTCTGAGGGGTGGGAAGCTCCCCTCATGTTCGTGGTCTTCACGCTCCAGTCTCGGGGCGGCGCTTTACCCATGTTCTCTTCCTCCCTGCTTTAGTCTTCAGAATTGTTTGAAACAAATTTGTCCTTCGTCATGGTCTCTGCATATGTTCCAGTTCCCCCTCCAGCTGTGGTACTTTGGTCTCTGGTGCTTCCCCTTCCAGCTGTTGTGGCCCGAGTCCCAACCTCACGTTGTTGCTGTATCTGTGCACCGCCAGCCCTCCTCTCCCTTTGAACGAGACCCAAAATTAAATCACGGTTTCTCAAAGAGGAACCAAAAGGAAGAAAACAGTTACAATCCCACTCTATCTTGAAGATCATTTTTTCTTATCAAAATGTCAAAATGATAACTGGGCACGGTGGCACACACCTGTAATCCCAGCGACTCGGAAGGCTGAGGCAGGAGGATCAGGAGTTCAAAGCCAGCCTTGGCAAAATCAAGATGCTAAGCAACTCGGTGAGACCCTGTCCCTAAGTAAAATAAAAAATAGGGCCGGGGATGTGACTCAGTTGTAGAGTGCCCCTGAGTTCAATCCCTGGTGCCCTAAATAAATAAGTAAATGTCCACATGAGCTTTTGGTGAAATGCTTTCAATTATTTAGCAAAAATACTTAAGGTTATGTGCTATTTAGATCTGAAAAGCAAGCCTTACTTGGCTCTTCCATGTAAAATCTATTTGTCAGAGTGGAAGAAGTGTTACAGGTTTACAAGGGAAGACAGTAGAGGAGTGTGACCAAGAGGACCCTGAGAAGAAGGTGGTTTCAGGCAGGTTTCTGAGAAGTAGTGAAGGTGGCGTGGTAGAGAAAAGAGGGTATTTTCTGGAATAAGATCGTGTGCTTTTTTAAAAAAATTAGATTGCTTTATCAGTCTTTTGTTTCTCATGTGTTAACCATGGAAGAAAACCAAATTCAGTTGATTTCCTACAACTTAAAAGCAATTTGAGGAATAAAGGAAGAATGTTGCCTTTCTTTAAAATCAAAGTATGGGATTTGGTGAGCAGATTCCTTGACAAAGTGCTCTCAGATGCACAGGAAGTGAATGGCAGTCATAGAATTGTTCTTTTTTAAATAAGGAAGGGACTTTGTGCTAAATTCTTAGAATGTCAGGTTCTGTCAGAAAGTATGAAAAGAAAAAAATACTTAGCTTGTGTATTTTTACAAACGTGTTAAAAGATTTTTTTATTTCAACAGTATCTGCCAGTTTATTTTTAGTTACTCAACAAACCCTTGTTTAGGTACTCAACGAACACTTGTGGTTATCATCTACCACTTATTATTCTGTGCTTTACAAATATTAACTTATTCAGTCTTCATTTTTTAATGAGAGAATAGTTTAAATACATTTGCTAAATGCACATTTTAAAATGTATTCTTTTCAGTTGAACATGACAGCGGGATGTATTTGACATATCACATGTATGCCATGGAGTATGACTTCCCATTCTTGAGGCTGTACATGATGGGGAGTTACGCTGGTCGTGTGTTCATAGGAAAGTGATGTCCATTTCATTCTACTGTCTTTTCTATTCCCTTCCCCCTTCCGTTCCCTCCACTCTGCCCTGTCCAGTCTGGTGAACCTTCCCTTTCCCCTCCCCCTCCCCCATACCTGCCCGTTGTGAGTTGGCATCTGCATATTAGAGAGAACATTCAGCCTTTGTTTTGGGGGGTTTGGCTTATTTCACTTAGCATGATGGTCTCCAGTTCCATCCATTTACCTGCAAATTGCCATAATTTCATTCTTACTAATGTTTGAGTAATATTCCATTGTGTGTCTATATCACATTTTCTTCATCCCTTCATCTGTTGAAGGGCACCCACGCTGCTTCCATAGTTTAGCTATCGTGAATTGAGCTGCTATAACATTGATGTGGCTGTGTCACTGTTGTATGCTGATTTTAAGTCCTTTGGATATATCCCAAGGAGTGGGATAGCTGGGTCAAATGGTGGGTCCATTCCAGGTTTTCTGAGGAATCCCCACACTGCTTTCCAGAGTGTCTGCACCAATTTGCAGTCCTACCAGCAATGTGTGAGTGTGCCTTTTCCCCACATCCTTGCCAACAACTATTGTTACCTGTATTCTTGATAATTGCCATGCTGACTGGAAGTAGATGAAATCTCAATGTAGTTTTGTTTTAAAATGTTTTTTAGTTGCAGCTGGACACAGTATCTTTGTTTATTTTTTTATGTGGTGCTGAGGGTTGAATCCAGTGCCCCACATGTGCGCATGTGCAAGGCTTTGCCCCAGCCCCTCTCAGTGTAGTTTTGACTTGCATTTCTCTACTTGCTAGTGATGTTGAACATTTTTTCATGTATTTGTTGACTGATGGTATTTCTTATTCTGTGAAGTGTCTGTGATGTTCCTTCGCCCATTTATTGATTGGAATATTATTATTATTTTTTTTAGTGTTAAGTTTCTTGAGTTATTTGTGTATCTTGGAGATTAGCAGTCTATCTGAGGTACAGGTGGCAAAGACTTTTTCCCATTTGACAGGCTCGCTCTTCATGTTCTTGATTGTTTCCTTTGCTGTGAAGAAACTTTTTAGTTTGATGACATCCCATTTATTGGTTCTTGATTTTAATTCTGGAGCTTCAGGAGTCTTGTTGAGGAACTCGATTCCTAAGCCGACATGATAGAGATTTGGGCCTCCTTTTTCTTCTAGAAGACATAGGGTCTCTGGTCTAATGCCTAGGTCCTTGATCCACTTTGAGTCTTGTGTAGGGAAAGTTATAGGGATCTATTTTCTTTTTCTTACATAAGGATTTCTGGTTTTCCCAGCACCATTTGTTGAAGAGACTATCTTTTCTCCAATGTATATTTATGGCACCTTTGTCTAGTATGAGATAGCTGTATTTTTGTGGGTTCGCCTCTGTGTCTTCTGTTCTGTACCATTGATCTACACGTCTGTTTTGGTGCCAATACCATGCCGTTTTTGTTTTCTCTAGCTCGGTAGTATAATTTAAGGTCTAGTATTGCGATGCCTCCTGCTTCACTTTTCTTGCTGAGGATTGCTTTGGCTATTCTGGGCCTCTTTATTTTCCCAAATGAATTTCATGACTGCTTTTTCTATTTTTATGAAGAATGTCATTGGAACCTTAATAGGAATTGCTTTAAATCTGTATAACACTTCTGGTAGTATGGCCATTTTGACAATATTAACTCTGCCTATCTAAGAATGTGGGATATCTTTCCATCTTCTAAGGTCTTCATTTTTTTTCTTTAGCATTCTATAATTTTCAATGGAGAGGTCTTTCACCTCTCTTGTTAGATTGATTCCCAAATATTTAAAAAAAATTTTGGGGAGGGGGCTATTGTGAATGGGATAGTTTTCCTAATTTCTCTTTCAGTAAGATTCATTACTGATGTATAGGAATGCAATTGATTTATGGGTGCTAATTTTTGTATCCTGCTTCTATGAATTCTGTAAGTTTTCTAGTGGAGTTTTTTGGATCTTCCAAATATAGAATCATGTTGTTGGCAAGTAGTGATAGTTGAATTCTTCTTTTCTTATTCATATTCCTTTAATTCCAGTTGCTTTGGCTAGAGTTTCCAGGAGTATGTTGAATAGAAGTGGTGAAAGAGGGCATCCCTGTCTTGTTCCAGTTTTTAGAAGAAATTCAGTGCATATTTTTCCAGTTATTATTTAACAGAAGTATAGTACGCAGCAAACATACTTATCTTAGTAACTTATTTAGTACAGTGTGAAACTCCTCTGTTGTGTGTCAACCCCAAGTCCCATGCAGGCAGACCACTCACTCACACAGACGTGGAGCTTTTAGCCATGTAGTGAAGAGTCTCCACTAGTGTTTCACTAGAATAACCTGTACTGCAAAGATGTAAGCATTTTAATGACCGACCTTCTATAGGCAGGTAGTCCTTATGTTTATGATACCGGACCCTTGACAGAAGTAAAATGAACTCCGCTGATTCTGTAAGGACTTGTTGTCTTTCTTTTGCAGAATGAGTGGGGAGCTTTGGGTGCGTGTAGATGTGCATGTGCACTTGGAGTGGTGACCGTCCTGAGTAGCATCAGTGAACCATCTGTTCTTCTCATGGACTTCTTAAGCCCAGTGCAGACAGGGAGGTGGAATAAAGTTCCTTCCCATCTGGAAGGGAAGTGCTTCTACTTCTTCTGACGTGTTTTCCGCCTTTCTCATGAGGTCATTTTCTGTTGGGTTTCTCTAGATGAGGCCTCTTGATGGATTTCAGGCACATGCAACTGTGCCCAGCTTGGGACCTCTTTAAGTTGTTTGAATTTTAGGTACTTTGATGTAGAGTTGTCGTTGTTTGCCTTTGCGTTGAGATTCTTTCAAAAACAACAAAAATTCTAAGTTGTGCCTGTGGTACCTGTGATGCATGAGGGCAGGTAGTTCTCCAGACTGCTCAGGTGGACCTGAAACTTTGTTCAGATAGATAGCTGGCTGAGTACCTGCTTCCTGGGCCCTCTCTCCTACTTCCTGCTGCACAACTAATAGTGTTGTCCATGAACTGTTTGTAACTCATCCAAAGGATAATGTAGTAGACAAGAAATTTTACCTTTGCATTTCACCTTGGTGGATTGTGGGTGAGAGATAATTATTGGATGTGTTTGGCACCTCTTGGAGAGAGTTCTGCTCTGTCTGCCTTGTCAGTGTTATTTGGAAATGCAGGGGACAGTCATTAATATAACTTGTGGTTTCACATTTGAACAACCCCACAGTCACTGTGGTAGTCACTCAGCACACACTTGTGATTGAATAGGGAGGCACAGAGTGTTTCCAGCTCTGCTGCTCTGTGGGTGCTGTTCCGGCTCTCCCCACAGCCCTTCACAGCTCACCTGTTTTCATTGCACTAAGACAAGTTAGAGGGCCAGAAGGTATTGGGAGTCAATGCTGGAAACAGTTGGGGTGGTCTGCCTCCCTGAGGCAAAGTGACAAAGGAAGCCTGACATGGTGTTCTGCCTGGAGATGAAGTGACCAGATTGGATGAGGAGGGCTTGGTGTAATCCAGGCATCAAACCAAACACTCTGCCCTGTTAGTTGGTCCTGTTGTCTGGGCATAGCACCTGGGTAGGGTGGAGAGACTGTTTGGGAGCCGGAGTCCTTTTATGTTCTGTTACGTATGCCTTGGGGTGGCCTGGGCCAGTGGGGGAGTGCTTCCTTTCATGGATGCTTTAGAACCATTTTGAGAGTAATTTCTTTAAAATTGGTGTTCTTCCTACAATTAAATGTAGAACATTGAATTTTGACACATCTCTCTCTCCTTCCCACCCTGTCAGTTACTTCCCACCCACTCTTCCCCAGCACTGCCTTTTCACCAGGCTTCAGTTCTCTCCTCACATCTTTCCCATCTATCAGCTGTTTACTGCTGGCAGTGTATAAGCCTGCAGAGCCCCAGGTGAGAGGAGCCTGTGGAAACGTAGGGGCTCTGGAAAGCAGGGCATGGGTCACACGCCGGGTGAGAAGTGCCCCGTGGTGCTCACGCCAAGGGAGCGGATGCGCCTGTCCAGACTCCCCTGGTGACCCCTGTGCCCCTGTGGTTGGACCCCACCTTTGTACTCACAGTTGCACCCAAAAAAGGGAAGCGTTGATGCTACCTCTGCCCCCCCTTCTAGATTAGCTCTTCCTTGAGTTTAGTAGAAAGTCGCTTCTTTGGAGTCCAGAGAGGAGAATGCTAGCGAAGTGTTCCTCTGATCAGTTGTTTCTTGGGTCTGCTGGTCAGGCCATTTCTTTGGACACTGAAAAATAGTCTTTTGCCTCTTTGGATTTTCTCAGTTCCTTCTTCCTGATTTTATATAGCTAAAGGTTCTGAAATACAAGCCACTTGCCATTCAGTTTTCCCTACATATCTTGTATCCCTGTTATGACATCCCTTGAGTCTTTCATAGCCCGTCATTATAGTCAATGAAATGCTTATTATCTAGGCAGGATTATTTTTTTTTTTAATGAACCGACTAACCTGTTTTGTTGTTGTTGTTTTACATCAGGGATTAAACCCAGGAGTGCTTAACCAGTGAGCCACATTCTCAACCCTTTTTATTTTATATTTTGAGACAGGGTCTCTCCAAGTTGCTGAGACTGGCATGGAATGTTTGATTTTTCCTGCCTCTGCCTTCTGATTAGATTAGCTGCAATTATAGGCATGCACCACCATGTCCAGCTTTTATTTTTTTAGAGGAGGGTTAAATTCACAGCAGAATTAAAAGGTACAGAAAGTTCCCATATTTCCCTGCCTTAGCGCATACAGAGAAAGCTTCATTACCAGTCCTCTCATTAGAGTGGTCCATTCGTTCCACTTGTAATGCTTTTTATCATCCTTCAAGAAGGGCACACCAAGTGGAGGAAGCCTTCTAACTTATCACTGCAAGTTTTGTGTGGAGCTATCTCTTGTTTCCATTTGCTGTTTTCTTTTAAAATGAATTAGGGGAATTTCAGAGCACAGAAATTAGCTAGTAGGCAAATTCCTAACTATGATTTTTGGTGAAAGAATTCAGAAGAGGAATGACCAGGTCACTTTTCTTGTAGAAAAACAGTATCTTTTGTAATTTTGTTTGTGTGGTTGATTGGTTTTGGGTTTTTAGCAGTGTTGGAGATTCAACCCCTGCCATTGAGCTATACCACCAGCCCCTGATTTGGTTGTGATGTCAATTTTTTATTTTTCTTTCAGTTGCTCTTGGTCGTAACCAGCCTTTGAAAAAGGAGAAACCAAAATGGAAAAGCGATTATCCTATGACAGATGGACAACTGCGCAGCAAGAGGGATGAATTTTGGGACACTGCACCAGCTTTTGAAGGCCGGAAAGAGATTTGGGATGCCTTGAAGGCTGCCGCACATGCTTTTGAGAGCAACGATCATGAACTGGCACAAGCAATCATTGATGGTGCAAACATCACCTTACCACACGGTAGGCCTGGTGCTCCTGAAGGACGGGACGAAGCAGCTCGCTCCCAGTAGGGGGAAGCTTTTGTTTTCCTTGTTATGCATTATTCTAACTTTTTTTTTTTTTTTTTTAATGTAGCAAGGAATAGCATTCCATTCTTTCAGCTGGATACTTACTTTGTACATTTTTATGTTGTTTAAATATTTCCTTATCTCAGAAAAGAGAACACCTGATAATCGGTGTTTTCTGGTTTATGTGAGACCTAATTTTCCTGACCCCTTCTCTCCCACCCTGCCCTCGCCATCCCTCAGTAAAGCCTCTGCTTTACTGCCTCCTTCTGCTCGGCCGAGTCTGGATCAGGTTTTAGAAGGTGGAGAGACTCACCAGAGACCCCGTTGTCCTTGCACTTTCTCCTTGCCCCCGCTTTTAGCATAATGAGCAGATTTAAACTTTGGAGTGGGTCTCACATTTTCTTACCGATTACCTATGATTGTAACGTTGGTCATTATTGGAAACTTTCCTCCTTTGCTTCGGAATGTGACTCTTAAGGACAGCTTTAAGTGTTTCCAGGGGTATGTGCATGCCAGGCCCAAGCCCATGCTCTTGTTTGGTCTCCTTGATTAGAATACATTAAAAAAGTGTGAAGTTGTCTTGGATGTTGATGTCAGTTTTGTATTCTTTGTTCTTTTGATTTTTTATTAGTACTTTCTTTCTCTCTCTAGTTTTTCAAGTTAACTTTTTTCTAAGTTGTCTCTTGAGACCCACTTGGTAGATTACCAGCTTGCCTCGCTTTCTGTTTATTATTACACCTTCAGTGTTTGTGCCCATGTATCTGCACTTTTAGAGGACTGGTGCTGTTCATTATTTAATCATCTGCTTTACGGCCTCTGACTCTGTGTCAGATTAACGGTGTTTAACTTACTGTCCTTGCCAGCTTTCCAAATCTCCATTAATTTGCTAATTAATCGTGCTTCCAGGAAACTTCCTTTCTTATAACTGTCTGTTCTTTGTTATGAAAGCTTGTTAGTTCCTAATACTTACCATAAGAATGATCCCTCCTTTTATTTGCAGAGTTTGTAATAGAATGCCATTTGAGTCTGACTCTTCAGTTCTTCTTTTCCTGGAGAGTCTGTAAATCTTTACCTCTTCTGTGATTGGGGATTAGAGGTGGTGGACATCATCTGACTCTGTTTCCCTTTTTTGGTTCTGTGATTATTGTCTTCAGCTTCTCCCCTTATGTAATATAAAGGCCACAGACAGTTTCATCGTCGTTCTCTTTTTGGTGCTGACATCCTGTGTTTTCCAGGCAGAGTGCTTGTTTGTGTAGGCCGGCAGGTTGGGGGAAGAAGAGTCACGTGTATGTGGCTGTCTTCGTTTAGAAGCCTGAGGTCCAGAACCTTGGAACTTGAAATACATGACTTTATACTTATGTTACCTGCGAGGATCTCTGACTTGGTGTGTTTCATGGCCTTGTTTAAAGGTTCCTGAAAGCAAAGTAGCTCTGTTTCCTGTAAGGCAGGTCCCATGCATGTCATATTGGATGTGGGCTCGGATATCTAGAGACTCAAGCCCCTGGTTTTGCCTTGTCTATGGGAACTGCCAAGAAAGATAATGTTGCTGGCAGCCCAGCCACCCAAAGATACAGGAAAAGTATTCTTGGAAATTTGAGAATGTTGGATGAGTCTCTATTCTCTCTTTTTGCTTATAGAATATTTTCTGTGCAAGCATGAAAGACTCAAGCTGATGTCTGAGCTTTCCTCTTTTAAAGCTCTGTGATAACTTTCTGGGTATTGATACTATTGTCATGAATTATCTTGATTGAATTCCTATATTCATCGCTTAAGCTTATCAATAATGTTTCTTTGGGGGGCTGGGATTGTGGCTCAGTGTTGGAGCATGTGTGAGTCGCTGGGTTCAGTCCTCAGCACCACGAAAAAATAAATGAAATAAAAATATTGTGTGTTTATCTGCAACTTAAAAAAAAAAATCTTTAAAAAAATAACATTTCTTCGGTGGACCTTTTAATTACATTCTTTATACTCTTCAACTCATCATCAGTTTATAAACGAGCATTATATGCTTTTACCTGTACCCACTCGGAGGTGTTGCTAAGATTCTGTTCTGTGTTATTATACTTTTAAACTTTTACTTTGGGCACCTTGTTGTTACCCCTCAGGTCCCCCAGATACTTCATATTTTAAGTGATTGCACAGATTTGATTATTGTCTAGCTCAGGTTTTGATATCACATCTGGTGATATCACTTCTGCTTGAACTCAGTTACAGCTGTGTACTTTGGACAGATGACTTCTTTTCTGTATGCCTTATTTCCCTCCTGCGTAATAGCTGGAAAGCAGCTGTCTACTTCGTGGTGTGGTGATGTTGCTTCAGTGTGACAGTGACGCCTGTAAATCACCACAGTGCTGGGTTTCCAAACAGCACTTAGGAGCGAAGTAGCGGCAGTATTCCCAGCTACTTGGGGGTTGAAGCAGGAAGTTTGCAAGTTCAAGACCAGCCTGGACAACTTAGCAAGCTCCTGCCTCAAAATAAAGTACAAAGGGCTGAGCATGTGACTTAGAGGTAGAGCACTTGCCTGGTGTGTGTAAGGCCTTGGGTTCAATCACTGATACTGCTCCCCCACCAAAATAAAAAATAACTTAATAACCAGTGGCACTAATGACTTATTTCCTGAACTCTGATGTTTAATGAGTAAATTCCCTGCACCAACATCTTTTTTTCTTTTTTTTTTTTTTTTTGGTACCAGGAGTTGAACCCAGGGGTGCTTAAACACTGAGGAGCCACATCCTCAGCCCTTTTTTGTATTTTATTTAGAGACGGGGTCTCACTGAGTTGCTTAGGGCCTTGCTAAATTGCTGAGGCTGACTTGGAACTCATGATCCCCCTGCTTCAGCCTCCCAAGCTGCTGGGATTAAAGGTGTGCGATAATGTACCCAGCCTGTGCACCAAAATCTTGAATTTTAGATTTTGGTCTATTTTTGAATTGCATTATCTACTTGTAACATCTTTCTTTGGCTTTTAGGGTAATCTATCCTTCAGCATTTCTCTAATGGAATATTGAAACTGGGTGGATTCAGTAGCAAAAGTACTAATAGGTTTATTATCTGGACAGGAAAGCAGTGAGGACTTGGGTCAGTACCCCTGTAGCTGGTCACCTCCATCCTGCTTCTCTCATTGTTTCCTGTGTCGAGAGTGTTGAGCAGATTGCAGATTGACCATCTGTACAGATCCTGGGGCAACTCTTCTAAACTCTGTTCAATCAGATCTCTCCCCCTCTCTCTTCCCCTCTCTCTCCCCCTATCCCTTCCCCTTATCTTCTTTTACTTCTTCTTCCTCTTCACCCTCCTCTTCCTCCTCTTCATCGTCCTCTTTCTTCTTCTTCCTTATCCCTTTTGTCTTCCCCATGGTCTTTCTCTTGTCCCAGTTTATTCATACTTTTATCTTCCCAACAGGACTTAAGAAGTTCTTGAAAATACATGAAAGTGTTTGTCATTGTTGTGTCTTGTTATGTTGTGTGGTTGTCTTATTTCAGTGTGTGCTCACAATAAGCAAGGACTGTGCTTCTTCATTTAGCCACTTTAGAATATATCAGTGTCATGTACATAAATATTAGTATTGATGGCTTTTTTTTTTTTTTTTTAAGACCTTCTTTTCTGAGTTATTTTTCAAGGAAGCAGGAAAAAAAACTTTCTTGAGTCATGTTTCTTCCTCTTTTCCCCCTATTTTTCCCTCCCCTTAATGTGGTTCCCTTGGTAGTTATGTCCATGTTTGATTCTAGTCCGCAGGGCCATGTTCATTTATATTCCTGCCTTGTCTAAGAACAAAATCATCTACACTTTTAAAGTAACTTCTTCTGTCAGTATCAGTGGTTAGTTTTATCTACTGTCAAATGACAGTAAGGAAGGGTTGCTGAGCAGCTGGGCATTTCCTGCATAGCCACATACGTTCACTTTGGAAGCTGACTTGATGGAGGCTGGTATAGACCTGGCACTGTGTAAGAAGCTCCCCAGGTGATGGTGGTCCCTGCTCTTCTTTCCTCCCGCCTCCTTGTCTTCTAAGAGCTTTTTTTTTTTTTTTTTTTTTTCATAATTTACACAGCATATTTTTACTGATTGTCCAACATTTCTTAAAGAGTTGGTTTCTCCTTTTTCATTGATCACTATTTTTCCATTACCTAGAAGTCTTTAAAACATTCTTGATATAGTATTTTACCTGTGAAACCAGGTTATTTCCCCAAATTAGCATAAATGTGGTTTAAGAAAACAACAGGTGCTTATTATTTTCATTTTTCAGAGTTTGGTAATAATGACTATTTTAAATATTAAAAAGATTATTCAGATACAGTATCTTATAAACACTTAGTGGTTTTTTTCTTTTTAATTTTTCAATTGTAGGTGAACACAATACTTTTTACTTATTTTTATGTGGTGCTAAGGATCGAACCCAGTACCTCACATGTGCTAGGCGAGCACTCTACCACTGAGCCACAACCTCAGCCCCACACTTAGTGGTTTTTATAATTATTATATAGAAGGCACACAAGGACTTAAAAAATTGCCTACTCCATTCCATGCTTTCTACTCTTCTAGAAAGATGATTGTTTCTTTAGCATCTTACATTCAGAGTAAGGGTATTTTTTCTAGCATGCTGTGTCTCAGGTTGGTCAGGTGTAGAAGCTCCCCTCTGCTTTGTGGAGTAGGTGGGAGCGGCAGTCCACTCTGGCTCAAACTCACTTTTCTGTTTGGAAACAAATTTAAGACTGTTTGCTCAACATTGTACTTTTTGTAGCTAAACATTGCAGTTCTTCCATTTGGCTTTGAAGATCTATTTGTTTTGTCCTTTTTCATGCTTAGAGATAGAAAAAGGGAATTCTTGAAGGTTTTGAGTTTTTACCTGTCTCCTCACAGAGGTGGTTATATGTGTGGGAAAGGAGAATTTGTGTTTTGGTTTTTGTTTTCCCTAGTCTTCCTTATCTCCACATCTATTAAATGGAAGCAGATTAAATTATGTATAATGGATTTTTTTTTAAACTAAGGGACTTAACAAGCATTTCATTTTAAAATTTTTATTTATTTATATTTAACACATGAGAAACAAGACTAATAAAATATAACTCATTTTAAAATAAATATTATTTAATTCTCATGTCTGAAATTATCAGCCATAACAATCCCCATTTTACACGGTTGAAAAACTGAAGCAGAGAGGTTGTCCCACTTTTCCAAGGCATAAGGCATGTAATTGTTTGTTTTTGTACTGTGTATTGACCCCTGGGGTGCTTTACCTCTAAGCTGTATACCCAGCACTTAATTTTTTTATTTTGAGACAGGATCTCAAGTTGCCTGGACTAACCTGGAATCTGTGGTTCTCCTGCCCCTGCCTTCTGAGTGTCTAGAATCATGAGCATATGTATCCCCAGGCCTGACTGGGGACTTAGATCGGAACTCAGATCTGAGAGTACTTTAAGCAGCTTAACATGCCTCCCTCGCATGTTGTTCCATCCCTGTGTTGTGTGTGGTCTTGCACGAGCCATCCTCAGTGTTCCCCCCACGCCTGGTGTTCCAGGCCCTGGTGACGTGGGTAGGACACTTTTCAGATGGCATACTTCTAGTTATGTGTAGGCCTTTCTGTTTCTCTTAGTCTTAATGTCTGAGGCCCATTAAGAAGCAGATCAAGAACTATGGTTGCTTTAAAGATCTCTAAAAGAATCTGTCACTTAGCTGGGCATGGTGGCACATCCCTATAACCCCAGCTACTTGGGAGTCTGAGGATCGCAAGTTCAAGGCCAGCCTGGGTGATTTACTGAGACTTTTTTCTTCAAAATAAAACCAAAAGGCCTGGGGTACTTGCCTAGCTTGTGTGAGGACTCTTGAGTTCAATCCCTAGTTCCAGGGGAGAAAAAGAATTTGTCATTTAACACACTTAATCAATAAACTAATTCACCAGCATGAGAAAGGAATGAAATGAGGATATCATACTTATGCTGGAGATGGGAGATTTTTGCCAGCCTGTTGTAATGTTTGGAAATGAAATAGGGCCTTAATAAAGGATCTGATGACTGATTAATCATAAATGTTATATCATTTTCCTCTCTCTTCAGACAAAAATGGTTTAGAGTTATAAAATTTAAATGTATCTACTCCTCTGCTGCTGTCATCCTGTTTCTTCAATTAGAGCAATAAAGTCTGAAAATAATGGAGGTGTGCGTCTGTCCCTGAGTCAGTAGGCTCGTGTCTGAAGATCTCCTTTCTCTGACATTCTGGGGGTGGGGGCAGGGAAGCAAGATTCCTGACGTGGTCCCAAGGAGTGTGCTCCACCAGCCACTATTCCCATAGAGCCAGGTCAGCTTCGAATAGTAGACCACCTTGAGCAGGGTCTTCTGCACTGCCTCTCTGCCCCACTTAAAAAGAGATGAAACCCTGAAACTGAGATTAAGTGTCCCCCATAGGAATGTGGCAGAATTTGGCACAGGTGTTTAATCATGGCTTGACTACTATGACTTGAGCAGTTTGAATAAGTGTCTGCATTCTAGATGAGATATTAGGCTTGGTTCCTCCAAGATAGGGTCTCAGCTAAGTTGCTGAGCCTGGCCTTGGACTTGAAATCCTCTTGCCTCAGCCTCCCAAGTTGCTGGAATTATTGGTGCACACCATCATGCCACCTAGTACCATCATCTTGCTGACCATATTGGTGCTAGGAAATAGTTAAGTCTTTTGCTTCTCCAAAAACCTAACTACAGACAACTTGATGTAATTCCCAAGATTCTGTTGCTTGAGAGGACCTGTAATTTGCCAGCATCCCTACAGTCCTGAAAGAGAGCTCCTGATGTTGAGGTGAAGGATAGTTTCCTGGTTTTGCAGTGCTGGGGGTCAAACTCTGAGCCTTGTGCATGCTGGGCCACCGGGCTACCTCCCCAGCCCTGAAGCATCATTTTGGTGTTCCTTGATGTTATTGTGGTTCATGAAGTATGAAGCAGTGAACTCAAGCCTCGATTGTTGGTGACACTGATGTGGGCGAGTTCTCCCCGAAAGTCTGATTCTGAGATTTAAAACTTGTGTGAGAAGAGAACCAACACTTTTTGAGTGTTTTCTGTGGCTTTATTACATGTACTGTGCAGCTTTACATGTGTTTTATTTACCCCTGACTGTAGCCTTGTACAGTGGCTACTGTAATCCTTGAGGAGGGGAACTTGGCACAGCCCAGCTGGGCTCCAGATTCTGAGTTGGTACCGTCAGCTCCAAAGGCACAGCTCCTTCCCTGAGCTCTCGCGCTCCGCCCAGTCTCTTTACCCCAGCAGGCAGAAGTGTGCTCAGCCTGAGCCGCTGCCACTTCTTTCTTCCTTTTCTTTTTCTGTCTTCTAAATGTTCTCATCCTTAGCTCATCCCCTCACTGAGGTGCTGAAACCTCCCTTCCTTTGTCATCAGAGTTTCGATTATTGTAGAAAAGTGCAAACCTGGGTCAGTCTGAAATGGCACGTCGGGAGTGAAGTTGTCCTTTCCCGCTGGCTTTCGAGGAGATCTTGGAGGACCACCCCGCCCCCACCCGACTCATTTGAGAAGGGCAGTTGTCCCCATCACATTGCCTGTGTGCGCTAAGTATTTAATTTTTTAAGCTTTTTTGAGGTATATTGCGTATGCTAAGCAGCTCTTATTTAAAATATGCAGTTTAATCAACTCGGACACGTATATACCAAGAAACCGTCACCATAACTGAGATAACGCATCCTTGGGCAGACACTGATTCTTAACTTTTGCACACCTTTTCATGTCTCAAGTAGAAATTGTGTGTTGGGGGAGGCGAGGGAGGCAGGAAGGGAGACAGGGAGAGAGAGGCTGTGACTTGAACCCCCCATACACGCTAGGCAAGTTCTCTACCTCTGAGCCACACCCCCAGTCATTAAGCAGTAACACTTTTAACACTGGGCCACACTCTAACAGGAGGGCATAGAGGAATAAGCAGTAAGGCCTCTTAATCTTAAAAACTCTTAAAAATACATCTTTCTTTTCAGCCTGAAGGGTCCCTTGAGAAAGTACAGCATTAGATTTGATTGCATTTCTTCAAGCTATTTTTATTTGGCATTTAATTTAGTTTTATCTTTATTATTATCTAGCAAAATATTTTGAAGCCTAATTAAAAGCAGCCACAGAAAACAGTTGAACAAAGGAAATAGAGCATCTGAGCCAATCATCTGCATGAAAGATAAATAAAAACATCTTCAAAAAATGAAGTATGAAATCAGAACGGAAGGTGGAGACTTGGCAGCGTTCTGCCCACCATGGGGAGCCTCCAGGGCTTCCTGGCCAGGGGAGATGGTGCCCTGGCAGCGAGTCATCCTGATGGCCATCTGTCTCTGCCAGGACTCAAGTCCTGTGATGGGTTTATGAGAAAAAAAAAAAAGAAAGAAAAAACAAAAGAGCCAGGGTCGGAGGGCGGGGTGTGGCTCAGTGGTAGAACATGTGCCTGGCATGCATGAGGCCTGGGTGAAATCCCAGCACCCGAAGGGGGTCGGGGGACTGTCATTCCACAGAGGACAAGAGGTGAGGAACGCGGCGAGCCTGACTGGAACCTGGCCAGTGGAGAATCGCTGAAGGAGCTGTGCCTTCAGTGGCCAGAGGGTGCTGATTACAACCTTCGTTAATTGCAAATGCAGGCATGGCTAAAAGCAGTTTTGGAAAGGTAAAAAATCCCCCATAATCCACTTTTAGAGTAGTTTCTTCTGTTTTGCCTTTAAGAACATGGGGTTTCTTTCACCAAACCTCTCTACCTTGAGATGATGGCAGCATCGTGTCCACGTTGTCACCATGCGTGGCATGCCCGTGCCACTGAAACTTCTCGCCACCATTTCTTTTGAACTAATGTTAGGGTCCTGGTCTTTGACTTCCTGTGAGCCGTCGCTGACCTCGCTGGCAGGTGTGGGCCAGGTGCTGCACTGCATTTTGCACTGTGGGTTCCTCCAGCCTTGTGATCCACTTCCGGTTTTCCTCCCGTTTGTACTTTGTCTATATTTTCCTCTAGGTTCTTTTCTTTTTTCTCATTAACCTTATCACTAGCCTGCAAACCAAGCTCTGAACTTATCTTTTTTTGGGGGTGTAGGGGGGCCCGTACTGAGGGCCACTCAATCACTGAGCCACATCCCCAGCTCTGTTTTGTATTTTATTTAGAGACAGGTCTTACTGAGTTGCTTAGGGCCTCCCTAAGTTGCTGAGACTGGCTTTGAACTCACCATCCTTCTGCCTCAGCCTCCCAAGCCGCTGGGATTATAGGCGTGCACCACCATGCCCAGGTTGAACTTCTCTTTATGTTAACACTAAGTTCACCTCTTCAGAAATCTCATTATTTCACTGTGTCACTTAACTAGCTATGGGAACCTGGACAAAAGTTCCTTCTTTTTCAGTTTTCTCTCCTATAAAATGGGTGTGATAAACTTACCTCAGCAGAGTTAGAGCTAAGAAGCACTCTTAAGTGTTTGCTCCTATGTTTAAACTTGTGCATTGAGGATTACTGCTCTCTGAACTTTTACTCCTTCCCCGTTCTTCTTCACTTACCTACCAGTAATTCAACTGAAGTGTTTAACTGAACCTGAAGTAAATAAAACCAAAGCAGACAATCTTATACCCCTAAATCTTCCATTTTTCTTTCTCTCGAATTTCCTCGGTGATTTTTTCTGTTTTGCTTTCCATCAAATCTAACATATAATTGGGTCCTGCGAGTTACCACTGATTTTTCTCAGGTCAGTTTCTCTACATGAGCACAGTCAGGTGATCAGGGTGGCAGGCCCCTCTGCCTCCACTCAGCCAGTCCCCCTCGTGGGTGGTGAAGTGACCTGTAGGCTTCATCCGAGGCCCCAGCACATCTTCAGATATAGTAGGCACTGGGTGTTGGTCGAGGGAGTGTCTCTTGCACCTGTGCCCCACCTCCAATAGTTCCTTCTTTCTTTTTTTAAATATTTTTAGTTGTAGATGGACCCAATCCCTTTCTTGTATTTATTTGTATGGTTGCTCAGGATCAAGCCCAGTGTGGCACGAGCGCCGGCAAGTGCTCCACCACCGGGCTCCGGCTCCCGCCCTCAGTAGTTCCTGCAGCAGTGAGTCTGAACTCTGGGCCCTCGCGCTCTCAGGTTTTCTCTCTTACTTCCTATTTAGTGATTTCTCATCACCGAGTCCATGTTCAACTTCAGCCAGGTTTGACCACTTGGTATCCATGCCCTACTTACCTTGTAGTTCCTTACTTCTGTGTCGTTCTTGTTTCTTGAGTGTCTTTGAGTCATGCCCAAAACGTAGAATTTCTCCTTGCTGACTTTACTGACTCCGGCCACTCTCCGTTCTGTGATATTTCAGCATCCATGTTTGATTTTTTTAGAATTATCAATTAGTACTTAACCTGTGGTGGGTATGTTGTGTCTTTTTGCCTTGATTAGAGGCTTCTGTGGGTTGGGGACAGTGTTGACCATCTCACCACCTTTTGTAGGTGCCAGTGACTTGCCCTGTGTGTTCCATAAATGTCTGTGCAGCAACTCTGGGAAATGAGGGTTACTTTCTACTGATCCTTATTAGGTCCTAAAGAGGTCGTGCGTTGGAAATCACTACTAGCCAGAGCGGTTTTGCCTCTGGTGAAGAGGTTGGGGGCTGTTAAGTGGTGGAGGATTGGGAGTGTGTTGTTCAAGAATCTGGCCAAAAATGGATCAGCCTGCTCTGATAGGGAATTCTGAGGTGATATTCACCTGTGGGCTATAATGTAAACAAATGTTATTTTTACTGGTGCTTTATGATCCCAGATACTTAATTTGGAAAGAGGGTAACCCATAAAACTACCCTTAAGATGAAATTAAACCTTATTTGAATGATCTATTTATTTGTGTTATTTTTTTAAATAAAGCTTTTTTTTTTTTAGAGTGGTTTTAGATTCATAGCCAAATTACACAGAAGGGCTGAAGATTTCCTTTGTATCTCCAACCCTACACATGCATAACCTCCAGCCTCTGCAACCAGAATGGAGTATTTGTTGCAACTGATGACTCTGCATTGAGGTACATCATTAGAATCCAGAGTCCATAGTTTCCATCAGGGGTCACTCTTACGTCGCACACTCCATGGGTTTGGTTGGATTGATAATGACTTCTGTCCGCCATTAGTAGCACCCTACGGAGTCGTTTTGCTGCTCTAAGAATCCTCTCTTTGACCTGTTCATTCCTCCCTCCACCCTATCCCCTAGCAGTTGTCGATCTTTTTATTATCGCTATAGTTTTGCCATTTCCAGAACATCAGATACTTGGAATTAGATTTAATAGTGTACAAACTGACTTCCTGCAATCAATATTGGGCACTGAGTTGCCCCTGTGTCTTTCATGGTGTGGTAGCTCATTTTCCTTTTAGTGCTGAGTGAAGTTCTGTTGTCTGGATGTACTGTGCCACTGTTTATTCACTCACCTGCCGAGGAAGCTTGCTTGCTTCTGAATTTTGGCAGTTACGAATAAAGCTTCTATAAACACCCATGGAGGTTTTTGTGTGTGGTGTGTTTCATAATGGCCAGGTCATTTAGTAAGTAGGTTTAGTTTTCAAAAAGTGGCAGTTCTGTCCTGCATTCCCACCATCAGGGGCAGTTCTTAACTGCTCTGCACCCTCATCAGCATTTACTGTGGTCAGTGTCCTGGGTTTGGCCATTCTAGGAGGTGTGTAGTGGCATCTCCTTGTTCAAATTTGTGTTTCCCTGATGACGTGTGGTGTGGAGCATCTTTATCATAAGCTTATTTTCCATTTGTATATCTTATGAAGGGTCTATTAAAGTTTTCAGTTCATTTTTTAAAATCAAATTGTTTTCTTACTGTTTCATTTTGAGAGTTTTCTATTTTACAGAATGACGGTCCTGTGCCATATAGGTCTTTTGCAAATATTTCTCCCAGTCTATGGCTTATATTTTTCAATTACTTTATTTATGTATTTATTTTTGGACAATGTCTTTTGCAGAGTAGAAATTTTTAGTTTCAGTGAATACCAGTTTATGATTTCTATCATGGATTGTGCATTTGATGTCCTAATAGATCACTGCCAAACCCAACATCTTCTAAATTTTCTCCTGTGTTATCTTGTAAGAGTTTTAGTTTTGTATTTTACATTTAGGTCTGTGATCCAATTCGGGTTATTTTTTTGTAAAGGGTGTTAAGTCTGTATTTAGAGATTTTTTTGGGGGGGGGCATGTAGATGGTTATTTGCTCCTTTACCATTTGTTGAAAATACTGTCTTTTCTCTACTGTATTTCTTTATCAAGACCATGATGGTGCACACCTGTAATCCCAGCAATCTGGGAGGCTGAGGCAGAAGGATCACAAGTTCAAGACCAGACTTAGCAACTTAGCAAACATTTAAAAATAAAATGTTTAGGGAATTACTCCCCAGTAAAATGCTCCTCAGTCCAATCCCCAATACCCACACCTCCAAAAAATAACCTAGTTTACTTGTATTCATGTGAGCTGTTTGTTTGTCTGTTTCTGAGCTGTTTGTTCTATTGATCTACTTTAATCAATACCATCCTGTCTTGAAGACTATAGGTTTATAATAAATCTTAAAGTCAGGCAGTGTGTATCTTCCACCTTCACTTTTCACCTTCAATGTTGTATGGATTATTCGGGATCTTTTACATCTCCATGTTAACTTTAGGGACAATTTGTCAGTATTCGTACAATAGCTTGCTGGGATTTCCAGTAGGGTTCCTTTGAATGTTTAGACCAAGTTGGGAAGAGCCGACATTTTGATGGTGTTGTCTTCCTCTCCATGAACATGGGCTCTCAACTTATTGATTCTTTGATTTGTTTCATCCAAATTCTGTCATTTTCTTCTAGCTATTTTGTTAGATTCATACGTAAATGTTTCATCTGGGTTACACTAATGTAAATGGTTTGTTTCTGATTCTAGACTCCACGTGTTCGTTGCTGGTATGTAATGGAGCAGCTGACCTTTGCTTGTGGACCTTGCATCCTGCAACTTTGATGGGGTCTCTTACTAGTGCTGGGAGCAGTTCTGATGTCTCAGGTTCTCTACATAATGATCAGATCATCTGCAAACACCATTTTACTCCTTCCTCCTCAGTCTCATATCTTTTATTTCCTTTTCTTATTGCATTAACTAGGATCTCCAGTGTGTGTTTAAAATAGCAGTGAGAGGGGGTGTCCTTGCCTTACTCCCATTCTTAATGGGAAAGCTCTGAATTTCTTGCTTTTAAGTGTGATAACTAGGGTTTTTCAAGGTCTTCATCAGGTTGAGGAAATTCCCCTCTGTTCCTTTTACTGAGTTTTTTGTCATGCATAGGTGTTGGGTCTTGTCGGGTGTGGCTGCATCTGTCGGTGTGATGGTGTGATCGATGTGATCGTGTAGTTTTTGTTGTTTGGTGTGTGTGTTGGCCTTCCATGACCGTGACAGAACACCTGAGAAATGCAGCTTACGGTTGGAAAGTTTTCTTTTGGCTCACGATTTCAGAGGTCTCGGTCCACAGTCACTGACCCCATGGCTGTGGTTGTGTGGAGGGCAAAGCACTCACCTCGCTGCTGCAGGAGGTAGGAGGAGAAGGGGCTGGGGAGTCTGTACCCATCCAGGGCACCCCCAGTTGCCACTTCCACCAGCTGGGCCTCATGTCCTCAAGGGTCACCACCTCCCAGGAGCACTTCAGTTGGGGACCAAGACTCCACTTCCACTGGGCTTAGGGGACATGCCAGATCCAAGCTGTAACAGGCCACTGTTATGAGCTGTGTTACTTGGGTTTGGAATGTTGAACCCATCTTGAATACCTGGGATGAATTCTGGTCAGTATTGGTGTATGATTCTTTTTATAGTGTGGTATTTGATCTGCTGGGTTTGTTGTTGTGGTTGTGGTTGTTGTTGAGGATTTTCATCTGTATTCATAAGAGATATTATTCTGTGATTTTCTTGTAATGTTTTTCTCTGCTTTGGGTATTAAGATAATGCTGGCCTCATGGAATGAGTTAGGAAATATTTCTTATTCTGTCTTCTGAAAGGGATTATAGAGAATATTTTCCTTAAATGTTCAGTAGAATTTGCCAGTGAATCCACCTGAAACTGGTGCTTTCTGCTTTGGAAGGCTGTTAATTATTGATTGAATTAAATATAAGCCTGTTGAGATTGTCCTTGTGCATTTTAGCACAAGGAATTGGTTCATTTCACTTAAATTATCAAATTTGTATAGGGTTGTTCAAAGTATTCTTTATTATCCTTTTAATGTCCATACATCTTAGTTATGTCCCCTCATCATTTCTTTTTTTTTTTTTTTTGCGGTGTTGGGGATCAAACCCAGGGCCTTGTGCTTGCAAGGCAAGCACTCTACCAACTGAGCCCCCCCTCATCATTTCTATTATTAGTATTTTGTGTCCTCTCATTTCTTGGTTAACCTGGTGAGAGGCTTACCAATTATTGATGTTTTCATGTAATCAGCTTATGGTTTTGTTGATTTTTCTCCATTGATTTCTGATTTTCAATTTCATTGATTTCTATTCAATTATTTCTTTTTTCTCCTGCTTAACTTTAAATTTATTTATTTAAAAAAATTTTTTTTTCTAAGTTGTAGATGGACAGATCTTTATTTACTCATTTTTTTTTTTTTTAATGCGGTGCTGAGGATTGAACCCAGTGCCTCAAACACATGAGGCAAGTCCTCTACCACTGCCACTGAGCCACAGTCCCAGCCCCTTAACTTTAGATTCAGTTTGCTCTCTTATAGTTCCTAAGGTGGGAGCTTAGGAGATTGGTTTTAGACTTTTTTTTTTTTTTCCCCAGGGATTGATGCCAGGAGTGCTTAACTAACATTAAGCACCCCCAGCACCCCGCTCCCCCCCCCCCCCCCCCCCCTTTTTTTTTTAATTTAGAGGCAGGTTCTCACTAAGTTGCTTAGGGCCAGCCTTAAACTTGCAATCCTCCTGCCTCAGTCTCCCAGTCACTGAGATTACAGGGATGTACTACTGTGTCCAGCTAGACCTTTTTTTCTTTTCTAACGTGTTATAAATTTCCCTAAGTTGTGCTTTCATTTAATTCAAAATATTTTATTAATTTCTCTTGAGATTTCTCCTTTGTGTGTTATTTAGAAACGTATTGCTTAATATCCATGAATATTGATTTCTAGTTTATGGTCTGAGAGCCAGTTTTGTCTGCTTTCTGCTCCTTTAAGTTTGTTAAGAGATGTTTTATAACTTAAACGATTGGTGATTGTTCCATGTGAGCTTGAAGAATATATATTTTGCTGTTGGATGAAATAGTTTATGTGTCCATTATACCCAATTGATTAGTGGCGGTGTTGTTTGTCTGGTTTTCTGCCTAGTCGATATGTCTGTTTCTCATTGAGGAGGGGACTCATAAAGACTCCAGTGACAGTAGAGGCTCATCTCTTTTCCTTGCAGTATTACCAGTTTTTGCCTCGCATATTGTGATGCTCTTTTTTTAAGGATTATTACCATATCTTGAAGAACTCCCTTACTTTGAAGTCTATGCCACCTGAAATGAATAGAGCTACTCCCACTTGCTTTTGACTAATGTTAGCATGGTACATTTTTCTCCTGCTTTTCCCTTCGATCCTTTCTATTTATTTGGTATATTTGTGTCACTGGGGTTTAATGTCAGTGGTTGGGTTAATATCTCCTATGTCTGTTACTGTTGGTTGTCCTTATTCTTATTCCCATTTTTGTCTTCCATTTCTTTTCTCCCTTTTTTGATTTCAGTTGAGTATTTGGTAATTCCATCATCTCTCCTTTCTTAGCATATCAGGTATACTCCTTTTACATTTTTAGTGGTTGTTCAAGAATTTGCAAATATACATCTACAGCTAGCCAAGTCCACTTTCGTATAACACTATATTGCTCTACAGGTAGTGTAGGTGCCTTACAATAAAATAATCTTAATTCCTTATATCCCTGGTATCCTTGATTTCATTAATTTCAGGTATATAAATTTATATATAAATACATAAATAAGCATACATGATTGTATACACTGTTGCTTTGAACGCATTTTTATGCTAGGTCAATTATAAATAAGAAAAATAAAAGTTCTTACTTTGCCTTCACTTGTTCCTTCTCCAGTGTTCTTCCTTTCTTTATATGGATCTGAGTTTTTGACCTTGATCATTTATTCTAAGAACTTCCTTTAACGTTTCTTAAAAAGCAGATCTACTGGAAACATTTTCTCAGTTTTTGTTTAGGATTCCTAGAGAACCTTTTCTTTGTTTTTGAAGGTTCATTTCACAGGATACAGAATTCTAGGGTGGTAGTTATTTTCTCTCAATGCTTTAAATTTCAGTCCATTCATTTCTTGCATGCATGGTTTCTGAAAGTCAGATGTAATTTTTCCCCCTCTATCTTTCTGTCTGCTTTTCTTTCTTTTCTATGGGTAAGGTTTGTTTTCCACATCTGGCTTCTGCAGGAGTTTATCTTTGATTTTCTGTAGTTTTCTATAGAAAACGATAAATTTCTAAGTGTAGCTTTTTGACATTTATGTTGTTCGATGTTCTCTGAGCTTCCTGGATCTGTGCTTCAGTGTCTGAGGATGATTTGGGGAAATTCTCCATCGTAATTGTTTGAAATATCTCCTCTGTTTTTTTCTTCTCCTGGTATCCCATTGTATATGAGTTATAACTTGTGTAACTGTCCCCCAGTTCTTGGATATTCGGTGTGGGTGGGGTCCCCCCGCCCAGTCTTTGTTCCTCTCTTTGCTCTGCCATTTTAAGTTTCCACTGGGGTACCTCCTTCAACTCTGCAAATCCTTCTTGTGCAAGTCCAGTCCACTAGCGGGCCCATCGAGGTGGTCTCCAGCCCTGTGGGTGCTCCTTAGACTCCATCTCTCTGGATGCATTGCCCCTCCTGGCTGGCATTAGACATCGCATGTTCATCAAAACTGTTTTAAAGTCCCGTGTCCGATTATTCTGACATTCCTGTTATATCTGAGTCCCTGATTTGGATGTTTGCTCTCTCTCTTCAAACTGTTTGTTGCTTTTTAGTATATCTTGTTGATCTTTGTTGAAAGGTGGACGTGGTTTTTTGGCAAAAGAATCTACTATAAATAACCCTGGAGTAAGGTGGGGGTGGAAGCTTGGTTAGACGTCAGTCTTTGTGAGTCCAAACCTCATGTTGTGGACTTCCTCAGACCTTCTCATCATGGTCCCCACCTTAGGAAGGGCAGGATGGTCAGTGGGGCAGGCATTGGGCATTTCCTTTCCCACAGGTCAGTTGCACTCTGGTATAACCCCAGCAGGTCAGGCTCTGGTTAGCTTCTGAGGGCAGAGTGCTCTGGTGTTTCAAGATGGCAAGGCTCTCCCTGCCAGAGTGCAGGGGACTTCTCTCTGATACTTGCTGTGAGGAGCTGGTTGAACTCCAGGAGGTAAGATTCACAAGGTGTTTCCCCCACCCCAACGCGTGGTCCCCTTGCAGTTTTCCCCTCAGATTTGTCCATCCTGGGCCTCCAGTTTGCAGTCACTTGCCAGTCACTGTGCAGGTTTTCTTCCTCTGTCCAGTCCCCCAGAGCTCTCAGCTCCTGGGTTTTTGCTTCAGTAAATTGTGATTTTCTGTATTCTCCTCGCTGGCCGGCCAGTCTTGGTGACAGTGATTTGCCCTGTCATCTTATCCCTCTCTGAGATCTAGGAAGAGTTGGTACTTCAATTTCTTTAGCTTTTTCCTTTTTAGGATGGAAACTTGGACTTAAAAGTTTCTTACATGCCACACTGGAAACCAGAACTCTGATTTTTAGTTTAATCTAAAACTAGAGGGAAAAAACCCAGAGCATATTTAGAACACAGATTATAATTTATAGACAGAAAAAAGGGAAAGTTAGTATATCAGAAAACTTCAAATTAAATGAAAAACAAGTTACCTTCTCCAAAAAAAAAAAAAGTTAAATACAGGTGCTTCTAAGCTACATAGCGTTTGGACAGTTCCCGTGCAGTGTTGGGATCTGAGCACTGCCTGCGTTTGAGCTGAGGATACGCGTCTAGCGGGAACCCTTCCTCGGGTTTTCCTCTTACTCACTTGACATGAGAGTGAACCCTGAAACACCAGCCCAAAGAAGACGCCCCTTCCCCGTGGTGGTGGAGTGAGGGTTCAATCCAGCGGTGCTGAGCTGGCTGTTGGGGCGTGTTTGTTTCAGCACTACAGAAAGCCTCTCTAGAGGTGTGGGCTGCTTTTCAGTCCTGCCTGCAGTCTGACTGCCTTCGTTTGCAGTTCTGCTTTATCTTATCAGGTGTGGTTTAGGAGGGTAGTGAAGCTTGTGTAAGCCAAGAAACTTCTGTGGATATCAACTTTCTCCTGCTTCATTTGCTGATTGGAAAAGGAATTTCTGGGGCTGGGGCTGGGGCTGGGGCTCAGTGGTAGAGCGCTTGCCTGGCATGCGTGAGGCACTAGGTTCGATACTCAGCACCACATGTAAGTAAATAAAATTAAGAGATCCATTGACAACTAAAAATATATATATTTTAATAAAACAGAAGAAGGAATTTCAGGTTAAAGAATGTTGCTCTTCAAGGTTGCACAGTTCATTAATAAAAAGGCTGGAAATTTCTTCTTGGTCTCTTGATTCCAAAGAGAGTGATTTGCTGTGGTATCCAAGAGAATGTTTTAAATAACAGGGCAGGTATGGAAATGTGCTGCTTGTACCTGCAGGGCTGACGTACTGACCGACAGGTGACTGAAGGTGTTTCCTGACAGGAGAGTCTGCAGCGCATTTTCCCTGTTCTCACAGTGGCCGGCCCATCAGCCACCCTGGACTAGCCTCAGGACTAGGCTCTCTGGAATAGTGACCAGCTTCCGTGGCATAGCTGGTGGCACCCCCTGGGTGCTGCAGTGTGTGCTTACGGGGATTCGGGCTGAGCAGTGTCTGAACAGAGAGGAGAGCGATTCATGTGTGGTCTGCTTTCTGACTAAACTGTCACTCTGTCTCAGGTAATTTAGAAGGCAGACCAGATCAATCCATGGTGATTGGTGACCACATGAGGTCACTTTTGTGGATACTTTACCTTGTCACTATGACAGGGACTCATTTGTTCACTGATAACCATTTCTCAGTGTCTGGCTCCCTGTAGTCACTACTGTGTTTACATATTTTTACTATGGTGTTTTTTTATCTTTGAATGAAAATTAATAAATGGCATTAATATTACAGTTTGAGGAAAGGACATGTTATATATAAACTTAAAATGTTTATCGAGTTATACTTTCAAGCTCCCCAGGGAAGTCCTGGTAATTATAATTCAGTTTATGCTTTATAAAGAAATGTGCCATTAATACTTTTATTTATTTTGGAGGAGGGGGCCAGAATCGAACCCAGGGCACTCAACCCAGAGTCACATCCCCAGTCCTTTTTTTTTTAATTTTTGTAGAGACGAGGTTTTGCTGAGTTGCTTAGGGCCTTGCTTAGTTGCCAAGGCTGGCTTTGAACCTGTGATCCCCCTGCCTCAATCTTCTGAGCTGCTGGGATTGCAGGCTCACACCACCACACCTGGCCATTAATACTATTTTTTTTTTTTTTAACCCGTAAGTGCTTTGTTCCCACCCTTGAGGTAGCGCATTGTGAGTGTCACACCGGTCCAGTTCATCTTTTGTAGTTGGTAGCTTCCCTGTGATAGACTAACTGAGTGGTTAAATAAAACATCTCGGTCATTTCTGTGGTCATTGTGCTGAAAAGACCCACCTGTGAGCCATGAGCACCACACCTGTGCAGCTGTCACCTCTGGTTCATTGCTCAAAACAAGGGCTTCTGACCGAGCACGCGTGTCAGTGGCCGGGTCCAGGCAGTGAGATACTGCTCAGGAAAGCTGGGAATTGGGCTTGCTCTCTTTTTTTCTTGTTTGTTTATTTAAGGTAACAAATTCATTTCTTAAAAAGATATAACAATGCAATTTAAATTTCCCTTCAGTTTGTTCTAAGCGCTAACGATAGTAAGCTTGAATTGTGCACACCCATTTCCCTGCCTGCAGTTGTGAGCTGGGTATTAGGTGACTGCAAAGAGAAGCAGCTGGGTCCTGGTTGATGTGAAATCAGACACACTCAAAGTGCACCTGGGGCTGGTTGCCACTGATGGGTCAGCGGACAGTGGCTGGCATTATTTGATGCCCTTCTCCACAGTGGCATGGTAGCAAGAGAAGTGTGAGCGTTTTTTAAGACAAACAGGAATACGCTCATTAAACTCGTGTCCGTATCTTCTCTCCTGAAGGTGCGCTTACCGAGTGCTACGATGAACTGGGGAACAGGTACCAGCTTCCGGTGTATTGCTTGGCACCACCCATCAACATGATAGAGGAGAAGAGCGACATAGAGACTCTGGATATTCCCGAGCCACCACCCAATTCTGGATACGAGGCTCAGCTCCGGCTGCGCCTCTCCACAGGCAAAGACCTCAAGCTGGTGGTGCGCAGCACAGACACCGTGTTCCACATGAAGAGACGCTTGCACGCAGCAGAGGGGGTGGAGCCCGGAAGTCAGCGGTGGTTCTTCTCGGGCAGACCTCTCACTGACAAAATGAAGTTGGAGGAGCTGAAGATCCCGAAGGACTACGTCGTGCAGGTGATCGTGAGCCAGCCTGTGCACAACCCGACGCCGGTCGAGAACTGAGTGAGCCCGGCGCCCTCCTCCCCTTTTTATTGTCATTGTCATTTTCGACTCTGTGGCGTGAAATTTACTTTCACTGCTCTGAATTCCCTATGAATGAATTTAGTTCTGAGGAATTACCAGTGAAAAATTCCATCTGTGATGGAGACCAACAAAAATAATAAAACACAAAGAGCCAGCCTTTGAGACTCATGTAATTACAATTTCTAATTTGAGAGGCAGTTAAGAAATAGATAACCATTTATTTTAAAACACTCAACAACTACTTAATGGCCGAGTTTAAATGAGTTGGACTGTAAGTGGAACATTGTAATCTCGAAGAACAGCACCAAGCACCTTTGAAGACAGAATTTTTAAACATCTGTCAGATGATATAATTTGCAGATGCCACCAATAAGTTATGGGTTGTTTACTAGAATCTGAAAGGAGCAGTGTTGGAGATTCCCTTCTGTTCTGGCTTTTGCCAGCTCATTTCATCTGTAGCCACACAGGAGTAAGGCTGGCCAGGTGTGCCGCCGTGTCGCTGTCCCCACCCACACGCTGAGCTCCTCATTGACACACACACTACGTTCCGGTGCCTTCAGCACGTTCAGTGGCTGGCGCCCTTCTGAACACTAGGCAGTAGTGAGTCCTGCAGTCCTGCTCTGATGCCCACCTGATCCTTGGTTGCCGCGCAGGTGTTGAAACACCTCCGCAGACAGCTGTTTCCGTGTGGGGCCGAGGGTCACTCCCGTACGTACCTCCCTTCCTCCTGCTCTGTCTGCACCTTTGCATAGCCTACCCTGCCCCAGGCACACGGTCCCGGGGGAGCAGGCGCCCATGGCTGTTCCCATCTGAGGTACTGCAGTGCGCGCTCTTCTTCCGGTGTGGCGGGCGTGAGGAAGCCCACTCTGCTGTGCTGGGAGAACCGCGCCTGTTTTCAGTCTTGCAGAGAAAATTTCACTGAGAATCTGCAAGTGTGAAAGGTTTGCCGGTGTCACTTTCACATCAGCAGTGACGCAGCCGCGCTCCCTGGGTCACCCTTACACTCAGCCACAGTGGATGACGGTTCTCTCATCCTTGTTCACAAAGAGGCGAGTTAAGAACCATCCGCAGAGCCAGTTGGGGACTGGGACGTCTGCGGTGAAGGCCTGCGTCTTCTGTGCTGTGGCTGAGTGAAGCCGCCCCTGGAAAGCTGGCTCCGAGAGAGCAGGCCGCGACCTTGGGCAGCTGCGAGGAGGAAGGGAGCGCGGCTGCGGGGCTGTTCCGGGGAGTGGCGCAGGCACCTCCACAGCCACGTGGGCCTGAGCACCTTGCCAGTCACAATGACAGTGAAGCTGCTAATGAGTCTGGGTGCGTTGTTGAAAATGGTATTAAATCTCCTCTGCCTGACGAAGTCCGTCCATGACTGCACCTTGTCCTGTTTCTGAGCGCTTTAGCTGCTTCCCTAGCGTCTTCATCATTTTGAAGATCATGGCTGCGTCTGATTTGCTGGCTGATGACTGCCTGGGCACCCAGAGAAGAGGGTCGCGTCGGTTCCAGAGGAGGAGCCGCACCCCAGCTGGAGGTAGGGGGTGTTCAGCGCACTGCCCTCACCCGGACGTTTCTGTTGTTGGCAAGCCACACTGCATACCAGCAGCTCTGTGTCTGGACTGCTTTTTCTTAAGGAAATGTGGTGATGTCATCAATAATCTATGGTTGGTAAAAGGTCTTGGTTGTTGAAGATTCTAAGAGTTTATTTTCTTTTATTTTAAAGGAACATATACTTTGAATTACGATTTTCTGGGCATGTTTAACCTAGGTAAGGAAAACCATGGTGCTGTTAAATTGTCAATAGATTGATGTAAGATTGGACCAATACTTGACGTGTATAATTTTAGTATGTAGGGTTTTTGTGCTTTTTTAAAAAAAAAAAAAAGTTAAATTTTTCTCTTTGTCTTTGCCTTTATTCTGGGATTTTATCTGTTACTCTGTAAGGGAATCTGCCTCGTTCTAATGAGTGTGTGAAGCTTTTCCTCCTTCCTCAGTCCAATAGCGAATGGGATCATCACCACCAAACTCAGGCTGCCCGTGCCGAATCCTGGGAGGTCGCTGGAGATGCGCTTCCCTTCTGCACTGATGTCTCGTGGGTTGTCTTCTCTCTCTTCTAAGAAGCAGGCTGCAGACCAACTCAGTTCAGTTTTTCTGAAGCACTAAGCTCATTTATTATCCATTTTTGGATCAAAGTGGCAGGTTTCGTTTCATTCAAATTTTTTGACAATATTGTTAGTTGTGGATGGACACAGTACTTTTATGTGACTTATTTTTATGCAGTGCTGAGGATGGAACCCAGTGCCTCACACATGCTGGGCAAGCTCTACCACTGGGCCGCAACCCAGCCCACGTTCAAGTTTTTAAATGGTTTTCAGAATAGGTAATTTACCTGTGGAACGGAAATCCAAACACACTGGGGTGGAAAGACTCCCTTCACTCCTGTTTCTCCCACCCTGAGCCTAAGTCTCTGGGGTTGTGAAGGGAGAGGCGGGGACAGCCTGCTTTGACGGGGAAGCCCACTCTCCGGCGCAGACGCTTCCCACCTGCTCTCCCGTGGGACAGACTAGCAGCCTGCTGTGTGCGCCTCCAGCTGTGAGGAAGAGGAGAGCCGCTGGCACCCTGCTCGGCTCCTGGGGTTTCTGTTGGGTGCCTTGTGACAGAGCCCTTCAGCCTGCCGCCCTCTAAAGGGATGAAGCGGGGGCTGCTCAGGTGGCAAGGTCCCATCTTCGCAAGTGTCAATGCGGTGGCTCTGGCCTTTCTCAGATATGGGGCCTGAGCCGTGGAGGGCAACTCTGCTACTTAGCTCCCTTCAGAATTCAGTACTGAATTCTGATACAGATCAGGGAGGAACCTGTCTATGGCCCTGGGCTGAAACCATAGCTGTGCCAACGTCCATCAGGACTCTGTTCCTGTCCCCACCATGGATCACACCCCGGAATGTGTGACAGAAATTCCAGTGCGACTGTGGAAACTCAGTTTATCAACTCAAACTTAATCTACACTCAATTCATTAACTCAGACAATCTACAAGCACTTTATTTCTTTGCAATGCTGGGGATTGAACCTGGGGCCTTGCACATACTGAGGTACTCTCTACCTCCGAGCTATACTCCCAGGTCTGTATGCACATCTAAAAAATCTTTTAAGTCCCATAATATAAATGAGTGAAAAAGTACCCTAAAGTGGATATTGATAGGTCTTTTCTTTGTACTCCTAGTCACAAAGGAGTATCACTTTACTGGTGCATTTCGTTTTTACACCGAATTTCAGTTTGGACCCATTAGTACTGATACCATTCTTTAACCATCCAGTTCATGGAGATGCTTCTAAAAGGAAAATTTTAAAAGTCTGAGACAATTCATGATACCTTTTGTAGCCACCCCATTTCCAGGTAAGAAGGGAAAGCTTGTCGTGGTGTGAGGCTTCCTACCTGTGGCCCATTCTTTCTGCCCCTTTCTGAAACAGGATTTAGTATTTTGGTTGCTTTAGTGTCCGTGTCTGAAAACACACAGCCCACAGGTACCTTTTTACGCCCAGGACCCCTGGAAGGTGGAATTCCGAGAAACTCTCTGAAGACCTCAGTGCAATTTCTTCCCCCAGAACCACCCCTGGCTCCTAGGCCTGTCTGCTGGCAGAGCCTCGGAGGCCACAGGAGAGGTGGAGCCCGTGGGAGGCGTGGGGGCGAGGCTGGAACAGGGCCGGCCTGGGCTCCCTCTCCTGGCAGGCGGTGTCTGTGTGTGTTTGCCAGAGGATTCAGTTCTCCCTCCGAGGTGATCACAGACAGCACAAGTCAGGACGGGAAGGATGCTCCTGAGAGGTGGTGCGTCTTTGGGGTGTTTACAACTCCAGGAGACACAGTCTTGTCCCCATGTGGAAAACGGATGCCAGGTGAAGTGGCTTGTTTTTGCTAGTCCTGTTCAGTTTTTATGGCGCCTTTGTGGGAAAGACACAGTTCTTTTTGCTGGCAATGACATGGAGCATGATCATAGGCATGTGACCAAAGTCCCATGTCTAATCGAGAACACAGGATTCGCAGAACGAACATGGTTACCGCTAGGGGTCTGACTTACGAGGGACAGTCGTCAGTGAGCAGCATTCTTGCTGTTGCCCAGGACACGGTGTGATCAGATTGGCTTTCTGTGATGGAGCTGCTTCACCTGGCCTTATGGTCAGTATTGCCTAATGTACCCCTAAGAATCCTTGTTCCGTAGTAAATGACATCCATTTCTTCACTCCCAAGATTTGTTCCTCAGAGATGATTAACATGAAGCCAGTGAATTGCCAGCTTTAAATGAAACAATCTGCTACAGAGGCAGTGAGTTACTGAGATCCCTGGTGGTCCGCACAGGCATGCTTAGATGACCTTGAATTTGATCCCTGGCTCTGCCATTATGAGCCACATGTTCTTGGGTAAGGTTCTAATCTCTCTAGGCCTCAGTTTCCTCATTAGCAACAACTAACTGACAGGGTTTAAAGGTTAAATGAAGCCAGGCACGGTGCTGTAATCCCAGCTATCTGGGAGGCTAAGGCAGAAGGATCACAAGTTGGAGGCCAGTGTAGGCAATTTAGCAAGCCCCTGTCTCAGAATTTTAAAAGTGCAGGGATGTAGCTTTGTGGTAGAGCACCCTGGGGGAGGTGGGGGGCGTTCAATCCCTAGTACCACAAAAAACGGAAAAAGGTGATAAAGTCATGTAAATCACTGCTGACCCCATAGCAAGCATGTCATAGGCAGTTGTCATTACTAAAATCATGACACAGGCAGGCAGGGAGGGGTCACAAGTCTCATGCCAAAAATACTTTTAAATTATTCAAAGCATTAATTACACAAGAATTAAAAGTCTGCAAGGGCATGTCATAATTATTTTACTCTAGTTAATTAGGTTCAGTTGCTTAAGCACCTAACTCATCAGAGAGTAATTCAGGCTGAGAACATGGCCCTATTGGGGCAGCGGCACTCGCCTGTAGTCACGGCACTAGGGAGGCTGGGGCAGGAGGATCACGTGAGTCCAGGGGTTTGAGACCAGCCTGCATAACATGCTGAGACTCTGTCTCAAAAGGAAAGGAAAGAACAAGACAGCCTCCATCTCCTTAAAGCTGACCTGTGATGTGGTGGGCACGTCACGCCTGGCCAGCGGCAGTCTGGCTTCCAGGGGGTCTTAAACTGAGGAATGGGAGACGAGTAGAGGTCTGAGTATTGGGCTCCTGGTGACGGGTAGCAGGGAGGCTTCACCTTCCTGCCACGTGGCTCCAGGAAGTGTTGGCCACTCTGGACACACGGAGCCCCAGTAAGCAGAGCTGACGGGAGGACACACGTCAACAGAAGGATGGGTGACAGGGTGCTCGGCCTGGTCTCCATGCGGCATCCTGGCCTGCCCAGGCTGCTGCCGGGGCAGAGGCCTCTGGACCATGGTATAGAGAGTGGACAAGGATGCCCGCTGGCACGCTCACATTTATTAAACACCTCGTTCTAGTTGTGCTCTCTGCTTCTGGATCGCATTTTCTCCAAGAGACTCCTTTGGCTCATGCCAACCCGATGGAACACTTTCTTCACAAGCGTGGATTTCGATTTCAGGGTCTTTTTCTCCTTGCCTTTCTTCTGAGACTTGTCGGTCGAGAAGATCGTGTACAGCTTAAATTCCTTGTAGTTAAGATACTTCGGTTGGGGGCAGAAAAAGAAGTCATTTCAGGAAGGGTTTGATACTCTAGCATGACAACAGGCTTGTTATCATATTTAGAAATTTGGAAATGAGGACAGTGATGAGGATGTAACTGCAGTCTGAGTATAGTTAGGGCCAGGGGAGAGCCTGTGCCGACTCTTACGGGGCAGGGCAGATGCTTGGGCAGCCCCGGGATCCCGCCTTTTCAACCTCGGCTTCCCCGCGGGGGCTCCCCTGCACCCTCACCGTCTCCACCGAGGCTTCTCAGGGTCTCGCTCTTAGCGCCTCCCCCAGGCCCTTCCCCACTCCACCCTGCTTCCCAGCTGCCACCTCGCGGCCCAGCAGCCTTCTCGCAACTTGCAGGCGCCTCCTGTCCACGTGGCCGGCCCCGGTCTAGGAGCCATGCCAGTTTGGGATCCTAGCCCCGGCCGCCTCCTGCAGGCTCCCCGGCCCCGCCACGCTGGGCACCTGCACTTACGCGGTCGCCCGTGATGTCGAAGTTGTGGAAGAGTTCCTTGAGCTCTTGCTTTTGAATGTTGAACAGGAATCTGTACATGCAGAAGTTGGCGGCCCCAACCTTCAGCTCCCCGTGCAAATCAAGCAGGTCAAACACGGGCCGGGAATGGCGATACATGAATTGTTCCTCCAGGTGGTTCTGTTTTGAGAGAAATATGTAAGACCGGAAGCAGATGGGGCAGCTTTCCACACTGGGAAGACACCGGCGTGTTCCGTCACCCCCGACCCTAGAGGGCCAAAGCAAGAGTCGGAACTCGGGGCTGCCCTCAAGGAGACATGCCCCGCAGACCCCCTGCCGGCCACCCTATAGCGATGGCAGCCCACTGCCTCACTCGGGAGACCACAGGGAACGCGCTGGGGGGAGGCTGGCCACACGAGGTCCCATTCCTCAAGGAGCAGACAGGTGCAAGCCCACGGAGCTGGGCATGGTACGAGGGCCTCAGGAAGCCCCGTCCCCTCATGCATCCTGCAGAGCACTCTGGGCAAAAGGATCGCCAGAGCCCTTGAGGAAGGGCAGGCTGCAGTGGCCGTGGTACAGGGAGGTGGCAGGTGGGCAGAGGCTGCCTGTGCGTGTCACAGACTCCCAGGTTACGAATGTGCCGTTCAGGAACCCAAATGGACACCCTGCCCTTTTCCCTTCCTCTAGTTCGTAGTGGAAGGAGGAGAAATCCCAAGGGCCAGCTCTGGCCAGGTGGAGGCAGCAGCCAGGTGAGGCTCAGCCTCGCTGGCAACTTGCCTGGTGTGACAGCAGAATGCAGACCAACATGTAGAACTGCTCAAAGCCGATCTCGCCAGTGGCGTTCCAGTCCAGCACGTCAAACACCATCTTGATCTGTCTCGATCTCAGGTCGGTGATGTGGCGGAGGAAGTGGAAGAACAGCACATCTGTGAAGGGCCAGGCCGGGAGACGGATTATTCCAGCTCAGTTCCAAAACACCAACGACCAGGAGCCTCCCACATGGTGCTCGTTGACTGGGAAGAACGGTGACATTGGGGTCTGGCTTTGCCATGTTCCTGCTGCAATCCCTCGGCCCAGACTCACTCTTGAGCTGTGTGGAAAAGCACTATGCCCAGGGCAGTGGAGAAGGAGACTGTGGTCAGGCTGGACCACATGCTCCATGCAGCCCAGGGACCTGCCCCGGCACAGATGCATGACCATGCACATAGGCACAGTGTGCTCCTGCCTGGGAGGGAGAGCTTAATTCTCTCTAAGGACCTGGGATGCTCGGAGATGCTCACGTTTTATCTGAACCTTTTTTTGGAGAAAATTAAAATGAGAGGAACTTAAAAAAAAAAATTCCTCTTCTATAAAACTACTGCTGATTCTCATGCTTCCATAAAGCAAAGGTGTTTGGCTATGAGGAGGGAGCAAACCCTACTGGCCACCTGGTATGTAGGGCATTTAAAATGCCACAGCTCAGTGACCTCACAGCCTTACAGGGAAGGAGGCACCACCCCATGGATGGGCACACGGGCCACGTGGGGGGCTTGTCAAACCAGATTCTGACTCAGGAAACCTGGGCGGGACTGGTCGGCATTTCTGCACCCTTCCAGGGGACGCGGCTGGTGGCAGTTGAGTGGCAGAGGGGCCCCGTCAGTGGCGGAGCCGGGCGTCACACGCAGGTGGATGGGACCCTACAGCCTTGCCCGCTTGCCAGAAAAACCACTGTGCTGTATACAAGAGGGGGCTTCTGCCTGCCAGGCCACCCGCCGGTCCTGTGAGGACAGAACGGAAGAGACAAATGGGCCATTTGCCGGACAGCGCGCGCAGCTGTCGAGAGTCACCACGAGGGATTTTCAGGTGCACCTGTCGGCGTGTAACCCCCTTGACTGTGATCACAGAAAACACCTGTTCCGAGGAGTGTGTGAACGTCTCTGTCATCCGGAGTCCCACTGAGGCTGAGAGCAGAGAACCCACGACACAGGGTCAAGGTCTGGGGGCTGCTGTGGCCTTTGGTCTCCTCTCCCACGCCCACCAGGTCCCAGCAGCAGGGAGCCACCCACGGTGATGTTTGGGGGCTGCTCCTGGAGAAGGGCTTTCATGTGGGACTAACAGCTACCTCATAAATGCAGCTTTGAACCAGTTGACTGGCCACTGGTCTCCAAGGACTGGTCACCGGCACCCCAGGGGAACTACAAGGCCACTGTCCAGTCCCCTGGGGCCCACGTGATCATGGCTCAACCTCAGGTGTTGCATCTTCGGGTGTGACTTAGTTACTGTGGGGCCCAGACCACCCCGCAAGCGTACCTCAGACACTGGGGGTGTGCTGGGGGTCCTTTACAGCCGGCTTCCCTGGGGACCCAGCAACACACACACGGGAAACTGTCAGGGGTGACCCCGGCGCCACGCAGTGAGAAGAGCTGCTCGCGTTTGGGCTCGTTTCCTGCCAGGCTGCCCACGAGCCCGCAGCCTAGCGCTTGCCGGGCACACGCTCCCCACTGAGTCCCGAGCCCCTTGGCATTTGCTTTTTAAGATTAAATGGACTCTTGAAGATCTTAGGTGGGGGACGCGCCTGTGGCCAGGGACACTTGTTTTCACTCAGTCCTAAAAAGAGCCCGAGGTGTTTTAATCAGGCGCCTCACTCTGCGGACTCTGGGGCAGGGCTGGCCACTCGCAAGCACACCAGAGGGACGGACGGATCATGTGGCGCAAGCTCCCACTGACAGATGGGACGGAGTCCTGCTGAGAGGGGTCTCGGCCTCTGATGACCCTGACGGTGATCACGAGCGCGTCACTGAGTCATTGTGCCGTGTCAGGCACTGTGCTGAGCATCTGCCACGTGTGTTCCCCTCTGAGGGGGCTCCTGCACGCACGTGTGTGTGCGCGCGCGTGTGTGCACACGTGCGTGCTGGAGGCCAAACCCAGGACGCTGTGCTCTGGCTGAGCTGCGCCCCAGCCCGGACTCCACTGCTGTTCTAGATGAGGAAGCAGACTTGCAGAGGATGGCAGCATGCTTCCAAACTACCGAGGCGTGGCGGGGGACCCCGTCCACAGCGGGTGGACTGTCCCCGCCTGCTCCCCCTGCCCCCAAGCGCCACCCGCGTCGGCCCTCGCTTGGCCAGTTCTCTCTGCTTCCTCTGGCAGATGGCAAGTGTTCACTCGGCAGTTTCTGGCCCCGTGCATTTCCCTGAGCATCTGCCACCAGCCAGGTACCCGGCCAGAGGAAAGATGCCAGGTGGCACTGACCGTTCAAGGTGTTCTTGCGGTGCACGTCCAGCAGGTAGAAGTACTCGGTCAGGGCCTTCACGTTCCGCAGGGACAGCAGGCAGTATATCTTGTCCAGATAGAGGTACCACAGGAACGACCCTTGTTTCAGCTTCATCTTGGTCCCCTTCAGCCGAGGGCTCCGGCAACCTGAAACAGAATGGAGAGTTCCGCCTCGGAACTAGAACACCGGCAGGGCCTCTGGGCAGCCCCGGCCGCCGCAGAGCGACGCGGGCCAGGGGACGAGGGGACACTGCTTCCTCCCACCTCTGGCTCATGCTCTTGTTGCTTCCGTGACCCCTCTGTCACTGGAACAGCCGCCCTAGAGGGAGTCGGGCTGCTTGGCGGCGCACAGCAGATGCGCCACCCAGGAAAGGTGAGCTGCGCCGCCACGCTGGTCCCTGCTGCAGTGACGGCCTAAAGGCGCTTGCCAGACAGGAGAGACGGAAACCACACCAAGTGCTAAGCGGACAGAGGGCAGTCACCAAAGCCAAGGGAAGACTGATCCAGAGTGCAAGTCAGAGGAGCAGAGCCGAGGCAGGAAACCATCAGCATGACCAGGACGGTGAGCCGGGGAACTTCAGCCGCAGGTTCCGTCCAGGAGAGGACCAGGAGGGAGCTGGCTCGCCCCCAGGACCTGTTCCTTTTCTTCCTTCATGGGTGACGGGGAGCCCAGGGCCTCGCCCAGGCTGAGCATGTGCTCCGCCACTGAGCCACAGCCCAGCCCGCTTTTACTACTTTATGATGGAGCCCGAACGTCAGGAGGTTCCATGTCTGCAGTGCCCGCTGCACCAGCTGCAGCCAGACCAGACTTGTTCACTTATGCCCACTCCTCCTCGCCACCCACGGTGGGATATTCTGAAGCAAAACCCAGAAAGAATAGCTCATCTTTAAATATCTGGACATATATTTCAAAAAGAGGGACTTCTTCATCTTTTAACATAACTGCTGACCATTATCAGAACTCGAAGTGAACACGAATTGTTCCTAAACGTCATCACATATCCACTGGATGTGCAATTGTCCTGATCATTTATTCCAACCTTTTTTAAAACTTTGTTTTAGTTGTAGATGAACACAATACCTTTATTTTATTTATTCATTTTATGTGGTGCTGAGGATCAAACCGGGGCCTCACACGTGCAAGGCAAGTGCTCTACTATGAGCCATGATCCCAGCCCAATTCCAAGTTTTAGTAGATGATCATTTCAAGTCAGGAACCCAAACAGATCTATGTATTGATTATAATGCTGCTGCTTCTTTTTTTTTACTTTCCCACTTTCTTCTTTCTCTTATGATTTCTTTCTTTCTTTCTTTTTTTGGGTGTTGGGGATCAAACCCAGGGCCTTGTGCTTCCAAGGCAAGCACTCTACCAACTGAGCTACCTCCCCAGCCCCATGATTTATTTCTTGAAGAGTCCAGATGGTCACGTAGGTGAGAACATTCTGATTTTTCCAGATTTATCCCTAGTGTGTTAACATGTTCCTCTCTGTCCTGTATTCTCGATGAACTAGTAGTTAGATCTAGAAGAGAAGCTCTTTTAGGAAAAAAACAATAAAAAGAGAGAAACTTGCAGATGTGATAAGGGAGGGGCAAAGAAGATTTTTAAAATTCAGAATGAAAAGAAACACAACTAAGGATATAAAAGATGGCAATTCGTGTAAGAGTAGTATGCACAACTCTGTGCTGATACTTTTAAAGCCTAAGTCCACTTCCTGCAATAAATGTATAATGTAAGCCACACGTAAGAGTCACGTGTAGTTGGAGTTTTTCTTAGCAAGTGTGGTGGTGCACGCCTATAACCCCAGCTACCTGGGAGGTTGGGGCAGGGGGAGAGCAAGTTCAAGTCCAGCCTGGGCAATTGAGCAAGACTCTGTCTCAAAATTAAATAAAAAGGGGCTGGAGATCCTATTTGCCACATTGAAAACAAGTGAAAATAGTTTCAATGACATTTTATTTAACCCAGTGTGTCCAGAATAGTTCAATTTGTAATCAGTAGTTTTTGGAAATTAAAGTCCTGTGTCAGGCTGGGGATATAGCTCAGTTGGTAGAGTGCTTGCCTTGCAAACACAAGACCCTGGGTTCAAATACCCAGCACCACAAATAAATAAATGAATGAATGAGTGAATGAATGAATGAATAAAAGGCCTGTGCCTGTTTTGCACTTATGCCGCGTCTCAGTACAGATGAGTCACACTTCAAGGGCTCGCTGGCCCCCGAGGGCTGGTGGCTTCCGCTAACGATGGCCAGGAGCCAGAAGTTCGGTTGGAAGAGGCGCTGAGAAGACCTGGCTCGGGTTCCCAGTCGTCAGGAACAGGTCGTTTAGGCCGATTCAAAGCAGCTGAGGGGCAGGCGTCCTCCCGAGCCACTGCTGGCAGGAGCCCAGAGGGCAGCGGGTCCCCTGGGTGGTGGTGGAGCAAGGAAAGCCATGCACACCCGGGTCTGCACCCTCGCCCTAAGGGCAAACCTGTACCCCAGGGCCCAGCGAAACCCCAAAAACAAATTTTCAAGGAAGCGAAACCCATAAGGAAAAAGTACACCATGAGCAGGAAGCAGCAGAGGCAACGGGTGGTGGAACCGGACGTCGAGGCCAGACCCGGAACAGTCTGAGTGAGAGTCCTGGGGTGGGGGAGGCTCCGGCAGCTTGGCCATCGCCGTGACCCCAAGAGCTGGCAAGAGCGGTTTTGGAGAAGGAAGCTGATTTGGAGCTCGCGCTCAGCCGTGGCGCCCCCCACCTGACCCAGTCACCCTGGCCAGCCCACCAGCGTGATTCTGTCTCCTCGCCCACCATCGCGCCTCCGAGCCCTCCTGCACTGTCCCACACCTGAGCTTTGGGGGACATCATATCCAAACCACAAGGAGTTTCCCCAAGCAGCTGCACACTCCCTAGAACCACTAGGATTAAGGACGGGGCCCGCCGAGCGCCTGGCGCCCACGCCTTACCTGCAGAGCGGAGACCGAGGACACTACTGCACGGTTGTAGTTCGCTGGGGAACTCTCAGGAAGCCAGCGACACCACACGGGCCGGCAGCCAAGCTCCTCGGCACGCCCATGACGAGGAAGACACCATCTGCGGAGGAGCAGAGAGCTCCACCCCTCCCGGGCCAGGTGAGACCCAGTAACAAAGGACAGACCAACAGGAGAAAGCGGGCATACTGGACTGGACGCGCGTTCCGGCGATGTGGCAGTCCTCATAAGCCAAGGAAAGAAAGGGGTGGCTCCTGTGGTTCTTAGATTTGAAGGGTGCATTGCCCCGGAGAGAGGTGACTGGAGGCCATCGGCAGCATGACGTGGCGATGCCCTGGGAGACTCAGCAAGGAAAGTCTGTTCCACTCTTCCTGGCCTGTGTGTGTAGCTCCCCATCCTTCAGATCGAGGGAGGGCACCTGAAGATTGAAGGCCTGCTTCTGGGGACAAAGGGCCAGACAAGGGTGACTTTCCTGCCTCTGCTGTTTTCCAGATGCCAACGTGTCATATTTTAGAGCAGCTGTCCTGTATCTGTGCAGACTTGGATGCAAATGTTCACAGCCACTTTACTGAAAATAACCAAGGACTGAAACAACAGCTGAATGGATTCACAAATCATGGCATATCCATAAAAAGGGAATACTACCTAGCAATGAAAAGGAACGGACCACCTATACCTTGAACACCATGCTGAATCTCCAAAGCATTATGCTGAGGCCTGGGGTGTGAGTCGGCGATAGAGCCTTGCCAGGCATGTGGCCTCTCACACACACGCAAAGCTAGACACAAGAGAACACACACCTGGAGTCCCTATAGACCTGTCAAGACCCGCCAAACCACATGCTTTAAATAGGTGCACTTTATTAAAGGTAAATTAAGCAGCAGTGGGGTTGATTTTTTAAAAAAATTTTAAAAAAATGTTAATTTTTAGTTAAAGCTGGGGATGTAGCTCCAGAAAGAAAAGATGAGGACAAATAGATTGAAGAACATCAATATAGTTTATCTTTGTTCCCCAGGAGACACCAGGGCTAAAGTTAAGAGATGGGCGAAAGGCTGGGAGGAGACGTTTGCAACATCTGAACCCGAAAAGATGACATCTAAAAACAACTCCTGGAATCAAAAAGGAAGACAGGAAATCTAATATGCTGTGAACAAGAAAGCCAAAGAGGCTGAAATCTAAACATCTAACAAAACTGCGAAGACGTGTGAAAATAGCGGTTGAAATCAAATTCCTTGCATGTACGATTTTGTCAAAATGAACCCAAATACTAGGTATGATTATGATGCTCCAATAAAACACTCTGAAGACATGCTCCAACTCAGTAATTAGAGATATGCAGATGAAAATCAATATCAATAAATAGCTCCCAGCTTCAGTTATTGCACAGAACAGGAAAAGAGTGCAAAAAATGTGCAGCTATTTCTTTCCCTGATCCTGGCTCAGGGCAAGGTCCTCCAATGCCAGGCAGATTAGCAAAGCGAAGACCTCCAGCTTACTTATTAGTATTTTTGATTCTGTTGAACCTCTTTTTCTTGTATTTTGAGGTATAATTTGCATACCATAAATCCAGTCATTTACAAAAATGGAAGTTTTGGGGCAGATTTACTGAGTTGTGAAATTGCCACCATAATCCAGTTTTAGAACATTTGATCACCCCAACAAGATCCCTCTTTTCCACTTACAAGTTACTCTGTTTCACACCCAGCTCCAGGCAGCCGTCAATCTCCTCTCTGTCTGCATGAACTTGGCCTTCTCTAGTCATTTCATATTAATGCAGTCACAGAATGTGGTCTTTTGGGTGTCTTTCTTCACCGAGCTCTGAAGGACTCTTCCATTTTTACCCCCACGCCCCACATTTTTCCCGGAGCTACAGGGCTGATCCTACACTGACCCCAGCCTCTCCTGGCCCCATCTCCCAGTGGGGGCGTGGCTCACTGCCGGTGCTCCTATGGTCTGAAACTAAAGCCTGGCCTTTGGGCTTGTTCATGAGCTACTCCATGGGAAAAGTCTCGGGTGGCATTTCCTCCTTTTAGTGATAAGGCTCTTGAAAGTCCTAAGCACGATGTGGTGGGGAGAAGGTCTTGAACTGCTGGGCAACATTGAGCCAAGCACCTTTGCACGGAGCGTCCAGGGCACCGCCGCGTCTTTGGCTAACTTTACAAATAGGAAGCTACATTTGCTGCTCCTACGTTGCCCAAGGGGTATTTTCCAAGTATGAAGAAGGGGCGAAAACACCTCTACAACGACTTTTCCGGGAGTGGGGGCCGCTGAGGTGACATTGGCAGGGACTTGGACTTGTTCACAAGGGAGGGTTGCCAGATAAACCGCGCTCCACAGCACCCTTCGCCCGGAACCCACGTGGTCAGTTCAGGTAAGAGCCTTTGAATTAGACGACTGTCTGCAGGACACAAGCAGCTAGCAGCAGTGCAGCGAGCCCACCCGCCAGGATCAAGGACGGGGTCTAAGAAGTCTGGCTTCGTGAGGCATTTTTTGCTTCCGATGCACTCCATTAGCCAATCGCCATGAAACGGGAGGTGATAAGTCCCAATGGAGCTACCAGCCCTCGCACCTGGCGCGTTTGTGGGGCGCGGGAGTTGGGGGGAACCCCGGGAAGCTGGAAGGAGTGGGGAACCCCCGGCCTCGGCCGACAGGACTTCGGCTGCAGGGGCGCAGCATTTGCGCGCTAGGAGGCAGCATGGCGCCGAGGAACCCGCAGCAGACTGGCAGCCACGGTGTGTGCCCCGGTAAGCTTCCTCGCCCGCGGGCGTCCCCTCCGCAAGGTGGGGACCTCCGGACAGGGTAGCTGAACTACCCTGCCGGGCAGGTAGCACTGAACTGATGTGGTCCACCTTCTTGACATGACAACGTTCAGTGGACGCTCGAAAAATGACAACTCGCTCCCCGTCCCTCGTGCTCCCAGAAAAATTTTGGGAGCTACGAGGTGCAGCTGTCCCCTCGGATCCGGGACCGACCCGTCTAGTGGTCCCCCAAGCTCTCCACAGCCCAGCGGGTGGCTCGCCGCGGGCGGTGCGAGGGGACTACAGTTTCCAGAGTGCCCTGCGGCGACGGGCGGAGCCGGGGAGCGCCCGCAGCCAATTAGGGGGTCCCGGGGCGCTGCCGGGGAGCGGCAGGTGGAGCCGGGAGGGAGGGCGGGCGGGGGTCCGGGTGCCCGAAGCGTCCGGCGGCTCGCGGTCCCGGCTGCGCGTGGGGCGCGGCGCAGCGGGGCGGGCTCTCGGGAGGCGGCCAGGGGACGGGACAGAGCGGGGCGGGGACGCGGCCGCCTGCGCGGTTCCGGGTGCTCCCGCCGCGACGCTGCCCAGGGCGCACTTGACCGGCAGGCTGCGGGGAAGGGCGGGTCTGGGAGAACCCCAGCGCCGCGGCGTCCTGCAACCCCTCCTCCTCGCGGCGCCCGAGCCACAGCCCGAGCCGAGCCCGCGCCACCTCGCCCCGGCCCGCGCGCCCCAGCCATGGCTTTCGCCAATTTCCGCCGCATCCTGCGCCTGTCTACCTTCGAGAAGAGAAAGTCCCGCGAATATGAGCACGTCCGCCGGGACTTGGACCCCAACGAGGTGTGGGAGATCGTGGGCGAGCTGGGCGACGGCGCCTTCGGCAAGGTTTACAAGGTGAGGGCGCCGGAGGTGGGTGGCCCGGCGCGTGGCGCGGCTCCGGAAGGCAGGGCGCCGGCCCCGCCAGCCCCGCCACGGCCCCGCAGCGCGCAGAGGACTGACGGCCCTCCGCTTCGGGACCCCGACCCCGGCCCGGTGACCCCGGCGTTTGTGAGGGAACCTCATCCTGACTGCCGAGTGCTTGCGCGCCGGGCGCCCCCTCTGGGCACTGTTGGCGCCCCCGCCCCAGCTCAGTTTCTGAGCACTTCCTGTGCGTTGTGTGTCCGGCACTGTGCTGGGCGCCGCTGGGGGAGACAAAGGGACGCTTATGGGACCTCAGCATCCGAGGGGACCCCTCTAGGCACTGTCCGTAACACTACGATGCGAGGCATACTTGTAACGCCAGGCCACGCAGAATGCCGGGGCGCTGGGGACAAACTCGGTTGCGCCTGGGAGCGTTGGGAGTTGGGGACACACCTAAAGATGGGCCAGAGACAGGGAGGGCAAACTATGGCCCCTAGGACGGGAGATGGGACTTGGAAAGATGGGCTGGTGCAGGGCAGAGGGGGCGGTCCGGGTCCTGTGCATGCTGAGCTGCGGGGAACGCATTTTATTTTTGCATCTGAGTCACAGTTGGGGAGGCTCCCAGGCGGCAGTTACCTCTCCCCTGGAGGAAGACCGGGCAGGGCTCTTTTGTGGAGGGGTGGGTGGGGCAAAGTTGATTAAATCTAGACGAGTTGGCAACCAGACCTTGTCTGGGTTCTGCATTGTGAGCCAGTGCTGAGTGCTCCGGTTGTTGGGGGACCCAGACACCCCTGCTTGACTCCACCTTTCCCCAGTCTCCTTTCACCTGGGGAGAATGTGGACCCCTCCCCCCTGAGCCAGGCTGGTCTGCAACTGCTGGTCTGCTGCTCCCATCCTCCTGCCTCACCCTCCCAAGCATCTGGGACTACAGATGCTCACCACCCAGCCCAGCATCCCCTGGGAAAACTCCGGAGACTCCCACTCGTTGGGCCGCTGTGCACCTCCAGGAGGGCCCCTCCTTCTCAGCCAGCCATCACACTCCGTGGGACTTGAGTAGCTTGGAGGCTACTGCAACCCTCGGATTGCCCTTTCAGGAAGCTGAACCATGGAGAGGGTCTCTCCAGGAGCCCAGGTCAGGGCTTGCTCTCTGTGACGTGAAGCTGGCCTGGAGCCCATTACCCAAGTGTGGTCCTTGAAGACCTGCATTCGCATCACCTGGGAGCTTGTCAGAAATGCAGACTCTCGAGTTGGAGTCTGCTTCTTGACGGGATTCCCAGTGACCCCTGAGCAATCAGTGTGGGGAGGCGCTGCTCTGGAGACCTAGGGTGGTGGCGGTTTTGAGGTTGACAGGCCATGTGGGTGCTTCCTTTGTTACCATCTCCCCTCTGAGCCTGCACTTCCTGTTACAGGGCTGGGAAACCCCCACTGGAGCAAAGGTCCTGGGTTGGAGAGGCAGGCCTCAGTGTGACAGGGTGACTTTTGGATTGTCCTCATCAGCTGCCCTTTGTTGCCGGCCAGCACTCCCTTTCCTGGGCACGCTTTACTCTTCCGCTGTATCCCCCTGGTGGCACCAGGAGAAGGTCCTCCTCAGCCCTGCGGTCTCCCTGAGGCCATGCCAGTGTCTTTGCTGGCCCTAGACTCAGCCTGCTCCCGCCGATGTGCACTGGCCACCGCGAGGGCTGCTGGACCCTTGGTGAGCCCTCTGCACCATGCAGCAGCTTTATACCAAGGAGCCTGTCTGATCAACAAGTTATTTTGCCTCCTCCTGGTTCTCTGTAACTCAGTGACTGCAGTTCCCAAAGCTGCGAGCTGGCTGTTCCAAAGCCCCCTCCCCACCCCTGAACCCACCATCTTCTCACGATTCAGACCCGGGAAGCCAGGTGGAGATACACCTGGCCTGTTCCGCGTGGTCACGAGCCACATAGCAAGGTCTTGGCTAATGTGGGACCGCATACACACAGGTGGGGCTGAGAAATTCCTTCGGCGGGTGAAGTCATAGGGCCTAATTCCTGGCGTGTTTGTGGTGGTGCTGGTGACGCAAACCCGCGCCGCCACCTGCATAAAGGTAGGGCGCAGGCTGTGATGCACCGCGCATGGGACATGATAATAAGGGACTGTGCTGGTGGTGGCCTCTGCCTTTACTACGTGACACTGTTTATCGTCATTTTAGATGCATTCCTGCTCATAAACAAAGTTCATTGTAAAATAGTGTGGCAGCAGAATGCTGTGTCTCTTGAGAGTCTCTCTCTCTCTCTTTTTTGTGTGTGTGGTTCTGGGAATCAGACCAGGGCCTATGCATGCAGCAAGCCCTGCACCTCTGAGCCCCATCTGGCATTGCCTGATTTCAGCACGACTTGGCCTTGGGTTGGGCTGCCCGCCGTGGCCCGAGGAGCAGTGGCGAGGCGTGTGGTGGGCTGTGCCGCCTGGATTTGTGCGCGCACTGCTTGATGCTCTTGCAGTGACAAAAGCTCCTGCCCACGCGGCTTCTTGGACGTGTCCCTCTCTGCCCGTGATGCGCAGTGGTATGATCAGCAGGGCTTTGTTTGTCTGAGCTGGGGCTTCTGGGAGACGGAGGCCACCAGAGACCCCCTCAAACCCTGATTCTTGTGATCCAGTCCGAGAGGTCTCAGACGTGTCACTCAGAGTAACAGGATTGAGTTTATTGAAGGGATAGGAAAGGGAAGGGACTCTCTTAAGGGAGAGCGAGGGTCCGCTCAGAGAGGAGAGGGACAGCCTGCCTCGCCTGCACTCCCGTTTTATTGGGGATCCAGAGAAGTTTCCAGAGAGTCCCACCCAGGTCCACCTCTGGACTTTTGACTGACAGCAGGGTGACATCAGACTTTCAAGTCCCCACTCTCAGGGCAACTCCAGCTCACCTGGGCCCATGCTGGCCAGTTCTAATTGGATTCTTTTTTTATTATTATTAATATTTTTTTTAGTTTTAGATGGACGCAGTGCCTTTTTTACCTATTTGTACGTGGTGCTGAGGATGTCACCCCGTGCCCCACACGTGCGAGGCAAGCTCTACGCTGAGCCACGACCCAGCCCCTCTCCTTGGATTCTGCACCATGCATTCTTAAGATTTCATGGTTAGGAGGAACTGTCCTCATCTCCCTGGGTTTCAGGATCTGGTCACTGCAGTCTCCTGGCTTCCTCCCATGGACATTATCTTGGGCCTGCAGTTCTCCTGCAGTTACCAGGTAGCTTGCTGAGGAATGTGACGAACCCTGTCCACTGAGGCCAGGCAGGGCTGCGGGTAAAGTGCTTCTTGGAAAGGAAAGCACGTGGGGTCAGCACAGTGGGCCCCTCGTATAGAACTATTGACCCCGTGTTCCTGCCATCCCTGTCTGTATTCCCTAACTGTGTAGCGTGTGATTCTCTGCTCTAACTCAGCCTCATCTCACCGGTGGTGGGGACTCAGGGGCCCAGAGAGGGGCGGGGACCAAGACCTGAGGCCCTAGGCTCAGCGTACACTTTTCGCTTATTTACCCACCAAGGAGGACCCATCTGGACCAGAGATCCCGCGCCAGGCTGCCCGCACTGCAGAGGTGTGTGGTTCACGCAGCGCTGACAGCTGGCACTGAAGTCAGCATCGATTTTGCCAGTGACCCTCTAATTGGGGGCCACGACTCTTGCCTACTTCATGGTTCGCTGGCCCAGTTGCTGTGGCACACAAGCCAGAAATCGTGTTTTGGTTTTATGGCTGGGACCAGGAATTCCATTTTGACGTGACACCAGGCAAAGCAGTTGGCTATGACCTGGGGAAGAGGTTCAGCCTGTCTTAGACCCAGCAGGTGACTCTCTGTAGCCCAGGGGGTGAAGGCCTGTGGGACTTGTCAAGCCCACAAGTTCCCCACCCCCTGCCGGGGGAGGACTCTGGGACCAGACCGCGAGCAGCCTCCAAGGCGAGGAGCCCTTTCCTTCTCCCTGAGAAGCCTCTATCCAGAGAAAGGGAGGACCGATCCGAAATGGCTCAAGGGCAAGGTCATCCCACCCGATTCCTATGCGATGGCAGCTGGTTTCCAAAAACCCACTTCTGGTTCATCAGCAGAGCACCTGGTAAAGCTCAAGACCGTGGGGCTTCCAGATTCTTACTACGAAGAGCCTCTTCCTTCTGAAGGTGGGGTGGGCCGGAGGAAGCGCGTCACGCGGGAGCGGGGCCTGCTGCCCTGGGCAGCCGCAGAGGCGAGGTTAGACCAGGCGCCGGGTGGCTGCAGCCGCAGCTTGAAGGGTCAGCCAGTGGGCCACGAGATGTTTCTGCTTCCTGAAAATCACTTTGGCTTTGGTCTTTTGTTGCCTTTAAATGCCTAAAAGGTTATTTTACAAATTTGGGAGGATACAAAAAAAAAGCAAAAGTGAAAAGAAAAAAAAAAAATCACCCCAGGTTCCATCAGCTGCTGCTGACTTATTTTTCAGTGCTGGGGTGGAACCCAGGGCCTCTGAGCCTGCTGCCACTGGCCTTGAACCTGGGCCCAGGTGGTCCTCTTGGCTCAGCCTCCCGAGGAGCTCGGAGTGCAGGAGAGTGTCACTCATCTACTCATTTTTATCCATCAGTGAGTTAGAGTGGGTTAAGTGCTCGGTCTGTGCAGGGCGCTGCCCTGGGCACTTTTGTTACTAAGTCATACGCTCCTTTCTGGAACGCGCAGAGCTATGTAAACCATGCAGTCGAACCCAGAGGCCTTCTGCGTTCAGGGGCTCGCCTCCCCAAAACCCCAGTCAGTGCATCACAGAAGGAGAAAGACCAGACCCCAAACAGCAGCAGATGGGAAGTACATCAGTACAGCCATAAGCACCGCAGCTGCCACAGGCTTGGGGACGTGGTGCAGGAGGGACTGAGGCTCGGAAGCAGTGGCGGTATGGGGTTGCGCCTCGGAGTGAGCGCGATGTCTCCCCCATGTGCCTTTGCATGACCTTTGCGTTCACCTGGAATTTTGGGTGGACAGAAGACGGCGCGTGAGCAGACTCCACTAACACTGGGTGAAGTCACTCCCCAGTTGCTGTTTTCAAAATTAGCAGAGCTGACTCTAAACTGATGGCTGGCTTTGTTTGCAAAGTCCTTCCTGTACTTTAAATTATTTTTCTGCTAGACTCCCAGAAGGGAATTACTAGGTCAAAGGGCATGCCTGTCTGAGGGCGATTTAAAAACATAAAATGTGACAAGGTAATAGAAGTCCCCTTTGCCCCTTGCTCTTGGGGAGGGCCAATCCGGGAGGCCTTGCTGCTGCTGCTCAGGCCTCAGGTGCCCTCTCTGCTGGCTTGGGAGGGAAGTGACATCCAGCCCTGCCTGGATTAGATGAAGTGGGGGTTAAGGGAGTTCAGGGAGCCTGGGGCCTTCCCGCCCTCCCCTGAAGGGCGGCTGGAAAGCCTAGGCTTCCACTTCCTCAGGGCTGCAGGGCTGCGGAGGACTCCTCCCCTCCACGCCTTCTCCGGAAAGAGTTCTGCCCCGGGCAGTAACCTTGCTTCCGCTGGGCCTAGTATTTTTAAACCCAAGACCGTGCTATTGTGAGTGGGTTCCTGACTCAGTCCTAAGACCAAGGTGGCCTGGGCCTCCTGGCGGGGATGCCTGTCCGGTGGGCTGGTGGGACTCCTGCCGCCTGGGGCAGGTTTCTGGCCTGTCCACAGGGGGCCAGGACGTGGGGGAGCTAGACCGCTAGCCCCCGTCCCTGACTCCATCTCTTGACCTGGGGGACGTCCCAGGGCTGTGCCCCGTGGCCCCCAGAGCAGCCCGGGTGGTCCCTCCGACGAAGCCCTGCTGCTGTAGCAAGCAGCAGCGCAAGCTGGCGGTTAAGGGCAGAGATTTGGGGCTCAGTGTCTGGGTCCCCTCCGGGATCCTCCTCAGAGCCTTCGCTTAACTCTGTCTCTGAGATGGAGGTGGCCACAGGGCAGAGAGGAGCCCAGGAGGGCCCCACGTAGCACCTGTCCCCACCCAGGAAGTGCTCAGGATGTGAAGACACTTGTTTGTTGCTCTTGGTGTCCACAGCAAAGGTCCTGCTGCTCAGCAGGGCAAGGCAGAGAGTCCTCAGCGTTGGCAGCTCAACCGGCTCCACGGCTCCCCACCCCCACTTGGCACCACTGACGTTGGGGCTGGAGATTCTGCACTGGGGGAGCTGCCCGTGCGTTGGCTATGCTCAGTGTCCTGGCTTCTGCCCACTCGTTGAGAATCGCTGCCTCATGCAGATGAACGGGCCTTGATCTCGTTCAGCAAGGTCGTCCCTCACTGTCCACAGGGTATTGGTAACAGATGCCCCTTGGACACCAGAATCCCAGAAGCTTATCCAAAGTGGCAAGCATTTGCCTCTGATCTGCGCACATCTTGTCTTTAAGTTGTATCTCGATTACTTACTATACCTAGGACAATGTAGCCTGCTATGTAAATGGTGGTTATGCACATTGTTTAGGGAATAATGGCCAGAAAAATGTGGACGTGTTTAGTGCAGGTACAATTCTTTAAGAATTTTCACTAGGCGCGGTGGCGCATGCTTGTAACCCCGGCAGCTCAGGAGGCTGAGGCAGGAGGATCACGAGTTCAAAGCCAGCCTCAGCAACTCTAGCGAGGCCCTAAGCAACTCAGTGAGACCCTGTCTCTAAATAAAACACAAAATAGGACTGGGGAGGTGGCTCAGTGGTCGAGCGCCCCTGAGTTCAATCCCTGGTCCCCCCCCCCCCCAAAAAAAAAACCCCAATGTCCGTGTGCTCTGAAGTCTCAGAGCAGCCGGTCCCTCCTGCAGGACCACCCTCCGGAATCCAGGCCAGCGCTGGGCCAGCGCTGAGGGGTGGAAGTGCAGGTCGCGCAGGTCCCCGGGCGACTTCCATTAGCCTCATTCACACCAGAGCAGAAATAGGAAGAGGGACCCCATGTCCCAGCGTCTGTGGGCGGCGGCCTGAAGCACGTGGCCCTGCTTTTTCTCCAGGTCTCTGCTGCCCGCCCCTTTCAGGTGCTCAGGAGGGCTCCCGTGGGTGCCGCTCGGCCCCTCCCTGGCCCCCCAGGCCCCAGGGTCAGTGGGTCGGAGGTGGGTGTGGCCGGGGCGCAGGCTCAGAGGGGCGGGGCTACCCGTCCCCTCGGGCTGCAGGTTCAACGTGACCTCTGAGCAGGAGACCTGATTCCCCTGGATGGGAGCCTCAGGGCCTTGGGTCTTGGCTCTTCAGGGCGGCATCCTCAGCCGTGGCCACCCGCTGTGTCCTCAGCGAGGAGGGAGGAGCCAGCCCCCCGGGGCCACCTCACCTCCTGAAGTGCGGCACCTCATGACCTCGTCCTCCCGATGCTGTCACTCGGGTTGGCATGTCCGCGGGGACGTTGAGGGGCAGCATGCAGGCCTGGCAGGCGCCATGTGGGAGGCCGAGTGCCAGGCTGAGCCGGGTGCCCAGCAGCTTCGAGCTCAGTGAGGTCCCCTCTGCCTAAGAGCCTGGGCCCCAGCCTGTGAGGTGCTGAGAGGGCCCTGTGACTGGGGACGCTGTGGCCGGGGGGACAGGACGTGCCCATCTCTGCACACCTGCCCAGGCGGCCCATGAGTGAGGCGTGGCCACCCTGGCCACACCCGGAGGACCGAGGCCACCAGCCTGAGAATGAGTGAGTGCGGCAGGAGGAGGAGGAGGAGGAGGAGGCCGGCAGGGCCGGGCTGTGGGGTCCGAGGACCTCCTGCCCTCCGCCTCGGGCCTCCTGCCCTCCACCTCGGGCCTCCTGCCCTCCGCCTCGGGCCTCCTACCGCACTGGGTGGTGTGACTGCCCTGGGTCATGGGGGCGGGACGCAGTGACAGCCTGTGGGCCCCGTGCCCAGGGCGCGGGAGAGCCCGGGACGCCGTAGCCTTGGACCCATGGCCGAGCTCCCACGTGGCCGTCTGCCAGGGATAGACTCCTAGGTCTCTTGGGTTCACCCTGGACCTCCTCCTGTCCCACAGGGGGCAGGGCTTGCGTCCTCAGTTCACACCCAGAGCAGCAGAGAGGCCCAGAGAGGTCGGTGACTTGCTCAGGGCCACACAGCTTTTCCGTAAGCCTGAGCCTTGAACCAGGTCAGAGGCCAGGAGAGAAGCCCAGGTCCCTCTGTGTGGTGTGTCCCACGGCTGTGGGCCTTGGTGCCCAGCAGCTTCACCCTTCTTCCTGGGTGCCCAGCAGGGTGGCGTTGGTGGCCTCGCATACAGAGGAAGTGGCGAGGGTGCGGGCGGGGTGAACGGAGGAAGTGGTGGGGGCGGGGCGGGCGTGGGGGACGCAGGCTGCTCCTGGGGCACCAGGGCTGCTGGGACCGCAGCCTGTGCTGCAGGGGGCGTGTGCGGAAAGCGGGCCACTCACCTTCCGCCTGGGGCTTTCTCTTCCTCTTTCTGCTCCCTCTGCTGTTTTCCTCCTTCCTTCCTCTGCAGCCACTCGTTTTTCACTTAGCAACAGGCTGTTCCGAAGCCAGAATTAGGCTCTGAGGCTGGGGCAGTGGGGAGGGGAGGGAGTGGGTGCTTGCACTGGATATTAGAGTCTCCCCGCCAGCCTGGCTGGGGAGGAGGAACAGGAAGAATCACAGCCCTCCTGCCTCAGGGCCTTTGCACTGCTCCACTCTCTCCTGTGACCTGGCTGCTCATCCTGATGGCCCCACTCTGGCTATGCTGTGGTTTCCTTCGAGCACCTGTCCCCAACTGGGATCCTTTTGTGAATCTCCTTGATTATTTTCTGTCCTCTGTGGTAGACACCAAGTCCCCGAAGGCGGGGTGAGGGAGTGGGGAGAGAGGTTATGGGGCACAGGGCGCCCTTGCAGAGGGGTGGCTTCTGCTGTTCTACAGCAGGGTGAGTGTGGTCGAAGCAATTAGTTAAAGTATGCAATTAATTTATACTTCAGAATTCCCAGTGGGGGGATTATGAATGTCCCCAGCTCCTGTGTCCCCGGCACCTGGAGTGAGGCCTGCTGGTGTAGGTGCTGGGTTGCTCCCTGCGGGGTGGGGGACTGGGTGGAGGGTGGACACCCACTGGACTGCCTCCCTCCTCTGGTCAGGCCCGCGGGCGGTTGTGAATGTGCCCTGGCCTTCGTCCTGGGCTTCCTCCAGCTCTGCTTACTGCTGTGTGACCTTGGGCACGTCACTTCCCTCCTCTGGGCCTCAGCACCCTGAGCTGTGAAGTGTAAAGCTGGTAGTCTGCGTGGAGTGTGAGCGGGAGGCGGCCCTCGGGCCCTGCGGGCACTCAGGAGGGGCAGAAATGACCACTGCTGTCAGGACGGTGCTGGTGGGCTTCAGCCGGTTGTTGGGGTTCCTGGCTGGACAGAGGTGGGCTCCCCAAGGCCCCCACGGTCTCCCTTGCCCGGGAGGTGCAGCCCGGGGCTTCCTAGGGCCCCAGCGCCAGCTGATGGCCGCTCTGTGGAGGAAGTAGACAGGTGGGCTCCGTGGAGGGCGAGGAAGGCCTCCAGCCTCGCAGGGCGGGTCAGGGCTGGTGTGTGCTCTGTCCTCCCGTGGTCAGGTGGTGCGGGAGCCGGGGCACCAGAAGAGCAGGCTGGAGGGAGACCAGAGGCCGGTGCCTCTCTGCCTTGATCCTCCTTCCTGGAAAACCAGGCTGGCCGGTGTGGGGGCCAGGTGTAGCCCCAGCCTCCAAAGCAGAGGCCACGGAGAGCAGCCTCTGTCCCCAGGTGCCTCCTGTTGCGCCTGCACGTGTCTCATGGGCTCTGGGCTCTTTCTGAAGCCCCTTCCTTGAGGCCCTTGCTCTCTGCAGCTCTGAGACCAAAACCCTGGCTCCAGGCTGGGTGTCTCGCTCCATCACTCAGCAGAGCTGGCCTCCGCATTGCCGGGTCTCTGCAGAGAGTCCTGAGGGTCCCACGGGTCCCCGGCTGATGGCCGGGGGCAAGGGACGTCACGCTCTGAGCCTTGGTTTCCTTTTCTGCAAAGCAGGGATGATGGTCCCTCTCCCAAGCGGGAGCAAAGGTCACCCTGTGAGCCCAGGAGCCAGGCTGTGGCGGGGCTACCCAGCTCCACTCTGTGTCTGGCTGGAGGTCCTGTTGGCCAGGACGCAGGGACGCAGGCCCGCCTGGCCCTTTGGAGCACCTGGGGGTCACCTCTTGGAACTTGGGGTGCAGCCCTGTGTGACCGGAGGAGTGTGGCCGAGCCAGGGTTGGCCAGGTGGACGGGGGTCCTGACCTTCCGGTGGCGCCGTCTCCGGCTGCTCGCGATGACGCTGGCGCAGGGCTGGCACTGCCGGACTGTCCCGGCGCCCGCGGAGGAGGCGGATCTGCGGAATGCCCGGTGCTGGGTGCCTCTGCTCTTCTCGGGCACCGTCCTGTTTTTAAGGTCTCTTTCGTGACCGGGTGTTACTTTAGAGAAAGTAAAACGGCATGAAAGCGCCGTTGCCTGGAAACACGGGCCACCTGACCCCTGAGATCCAGCCTGCCCAGATGGCGGGTGGGCAGAGGACCCCGGGTGTGCCAGGGACAAGCCAGAGGCGGCCATGAGGACCTGCCGCCCTCCCGCCCTTGCTCCTGGCCCAGCCCCAGGGCTCAGGATGGTCCCGTCGCCAGGGCCACCCCTGCAGGCCCGGAGGCAGGGCCCTGGCCGCCCTCCCGCCGCCTCCACCATCCACCAGCGCTGTCTGGGGTGGCGTCCTCGCCGCTTCTGGAAGGCGGAGGCCGCCGGCTCCCACGGGCCTGGCCAAGTTGGACGGGTGGCCACTCGGGCCTGGGGACTCTCCTGCCTGGGGTTCTGGCTTTTATTTGCTGGCTCAGATGGACGTTGGGGCCAAGTGCTGCCCGTCTGTGCCAGGACGGCCTGCGGCCCTGTCCCCCGGGGTTGCCTGCCAGTCCCTGGAAGTGCTGCCGCCCTCTGCCTTTGTGCTTGGCCATCCTGAAGTGTCTCTGGTTCTGAGACTTGGCCGTCTTGTTTGTCGTCGGGCTGAAACTTGGCAGTTATGGACTGGGAAGTGGCTCTCTGCTCGGCAGGACGGTTAACGGTGTGCGTCCCGGCCGGCAGGGTGGCAGCTGCTCTGTGGAGCCATCTTCCAAGGCTGGGGACAGTAGAGGCCCAGAAGTCCAGGTCATCACGGTCCTCTCCTTCGCCTGCAGGACCCGGCTCATCCCCCCACCCACTGTCCATCCGTCCCCTGTCCACCGTCGTCCACCCACAGCTTTAAAATTCCCCGAGTGTGCGCTGCCACCAGAGGGACACGGGTGTTGGAGGATAAATGAGGTCTTAGGCTTTGAAGCCGACGCACTTCCTTGCGTCCCCAGGTGGTCCCGGCTCCGTTGGGAAGCGAGGCCCAGCGTCCAGGCTCCGAGCACCCGGCCGTGGCGTCACGCGTGGGCCTCCAGGCGAGGTCCCGGCCTTTCCACCCTCACACCCTTTCTGGGAAGGTGACCTCTGGGTCTGTGGGGATGGGCGCTGGGTGGACGGACGGGCACCCGTGGGAGTCCCCTCCCAGAGATGGCATTGGAGGGCGGGAGTGGCCGTCCCAGCTGGAGGCCAGGCGGCTGCTCTGGGGCGAGGCCCACCAGCCCCGCCGCCTCCCGCCTGTGGTCATCTGAATCCCATACCCACTCGCCGCCTCCGCACACGCGCTGTCCGTGCGCTGTCCGTCTGTCCACCTAGCCTCCTGTTCTGCCTTCCCGCCGAGGTTCACCCTCGCCGGCCCTCCTGTCCCCCTAGCCGCCTGCTCAGTGTCCTGCGCCTGTCCACCCTGTGTCTGCCCATCTGGCCCGCCTGTCCGTCCCGTCCTCGCCTCCTGCCCTCTCCTCCATCTCTCCACGCCCCTGTCCGTCCCTGCTGGTCTCAGGCTGGGATCCCTGAGCACAGGCTAGACGAGGGGTCACGGCCAGGTGGACACTGCTGTGCACGGCGGGGCAGGGTGGCCTTGCTGAGGGCCGGCCAGGCCCCAGCTGGACGGTGAGCGCTCAGAGGGGACACCCAGGTGGGGGTCGGCGAGGAGGGTGCCGGGAGCGGAGGCCCCAGCGGGGCAGCGGGGTGCCCAACAGTGGGCAGGGCTTCATCTTGTCAGCCACGGGCAGCTGGGGAGGCAGAGAGGAAGAGGCCAGGGGAGGACCGGCACAGAGCGGGCGGCAGTGCCCCCTGACCTCGTGTCGCCGCTGCCCTGCACGGAACCCTGACTGGGAGATGGGCAGTGGCCCTCAGCGCGGAGGCCGCGTCCCCAGGCAGGTCCCCACAGCTGCACTCTGTCCACACACCAGGCCCCATTCGGTTCCAGCGGCCGGAACCCTGTGTGGCACAGAGCCCCACTGCCGTCCAGTGCAGCGGCCAGGAGCGGAGACCTTTGCCTGGCCGGCCCCGTCCTCGGCTCTGACCCGCTGCCCGGGCTGGTCCTTTGGCAGGTCAGCTGGGAGCCTTCCCCGGCGCCCCAGGTTGCTCGGAGCCTCGCGGGCCGGCCGGCTCTGCCCCCACTCCCCCCTCCCTTTTTCTTCTTTCTAGAAAAGGAAGCACACATTTCTTTTCTTCCTCCCCTCGGTACTGGGGACTGAACCCAGGGACGCTTAACCACAGAGCCACGTCCCCAGCGCCCCCCTGTTGTTTTAAATTTTGAGACAGGGTCCTGCTAAGTTGCTGATACTGGCCTCAAACTTGTGATCCTCCTGCCTCAGCCTCCAGAGTGGCTGGGATTGCAGGCATGCACCACCACGCCCAGCCATTTGTTACCCGTAAAAGACTGGCGTGGTCTATGGCCTTGCCGGCTACGAGGGCGCCCTTCCCCACACCACCCCTGAGTTTGTCACCGCCACCATGTGTTCCTCCTAATTCCCCAGGTCCGGGATTATCAGCTGACTCCCCTGTGAGGTCTCAGTGAATGTGGCTTTGTTGGTCACGTGGGTTTGTGAGTGAAGGTGGCTTGTGTTTAATGTATATTTCATGGTGAAACTCTTCCATCGATGTCTGCACTCTTCTGGAACACCCTCAGAGATGGGAAGCTCATTTCCTCTTTGGTGGCAAGTGACAGAAGTCCCAAAGGGAGTTTATTGTTTTTCACATATTTGAGAAATCTAAGGGTAGCCGCCTTCAGGAACAGCTAGCTCTAGGCGCTCCACAGACTCATCAGCACTCTGCCCACCTCCCTCCTGGACCTTGCTTCTCGGTCTTGGCCTCATTCTCAGGCAGGCTGTCTAAAGGCGTCACAGGATGAGTTACAGGCCTCTCCAGCCTTCTACCCCATCGCTTTAGCAACTTTTTCTTTAGTGTAAAGAAAAAGCTATTTTCCTGAAAACTTCAGCAAAAAATGCAAAACTAAAACACAAAAAAAAAACCCCACTCAGGTCCGACACTGTCGGCCTGCCTTGGGTCCCACATCCCCCTGAACCAGGGCCGTGAGGACACTCCGCTTGCTGGTTCCAGGTGGGGTCCATCCCTCATGAGTCCCTGGGATCGGGTGTGAGAGAGGCGGTTCCCAAAGCCCAGAGGGGAACGGGTGCTGGCCAGGTCCTGCTGCCCCGGCCCCGGGCTCATCTGCAGGGGTCCCTGGCGGCTCCCAGGCATGCCGTGCAGGCCTCTGCCGTCTCCTGGGGACGAGCTTCCCCATCTGCAGAGCGGGCGTGGGAGTTGGGGGCGGGCCTCAGGTTCGCTGTGACCCCGAGTTCCACGCTATGGGTTACTTCCTGGGAGGAGGCAGGAGGAACGTGGAGGCCGCTGGGAGGGAGAGGGAGGCTCCAGGCCTGTCCCCTGCCGGCCACTGTGTGACTGGCTCTCAGGAATCCCCCAGCCCTGAGTGGGCTGCTGGGCCCTCTGGTGGCACAGGGCTGCCCCACCTCCTCTAGGCCGGGCAGCCGGGCACAAGGGGCAGGATTGTGCCCATGAGGTGTCTGGGCCAGAAGACACAGTGGCCGCTGTGTCTCCCCAAGGCTGTGGGCCGAGGCGTTAGTCACTGCTGGCTGGCGGCGGGGGCCGGCAGAGGACCCCTCACCCTTGGCTGGACCCCGGCTGGGGGAGAGATGGACGTCAGAGGCCACAGACAGCCGCTTGTTCTTTGTGCCTCTTTCCTGCCTCCTTAGGGCACCCTGCGCTCCCAGGACCAGCCTGTCCCCACGGTCATCCCACAGCACGGAGAGAGCGTGCCTCAGTTCCCACTCTGACTGCCCAGAGGGGAACTGAGACCCGGGCTGGACCGCTGCCGAGTTCACAGGCACCTCTGGCAAAGAAGTCAGGCACCAGGACTTTGAAACCAATTTAACTTCTACCCTGTTATTCACTTGCTGTGTGACTTTGGGCAAATGATTTCACCTCTCTGAGCATTGATTTGAGGGGTGGGTACTGGGGATTGAACTCAGGGGCATTCGCTCCCCAGCCCTATTTGTATTTTATTTAGAGACAGGGTCTCACTGAATTGCTTAGCACCTTGCTGTTGCTGAGGCTGGCTTTGAACTCGTGATCCTCCTGCCTCAGCCTCCGGAGCAGCTGGGACCACAGGCACGCGCCACCGCACCTGGCCATGAGTCCACTACATGTTTACCATTATGCTCGTGATGGACAGATGTGGAACGTAATCGTGGGGATCCAGCGGTGTCCTCCAGTGCCCTCTCTGGCTTCAGGGCCTCCGACTTGGTTTCACGTCATGTTCCCTTTGGGGCCAGCAGGCTCGGGTTGGCTTCTGGATCTCAGCTCTTCAGCCGTTGTTCTGCGGTTGCTTTCAGGCTGCTTGGGGACAGGCCCCTGCGGAGCCACTCGCTGTGGCCAGAGGGGTGCAGGGTTCCATTGGCCAGGGTGAGTCGCCCGCCTCCCTCTAGCTGTGGGGATGGACCTGGGTGCCCTGCAGCTTAGCAACTGGGAACAGGATCCGGGCCCCGGGAGGAGAGACCAGGGCAGGCTGGCCGTGCCGAGGGAGGGCAATGCGTCCACGCGCAGGTTCCCCTGGGCGAAGATTCTTATGCTCCAATAGAGCGGCCGTCCTGGTCTGCAGAGGGGCCGAGTAAGGGAGGGAGTGGGCAGAGCTACTTCCTGGCCACACAGCGAAGAGGACACGAGGCGGAGTCAGGCTGCACCGAAGCCCACGCTCCTGGTGGGTCCAAGGCCTTTCCGAGCCTCAGTCGGCCAGCCTGGGAAATGGACGTGTGGGCTCACGCCTGCCTTAGTGGCTGGTGGGCTGTGGGCATGCTGGCCCGGCAGGGCAGGCCTTGCAGAAGTGCCTGGACCCGGGCTCCTGAGCGGCAGGCGTGTGTGCAGACCACCTCGCTGCCACCTGAGACGGACCACCGAGCTAACAGAGGACAAGTGGGGCTCATCCCAGGGTGGGTGGCACGCGCCGTGCTCCGCTGGCTGCCTGTGTCTCCTGCGGCCTCGGGCGACGAGCTGTTGCTCCACCCAGGCTTGTAAAATATTTAATTTTGTCCAAGTCACGTTCTGGTCGCCGTTTCCCCTGATGCCTCCCTGGCAGCCTCTGGCCTCTGAAATCCCAGCAAGGTGCGGGTGGTTGGTGTCCTGCGTTGACACTGGCGCCCCCCAGGAGGCCCGGCCCTGGCCAGCGCTGCCTTTCAGGACGGCGGGCAAAGCAGGTTCGGTCCACTCCTGGGAAGTAGCCCTCACCTCCTCCACCTTTAGGGGAAAACGTCCCTTTTCAGGAAACTCGGGGCGTAAAGGTGGATGACGGAGGGGCCTGTGCCCTGCTCAGCATGCTGGCCTGCCTGGGGCTCCGGCCCTCGCCCGGCCCTTCCTCTGCTCTGCATGAAGGAGCGGAGCCCTGGCTCCTCCTGCAGGTGAGGGAGGGCTGTGGGCCTCGTGCCTCCTGACTCAGATGCTGTGCAGAAGTGAAAGGGTCTTTGCCAGCCCTCGAGAGGGGACAGAAGAACACCAAGACATCGAAAGCTGGGCACAGGATGTGTGTGAGGAGGAGCCGGGGACGGGGAAGGAGCCACCAAGGCAGGACCAGGCCTGGCCCCTGACCCCGCTGGGCCGGATGATAGAGTGGGTGCTGTAGTCTCTCTGGCCTGGGGGCCTCGGACGGAAGGGTCTCGGGTGTCAGGCACGTTCCACCTGCATCTTCCCGCCTGCAGGCGAGATGATGAGGGCCTGGCCGTGTGAAGCCCTCTTCTCTGTGCCCCTCCAGCCTGCTGCCAGGCAGTGTCTTTCCAGAGTTTTCCACATATTCAGAGGCCCCTGAGCATGTGTCAGGGCACAGTGTGCTACTTTTGGTATAAAAAGTATCACTTTGGTCGATGAGCAGGGTGGGTGTCTTGCCGAACAGCTCAACCATCTTTGGCATTGCTGTTGGTAGCGCTGTCCCGTTCTTGGATCATTCTCCCCGAGAAAGGGTGTTGTGCGTTTGTTGTTAGCCCTGTTCCCGTGCTGACCCAACGTGCCGCACGGGCCACCGTCAGCACTGTGTGTTGGAGCCACAGCGCCTGGTCCCGCGCCTGGTCCCGCTCTGCACATCCGGCCTGTTTTCACACTCTGCGGGGCCCTCTGGCTGCCTTCCAGGGTCTGTTTCCTGCCCAGCATGCCTTCCTGACCTTCTGTGTCTCCGCTTTGCAGGCCAAGAATAAGGAGACGGGTGCCTTGGCCGCGGCCAAGGTCATCGAGACCAAGAGCGAGGAGGAGCTGGAGGACTACATCGTGGAGATCGAGATCCTGGCCACGTGTGACCACCCCTACATTGTGAAGCTCCTGGGCGCCTACTACTACGACGGGAAGCTGTGGGTAAGGTGACCCAGCGGCCGGCGCGGCCTGGAGCCCGGAGCGCTGCTTACAGGCCACTTAACCCTGGACCTGTCGGGCCCTGAACTCCCTGCGCACGGCGGGGCTGCACGGCACAGTGGGCCTCCCTGGAGGCCTGGCGCCCGACGTGCTCCGAGCTTCCAGTGCTGCCCTCATGGCTCGGGCTCCAGGGTGCGTTGGGTTTGGGGTTTTTGGATGAGGAACGCTCCCCGGGTGAAGCCTGTGCAAACAGCCCCAAATCCCAAATCCGAAACACCTGCACCCTGAGCACCTGGGGTCAGGGGTTCTCGGCCGTCCATTCTAGATCGGTCGGGGAGCCTGGCCCAGGGACAGTGTCGCCTCCGGTTCCAGCACAGCCGTAGCTCCGTGGCGCTGAAGGAGGCCCAGAGCCCCACTGCAGCACCGCGTCCTGTGCTGAGCACGGTGCAGGGCAGCCTCTGGCCCCATCTTCCAAGCTCAGCCTCACCCTCGGCTGGCAGGGCGATCCCGAGCCCCGCTGCGTGATGGGACCCTACCTGCAGAACACCTCCCGGAGCCGCCCGAACGTGGCGTCTCTCAGTTAACAAGACCCCAACGTCCCTGGATGTCTGCCTCTCCAAAACAGGTGTCGCCAGGATTCACGTGGAAAGCATCGGCTTTGTGTCCCCCAGGTTCAGTACGGCGTCAGAACAAAACGACGTGCAGGAAAGTCTCAGGCAGAAATTCCAGATGCGGGTGTGAGAACCCACAGAAGGGAGCCGGGGCCGCAGGGCTGGGCACCTCAGGTCCTGCCGGTGCCGGAGCCCAGGCCTGGGCCGCACGCAGCAGCACCTGTTGCTGGTGGCCCATCACGAAGGGGTGTCCTAGCCGGTGCAGGCTGTCACGATGTGGTTTATGTGTAGAGAGGGTTTTACTGCGCTTTACTTCAGTTTTAGGAATTGGTTTGAACCTGAAGAGTGATGTTCTATGATTTTTCCCACTTAATGGGGAGCTGAATACTGGCTCATTATTGCCCCAAACGCCTGGGTTTTAGGAACAGAGTCTCTGGTGCCAAGTGGAGGAATCTGTTCCATTGGAGACAAAGGCTTTTGAATAGCTTTCTGAATGATGACGCGATCTTGCAGTTAGACTTGGTTGTCAGAGGCAAAATCAGTGTAAGACACGTGTGCCTGCAGGTCTGTCCGTTTTTAAGGTTCCCGCCTGGCTCTCTCTTGTCTATCTCTGTGTTTTTGTTTGTTTGTATCCGTTACTGGCCCCTTAAGACATGGCGGTGCTACCTTGATCTTACCAGTAGCCCTTGGGAGGAGGTCTTGCTGAACGGGCCACCTGTCAGGATAAGCCTGACTGAGAGAAGGACGGTTTGCTGTGACACAATCTGGCCTGGGAATGGTTTCTGGATTATTCAGTCTTGCCTTGAAGTCGGTCTGTCGGGGGTAAAGTGCAGGGAAGAGGCTGTAAGGACCGATGCAGCTGCATAAGGGGCCAGAGCCGACAGAAACCAAGTTGAGGATGCACAGAGGCCTGCCTCTGGTGCCAAGGAGAGCGGGACCCCAGAGGAAGGCTTTAAGGACTGAAGTCCTCCCAGCTGCTTCCCAGCCTGGTCCGCGCCTGACAGGACGCCCTGTTGGGCCGTTTGTCCGTCACTGGGGCAAAGCCACTCCTGCTGTAGCACCCTGGGGAGGCTGCAGGTCAGCAGCTGCACCCGCAAAGGAAAACGAACAACAGAAACCGAGGCCGCCAGGTCTTGTAGGCGGCCTCCGCAAAGGCACCTTCAGGGGAGCCTGGGGACAGGGCAGGAGAGGGCTCCCCCGACCCCGAGTGCCTGGCGTAAGAAGCCCGGGGAGCCTCGGGCACAGCTGACGGGGAGCTCCCTCCGAGCCGCTGGCATTGTGATAATGACCAGGGAGACGTCAGGCCAACCCTGCTCCACCCCTCGGTGCCCCGGGAGAGAAAGGGTTGAGGCGCAGCTGCCGTGAGCTGGACTGTCTGATTCCGCTCCTGGGGTGCAATTTGTTGTGTGAATTAAATGCACAGATGACGTTCATAAGGACTGTTTCAGAATACGAATTAAAGAGTCTGAAGCTGGAAAACAGATGTAAGAAAGTTATAGGTATGGAAATATATTTTAGTATGGAAAATCATAAGGCGAAAGAAATGTTTCTGAGCCAGGCACGGTGGCGCGTGCCTGTCATCCCAGAGGCTGGGGCAGGAGGATCTCAAGTTCAAAGCCAGCTTCAGCAATGGTGCTGAGCAACTCAGGGAGACCCTGTCTCGAAATAAAATACAAAATAGGGCTGGGATGTGGCTCAGTGGTTCAGTGCCCGGAGTTCAATCTCTAATACCCCCCAACCCCCAGAAAAGAAATGTTTCTGGGTGAGAAATTATTTTGTCTGGTAAAGTAATATTCTTGTGCTAAAGTCCAAGATGAGAGGACAAAACTCATGATGTAAGCAAGTGATAGAGTATCAACGCCAGTTGTGGAAGGTCTGTGGAAGGTAGAGCTCAAAAAGTCTGTGTGTGATTAAACTGACTGTAATGAGCTCAGGCAAAGTTATTTAAATTTTAAGGTACTGATATGAAGCAAAGTCTGAAGCATTGAGCTACTGTTATCTGTTAAGATGGATTTTCTTTTATCTGTTAGGTTTTATTACTTAGGGAAATAAGTCTTAAAGGAATTAGGTTTTTTACCTGTTTTAAAGTCTTTTAAATGATTATTTCCTAACTGGTTAAATAAACAACCCATATTTTAGATTATAACCATATAGTTGACACCCTAAATATATGTGACTAGATATGTTTACACGTTTGAGAACTACATCTGTCTGAGCCTTGTGGCAGGGTTATATAAAAGTTTATGAAATGATAATTTATCTAGGTTTCAGTAACACGGTTCCCTAACTGTGTGAGAGTGAATGCTACCCTTTGATTTGCTAGCACTGCTGACCCACGCAGGGCTGTGAGAACATTACCGTACACTCTGGATTCTAAAATTTTAAGATAAACTTAGTTGTGTGTAAAGTTTAGGAGAGCACTTTACCAAGTCGGTGTTCAAGCTAAAACTGTCTGCTGCAGTAATCCCCTTCCGATGTATACAAATGTGGTCGGTATTTATTTATGTCATTTAATATTTTATAACTGGATAAAGGTTACTCGTTGTCAATAAGTTACATATTAAATTTTGTGTTCCTCTTTACACGGGGATGGAAATCTAAATGTATTTTTGGAAGGTAACAGGAGAGCCCCATCTGTTTAAAGGTAACACTGTAAAACATGGAAGCATTTTGCCACTCTTTCCACAAAAAGAAAGTTAAAGCTCTCTTAGCCTTGATTCATGTTGCCGGTGTAGTTTTTGTGTTGTGTTGGTTGTGGAGAGCCCCCCTTACCTGAGATAATGCGCTGTCTCCCACCTTACTATGTTAGAATGGTTGCAAGCCAGACTTCAGCTCATTTAAAGTTGTGTTCAGAAGATGGATTTTTGTCATAAAGATTACTGTGATCTCTAAATAAACAGGGGATATAATATGTAACTAAGTAAATGTTTAAGATTACAAAAATCATTTTTCTTGGTTCCTAGCTGTTACACAGACTGAATATGTTTTTTGCTCTGTTAATGTCACTTTGTATTTTCCTTGTACACTTTGTAACTGCTGCCAGTTAGTGCTTTGCAGAGGTACTGCTTCTAAAAGTTAATTTGAGATAATAAGCCATCCCCTGCAGGACAGACAGGACCTAAGGCTGACTTACAGCACTAATACTGACCCCAACTGAATGAAAGGGATAACTGTGTAAAATTATAGATGAGGAAGTTAAAACCCATTACTTCAAGACTGGTGGGACTGGCTTGCTGGATATTTAAAACCAATAGTTTGGAGACCAAAGTCCAAAAAGTAAAAGGGTCAAGGAAAAAGCAGCCAACATTTTGACTTTTGCCCTCTAAGGTCAGCCAGGATGCAGAGAATGAGGGGACCCCTCTCTGGGCCCTGCAGCTCTGGCAAGTCACCCAGTCTGCTGATCAGGGAGATGGAGGGGACCCTAGAGGAGAGAAAGCCAACCAGTGCACATTCTGCAAAGAGGAGGGTCATTGGAGCTGGAAATGTCCTTGATGCTTCCAAGAGAAGCCACATATGGTCAGCAGGACCCTGACCCATCCTGGCAGGTGGCACCACTGGTAGAGGAAGCTAAAGGAGCCAGGAGGCTTTGCACACGTCCCCAAGAGTGACCTCTGAGGAATCTCAGCTGACTCTTCAGAGGAGCTGGGAAAAGGGTCAGTTTTGAACAACTTGGTCTTAGACACCTGGCAGGAGAGTGTAGCCTGAGCACAGTCCAACATGGACATTTGAAAGGAAAAGCGATGGTTCTTCTCTATGTAACTTAAGACGTGCACGTGAGTCAACCCTACCAAAAGTGAGCAAAACTGGAGGCTTGAAGGAAGGGCTCTCGTGCAGGAGTGACTAATAATAATGATCACAGAGGATGCTAGAGTCACAAGTTGGTCCTGAGGTAATTTGAGCTGATCTCGTAGACCTTCAGATCTTCCTGACCTCCTGCATTGATAAATCAGTTTTTCAGATACGATTTTGAGTTACTGTCCTCATGGTTTTCAGAGACTGACTGAAATACTAATTGCTTTTGTGCTAATTGTTTACAAAAAAGTAATGCTTTGCTGTCTTCATTGTTAGCTTAGCATGCTCCCTGTCCTACGCATACCTGGTCCAGTCACCTGCCATCTGCCACTGTGGACCTCTGGACTGCTCCAATGCTGAGTGCCCTTAACTGTCCATGCCCTGCCTGATAGAGAACAAGGACTTTGGGTCACTTCCCCCAGCTTTGCCCCCTTTCAGCAGGAAGCAGTTTGGAGATGTCGTGCATTTTCCATAGAGATGGAATGTAGAAATTGGCAGTGGGAAATGCAGAGTGTCCACTTTACGCTCTGGACATAACCCTTGCTGCTCTGCCTCCGAGACTGATTTTTAGATGGACACGTTTCCTTCTCTTCCTCTCTCCCTGCTCCTCCCTAGTCTCTCCCCCTCCCTAATCGCAGGGAAACAGGGTCACCTTTCCTCCCCATCCCAGGCAGTTATCTGCCTTTGAGCCACACCCACCATAGGAACAAAGGATTTTAGACTTTGGGATGGCTCAGAGAATCTCAGAAATAACTCTCTCCCAAGTTAACAAGTGAATTACACCCCAACAGAGAAAACATGGAATACAGCCTTTGAATCACCTCTTTAAAAGCCCCTTGATGGGCAGAATCACAGCCCCTGGGACAGGAGTCCCCTTTGCTAGCAAAGCTATAAAACTTCTTTTTCCTTTTTCTCAAAACCATGTCCACAATATTGAATTGGCACCAGGGACAAGGACTGAGCTTTCAGTAACAGTTGTAGTTTGTATTAGTCTGTTGTCCATTACTATAATGAAATGCCCAAGGCTCGGTACTTTATGAAGAAAAGAGGTTTATTTAGTTCAAGGTCATGGTGTCAGCACTGGATCTCTTCAGTTGAGGATATCATGGCAGGTGACAGTATGCTGGGACTTGCGTCAGAGGGAGAGGTCATGTTGCAAGACAGGAAGCCAGAGAGAAACTGGGGTCAGGAGAGCTATGTTAGCCCCTTCTGAGAGCCGTACCCCAGGGACCCGAGGACCTCTCACCAGTCCCCACCTCCTCTTGACCTCACTCTTCTGGGCTGGGCCTCCATCCAGTGAGCCCCTGGGAGACACTCTCAAACCATAGTGCAGCCCCCAGAGCGCTCTGCTCTGGGGAACAGCAGGTCCTGTGGCTCACCGTGACAGTTTGGCTTCCTCTGTCCCCCGTCACGGCACTTGTCCAGGTGGCTGCTCCTTTCCCACGTGACAGGAGAGAGTGAGGAATCAAGAGGCAGGTGGCTGCCTCCCGGGCTGCTCGGCTAGAAAGTGGCTGAGGAAACGGCAGAGAGGAAGGGTCCTTGCCGGATGGGCTGCCGCACAGGGTCCTGCAGGGGACACCCAGCATCTGCGTCCCTGATGTCCCTCCGGCAGGAGCGCGCTCATCCAGACCCCCGCCTGGGCGGTCCTCACGCTTGCTGCCCGACAGCCCCTGCAAGGTGTGGCGCGCGTCTCGTGGGTTTGGGTCCAGACACCGCGAGGTCAGGGAAGCGGCTCTAGAACCAGGGACGGGAAGAGGGGTGGGTGCTCCTCTCGGCCGGGGCAGAGGCTCTGGAGGCCACGGGTGGAAGGCCCAAGCGCCAGGGGCAGTTTGCCCTTGACCTTTTAAGGCACTGGTTCTCAAAGTGCCGCCCTCAGGACAGCCGCCGTGACGTTGCTGGGACCTGGACAGACGAGCCGATGGTCAGGCCCACCTGGACCTACCGGATCGGAAGCGCTGGGGCGGGACCTGCAGTCCGTGTTGAGGGGCCTCCGCGGAGAGTCTGAGGTTTGGTTGGGTCTGAGCACCCCTGCTCTAGGACAGATACTCAGGTTTAGGGAGAGGCCAGACTCGAGGGGCCAGGATTGAAGCGTCGAGGCCGATCAGGAAGTGGGAAGAGCAGCTGAGGCCAGAAGCCCAAGGGCGTGGTGCGGAACTTCATCTGGTCAGGAGGGGCTTCGGAGGAAGGACGCGTGCATTGGATGTTGCAGGAGGCACGGAGTCCACCAGAGGAATGGAGGAGGGAGGCGGTAGGCAGAGGGACAGTGCACCCCCGTGTGAGGGAGAAGGCCGTGCTTCTGAGGTTCACGGCCAGAGGGCGGCCGGTCCTCAGTGCTGACTTCTCTGTGGTGGTCTCCAGCCCTGGGCCTTGCATGTCCTCCTGGGAGCCAGCTTTCCCTCTGAGTCTCTGGCAGAACCAGGCATGGGCCTCGAGTCTGCTCAGGGACGTGGAGATGAGGACCTGGCCATTGGCTGAGTGTCCCCGGGCACACGTGCACCCTGGCAGCCAGGACAGACTTTCCCCGATGGGGGAGGTTCCTTCACCAAGCCACCCCACATGCAGTTGGACAAAATTAGCTCATTTTGTTCCAGAATGTGTAATCTTAGCAAAATCCTTCTAGCGGCTTCTTCACTTCTGCTTTTAAATATCAAATGGTGCAAGAGGATGGGGGGGAAAAAAGAGAGAAATCCCAAGTGATCTAGACCAGCACTGACCTCGGTAAAGAGGCCGTGGCCAGGCCAGGGCGGGGTGAGGTGGGAGCTGTGCTCATGTTATCCTTGTGGGTACTGGAAACCTCTGGGGGTCTTAAGCAGGGCATGCTGTCCTCCCCCTTGGCCGTCAGTCTGACAAGTCTCTGATTCTCTCCTCCTTTTCCTTGCCTGGTGGTGGAGGAGCTGGGTTCAATTCTGGATTCTGATGCCAAGTGAGATAATCTGTGGGTCTCTATTTCTTTATTTCTAAAATGATATGAATAATGCAACAAAATCTAGCCTGTAGCATCATCGGGAGACTTAAGCGAGACCTGAAGGCTGGGTACAGGCACAGAGTGGCTGCCTGGTCAATGCCATCACTCCTCTCCCCCCTCCCTCTGAATCTTTCTTTCCATTTCCTCTTCTCCCTCAGTTTCCTGCAGCCCCCTGCCTCCTGGCTTCTCGGCCTTGGACCTGATGATCTTTCCTGAGGCTTCGGGGCTTCCTTGTGCTCATGTCTCCCTCACACACTAAGGAAGGGAACGACAGGGCAGGTGAAGTCATGGGTAGAGTGAGGGAGGGCCGTCGGTGGGCTCGGCTGCCCTTGGCCTGCCCGGGAGACCCAGCACAAGCCAAGGTCAAAGATTGCTCTGCCCTCGGGTGTCCTCTGCAGCAAGCGGATCTGCTCCAGAGCCTCCGCTGACCCCTGCAGCCAGGACTTGCCCTCGTCCTCCAAGGCCCCGCAGCCGAGTCCTCCTGGGCGGAACCCGCTGTCCTCTGGCAAAGCTGGGCATCTCAGTGCGTCCAGCAGAGCCCGTGGCAGGGCCTCCCCCTCACCCCTTCATCCCACCCACACCCCAATAGCTCACGTGTTCTTTAGTGTGACTCACTTTCTTTAAATTAAATGCATTTATTTAAAAAGATACCCCCGTATCGCCACCCTACACGGAAAGCAGGACCCATTTGCCATAAATAGAAAAGAAAAGAAGCTAGTTCTGCGGCATCCAAGCCCGACGCCTTGGCCAGCCAAGCCTTGGGCCTGGCCACTGCCCCCCGGGCTTTCCCTCAGCACGGGAGCCCTGGTGGGCATGAGGGGCCCAGACCAGGAGGGCCGCCTCCACCCCTGGGTGCTGGGAGGTGCCCACGCTCAGTCACCTAGGGCCGAGCCAGAGATGCTCTCTCGCAGGGACACTGGGCCAGGCCAGGCCCCATGGGCCAACGGGGTGAGCACTAGGCTCCTCTTGGGAAGAGGTGGTGGGCTCGGGGTTGGCAGGGTGACGGTGGGGCCAGAGAGCCTGCATCTTGGACCCACTCTCCCACCAGGAGGCCGCGGGCTCGCCCCTTGTCAGCGCTCACCTCTGCCATCTGCACCGGCCTTCCCAGCCTTCCCCAGCCTTCCCAGCCGCGGGAGCCTCTTTGGCTGAAATGGCTGCAGGAGTCCTCGTGGGCAACCGGGAAACAGCAGCCCCACCCTGGACTCTCGTCCATACTGAGGTCTTGGCCCCGTGGAGACCTGGGCGGGACGGGGCTTGGTTGCAGGCAGTTCTTGCATCTAGGGGGTTTGGCAGCATCCTGGCCTCTGCCCGTAGGTGCCAGTACCCCCTTCCAACCCCACGTGTCCCTAGATGATGCCCGGTTCCCCTGGGGCAGGTCCCTGGGTGAGGACCCCATCTCGCAGCCTCTCAGGGTCAGGTGGAAGGTGTCCTCCATGCCAGAGGGCGGTGAGCCACAACCCCTTCTGGCTGTGGCCCGATGGCAAACGGAGATCCTCACGTCAGGGGAAGCTGTGAGCCCGTAGTCATTAAAAAAGAGAAGGGGATCTGGGTGCCGTGTCGCACGTCTGCAATCCCAGCAACCTGGGAGGCTGAGGCAGGAGGATGGCGATTTTGAGGCCAGCCTAAGCAAGTTGGTGAGATTGTTTTTCAAACTAAAAAATAAAAAGGACTGGGGATGTGGCTCAGTGCTAGAGTGCCCCTGGATTCAATCCCCAGTACCGAGAAAGAGAGAGAGAGAGAGGCGGGGGGAGAGAGGGAGAGAGGGAGAGAGGGAGGGAGGGAGGGAGAGAGAGGGGGAGAGGGAGAGGGAGAGAGTGGGAGAGGGAGAGGGAAAGGGATCTCCCCGCCGGGCGGGCAAGGACTGCGTCCTGTGTCCTCTGTGACCCGGGAGCTCTGGGGAGGCCCTCGGGGGCTTTCCCCCCTCTGCTGGTTTTGTTCGACCCCTTTATGGGCAATTCTAAATCTGGGGACTTTGCTTGGTCACCCACGTGGCCCAGGGCAGCCCTTCTTGGTGTGGTGGGTCAGGACCCCTTTGACTGGGCTCTGGGGCCTGGCCTTCCGGGGCCCCCTGACCTGGCCAAGCTGCCCTCCCTCCAGTCGGGGTGTGGGGCCCTGCGGTTGGGACAGACACACATGCTACACTTTGCAGGCTCTGTGAGGTGTGCATGGCTCCTGTCCCTTGAGGCAGGTGTATTGTGACCTTATGGCCGTCCCAGCTTACAGACGGGGACCCCAGGTGCAGGAAGGGTATTTGAACTTGGGTGGTTCCTGGCAGGGGCATGGTGTCCATGAGCTGTGTGAACCCTGTAGGGGGCCCCAGTGCAAGGTGCGCAGTCCCTGGGCACTGGGCTCCCCAGGGGCTCAGGAGCAGGCTAGGTCCCAGCAGAGGTGTCCCGGAACAGCAGCCTGGCCTCGCCATCTCCGAGTCAGCAGGAGAACCCACAGGTCTGGCTGGGCTGGAGGGTCTGCAGTGCCAGCCACCTGGGCCACCTGCCCGCATGGCATCTACACCAGGGGATAGGCACATGCCTCTGGTCTGCCCTCCCAGGCCCCTGCCTGGGCCCTGAGGCCAGCGGGCAGCGGATCCCAGTGCTGAGAGCTCGGCTGGCCTCTGCCTTCCTCGTGGCCGCCCTGGCTGACCTCTCATTCCACAGTGGTGACCTCACGCGGCTGGATGCCCTCCCGCTCCCTCGCAGGCGGGGCAGCCCCTGCCCATTCAGCCGCTCGCTCATTCAGATGGAAGCCGTGGGGCACCCAGCCTCCCTGGAGGCTGTGGACTCGCCCGGGCAATCTGCAGTCCCTCTGCCTTCCGGTAGTTTCCCCCACTTTACAGATGAGCAGACCGGGTCTCAGGCTGCTTGCCCCCAGCCATCCTGCTGGTTGGCACCAGGCCCGAGCCGGAGCCCAGGTGTGTCGGCCTCCTAGGTTGGAAGCGCCGACAGCTCGCTCGGGTGCTTTGGCTGCTCAAACTTGTGTCCCTCGATGAAGGGCCAGGGAAGGCTGGGCTGCCATCGGATCTCCCTGGCTGGGCTCAGGCCCGCCCTGCCGTCTTCCTGGCTCCCGGCGCTGACCGGCTTGGCTTCCACCTGCAGTGCCTGCTGCCCCGCGTTGCCGCCCCTCCCTTGGCCGCAATCCCACCTGTCCCTCGGGATCTGCTCTCGTGCTGCCAGACCGTCCCAGATTTTGATTGGAAGTGGCTCCCGCGGCAGCCCTTCCCCTCCCGTCCGTTTCCCTGACCTCCTGGCACCCTCCTGGAGGACCACATCCCTGCCCAAGGGACGGGGCACATCCCTGGCAGAGCCGCCGGTCAGCTGGCCCCAGAGCACCTCTGCAGACACTGACCGCCTCGTCCTCCCAGACCGGAGCGCCGTCTGACCAGAGTCTGAATCCACCCCGATCTTGGCATTGCCTGCAGGGTAGTCAGACTTGAGCTTGGGGACTTTGACCCCGAAGCTGGTGCTCCTGGCTGCTGGGCTGGATGGTCCCTGAGGAGTTGGGCACCCTTGACCCTGAGCGGCCTGGCTTCCTTCCAGAGATGCTTTGGGATGAGGGCATCCCCTGAGCGGAGCGTCCTGCTGAAACGGGTGTGGTGGCTAAGTCGTCCCCACCCCAGGGACTGCTAGGAGACAAGGAATGTGCGGGCAGCCCGAGGCTCCTGCCATGTGTCCGGAATGCCCCTGCCTGCCAGGAGCCCCAAGGTCATCCCTCAGGAAGCCAGATCCCCCCCAGGCTCCCTGTGAATGTGGTGGGCGGGGCGGGGTGGCACCAGGCCCGTGGGTGTGGGCGCCCTGCTCAATGGCCGCATTGTTAGGCTGGAGGTGGGAGGTTCTGGACCTACCTACAGGGACGGGCAGCTGACAGGCCAGCGGCCGCGGTTTTGTGTTGACTTGAGCTTTTTGGAGGCCGCCTCTTGGCCTTCCTTCTGCAGGCCTCTGTCGAGCAACTGGAGGTATCTGTCTCCTGCACTGATGGGGGTCAGGGCCCAGGGGACAGGGTGTCCCGGGCAGGGAGGACAGGGGGCTGACGGCAGCGCCTACCGTGTTTCCCTCAGAAGCGACAGGCCCCGGGGGAGAAGCGGCTGTCCACACTAGACAGACAGACGGACCTCAGTGCATTCCTGGTTGTGAGTGAAGTTTGAAGAAGGCTTGGTGCAGTCCCAGGTATACATCAAGTGCTCAGTAATGGCAGCCATCGTCTGCTGTCACGTGTGGCAGTGGGGCAGGGATGCTGTGCTCTGCCCTGTTTGCTGCCTGGTGTTGGTGACCGTCCTCTGAGTCACCTGATTCCTGGGCTCCTGAGCCTCTGAAGTGTCCACTCAGCCCGTCGACCAACTCCGGTCACGCGGCGGCCCTCTGGCTGCGGGTCCCACCTCGCGCCTGTGCCGAGCGTGCGCAGCCCCTGCACCACAGTCTGTGTGGGGACCTTAGCTCGTAGGCCCAGAGCGTCACAGTGCTCCAGTGGACGCGGGGTGCGGGAGGGTGCCCTGGTGACGTGCGGGCCCTGTGCACTTGTGTTGGGGACTCGAACATCCCGTGGGGTCCCGGCACCCGTCGGACGACGCCTCTAAGTCCCAGCTCTGTACGTGGAAAGTAAGACGGGGCTTCCGCAAACATTGCATCATAAAGTGGCTTCCGTCACTCGAACACTGAGATGTCAGCTTGGCACGTCACCACGTCACCTGGCGGATGCTGAGGCTTCATTCTCCAGGCGGGAGGCCGTGGAGGCCAGGAGGCCCACACTGAGGAGAGCCCCAGGGAGGGGTAGTGGCAGAGCTGGGACCATGATCAGGCCTCCTGGCTGTGCCTGATTTAATTTTAGTTCCAGGAATTGGGTCCACATTTATTTATTAAGCACCTGCTGTATAGCTAATGCAGGGGGTGGCTTCAGGAGAGGCCTGCCCTGCCCATTGTCTCTCGGTGGCCAGGGCTGTGGCAGGGCCGGCTGTAAAAGTCAATGCCTGACCCGCGTGTGGTCCAGGCCTGCCCTTATCTGGGCTGGGACGTCCTGGCTTCCTTATCTCTGGGTGAGCAAGCTCGCTTGGTATGTGGCGCTGCCTCCGGGGCCCACGGGGGCTGGGGCAGAGACAGAGGGGCCCTTTCTCCCGCCACCCCCGCCTGTGACTCAAGCTTTGTGTGGCTTCCTCCCTGAGGCTGGAGGTGGGGCGGGTGGACACTCACTGCATCTCCACCGCCAGGGAGATAAACAGAGCCCAGGGCACCGACGTGGCCCCTGTTCAGGTCCTGGCCCTGCTGCTGACGGTCGTGGACCTTCATCTTTCCGAGCCTCTGTCGTGCTGGGCGTGAGGTGGGAGTGGACCTCCAGCCCCTGCTGATGGGTCTGGTCACGCTCGTGCCCAGTGCGCGGGCAGCGCTGAGCTCCTGGCACACGCTCGTCCTCTCCCACCCTGGCCGTAACCCCCCCGGAACAGGTGTTTCTAGAATACCCACCTCAGAGCGCAGGGAGACCGAGGCCCCGGGGCGGGAGAGCCTTGGACCTGCCCAGCATCTGCCACCAAGGACCCAGCCGAGCGGCCTCCGTGTCTGGCCTGCTGTCTCCCTCCGCCAGGGTGGATGGTGGGAGCCAAGGCGTTTCTGTCTGGTGTGCCCACTGCCGCCCCTTTGCCCCAAGAGTACCGGGCACAGGACGTAGTAGATGCTCAGGAAACAGGCACACAGAAGGATCCGGAGCCCCAGAGGGACGGGGCGGCCGGCGGCTGGGGAGGCACCTGAGCCGCGCGCACCGGGCAATGGGAAGTTACGAGCTTCATCGGAGGAGTTCCGTGGCCTGATTCTGTTTTTTTTGAAGTTTGCCATTTTCCCATACTTCTGTGGGTGCGTTGTGACCGCACAGTGCAGTGGGCTTCGTTGGCGCCGGCTGGTCCCTGCACACAACGCAACCCCGTGACTGGGGCACTACCGCGTCCCAGCATGATGTGGGTATTCACAAGATATCTGCTCAGGATTGAATGGAGTGGGCATGGCCGCCAGGGTCAGAGGGAGTCTGCCTGCAGTCTCGTGGCGGGAGGGCTGCGTCCTGGACCTGCAGATGGAGGGCAGCGGGCTGCGCGGTGCGTCTTGGAGGCGGAACAATAGAACTTGCTGACGGATTGCGTGGTGCTCTCAGACTGCGCTATCCATTCCCCTTCTTCCTTCCTAAGTAATGCTAGAGAATATCAGTTATGTAACGTGTACAGCATAAACGTTATTTGGAGTGACAGTGTGCCTAATTTAAAAAAGAAACAACAAAAAAAGATTTCCTAGCTTCTCTGGCAACTAAGGGCGGCCTGAGGATAGTTTTGGCCAGTGAGATAGCAGAGTGGCATGCTGGACAGCGATTCTGGGGGAGCTCTTCACAAGGGAGTGGAGCCGGGTGTGATGGCGCACACCGGTAACCCCAGTGATGGGGGGGGATTTGGGAGGCTGAAACAGGAGGATCACAAGTTCGAAGCCGGCCTCAGCAATTTAGTGAGGCCCTTACAACTTAATGGGACCCTGTCTCGAAAGTGAAAAATAAAAAGGCCTGGGGATGTAGCTCAGTGGTGAACGTCCCTTGGCTCAACCCCTAGTGCCAAAAAAAAAAAAAGAATAACAGGAAATGGATTCTACTGCCAAGATGATCCCCTTGGGTCAGAGCTTCCCAGCGCTCTGCACAGGCCCAGTCCAAGTTGCGCCTGCCGAGGCCGTGGGTGCTGGGGCGAGGCTCAGCATGGAGGCTGGCCTAGCAAGTGTGGGCCCGGTGGACCCATGCTGGGGGCGGAGCCTGAGAGGTGTCATGAGTGGAGACCCGGCTGGCCCAGGTCAGCTCGCCCGGTCACCACCCCACCTCCAGGGACCCCGAAGGCCTGGAGTGAGACTGGGAGTGAACCCCTGCACCCTAACTTCTCTGTGCGTCACCTGGGAGGGTGGAAGCAGCTGGGCGCGGCCCCTGGGCGGCAGCGTTGGGTCTGAGGGCACGATTGGGTGGAGAAGGGGTTTTGCGTTCGGTGTGGCCAGTCCTGAGCAGTGGCGGGCTGATCCTGGACTCGCTGCCCCAGGGCAGCGGAGGGGTGGCTGGCGGGAAGGCCTGGCCTCTGAGCTGCTGCGGGCGTGGTGCTGGCACATGGTGCACCGGCCACCCGATGCCAGCCATGCAGACGGGGACTGCCTTTTGCTGCTTGTTCCCAGAGGCTGTGACTTTGTCCCTCATGAAGTCACCTGTTCATTGGAAGCTGGCCCCAGAGGCGGTGTGGCCCCGACCCTCTGCTGCCTGACAGCAGCTCAGTGGAGTGAATGCGGCCTGGTCCACAGAGTGTCCTGTTTCCTTTGGCCTCTGGCCAGAGGAGGAGGCCAGCGCTGCAGACTGCTGTCGAGTACCCCCCCCCCCCCCGGGTGCCTCCGGAGTGTTGGAGCCACGGTCACCAGGGAAACGTCCTCCTGGCATTGAGGAGGAGGCCAGGTGTGTGAGGACCTGGCAGCAAGGGCTTCCCTCGCCCTGGCCAGCTGCCCTGTCCCAGCTCGTCAGACCCCTTTCCCTCTTTCTGAAGTACTTACTTTATTGTGGTGAGGCTACTTCACGTGACTCCACCCTCCTAACACATTTTTAAGTGCACCAATACGTTTTTGCTGGCTGCCGGTGTGATGCTGTACGACAGATGTCCAGCTCCTTCTTCCTGCTCAACGGAAATGTCACGTCCATTGAAGAGTCACCCCCTCCCCTCCCCCAGCCCCTGGCAGTCTCGGTGACCCTCTTTGAGGGTCCAGTTTGAACTGGACATTTTAGATACCTCACACAAAGGCAGTCTGCAGAAATTGTCCTTGTGTGTCTGACTTATTTCACTGAACATAGTGTCCTCAATATGTCGTCTCATGTTGCAAAATTTTCTTCTTCTTTTTAATATCTATATTATCTAGTTGTAGATGGACACAATACCTTTATTTTATTTATACGTGGTGCCGAGGATGGAACCCAGTGCCTCAGACATGCTAGGCAAACGCTCTACCACTGAGCCACAGCCCAGCCCAGACTTTTCTTCTTCTTAAGGCTGGATGACTTTTCACTGTATGTAGATGCCACATTTTCTTTGTCCACTTGTCTCTCAGGGGACATGTAGGCTCTTCCCACAGCTTGGCTTTATGAATAGTGCTCAGTGGACCCAGGAGTGCAGATCTCTCTTTGGGGTCCCGACGTCCGTTCTCTTGGATAAATAATCAGATGTGGGATTGCTGGGCCCTGTGTTCCAGTTTCCACTTAAGGACCCTCACAGCTTTCTACAGCTGCTGTGCCATTTCCTAGCAGCAGTGTGCAAGGGGTCCCTGGGGACACTCCCTCACCAACGCTTGATGTCTTAGGTCTTGTTAGTAACAGGCATCCCGACTGGCGGGTGGTGATGTCTCATGGCGGTTTTGACTTGCATTTCCCTGATGGCTGCTGATATTGAGCATCTTCCCATATACCTGTTGGCCATTTGCATGTCTTCTTTGGAAAATGTCTACTCAAGTTCTTAGTCCATTTTTAAAAAATGGAGATACTGTGTTGGTTTGGATAGGCGGAGTCCCAAAGGGCCTCTTACGTTAATTCAGGGGTGAAATGTCAGATCCTGGGAGCCGTGACCTCATCGGTGGATTTTAATCTATTTGATGGGTTAATAATTTGAATGGATTGCTGGGGAGTCACTGTAGGCAGGTGGGCATGGCTGGAGGAAGCAGGTCCTGGGGGACGTGCCTTGGGGGTTCTGTGGTTTGTCCTTGGCCTCCCACCTTCTCTCCTTCTCTGCCTCGCCTTCTGCCATGATGGTCAGCCTCACCTCAGGCCCAGAGCCATGGAGTCAGCCCCCAGGGACTGAGCTGCTGAAAACTCTGAGCTTGAAATAAACTTTTCCCATCTAAGTTGTTCCTGTGAGGTGTCTTGGTCACAGTGACGACAAGCTCACTAACACAGAGATGACCATTATCATTTTGCTGTTGAGTTGTAGGAGATCCTTACATATTTTGGAGACTGGCACGCAATCAGATGCCCGCATTCCTGAGGTTGTCTTTTTGCTCTGTTGTTTACGTTGCTCCACAGAAGCTTCTGGGTTTGATGTCATCCCACTTATTGATTTGGCTTCTGTGGCTTGTGCTTTGGCGTCATGTCCATGAAATCATTGCTGAGACTAGTCATGATGCTTGTCCCTGTTTCCTCTGAGTCTGACAGTTTTAGGGCTTACTTTTGAATCCACTTTGCTTTGAAATTTGTGTGTGGTATAAGGTCGTCCAGCTTCTTTTTCTTGTGGACCACCAGTTTTCCCAACCCCGTTTGTTGAAAAGATCGTTCCTTTCCCTTGGAAGGGTCTTGGCATTCTTGCCCCAAATCACCTGACCACTACGTGAGGGTTGATTTCTGGGCTCGCTATTCTCTTCTGTTGGTCTACATATCTGTCTTTACACCATACTGTGTCTTTATTTCCGTACTGTGTTGATTACTATAGTTTTGTGGTATATTTTGAAATCAGAAAGTGTGACACTTCCAGCTTTGTCCTTGTTTTCCAAGATTGATTTGGCCATAGAAGGCCCCTTGAGATTTCATATAAATTTTAGGATGGATTTTTCTACTTCTATAAAAGATACCATTAGGATTTGATAGGGATTGTACTGAATTTATAGATTAGGGTTTTCTACGTATAAGATCATGTTCTCTATAAACAGATGATTTTGCTTCTTTCTAATTTGGTTGCCTTTTATTTCTTTTTCTTGCCTACTTGCTTTGGCTAGGACTTCTAGTTCTAGTCTAGTGAGATTGACTACTGTTACCTTGCTCCCAATTTTAGAGAAAAAGCTTTCAGTCTTTCACTGTGTGCTTTGTCTTTACAGTGTGGGGGGCTGAACCCAGGGTCTTGTGTGTGCTGGGCAAGTCCTCTACCACTGAGTCTTTTTCTCAATGAGAGGACGTTCCTTTTCTTGCTCCTGATCTTGAGGAAATGTTTCAGTCTTTCACCATGAAGGATGATGTTAGCTTTTGCCAAATGCTTTTTCTGCTCTGGGATGATCATGTTTTGTTTTGTTTTGTTTTTCCTTCATACTGTTGATGTGGTATAGAACATGGATAGGTATTTGAATGTTAAGCCATCCTTGGATTCCTGGTGTAAATCCCACTTAGTAGTGCTGCGTGTGATTTGCTGGTATTTTGTGGAGTATTCTTGAATCCCGTGCAATGCTCCACCCTTCCCACTGTCTGTTTTTCCATGTTACCCTTCCTCTCCTTGTGCTGTGCTCTGCCTTCCAGGTCCTTGCCCTTTAAAAACCCAGCCTGGATGCCTCCTCCTCCAGAAAGCTGTCCATGGTAGCTGCTGGCTGCTCACAGTTTGTGCAGGCACTGGTAGCAGTCACTGTGTGCCTGTACCACCCCATCCGCATCCTCCTCTGCTGGTGCCTTGGACAGGGGCCTGTCTGGTTCCTCCTGGGTCCTCAGCACCCAGGTGTGTCACAGACTAGGAGCTCAGACAGTGCTTACTGATTGATAAATACTGCTTTGTGGGCCGTGCTTTGCCTAGCAGTGTGGGGGTCCTGGGGGACAGGCAGTTGATGCTTGTTGATGCATTAAACTGATCACAAACCTCCATTCTCCAGGCCCTGAGGAAACCCTGTGCCCCACAATCAGACACATGGATTGAATGAAGTGTGTAAAATATATAAAAGTGCAGACCTGCAGTCTTCCTGTGAGTGCAAATGCTTGGTTCTCTTTTCTAAGCACGCATATTTAGTCCCTTCCTGAGGCATTGAGAGTCTTATTGTATTTGCAGGTATTACTATCACTGTTGTAGTCCCTCTCCATGTGGGGGGACTGGTGCAGGATCCCACGGATACCCAGACCCACAGATGCTCAAGATCGTTATATAAAACGACCCCGAATTTGCATAGAACCTATGCCCCTCTCCCGGGTGCCTTAAATCCTCTCTAGCTTACCTGGAACACCTAATACCAGGTCAGCGCTGGGTGAGCAGTTGTTACGCTGCATCGCCAGGGATTGAGGACGAGAAAGAGCTCTTTACGTGTTTAGTACAGGTGCATTTTTTCCCTGAGATTTTTTTTCCTTTTTAATCAGAAATTGGTTGATTCATGGCAGCAGAATCCATAGACAAGGAGGGCCAACTACTTCATTTATTATATTGAGATTATTGTCCTGCCCATTAAATCCCGTGTGTTTCTGTGGAAACCCTGATGAGGGCATAGCACTAGCTACTGACTGTTGAAGGTCGAAGACCCACGTGCTGCAAGGCCTGAGAATCAAACCAGAGCTGAGGAAGCGTACTTTGCCTGAGCTTCCCAGCAGCCTAGGCAAAAATAAGAAAAGGGAAGCAGGTTCTCAGAAAGCGCCAGCTTTCCTGGAAAGGCTGGGGCCTGGGGACCATGGGTAAGGCTGTTGTGCAAGGGACAGTGTCACTGAAAGATGCAGGACTGCCTGGGTTTGGCCCCTTCTCATACTGACTGTCCTCGCCGCCGACGGTGTGTTGACAGGTTATAGTTCTGAGAGGCGTGTTGGCCTGAGAGACAGGGTCTCCGTGTGAGCGTGCCTGTGAGTTTGTTTGCTAGAGACCCAGCGGGGGTGCGTTGCAGGCGCGGCCTCCATGCTGTGCTTTCCTGGTGGGACTCTCGCTTACCTGGAGGCAGAGATCAGCGCGTTTTGCAGTTGAGGAAACTGAGTCTCAGGGGGATTGACTTATCCGAGGTCACCCTGTCCGTTCAGTGACGCTCTGGGAGCTGAGCCTGTCTCTTCCGATTCCTATTGGTGACTGTGTCAGAGAAGGACGGCGTGTCTGTCCCTGCTGTGTGCCACCACACACCAGGACTGGGTCTGTGGACGTGTGGGCGCCACCTTGCCCGATCCTGCCCAGGCTCCTGAGCTGGGTCTGGGACGAGCTCCAGCGGGTGCAGTCGGGGGACCGGCACGCGGACCGTTGTTCCTGTCTGGGCAAGAGGAGAGAGGCCAGCGCTCACGGAGATTCAAAAGGCCAATCGGAAACCAGCGGGAAGGCAAAGGACCCCTCTGAGCACAGGATGGATCCCAGGGCAGAGGGGAGTCCCAGCCCCAGGTGGCCAGCGCCCAGCAAGCCCAGAGGAGCCTCTGCTCCCCTGAGGGTGAGGCCCCATCCGTCCTGCCCGGCAGTGCCTGGCCACTTAGTGTCCCCGCATGGTGCTGCGTGGTGCTCTTTTCTGCGGCTGCCTCTCTCGGCTGCTGTGTTTCGTGGGCTGAGAAATCACTCCAAGCAGCATGACCTGCTGTGCTGGGAGAGGTTCCGGCTGGGCCCAGGTCCCTTCTCCTCCCTGACCCCCGGCTCGGAAGCCTGGCTGGGGAAGGGAGTGGGCGACCCCGGGACCAGGCGCCTCTGCTCGCATGTGTGGGTTGGCAACGCTGCATCTGGTGGCTTCTGTTAAGGGTGGCAGGTCACTGTCAGGTTGAGAGAGGTCACGGGGAAGCTGAGATCAGCCCTGTCGTGGAAGGCCAGGCAGGACCAGTGGGCTCGCAGCCCTGAGAGGCCACTGCGTCCTCCCTGGTGGGCACCTGCAGCTCTCGGCCCCAGCACACAGCAGTCCACAGACCTGGTATGCTGGCAGGCGGGGGCTGGCCTGCTACTCCTGAAACCCGGCACCTCGTCCCCTGGCCCTGCCTCAAGCCCCTGCTGGACCTCCCAGCATAGCCAGCGGCCGCCCTTGAAAGCAGCAGCCTCAGCCTCCTGCGGCTGAGGGGACGGGCTGGAGGGACAGGTCCCTAGCCCAAGCCCCCAGCCCGCCAGGCCTAGGTCTCCCCATGCCCAGGTACTTACTGTCGGGCAGCCTCTGGAAGGCCAGCCACATGCTAGAGCCCAGCCCCCCAGAGTCCTGTGGCCACTCCTGCTCCTCCATGGAGGCCCCTGGAGTCCCGGCCACTCCCTGCTCCTCTTGGAGGCCCCCAGAGGGGAGTCCTGGCCACTCCTCCCTCCCCGGCTGCAGGGCTGGCCTGGGTCCAGCCGGGTCACGGCTGAGGGTTGCTTTCCGGTTTAGAGGGTGGGCCTCCCGACCGCCGGGCAGGCTCTGCCTCGGCTGAGCTGAGCGGCAGGACTGGGGGCTGGGGCAGGAGGTGACTGTGGGGCGTCTTGGAGTCCGTGATGCTGTGCCCCGTGGAAGGAAGAGGAAGCATCTCTGCCCTCGGGAATTGGAGCACCTTAGGAGACTGAGCATGGATGGGGGGAGGGGCCTGTGTCCCTGGGATTGTCCCTCCCTGTCCCCTGCTCTAGGCTGGGAGCCCCACTGTCCTCCAGGGCCCTGCCCAGCACAGTGGCGTGTGATAGGGGGAATGAATGCGCAGCCTGGTCTGGGAGACTGCTCTCTCCGGGGCCTGGCACTACAGTCCCTGGCCTCAGTCAGGCCTGTCCCTTTCCAGACCCTGGTTTCTCCATCCGAGCTGAGCCGCGAGGCCTGTCTCTGACTTCCCGGGTCGGCGCGGGCTGGGGCTGCACAGGTGGAGAGGGACGAGGGTCAGCTGCTGGGCTCGGGGGGACCAGGCTGCCAGGTGAGGGCCAGGGCAGGCGTCCTCGAGTCCTTGCCTGGGAACATAGGAGAGGTGTGATGGGAGGGTTCCAGCGGGGCGGGGCGGGGGGCACAGGTCTGGCTGGAAGAGCCGTCTGAAGCTTTGGGTTTCCATGGCAGCTTTGGTTTTCTTTTTCTGAAAGTGGAGCCCCCTGGGAGGGTGGGGGGCAGGTGGGTGGGGGAGGCTGTGCGCCTCAGCTCTGCGGGGCTGGGCCCCCTGGGAGGCGAGACGCCTGCTCACCGTTGTCCTGCCCTGTGCTTTCCGCAGATCATGATCGAGTTCTGCCCTGGGGGAGCCGTGGACGCCATCATGCTAGGTAAGTGGCCCTGGGCCGGGGCAGTGCCTGCAGGGACAGGAGGGTCCACCCGAGTCCTGCTGGGGCTCCTGTGTGGTTGTCACTCAGACTGATGCGCTTCTCTGCTTCGTCCCCTTGACAAGCTGGGGCTTCTTGGAGAACATCATGGGCTTCATTGGAAGACTAGCCCTTCCCCTGCACAAACCCCGTGTCCACACCGGTCACGCACCCTCCCCGGCTCTCTCGGCTGCCAGGCGGGTGTGACGCCTCCTTCTCCCCCCACACAGCACTCTCGGGAGTGACAATGAGGCTCCCAACAGGGGTTCCTTGAGAGTAGGAGGTCCACCGTCTGAGCCCACGTTCTGCTGCTGTAACAGAATGCCCGAGACTGGATAACTTACAAAGAACAGAGGTCTGTTTCCTCAGGGCTCTAGAGGCTGGAAGACCAAGAGCTTGACGCAGCATCTGGCAAGGGCCTCTTTGGGTATCACTGTGGTGGCAGGTGGAAGGCCAAGAAGCGTGTGTGAGAGAGCAAGAGAGAAGGGCCCTGAACCCTCATTAGGAGCCCACCCCTGTGATGACCCACCCACCCCACGACAGTGAGAGCAGCACCGTCCAGAGGCCCCCCCAGCACTGTTGCCTCGGATCACATTCCCAGTGACAGACTCGGGGGACACGCTCGACTGGCAGTGCCCACCCATTTGTAAATGCTTGCCAGGTCTTGAGGTCCCTGGCAGCTTGAGTGATATCAGCAGCCATAGCAATATTGGTCATAACCATCGCCTGTGTGCAGTGCATAACAAAACTGCCCGAGGCCGGGTCCTTTATAAAGAAAAGAGGTTTCTTGAGCTCACAGTTTTGGGCTCTGGTGGGGGCCCTCTGGAGGCTGGGGTCACAGTGGGGGATTGTGTGTGGCACAGGAAGCCAGAAAGCCCGGGGACGGCCTCGCTCTTCTCACGACTCGCTCTCGCAAGAACGCACCCTCTGAAGGTGGAGCCCCTCCTGCCGCCCCATGAGGTCCCACCCCCGAACGTGACCTGTGGGCTGAGCCTGCCCTGCGTTACCTCCGGGGACACTCAGACCACCCACCCGAGAGCGGTCACTGTGCCGTGGTGGTGCGTGGCTTTCTCCAGTGTTGTCCTCTGAGGTCCTGGTGTGGGATCGGAGGGACGAGACCGGCGGCAGCAAGAGGTTGAGGAGCTGGCCATGTCACACAGCAGAGCTGTGAGGTCACCGGGCCTGGGGGCCCTCGCTCCCAACCGCTGCCCACCCCCGCATCCCCTGCTCTCCCCGCCTCCAGGCAGGGAGCCTGCAGTGGCCGGGGCTCGGGGCTCGGTGCCCGGAGGGCACATGGCCGGCCCGGGATCCCAGGTGACTCGGGAGAGGGGAGGTCCTCCCGCCTTGGCCACTTTTCCTGCCGGGCGGCTCTTGTGAGCCTCTCGCACTTACTGCAGGATGTCCTTCCTCATCCGGAGGTGGCATGCGCTGGATCCAGGCCTGGGTGCTGGACCCAGTGGCCGCTCAGCCACTGTCCGTCACTGCAGCACGTACCTGAGGCCGTCGATTTATGAAGGACAGGTTCCCCGTGGCCACTACTCACGCTGGTCCACGGTCAGGCTTGTGGCGGGGCCGGGCACCATGGAGGGAGCAGACAGATCAGGACCATCCCCTGTGGTGGAGAGAGACCAGGGTCCCTCGCTCCCTCCGAGGACACCCAGGACCCGGGGCCTCATGCCGCACACTGGCACCAGGCTCTGCCCAGCCCAGAGCCCCTGGGCAGGCAGATGAGGGCACAAGGACAGGACAGTGCCGAGCGGCCACTGGGCATACCCTCTCAGCAGACGCAGCCTGCAAGGAGCGCTGGGCTCAGGGGGGAGTCCAACAGAATAACATGATAGTGTGAGCTGAGACTTGCTAGGTCAAAAGGAGCCAAAATTATCCAAACTGGTCCAGAGGAGAAAATGGTGGGGTGTGGGAGGAAGTGTTCATTTGTACACATAACTGGGAATCTCAATGCCAGCTTCAGGCACAGCTTGCTCTAGGAGTTTTCTAGGAGTTTCTAGGAGTTTCTAGGTAGACATAGGACACGGCTTCTGCCTCCAACTCAGCCCACTTCCCCTGCTGGTTTCTGCTCGTGGTGACAAGATGGTCGTGGGAGATCCAGCCATCATGTCCGAATCCTAAGCAGCAGGATGGAGGAAAGAGGGTGCAGTCTCCCCCGGCCACCTGCCCCCTGACTCTCTGGAAAGAGATTTACTGAAGCCCCGTGTGACACCTCCATTTGCATCTCATTGGCATGAGACTGACAGCTGGAGGGAGGTGGGGAGGGGTTTTAGGTGGACCGCTTTGTCCTGGTCCTGGGGAGAGTTGGGAGCGGGAGCCAGCTCTGCCCACCCGTCCCCTGTGTGGTACAGCCATCGGGCTGGCCATGGCGGAGGCGCTGAGCTGGGCCCCGGGCAGGCTGGCCCTGGCTTTGCCTCAGCCCTGGTGGCTCAGGCATGGCGGTTCTCCTTGGCGGCGGCAGCCACTGGAGGTGAATCACCCCAACATTCCTAGAGACGAGGTGTGGGAAGAGGGGCTCCCACGTCCTGGGCTCTGCTGTGAAGGGCCTTGTGCCACCAGCACCCGCCTGGGGCTTCCTGCCCAGGGTCCCTCTGGCCTGGGCGCTGAGAGCTGCAGGCTGGGCTCAGGGCCAGGGGCTGAGGGCCCATCAGGCTGTGCGTCTAGCTGGGGGCACTGGGTGGCTCTTTGTGAGATGGGAGACTGTTCAGATTGGAAAGGACGTGGCTGGCCACACCGGGCCAGCCGAGCACGTTGGGCTGTCAGCCCTGGCGAGGGGAAGGGCCAGGGTGGGATGTGCAGTCAGGGACACCTGGACTGCCTGCGTGCTGTGACCTCGTCCTTTAGTAAGCAGAAGGTAGTCACGCGGCTGTGCAATTAAAAGCTATTCTTACAGATTTATTGGACTCAAAAGTCCTTGTAGTGTTTGAGTCCAGCTTTATGATGTTCTAGACCAAGGCCCAGGAAGAGGGCCAACAAACAGAGCCAGGCCTGCCGAGGGCCCGGGGAGCAGGAGAAGTTGATTCAGCGGGAGATCCGGGGGTGCGGGAAGTGTTCCGCATCAGGATCGTGATGGGGTTGTGTGATGTAGAGTTTGTCAAGATCCACAGGGCTGTGCACCCACCTAAAATCGAATGCACCATATGCAGGTAATACCGAATAAGCTACCCCACCCAGCCCCCTGGTTACCTTGAAGACTGGATGGAATGAGGCACTAGACTCTTAGCCTCGTACCTGTTGTGTTTTAAGGGCTCAAAAAATGGTGGCAAAGCCAGTCATCCCAGCAACTCAGGAGGCTGAGGCAGGAGGATCCCAAGTTTGAGGCCAGCCTCAACAACTTAGCGAGTACCTCAGAAACTTGGTGAGACCCTATCTCAAACTACAAAAGGAAAAAGGGCTGGGGGTGTACGTGGTAGTAAGGAGCCCACTGCAGGCATTGCACCTCAGACTCGCCAGAACCAGCAGACCTTCTTCCTGCTCCAAGGACCTGGTAGCTGTCCCTGGTGCCCTGGTGCTCACTGCCCTCCTGTGCTATGGGCCGGGAGACCGGCTGGGAGGGCCGGGTGACTTACCAGAACCCAGAGGCCACGCGGCTGGCGAGAGGCAGCGCCTGGCGTGGCTGGGCCGTGTGCTCTGGCCCGTGTGGCTCTGGGTCTGGCCCTGGCTGGTCACAGAGCTTAAAGACAAGGGGGCAGTTTGTGGGCGCAGAGGGGACCCTGCCAGGGACCCCCCTCTGCTCGTGGTCCCCCGGAGCAGGGCAGCTGGCTGTGTGTCTACTCTGACCACTCCTGAGGGACCTGGCAGGGAGAGCTGAGCTCTATGGATTCCTGGCCACCAGGAGGGACCAGCAGGGCAGTGTTGGCCAGGGCGGCTTCAGAGCAGATGACCAGCTGTGGATCCTGCCACTGGCCTGAGCACGGGGGTCTGCGGCCAGTCGTCACCATGGTCGTGGGGACGTCCTCGAGCTTTCTCCCCACCACTGCCTCACTTAGCCCCTCCTCTGTCCCCTCCCTCTGTCCGTGGAGCCCGGCATCCCTCCTGGCCTCCACCTTGGCCTGCTGGCTTCGGCGAGGACCCTGGCTGAGCCGCGGTTCTCCGCTGCTCTGGAGGGAATCCCTCTTTTCCCTTTTGTGCCTGAGCTACCAGGGATTGAACCCGCCCGCCCACACGCTCGGCAGGCTCTCTGCCCCTGAGCCTTTTTTATTTCTTATTTCGAGATAGAGTCTTAAGCTGCTGAGGGTCTTGCTAAGTTGCCCAGGCTGGCCTTGAACTTGCCATCCTCCTGCCTCAGCCTCCCGAGTTGCTGGGGTTATAGGCGCCTACTACCACCCTCAGCCGCTGGAGAGAATTTACAGACATGCAGAAGTCAGGTTGCCTGTCCGCCCCGCTCAGAGCCTCGCATTGGTTGCCTCCTGTATTTCAGATTTCACGCAGCCTCCAAGGCACAGGCCACAAGCTCCTGCCAGATCAGACTCTGGCCGCCACCTGCTTCCTGTCCACCCTCCCCTCCAGCTGCCCCAGGGCCTTTGCACAGGCCGCTCTTCTTTCTAGGAGTGCTCTTCTTACTCCCCACCTGTGGGCCCATTTGTCCTTCGAACCTCAGAGAAATAAGGGTTCCTGCCGTCTCCAAGCCGAGTTGCATGTAGTGTGTGTGTGTGTGTGTGTGTGTGTGTGTGTGTGTCTGACTGCATGCAGAAGGCCCTTGGTGAGAACCCACTGGCCTCTGCAGCCCTTCACTGTCCTCACCTCCTGATGCCACCGACAGCCAGTGAAGTTTTTCACACCAGGGCCTGTGGCCTCCAGGCCTCACTTCTGCTGTCCCTTGACCTGCAATGCCCGCCGCTCCTCTGTTCTCAAATGCTACTCTTCCCTCAGGACGCAGTGTGGCCGCCTCTCCTCTAGCCTCCCGATTCCCTATGGGGACGTGGGACGACCCCACGTCCCCATACCTGCTCTGCTCCAGGCACTGCTGGCTGTTCCCGTGTCCCTCTCTGCAACCCCGTCCCAAGAGCAGAGCCTGACCCAGAATAGGTGCTGGCTTGGTGCTGTGGCGTAGGCGTGTCCCCACGAACCCCAGATTCTTGGCACCTGGAGGTGGCTTGGGAGTGACGAGGTCGTGAGGTGGGGCCCCGGAGGGCCCTGGGGGCGAGCGCACGTGCCCTCTCCCGCGGTGCCCGCCACGTCCAGACGCAGCAGCAGACCCTGCTGGCCGCCAGCGCCCTGCCTCGGCCTCCTCGGCCCCCCGAGCCCCGGCCCCAGACGCGCTCTCTTGTTATCATTACTGGTCTTGCGACGTCAGGAAAGGCTGGGGTCTGCTGCTCTCAGTCGGGTTGCTTGTGGGACCCGAGCTCTGGAGCCGGACGCTCCGTTTGCATCTCAGCTCTGAGTCTCCTCGCGCCCCTGACCTTGAGCCAGTGACCGAGTCCTGTGTCCTCCCTGTGACGCGGCACGACAGTCCTGCCTGCCCATGGGCTCATTGTCGGGGACAAAGTGGCCACTGGGAGTCATGCCGACAGCCAGGCCACAGCCAGGGCTCGGTGCACTGGCGGCCTTGTGCCTGGTGTGCCTGGCCTTCAGTTGCCGTGGCGAGACTTGCTGAGTGACCGTCTCCTCTGTCCCCAGAGCTGGAGCGAGGCCTCACCGAGCCTCAGATCCAGGTGGTCTGCCGCCAGATGCTGGAAGCCCTCAGCTTCCTGCACAGCAAGAGGATCATCCACCGCGACCTGAAGGCGGGCAACGTGCTTGTGACCCTCGAGGGAGACATCCGGCTGGGTAAGGCGGCGGGGGCGGGGCCGAGGGGCGGGGCCGGGGCGGGGGCGGGGCCGGGGCGGGAACGTGGGCTTGGTGAGGGTGGGGCCTCATGGCCTCCAGGATATGGACAGGCCCTCCCTCTGCAGCCCTGGACCACAGGATGGGTCCCGACCCCGTCTGCTCCTTCTAACCTAGTGGCTCTCAGCAGGGTGCCCTTGCCCTGGTCACCCTGGGCAGTGTCTGGAGATTAATTCGAGGGGGTGCATCAGGTGGATGGGGGCCAGGGCTGCTACCAAGCAGTCTTGGGCGCACAGGAGAAGCCGCAGCAGAGCCGTGTCCCACCCGACATGCCGGCCGTGCCAAGGAGGGACGCTCTGGGCTGTCCTTCGCCCTTCCAGACTGAACTGGCGTGGGAGAGGGTGGGAGGTGGCCCTGGGTCCCGTCCAAGCTGGGGGATGGCAGGGTGGCAGCCATGTGCACGGGCTCTCATAGCCACAGGGGACTGGCTCTGGGACCCCCAGGGATGCCAGAGTCCCGAGGCGCCAGCCTTGTACACAGAAGGGTGTGGGGCTTGCGTGGATCCGGCCCACCCTCCTGGGCCCTTTGAGGCGGCTCTGGAGCGCTCATGACCCCTGCAGCGCAATGGCCACCTGGTCGATGGCTGGGGAGTGCGGGCTGCGTTCCTCCAGAGCCTTTCCCACCTCCCATGGGTATAATCCACAACTGCCACCTGTCGCCGTCCAGCCCGGAGACATGTACTTTGAACTCTGCTGATCCTGACTCTGCCTTGCCAAATAACATGTCTGTAATGCTACAAATTTTATCATTTGATGAAGACTTTTGCTTATTTTGCAACATCCACACAGCACATGAGGGTTTAAAAGAAGATGCTTGCTGGGTGCGGCGGCCACACCTGTGATCCCAGCAGCTGGGGAGGCTGAGGCAGGAGGACCCCGAGCTCCAAGCCAGCCTCAGCAGCAGCGAGGTGCTCAGCAACTCAGTGAGACCCTGTCTCTAAATAAAACACAGACGGGGTTGGGGAGGTGGCTCAGGGGTCAAGTGCCCAAGTTCAATCCCTGGTGCCAAAAAAAGAAAAGAAAGAAAGTGCTAGAGAGTCTCCAGCCTTATCCAGAGATGTCCACCCCGTGCTGGCCCTGGTCGCCATCCCAGATGCTGGCAGGCATCTGGGGGCGGAATGGTGGGCCCTGGGGGACGGGACAGCCCAGAGCTGGTCTGTCCTTTCCTGTCACTTTCTCCATGTCTCTGAGGTCACAGCTCACCTGCCCTGCACCCGCTCAGCCCTCCTCCACCTCAGAAGCCACCCTGTTCTCCTCCAGTGGTTGCTCCGTGTCTTTAAGGAGCCCCGGGGGCAGCAAGGAGGGTGGGCACACGCAGTCCATCAGAGATGCCCCCTGCGGTGGCTGTGACGTCAGGGGGCAGGGACCTGGCCCCGAGATGGAGCTGGCCAGGACAGGGTGGGGACAGAGTATAGGGAGAGGGGCCCGCTGCCTGGTGGGTCGGGGCTCAGAGGAGCTGGCGGGTGAAGATGGCCGCGTGTTGGCCGGCAGACAAGGCTGAGCGGGTGGCCAGGGGAGCAGAGAGGGTGCAGGTGGAGCCCCGGGGGATCTGCAAGAGCTTCACAGGACAGTCGCTGCCCTTCCGGGCTCACGAAGCACACGCCAGGTGGCAGGCCTGGCCCAGGCTCACATGGCCTGTCAGTGCGCCCCCTGCGGGTGCTTGTGTCCAGCCAAGCGGTGCCCTGGCTCCTTGTACAGGAGACGTGGCAGGGTCTGGGCCTTGGCACCACCCAGCTGCCAGAGGACCTCCTGCTGCCAGGGTGGGTGGAGTGGCCGGGGAGGGGCTGGATGGAGGGCAGTGGGCCGGGTCGCGCCACGGGCCCTGGCGAATTCAGGAGGTGCCTGCAGCTCGCCCAGCGAAGGAGCAGAGCATGGAACACCAGGCTCCGGCCCAGGGGTGGCGGCCGGCGAGCGCAGGGAAGCCCATGGAGGGGGTGCGGGCCCACAGGCGCCAGCCGAGACCCCCATGGGGTCCTACTTCCTGTGCCACTGCCCTGCGCACTGCCCCAGACACCCCGAATCTGGAGGCACTGACGCCTGAGCAGACTCCCGAATCCCGCTCAGACCAGGGAACCCAAGTGTGCGAGTCAGAACCAGCTGGCTGACGGCTGGGACAGCCAGGAAGCAGCGAAGGAGGAAGGAGAGTCCAGGGAGAGTCCAGGTGTTTGCAGTTGTGCTGGGCCCTGGGCGTGCTCTGGGTCCTGCTGACCAGGACTTCCTGCTAGCATGCAGCCTGCTGTGGCAGCAGGGCAGGCCTGGGAGGCCAGGTGTGGCCTGCTGGCCTCTGGGGCCTCCACCACTACCCCCATCTTCCCTATGAACTAGATATGTGTGAGCCACGGTCAGCAGCTCTGTCCCCAGCAGGTGCTGTGCCTCTCTGCAGAGTGGCTGAGCCGTGGAGCAGGGAGCCAGGCTCAGACAAGCCCCTCTCAGGTTCTGCTGAAACACGCTCAGCCTCTCTGGTCTCAGTTCTTCCGTGTGTACACTGGGCACAGCAGCAGAGCCCCCTCACAGGGTGTGACAGTGGGTACAGCTGCAGAGTCCATCACTGGCGGCTGGCTCCCAGGCTCACCTCTCTCCTACTGGGCACTTCGCTCCTTCCTTGGGGTGAATAGTTACCTCTGCTTGGATTCCAGACTTCCTCTCAGGTCATGTGGTAGTGGCCAGGCGAAGCGCAAGCTCGGGCTCCTGGCTGGTGGGAGCCCTGCTGGGTTGGCCAGAGGGGACCCTTCATGCAGGGAGAGGCAGGGGAGGCCAGTGGCCCCGACACCCAGAGAGCGTGGGGCGTGGACTGGGACGACCGAGCTCTGTCTTCCTGGAACTGCCGCTTGGCGTTGGGAGGCCTTGGGAGGCCACCTCGCCTTACTGGGCCTCGGTTTCCTCCAGCTCTGAGTGCTGTAGTGGTCACTGCTGTGGACGCGCTGTGACGACTTGGTGGGCCAGCACATCCGAGAGACCCAGCGAATGAGGCTTCCCTCCTGGGCTGAGGGACATCCCAGAACCGCTGCTCTCGGACAGCGTGTCCATCTCAGAACCGTGTCCTCTGCCCACGCGCTGCGTCTGCGCATGGGAGGCGGTTGCAGGGGCCCTTTCAGGTTGCAGGCCGAGCTCTCGACCAGCTCAAAGTCCTAGTGCCCAGCTCCAGCCTGGAACGCAGTAGGCGCTCCCTGGTGAAGAGGCTCGTCCAGCATGCGCTGTGGTTGTCCGGTCTGTGTCCCTCAGGGTCCTAACTCCCCGGGGCCAGCCAGAGCCAGAGCCGGTCACCTGCCTCTCCCCGCCGTCCCCCTAGGCCGGCATCCCTGTCCTGCTGCAGTGGGCCCGGCCCTGGTTCTCTCCTTGTACAGGAGAGCCGGGAGGGGTATGTGCCCAGACCCCCTGGATACCTGGACCCGGACAGCCCAAACCCTACGTGCCCCATACGTACATACCTGGGATTTATAAACCAGGTATAGTAAGAGATCAACAAAAATACTAACATAGGAGTCATAGCAGTATGCCCTCGGCCGGGTGCAGGGGCTCACGCCTATAATCCCACTGACTCACGAGGCTGAGGCAGGATCGCAAGTTCAAAGCCAGCCTTAGCCACATAGCAAGACCCTAAGCAACGTAGTGAGACCCTGCCTCAAAATTTAAAAATAAAAAGGGCTGGGGACGTGGCTCAGTGGTTACACACCCCTGGGTTCAATCCCTAGTGCCAAAAAGAAAAACAAAAACCCAAAACGGCATGCTGTGATTAAAGTCATGTGAACGTGGACTTTCTCTCTTGAATGAGTCGAGGCAGATTAACATTTTCATTTGCTTATGAGTGACCACGTGAGTAACATGAGAAGGGAGGCCCTTGCTAAGGGGACTAGACGCCACCACCACCATGCCCGGTTCCGCATGTACGGACTCATTCATCCTCAGAGGCCACGGATGACATTTAGAGTGACATTTGGAACCTAGGGAGGTAAGCTAACCTCGTCAATGTCACACAGCCAGGGTGAGGAACAGCCAGGGTTCACACCAAGGCATCGACCCTGGAGCTGAGGAGCTTAGCCATCGCCTCTTATGTACTCTTTTGGTGGCAAATGGTAAAAACCGTCTCCTATGGCTGAAGACTTGGGGTTCCATGTTGGCAGGAGAATGGAACCCAGATACGGCTGGGCTTCGTGGACAGTTAGAACCTAGAAACCAGACTCTGTCAAGACTGTCCCTCTGGACTCTACCTTTCTGTGCACATTGGTTAAATTCTCAGACCAACCCCTCTCCTGGAAGCTTCTTTTAGGAATTTATATGATTATAAATTATAAATTACAAAACACCAATCAAAACAAAAATCTTGAGTAACAGAAGTAAATCTAAAAAAAAAAAAAAAAAACAGTGTAATCTGCAGGCAACTCTACATCTAAGGACACAGGTAGACTGAAAGCAAAAAGATATAAGAATGTTACATACAAAAGTCAGCAAAAAACCAAAGGCCAAGTGTTTATCTCTGATATGTGGATGTTAATTCACAGTAAGGGGTGGGGAGGGAAGAATAGTTACTTTATATTAGGCAGAGGGAGTGAAGGGAGGAGAAGGGGTATAGAGTTAGGAATGACAGTAGAGTGAACAGACAATAATTATTACCTCCTGTACATGTGTGACTACATGACCGATGTGATCCTGCAACATGTACAATCAGAAAAATGAGAAATCACACTCCATTTATGTATGATCTCAAAATGTATAAATGCATTCTACTGTCATGTACAACTAATTAGAGCAAATAAAATAAAAAATTTAAAAAGTCAGCAAAAGAAAGCTAGGATGGAAAATTATAGTATGCAAAACATTTTAAAAACAAAAGGTATCTGAGAAAAATATTTTTAAAAAGTTTGAAAAGAGGAAAAGTAGAGTATTACATAAAGATTACACTCCATTTATGTATGATTTATCAAAATGCATAAATGCATTCTGCTGTTGTGTGTAACTAATTAGAACAAATAAAAAAATTAAGAAGATAAAAGGGAACATTCCTAGGATGCCACAGAGTAGATACACTTGCAACTCACAGCATGCTTCCAAAATATAAAAAGATAAGATGGAGAGAATTGAATAAAGAAATAGAAAGCAACACTTTAATACTAAGAGACACCAGTCCCCACTTCCCATAAAGAAAAATAAAGTAATACAAAATGGTAATCTCAAAACAGAAGACTCTGAAAAATATTTTAAACCAATTAGACTTACGTACACAATGATCTGAATAGCAAAGGGAATATTATACTGGATAGGCCAACTTGTAGAGAATGAAACATGGTTACTAGATATGAACATATTAAAATTATTTTGTAAACATGATAGAATAAAATTAGAAATCAAAAGTGGAAGGGAAGTTCAAAAATCCATAAGTGTGTGCAAATTAATTGAACACACTTGGACATGGTCTTTTTAAAGAATTGAAAGATAAAATTAAAAGATGTTTCAGTTATAGGATTGAGGCTGTGGCTCAGTGGTAGAACACTCGCCTAGCTTGTGCGAGGCACTGGGTTCGATGCTCAGCACCACATATAAATAGATAAATAAAATAAGAGTCCATCAACAACTAAAAAATTTTTTTAAGAAAAAGGTGTTTTAATTTTTTTGTTGTTATTGTTGTTTTGATTTCATTGTTTTCAGCTCTGATTTTAATTATTTCCTGTCTTCTGCTTTTGGTATTGGTTTGTTCTTTTTCTAGGGCTTTAGGATATAATATTAGATTAGTTATTTGGTAGCTTTCTGTCCTTTTAATGAATGAACTCACTGCAAGGAACTTCCCTCTTAGCACTGCACTCTCCTAGTGTCCAGGAGATTTGATATGTTGTATGGCTATTCCTGTTTACCTCTAAGTATTTTTTTATTTCATCCCTGATTTCTTCTGCTATCCATTGGTCATTCAACAGCATATTATTTAATCTCCAGGTGTTAGAGTAGTTTCTATTTTTTATTTTCTCATTGATTTCTAATTTTATACCATTATGATCTAATAGAATGCAAGGTATTATCTCTGCTTTTTTTGTATTTGCTAAGAGTTGCTTTGTGACCTAAGATATGGTCAATTTTAGAGAAGGATCTGAGTGCTTGTGAGAAGAAAGTGTATTCAGTCATAGATGGATGAAATATTTTGTATATGTCTGTCAAGTCTAAATTATTAATTATATTTTTTTGTTCTATAGTTTCTTTAAAAATTTTTTTTTTTAAAGTTGTAGTTGCTTTGCACATGCTAGGCAAGTGCTGTACCTCTTGAGCCACACCCCCAGCCCTCTATAGCTTCTTTATTTAACTTTTGTTTGGAGGATCTATCCAGTAGTGAGAGACATGTGTTAAAATGACCCAGTATTATTGTGCTGTGGTCTTTTTGATTCTTGAAATTGAGAAGGGTGTCTTTGGTGTACATAGATGCTCCATTGTTTTGAGTATAAATATTTACAATTGTTGTCTTGTTGATGTATGATTCCCTTAAGCAGTATGAAATGTCCTTCTTTTTCCCTTGTGATTAACTTTGGCTTGACGTCAACTTTATCTGATATGAGGATAGAAATCCCTACTTGTTTACAAGATCCATATGAGGGATATGTTTTTTTCCCATTCTTTCACCTTCAGTCTGTGGATATCTTTGCCAATGAGTTGAGTCTCTTGGAGACAGCATATTGTTGAGTCTTGTTTTTAAATCCAATCTGTAAGTCTGCGTCTTTTGATTGATGAATTTAGGCCATTTACATTTAATGTTATTATTGAGAAATGATTTTTATTCCCTGTCATTTTGATTTATTTCTGATTTATAGTTTGAATTTTTTTCTCCTTTGATTGACTATTCTGCTAGTTTAATTCCTCCCTTTGTTGGTTTTCACTTTTATTTTTCATTTCTTCATGAAATATTTTATTGAGTATGTTTTGTAGTGCAGGCTTTCTAGTTGTGTATTCTTTTAACTTTTGTTTATCATGGAAGGTTTTTATTTCATCATTAATTCTGAAGCTTAATTTTTCTGGGTACAGTATTCTTGGTTTCTTTCAGAGTTTGGTGTATATTATTCCAAGACCACCTAGCTCTGAGGGTCTGGGTTGAGAAATCAGCTGAGACCCAGATTGGTTTCCCTCTAAATGTAACCTGTCATTTTTCTCTGGCAACCTTTAAAATTCTGTTCTCATTCTGTGTGCTAGGCATTTTCATAATAATGTGACTTGGTGTGGATCTGTTTTAATTTCATATATTTGCGGTCCTGTAAGCCTCCTGAATTTTATTTTTCATTTTATTCTTTAGGTTTGGGGAATTTTCTGATATTATTTCATTGAAAAGATTGTGCATTCCACTGGGCATGGTGGTGCATACCTGTAAGCCTGATGGCTTAGGAGGCTGAGGCAGGAGGATTTGGAATTCAAAGCCAGCCTCAGAAACCTCAAGGCACTAAGCAATTTAGTGAGATGCTGTCTCTAAATAAAATACAGAATGGGGCTGGGAATGTAGCTCAGTGGTTGAGTGTCCCTAAGTTCAGTCCCTGGTACCTTCCCCTGCAAAAAAGATTGTACATTCCTTTAGTTTGTATCTCTGAACCTTCATCTCTCCTAGTAAGTCTTAAATTTGGTCTTTTCAAGTTATCCAGTATTTCTTAGAAGTTCTGTTCTTGGTCCCTTTACATCTTTTCTCCATGGTCAACTTTATTTTCAAGATTATATATTTTGTCTTCATTGCCTGAAACTCTGGCTTCTAAGTGGTCTAGTCTGTTGTTGATACTTCCCACTGAATTTTTTTTAATTTACTTGTACATGGATACAATACCATTGTTTTATTCTTTTTTAAAAATTTTTTTATGTGGTGCTGAGGATCAAACCCAGGTTTCACATGTGCAAGGCAAGTGCTCCATTACTGAGCTACAACCCAGCCCTCCATTGAATTTTTAATTTGGTTTATTGATTCCTTCATTTTGAGGATTTCTTCTTGGATTTTTTTTCAGAATCTCTTTCTCTTTACTGAAGTGATATTTCACTTCCTATATTTTCTCTCTGATGTCACTCCTTACATTGTCCTTTACCTTACATATCAGTTTAACTATATATACTCTAAACTCCGGCATTTCTTCTGTCGTGTCGATGGATTCTGTTATTGAAGCATCTTGGTTTGTTTGGGGTGATTTGTTCCCTTGCTTTTTCATGTTGTTTGTTATCCATCTAACAGTATGGATCTGAGGCAGTGGAGTTTCTACACTGTAGATTTATTGTGTCCCTAAAGGTTTCCAGTACTTCTCTGTTTAGGGGGAGACAAATAACAACACAACCAATGCAAACAATATACAGCATTAAACCAAATAGCTCCTACTATGACGTTTACAGTGTTATCACAACAGAAATGATATGATATAATCAGTTATTGCCTACAATAAAAACAGCAAGTTTGCAAAAGAGTTTATAATTTCAAATGGTGGATAGGGAAAGAACAGAAGTGATGAAAGACATAATGATTATGAGGGAGGAGAGAGGATAAGTGTAAAAACTTAAAGAGTGAAAGAGAGAACAGAGGAGATTGTTAGCAGAAGAGAGAAAGAGAAGGAAAACAGATAAGTGAGGGAAAAAATTTAAGTAAAATTTTTAAAATTAAAAAATAAAAGAATCCAAAACAAAACTGAAATATGCTAATCAAACATCCTAGACCTCAAAAACTGATCCATGAAAAATAACTGGTTTCAAAAATGCTAGATATGTGAAAAAATAAATACATATATAAATGTTCATGAACCATAAAGGTCACAATTAAAAAGGAAAGAAAAACATCTCAAGGAAAAGTTAAAGAATTGTTTCCGTTGTAGTTAAGATTCTCCGCTTCCATCTCAGCAGTCAGGTGGGGTCTTCTGGAGTGTAATGCTTGCTCTGCCCTCAGGCAGGGTTCCTCCAGGGCAGAGATAACCCCTTAGTCATGGATGGAATTCCTGGAGGCCGGCTTTAGACTTGGTGGGCTCCAGACCCTTTCCTGTTTCAAGTCAGCTCACCTCCAGGGTCAGCAGTTGCCCATCCATGCTGGAAGATTACCCAGATCTCCCCTCGGTTCCACTGGAGCCGATTCTTTGTCCACTGTGTCACCTGCAGACCACCCGTTTCCTCCTCTTGGGTTCAGTCTCCAAACTCAATTCTCTTACCCCCCCACTTGCGAATTCCTGGCCAGACACATCTGTCCCAGCTGGATTGGAGGTGGAGGGTCAGAGCTGGGGGGTTTCCTTGACCACTTGTCCCTTGTAAACCCCTCTCCCCATCTGATTTTTTCCTGGTCACTTAAGCACAGTCTGTGTCATGCATTGTGGGTTTGCCAGGCCTGCATTTTGGGCCAGACTTGGGTTTGCCAGAACTTGGCTCCCTCAGTTGCCAGCCCCCACGGAGCAGCTGCAAAATGGTTCCTTCCTCTGTCCACCTAGTGCCACCAGGAGAGATGTGGCTTTTTCCTGTCAAGGCTGTCATGCAGCAGGACTGTCAGTTGTTGGGCAGTGTCTCTGACCTTTGCACTCTGTACCCAAACACTCCTCAGTCCTCCTAAAAACGCGGGTTCCTCCGATTCCCATTTTCCTCCACCGTGCTCGCGGTGTGCTCATGGGGACCACTCCGGCAGTGCCTCCAGGCACCGCAGTGGCTGTGGTGCTGGGGATTTCTTCCTTATTTTATAATATCCAACCTCCTGGGTCCCTGATTGCTTTAAATATCCAGCGTTAAATTCCAGTAAAGACCCCCTTCCCCCACTTCTATTTTGCTCAGAAGCTGCCTGTCTGCTTTCTTGGTTTCACGCCACAGAGCAGCCAGGAAAGCAATCTCCTCTACTGCGCCATCCTGAAACCCCCTCAACTCTGATCCCCTGGAAACTTCTGCCAAGACCTAGTTTTATATTTCCCAGCATCCTCACTTGAAGGATGACTGAAGACTCAGCATTGGAGATCTCAGTGGCAGTAATCCCAGGGAAGGCTCTGATTGGTTCATCTTGGCTCAGCTGATTGGTCCCTGGACCAGTCGTTGAGGTTCAGTAAGGAGGGTTGCTCTGACGGGGCCAGCTGGGCTAAGGTGGTGATCCCTGGACCAATCAGTAAAGAGGAGTTCTCTGACAGCTCAGCTTACAGTCAGTCTCTCTGGCCTGGAGAGTGGGCATGGATGTGCCCCCTCCCTGCACCCCTGGATCAGTGTGGGGTGGGGAAGATGGTTTTTCAGAGGAAGAGAGGATTTGGACTGACCGGGAAAGAAATCGTTGTCCCCATAGACTGGTGCAGCAGTGAGAATCACACGAGAATCACACAGGCTCCAAAAGAAGGGCAGGGAGTGAGGCAGACAGGTGGGTGAGACGTGGGGAGAAGAGAGTTCAGGAAGGCGGTGGGTAGGAAGCTGAAGATGAGGGCGCAGGTGGGAGACCTGTGTCAAGTGCCCCAGGTGTCTAGGGTAAAGAGCCGAAGAATAAAAACAGAAGCCTTATCCTGTTAGAGCAGTTCTTCCCGTCTTACAGCGGAACTGTGCGATCCCCGTTTTACAGATAGGGAAACTGAGGCTTAGAGAGACAAAGCCACGTGTTTGCGATCACACTGGGATCTCTCACTCCCCCTCCTGCTCCTGTTTCCATCCACCCTGGGAGGGCAGATCATCCTATAATTAGCAGAAGTCTCTCCTAACGAGCTCAGTGCATAGCGGCTGCTGTGACCTGGAGGAGAGAGGCTCCCGGGACCCCAGGGCCAGGGCGGGAAGCCTCGCTCCCCCGTCCCCACGCCAGCAGCTCCCAGCCCTCCTGGGCTTGCTCGTTCTCCTGTACCATGAGGGGCCCAGCTGGTGTTTGCCCGCGGGGCGCTGGTGGCGTACGGATAGGACAGTCCTTACCATGCGGGTACAGCTTCCCTGGCTGCCACTCACGAGGTGGCAGGAGTGGTCTGGTTCACTGTGACGATGGAGGGGCTCGTGACTGCCCTAATTTACACCAGCCACCCAGTTGTCAGCAAACCCGGGCGCGGCCGTTCCACCCCCTGGGGCACCTGCACCGCCCTGCTTGGTGTCCACCTGGAAGGTCTCTCGGACCTGGAGGTGAGCCCTGCCCAGACTGCGCCGTGGATCAGCCCAGTGGGGCGGTGTGCGGGGAGGGGGCCGCAGCCTGTTGCTGGACACCGAGAGCTTGGAGCGTGCGAGGCCAGCACTGGACCAGAGCCACTTCCCCAGCCCCAGGGGTTCCGCTTTCATTGGCCTGGTTGGGGATGACGCTCCTGATACCTTGGGCTCTTGATCCCCTGTGGTCAGGGGACAGAGGAGAGAGAATGTTATGCATTTCATACATTCTGACTCCACGGCTCCAGCAGGTGGGGGGCGACGTGTGATGCGTTTTACCCTGCGTCTTTGGTTATTTATTCTCATGGTAACATGATGTTTACACATTTATAAAGATAGGCACAAAGGTATTCATCCCAATAATATTTGTGACACCAAGAAATCAGAAATGGTCGGTGTCTCTGCCCCGGTATAGGATTCATTAAAGTCATGCTGGTGTCATTCAGCAGAGTCTTTTTTGGCTATTGAAACTTAAATTGTAGAAAACGTGCTGTCTCTTGGAAACGTAATACGGAGCTGGCATGGTGGTGCCCACCTGTAGTCAGCCGCTGGGGGTGCCCAGAGGGAGGGCCATTTGAACCCACTGGGCGGCGTAGCAAGACCCCATCTCAAAGAGCGGATGTGCATAAGGCCCTCTGTGAAGGGCAATGAGCAACCGGGAAGGTCGTACGTTTAATGTTGATTATATATTTTTTAAGTAGCAAGTAGTCTGCACTCTGAATTCACATGCAGCTGATCTTGAGTCCAAACTACTTGAGGGTCAGGCGTGTAGCTCCATGGGGGAACGTGTGCTCTACGTGCTGAGGCTTCGGGTTTGACCCGCAACCCCAGCAAGCCCTCACATTGGAGCTGGTGTGACCCAGTGGTAGAGCACTCGCCTGGCACGTGTGCGGGCCCTGGGTCCAATCCCGTGCCACGGCCACAGGTGTACGGGACACGTGTAGACTTGTTTGTGGTAATCAGTCCCTAAAGGTGCGGCATAGCTTTATATAGCACATACGTCACACCAGCATTACAAGTCGCCTGAGAAGACCTGAAGAACATGGGCCGTGCTTAGGTTGTGTGTAAACGATACACATTTAGACAAGGCACTTGAGCATCCTCAGATTTTGGTAGGGGATGTGGTCCTAGAACCAATAAAGAATCTGGAGCTATATATGGCAAACCTGCAGGTGTTCTATCTCCATGGAGATTACGGAGACTTCTCACTATGTACACGTTTGATTTTTTTAACAAGCAGTATTGTTTTGGTAATCAGAAAAAATAATCACACACACGGACACGAGTGGATGGACAGATGTCCGCAGACAGTTTGGAATAATAAGACCCACAAAGAGGACCATTGAAGTCGCTCCTGATCAACCTGCCTGAGTCTCCTGGGTGCGCAGAGAGGGGGACCCGGGAGGCAGAAGAGCCGGCAGGGGTCCTGAAAGTTACTTGATCTTGCAGAACTGGAGCTGCCCATCTGTCAGGTGGGGACAGTGATTCTCCGTGCCCTGAAGGGGCAAACAGAAGCGATCTGCAAACAGACAGGCCAGCCAGAACGTGCTAAGTGGTGTGCAGGTGGTGAGCAGGAGGCCGGGCCGGGGGCTGCGGACTCTCCATGGCTCCCCGTGTCTGTAAGACTCACACGCACTCTTGAAAAAGTCGATCGCAGCCTGTCTGGTTTTCTGGTTGACGTTTTTCTCTTCACTTTTATATTTCTGTGTGTTGGGGTTGCCCGCCGGACTGCTGGGCCAGGGTCCCCTGAGTCTTGCAGGCCCTCTTCTGCCTTTTTTAAATGTATTTTTTATTTTTAACGGGCACGTGGTAAGCGTAGGGACCATGGGCCACGTGGAGACACCTGGAAATGCCACGGTGTAGCCCATGCACTTTTGAAAAAGTCACCCCATCGGATGACTTTTCGGATGGGGTGACTGGCGTGTCCCTTGCCGCAGGCGATGACAGGTTCTGTGAGGAACATTCTGGGTCCCCTCTACTAGCTGTTTCAAAAATGCCAGTGACCCCGCCAGCCGCAGTCACCTGCTGCCGGGAGGGCCGCACCTGCCCGTGGCCGTCCTCCGTCCAGCCGCCCACCTGCCGCCTTGCCAGCCTCTGGTTCCGGCCTCCGGGCTCCCGCCCTGCATGTGTCTGCGGGTCTGTCTCCTGTGCCTGGCTCCTTTCATTTAACGTAACGTCCTCGTCTGCATTTGACAGCTGACGGCGTCCGCACGTCCCCTCTTACGCTGGTGCGTTCGCTGCTCCTGCCCTGTGCCTCGTGCGCGGAGCACGCACCTGCGCGGCCTGGCGCTGGCTGCCCGGGCGCCTGTCCTTCTGAGGGTTGAGGCAGAGCCGGGCGTGCTGCTCTCGGCCTCTCCTTCCGTCACCACGCCTGAGGCGGCGGCTTGGACGCAGACCTGTGGGGACCGCCGGGCAGGTCCCGTCACTCCTGGGGCCGTCCCCGTTGGTGGCACCGTTCCTGCTCCCCACGAGGGGTGCCACGTCCACTTTCACCACATCCTGGGTTTTACTTAAGAGAGAAAATAAGAGCCCACAGAACCAAAAGAAGTTACTAAATGCATTTCTGTTTTTAAAATCATAAAAGCGACCTACTCCGTCAAAAACACCAAAAGAATAAAAGTGTCAAGTGACAGACACAGCCCCCGGCCCGTGCCGGGCCCCCACCCAGACCCGCTCCGGGAGGCGGCCTCCTGGAGTCTGACGCGGGCCTCCAGGCCCTTTAGGGCGTGTGTGTGGCGTGCACTCGCAAGAGGCATGGATTGTTCTGGAACCTCGCGCCCTGGGTCCAGGACATGCGTGCTGGCCTACCTCCTGTCCTCTGTGACATGATAAGCATGTTTGAGACGGGGTGGCACAGGCGGACTTCCTCCTTGGCGCCTCCACACGCGGCCCCCTCCTTCCTTGGGCTGTGCGTTAGTTCAAGGCTGGGGCAACACCGTTCGTTGATCTCAGTGCTTGCTGGCAGCCCCAGCGGCAGTTGCAGTTGTTTCCAATTTGTTGTTCCTCCGATAATGCTTTGTAAGCACCATCTGTGTTATAAATCTCTTTCGGAGACCTGTTTCCAGAAATAGGATTGCTACCCAGCATGGAGACACGTGTGCACACATACGTCTGTGTGTCTGTGTACATGTGTATGTGTCCGTTTATGTATTTGGGGCACTGGGGATTGAATCCGGGGTGCTCTACCACTGACCTATATCCCCAGTCCTTTTTATTTTATTTCAAGACAGGGTCTGGCTAAGTTGCTGAGGCTGGCCTCAAATTTATGATCCTCCTGCCTCAGCCTCCTGAGTAGCTGGGATCACAGGCATGAACCACCATGACCATCTTGAACATCTTAAAAAATCCAAGTTGTTGTTTTAACATACAGTGTTTCCTCCTTATCCATGGGGGACACGGTCCAGTATCCCCAGTGCATGCACGAAACTGCAGATAATAGCGACCTATATATACACACTTATGATGAAGTTTTGTTTATAAATTAGGCTCAGTAAGAGTTAAAAACACTAACAATGAAATAGCGCAATTACAATGCTATGCTGTAATGAAAGTTATTTAGAACTTCTGACTTGCTTATTTCTAGAATCTTCCATGTAGCATTTTCAGATGGCAGCTGTTGGCAGGTAATGGAAACGTGGATGGGGCCTCGGGGAGCAAAGGCGACCCAGCAGAGCCTGGTGTGAGGCTGCTCCAGATGTGCAGCCCCGGCAGCCCTGAGCAGAGCAGAAACCGGGGCCTTCCCGTGGGAGTGCAGTCTAAACAGGGCGGTCCCTGGCCCCACGGCCTTTCCCTGGTTTGTTCTCACACAGGAGGAGAGGGAGGCGTTTTGTCAGCAGAGAGGGTTAAAAACTCCTCTGCTTGGCCCAGAGGACAGCACTGCTGAGCCCCGGGGGCTCAGGGCTGGGGTCACCCCGCCCTCCTGCCTGGGCGGAAGGGGAAATGGCAGCCACCCAGGGAGCTGGGGACCAGCCGTCATTGTGAAAGTCCGCGGTTTCTGGTTTTCCTCTCTCTCCTCGGGAGGGATCAGCAGGGCCTGTGGGCGGGGTGGCAGCTTCTGGGAGCCTCACCCTGGGTCTGAGGCAGTCCGCCTTCCCAAGGGGTTTCCTGGGCTGGGACGAGGGGCCGGCCCCGATCCTTTGCAGGGGAGCGGGGTTCGCACAGGCTGGGCTGGCCCACAGGAGGGCAGGGCCACCTGTTCTTGCCCAGGAGGCCTAGGGGGCTCCCACTGGCCAGCAGCCCAGCTGGCTTCTCACCTGGGGTCCTGGCCTGGCCTTCACCTCACCAGTAGCTGCAGGTCCCATCCCAGGAGGTGACAGTGCCCCATGTCCTCTGTCTAGCCAGACTGGCCCCTGACTGAGCAACTGCCGACCGAGAGCACTGACCAGGGCTGAGACCACCCTCCTGCCCTCTCCCCACAGCGGTCTCCGTTCAGCCTCCACCTGCCAACCTCTGCACCCAGGAGAGGGTCTGGCACGCGACAGGTGTCGACTTAACCTGCTGAGGCCGGCGACCTCCCTCCTCCCTCCTCCCCCCTCCTGTGCCGAGGTGACCCTGCAGGTCCATTGCCCCCTCCCCTCACTGTCCACCGTGTGCGATCCGTTCCTTCTCTCTGTCCCTGCTGACCCTTGAGCGCCTGGTGGCAAGGGCCTGGCTTGCCACAGGTCCCCACTGTACCCTCCTGCCTCCCAGGGCCTGGCATGGACCTTGGGGAGAGGGCAAAGCTGGCACCGTCCCTCACGGTCAGGCCCCGGGCTGGGCACCCTGGAAGCTCTGGATGCAGTAGTTGCGGCTGCACTGGGAGCCAGCACGCCTCCAGAGCCAGGCGTGGGCTCCCAGGCCTGTCTCCGGGCACACGGCGGCGGGCCGCATGGTCTTCCAGTGTGACTCCCCTGTCCCTGCTGTTCAGTCGGGATGGAACTTTCCCCAGGGCAGGAGCCCGGAGGGCGTTTTCTCTTGCCCTGGAGTCTGCTCCCCACCGTGAAGGAAGCCAAAGCGTGTTTATTGACTTTTGAGCCGGGGTCTCTGGTGCTGCCCGGGTGGCCTGGAACTCCTGGGCCCAGCCATCTGCAGCCTCCAAGTGCCAGGCCCACAGGTGTGCACCAGGGCACGTGCTGCCCGTTGAGGTTTTGTTCATCCTGAAAGTCAGACTTTCCGTCACGTGGAGTTATGGAGCTCAGCGTGGAATGAGCCTCGCTTAGTCTCTCCGCTGACATGCAACCGGTTTAGCAGTCTGGTGCATTTCCTCCAGGTCCATTCATGTGTATTTCTGCCCTTTTTCCATGGCACAGTTCTGACCATATGATGGCATTTCTCTTTTCCCAACTTAACTTTATAATATAAATATAAATTGGTAAAATATCTCAGAAAATTTATATTCGCTGGGCATGGTGGTGCACGCCTATAATCCCAGCAACTTGGGAGGCTAAGGCAGGAGGATTGCAAGTTTGAGGCCAGCCTCAGCAGTTTAGCAAGACCTTAAACAACTTAGCAAGACCCTGTCTCAAAATAAAAAAATTTGAGCTGGGGATGTGGCTCAGTGGTGAAGCGCCCTGGTTCAATCCCCGGGCACATATGCATACACACACACACACACACACACAAATAACTACATTAAAAACACTTCAAAACTAACTTTAGTGGCTACAGAATATTCCATCCTATTGGATTATATCACTTTTCTTATTTACCCATCTTCTTTCTCACCTCTCCTAATTTCCCACTGTTTTGCTCTGTGTTTGTGTGAAAGACATGCCATCCTGAACGCTTTGGGGAGGTGTCTGCCTTTGGAAAAGGTAGGGTATATAATATATATATATATATATATATATATATGTTTTGGGTTTTATTTGTTTGAGATGGGTTTTCACTATGTTGCTCAGGCTGGCCGGCCTCAGCCCTCCAAGAAGCTGGGACCCCAGGGGCACCCTGCCATGGCAGGTTTACAGAAAACTTTTAAAATTAAAACTGGGGGTGGGGGTGGGCGCTCAGTGGTGCATTTGCGTCATATGCAACACACACACACACACACACACACACAGAGTTTAAGGATTCTGTTTGTTTTAGGTTTTGCTCTCACTGTAACGGCATTTTGATGAACACTGTAATTTTTCGTATTGGGATTATTCCATCAGAGTAGATTTGACTACATTTGGAATTTCTGATCAAGAGTATGGGTATTTTGGGGCTGGGGTTGAGGCTCAGTGGTAGAGTGCTTGCCTAGCATGTGTGAGGAACTGGGTTCCATCCTCAGTACCACATATGAATAAATGAATAAAATAAAGGTCCATCAATAACCATAAAATAAATTTTAAAAAAAAGAGTATGGGTAATTTAGACACTAATAAAATACAAAATAGGACTGGGAATGTGACTCAGTGATCGAGTGCCCCTGAGTTCAATACGTGGTACTGTCCCCCCCGCCCAAAAAAAAAAAAAAAACAGTATGACAGTATGGGTATTTTAAAGAGTCTTGTTATTTATTGCCAGCTGCTTTCCTGCAGGTCTCCGCCAGTCTCCATTCCCATTAGCAGGTCAAAAGGGCCCCTCTCAGTACATTTTTACAGCAGCATAGATCATTTATTTTTTTTTTAATGATCTCTGATTTGCTATATAAAGAAATGACCATTGCTGGCCAGTTTGAGATGCATAACCTCGCCCAAGTCGCAGACTTCTACCCCAGAGTCAAGGGTGGAGGAAGGTCCCTCAAATATTTTATCTGAGATTTTCGTCTTGCAGCTGACTTTGGGGTGTCCGCCAAGAATCTGAAAACCCTGCAGAAGCGAGATTCCTTCATAGGCACGCCCTACTGGTGAGTCGCTGGGCCCCTGGAGGACGCCTGCAGCTCCCCACGGGGGACTCTGGGTGGTTTTGGGGACAGAGACCTAAAGTCAGCCGGAGGGCCGGGAGCCCAGCCTCCACCTCCTAGTGGTGAGTGTGGCCCTGGAGTGGCTTAGGCGCTGGCCTGTCACAGGAAGGGCACACTGACGCTGCAGAAGCCCGTACTGAACGGAACCCGAGAGGGGCTCAGCCCGCACTGCAGACCTGGGCTTCCCTGGCCCCTGAGGACCGCTTCCCTCTTTTCCAAAGCCATTCCCTAAAGAACGGAACAGAACTCGCTCCGTCACTCTGGAGGCTGGCCCTCGCCCTCCTGCTGGCCTCTGCCCTCCACCCTTTCCCTCTCCTTCCTCCTGGGCTCCACCCGGTGCTTCTGCTGCGCTCCGCCCCGCCCTCCGCTGCGCTCCGCCCCGCCCTCCCCTGCGCCCCACCCTCCCGGCCTCTGTGTTCTGGGTAGCTGCTGCCATCTTGTGGCGGCTTGGGGAACTGCGGCAGGCGTGGCGGGCGCGCTGTGCAGGCGAAGAGCGCGCTCAGGACAGAGGGACGTCAAGTAACGCCCACAGTGGCTCAGGAGCGCTGCCATCTCTGACCCGGGCTGGCGGTGGTCCTTGAGCCTGCGACTGCCGGGAGCGCCTGCGGAAGCGGTTCTCAGCCCTCTTGTCCTTGGTTGGTTCAGGATGGCCCCCGAGGTGGTGCTCTGCGAGACCATGAAAGACACCCCCTACGACTACAAGGCGGACATCTGGTCCCTGGGCATCACCCTGATCGAGATGGCGCAGATCGAGCCCCCTCACCACGAGCTCAACCCCATGCGCGTGCTGCTCAAGATCGCCAAGTCCGACCCTCCCACGCTGCTCACCCCCTCCAAGTGGTAAGAACGGGGACCTCGGTGTTTGCAGAGGCCCGCGGCCAGCGCTGCTGGGGAGGCGGGCGTCCAGACTGTCCTGGCACTGTGGGGCCCCAAATTCGGAAGAGGCCGGGGCCTGGGAGGCTGGGCCTTCCTGAGCTCCTGCCTTTCCCCTGCACTTTGGATGCGAACGCAGACCTGTCAAGGCAGACCTGGTGACCCCAATGTGCCAGTACCGTCCAGGTCTGGGAGTCCTGCGAAGACCCAGCAGCCACGGGCTGGTTCAGATCCAGCAAGGCCGTGTTCCCTGGGTGGTTCCAGGAGACCCCTGAACCCCTCCGATTCCCACGTTCCCATCGGAACAGGGATGCCCATGATAAGTGTCACGGATGCTGTCACCTCCGCTGGTTTAGCCCATGAAGGCCCTCCTTGTCCTGGAAGGCGCCTGTTTGGGAGGCACACAGCTCCCCGGGAGGATGGGGCGGTGACCGGACCCGAGCTCACGCCCACCTGCCCTCGCAGGTCCGTGGAGTTCCGAGACTTCCTGAAGACTGCTCTGGATAAGAACCCCGAGACCCGGCCCAGCGCCGCGCAGCTGCTGGAGGTGAGCGCAGCCTTCCGCGGGGCTGCTCCCCTCCCCTGCTCGTCCTTTGGAAGAACCCCGAGGGTAGAGGCAGTTGTTCGTTGTCGTGACCTGGACCCTGGCTCCCCAGCGCACTCACGCCACCCACCCCAGACGGCCAGCCTCCTGGGCGGGGCTTCCCAAGGGCGGGGTGGGGCCTGCACGCAGGGTCACGTGGGCCAGGACTCGGGCTTTACCTGTGAGCAGTAGTGGGGTCAGCAGCCGACTCTAAGGGACCTTCAGTTCTGTGTGCCGAACTGGGCAGCCAGGCTGGATGACCGTGGGCTTGGCGTGCGTCCCGCGGATGGTGCACGGAGGCTGGGGAAGTGGACCGTCTCCTGACCTTTGGGAATGAACTGTGAGCGGCCTGGCTGTTCGCAGCAGAGTTCTCGAAGCCCTCCTCTGATCTGCCGGTCAGTCTCAGGCCAGCACTGCTGATGGAGGAGAGAGGGTGCGGGCCTGGGGGCCGCAGGGGCTGCCCCTCACTGCCCCGTGGTTCCAATCCGGCTATGCGACGTAGGGGTAGGACATCCCACCCACAGTAAAGGCCTCCTCTGAATCCCAACTTTCCCAGCTGCCACTGGATGCCGGCCTCCGGGTTGACATTCAGGTCCACCTTGCATCCCTCTGGGTTGTGCTACTTAAACTGGGTTTGGAAAGCCCTGAATTCAGATCCCCACTCCACCCCTGACTGGCTGTGGAACCCGGGCAAGTGGCTTAACCTCTCTGTGCCCTGGGGAGTAACTGAGCGCCTCCCTTACAGGGCGGCCTTGAGGGTGAAGTGTGCAGGCGCTACCGGGCGCTTGGCTTCACTGAGGAGTTGGGCTTCTTACTAAATGAAGAGGAGCCCAGAGGCAGGTCTGTCCGCCAGAAGGTCACGACCACTCCTTTCGAATTTCTATAATTCACTTGAAGGCAGACATCTGCAGTTCCAGGGGCTACTGTGACTGTCAGATGCAAAGTCCCCAAGCCACCGAGGGCCAATTGCTTCCTGCAAGCGGCAGCCTCTTGCCCCGGTGCATCCGTCCTCTGGGACATTCCGCAGGGAAGAGACCAGCTGTCCTGGTCCCACGTAACCTCCCCAGAGCCTCAGCCTGCACCAGGAATTTCCGTTCTGTAGTTGGAAAAAAATGCCGTCGGGAAGTTAGTGGAGGGGCCGCAGGGAGGAGCGCCCTCAAGACGCGCCACCGCCCTCCTCCGCGCATTCCTGTTGTCCAGTTAGAGGGTCGCCGCTTCCGTACCCCAAGGATGAGGCAGTGACCTGCCTGCAGCCCCCTGACCTGAGTGACTCCTGCATCCTCCAGGGGCACCTCGCGTCTGCCTGCTGGCAGGGGTGCACCTGCCCCCAGCCTGCCCTGAGCCCCACTCTGGGCTGAGTGACCCATGCCAGGCGTGGGTTCATTCGTGTACCCCAATTTCCTTTCATCCCTCCCTCCCTTCTCCCTTCCTCTCTCCTCCCTCCCTCTCTCCCCTTCCTCCCTCCCTCCTGGAGATGGAACCCGGGACCTTTGCCAGGAGAGTGCTCTCCCTGAGCCACCTCCCCAGCCCCTTTGTATTTTTCATTCTGAACCAGGGTCTCACCAGCTTGCCCAGGCTGGCCTTGAACTTGGGTCCTCCTGCCCCGGCCTGCTGGGTGCCTGGGATGACAGGTGCTCCTGGCCCCTCACACAGCTGTCCCCCAGCGGCAGCGGCTGGGCTGAGTCCGGCCGCTTCCTGGTCTGGGACGGCATGGCGCTTGCCCGCAGAGTGGGCAGAGCAGCGGGCGCTGGCTCCTGAGACGGACCCCCAGGGTGGGGCTGCTCACCCACCCGTTCTGCAGCTGCTCGGTTGGGTCATCAGCTGTCCCGTCCCGCTCTGGGCGTCCAGGTCTCCCTCCTGTCTCCTCACTTGCCCTGACGTCCCTGCTGGTAAATGTGGTCATGCACCAGGGTCCTTGTCCATCTCCCACCTTGGTGACGGTCCCACCCAGCTGCCACCCGTCCAGACCGCTCTGCCTCCAAGACTCTGTCCAGCGGCTGGTTCCCCATCCAGCTTTCCTGTCCAGGAGCGTCTTGCCCTTCTGTCCCCCGGGACTGCTCCGTCCTCCAGCCCTTACCCTCTGCTAGCCTGTGCCCTCCTGCTCCACGCCTGGTCAGGAGCCCCCTGCCGCCTTCACCACCCTCCACATCCCACCGCCCGCAAGCACATCTGGGCCACCCTGTCCTTCACCTGGACTGTGGCTTTCTCACTGGTGTCTCTGCCACCTGTCAGTCTTGCCTGACAAACAGAAAGGCTCATTCCCTTCCCTGTACGAAGCTCCCTGACGCCTCATCTCACTAAGATACAGCCTCTGTGACCTGGTGTCCCGTATGGTCTGCCCACCCACCTCTCCCCTGCCCTCCTCTCCCTACCAGGTCCCCTGACTCTGCTGCACCCGTGCTGGCCATCTTTCCATTCTTCACATGCACCAGGCACGCTCCTGCCTCAGGGCCTTTGCACTGGCCATTTGTCCCCTCTGGAAGGCTCTCCCCTGAGACCCTACCTGTTTGTCAAGTCGTTGCTCCAAAGTCAGCTTCCCAGTGACTCCTCCCTAAATGCAGACCCACCACACCCCCGTTCCTAGTCCCCCTTCTCTGCCCTGCTTCTTCTGTCACACACCACAGTCATAGTATATAACTTTCTCGTTTACTGTTTGGGTCAGCTCCCTATGGGAAGCGGTCTTCGGTTTGCTCATGTGACCCAAGAACAGTGCCTGGCAGTGGAGAGCCCTCAACAAGTGTTTGCTAAATAAGTTTGATCATGTTTGTTTAGCAAGCTCTTCTAGAACCCTTTATCCACAACAGGTACTATTCTAAGTGCTTAGCAGATGTTAACCAACACAGTGCTCCTAACAGCCCTGTGAAGTAGCTGCTGTTCAGATCTCCATCCATCCACCATCTCCATCCATGATAAAACTGAGGCACAGAGAGGTTAAGCAGCCTGCACAAGGTCACACAGTTTGTAAGTAACAGGGCTAGGATTCTTTCTTTATTTTTTGGTACCAGGAATTGAACCCAGGGTGCTTAACCACTGAGCCACATCCCCAGCCCTTTTTTTATATTTTATTTAAAAGGCTGAGTTGCTTAGGGCCTTACTAAGTTGCTGGGCTGGCTTTGAACTGGAGAGCCTCCTGCCTCAGCCTCCCAAGCTGCTGGGATCACAGGCGCCTGGCCAGAGCTAGGAATCTGATCCTGGTGGCTTGGCTCCAAAGTCTGTGCTCTTGACCACTTTGTTAAGCTGCCTTTCCCAGGGGCTGGAAGAGAGAAAGGAGGCCTGAAAGAGGAAGCGGGGAAGCAGGCTGTGGAGAGGGACACGGAGCGCGTGGCGGGAGCAGCCTGTGGCCCGAACACCCAGGAGCGCTGTTGGCGCTTCCTAAGGCCAGTCTGGAGAGCGAGAGCCCCGCTGGTGGTTTCTCAGCAGAGGGGAAAGGCTCAGCTCTTGGAAGGACGTCTGTGGATGGCGGGAGAGCTTCCGGCCAGAGGGCAGGTCCAGCCGGTCAGCCGTGTGGTGCCACCGTCTGGGCACCTCCAGACTCCTGTGAAGGTGGCACCTCTTCCTTAGGGTGCACAGGGGACCTTCCGCTCCAGCCTCCGCTGGGACCTGCGCGTGGGGACTGGCCTACTTGGACCAGCACGTGGCCATGGGAAAGGTTCCTGCCCTCCCTTGCAGGGTGGCCAGGGCTTTGTCTCTGTGATGGCCTTGGCTGGCCGCGGTTGGGAGGCGTCTCCTCTGGGCACGCTCTTGGAGGCAGCAGCGCTGAGGCCGTGTGGCCCAGCCACCTGGGCACCTTTGCAAAGCGCGTCTGCAGGCCTGATGAGTGTGGGAGGGCCTGCCCTCCGCCAGCCCTGCTGGCCCGGTGTCCAGCCCTCGCCCACGCTGCTTCCCTCCGCCTCCTAAGGACCGTGGGCTGCGCAAGGCAGACAGTTCTGCCTCAGGAGAGCAAGTCTCCTGCCTTGGTCAGCGTGGGCAGCACCCCGGGAAAGCCCGGCCTTTCTAGAGGCCTGCGTCTGCCCCACTCCCACCGCATCCGCCTCTGCCGCAGGGAAGCGCCCGTGGTGTCCTGCTCGGGTCACATTGGGAGGTCATGCAGCGTGGGGCTCCGGGCCCAGGGAGAGGCTGTGCGGGGGTGGCTCGGGTGGCTTCTTTGCGGATGGCACTGCTGGTGGCAATGGTGACGGTGGTGACCATGGGGACGGTGGTGACGATGGTGAATGCTGGGTTTGTCCTGGGCTCTGGGTCTGTGGTCAGCACCCATAGCTGCCCAGCCACCCACGATCAGCAAACCCTTGTTAACACCCCCTTCAGGCCTTCGAGGCCACAGGCTTCGCAGCAGCCAGTGACATCCTCAATAGGTGACAGTGGCTTCTGAGAGAGGTCGCAGCTGCTCCCGCTCCCCTTCCTTCCTCGGCTCGTCCTCCTGTCCTCTGGCTCCCTCTCAGAAGGCCTGGCCTGGCCTTTCCTCCATGCCCCAGACCCAGCCCTGTGGCAGGGTCCTCTCTCCGCCTGGAATTCCTGCCAGGGACCTTTCCCTGGCCCGACCTGGGCCCTCAGGTCTCAGCTTTATGTGGCCCCTCCAGGCCCCCCCCAAGACTTCCTGGCCTGCTTGTCATCTGGTTACCTGCCTCTGTGTCCCCTCAGGCAGGACTTCGGCCTCTTTTGGCGCTTGGCACTTGGCCACATCCCGAGCCTTGGGAGAATCAGCGTGAATGGCGAGAGAGGGCCAGGAACCGATCACACCCTCAAACCGACTGCTTGGTGCACCAGTCGCCAGCTTAGGAACGTGTGTGTGAGCCGTGGAGCTTTAAAAGAAGCCCACGACTGTCAGGGGCACCGGGTGAATGGGGCCTTGCCCCGTGGCCGTCCCCAGGTGAACCCATTCGTTTATGTACGTATTTAGTTACTTCTGTGGTGCTTGGGATGGACCGCAGGGCCTGGCACGCACCCGCCGAGGGCCCAGCCTGTCATCTGCTCAGAGCAGAAAGATAAGAACGATCTGTGGCCCCAAGTGTGTAAGGTGTGAGGAGGTCACTCCCCAGTCGGTAACTGTCCCAGCACTCCTGGTGACCGTTCCTCCGCCCACAGCCTTGCTGACTGTAAGAACCCTGCGTTTCTCCAGAGTCTTCCCGAACGTTCCAGGCGGCAGCTTCCAGCTCAGGGATGCGCCTGCCCCGCCCTCCGCCCTTCCCAGACACCCTGGCAGAGCGGGTGGGGCGACTCCCAGCCTGCTGCGCTCTGGTGCCAGGTGGGACCTGGGGTGGGACCTGAAGCGGGCCTCTCCCGGAGACCTCGCAGCCTCAAGGTCCCGACCTCGCCCTGCGTTGTGCACACGCTTTCAAGATGGTGCCCTGGGGGGGCGCCCAGGAGGGGACTCAGCACTCCCCCTGAGAGTGTGTGTTCCTTATTTAAAACCAAACACGCACACCCCCTGAGGGTGGCACTGGCAGGACAGTCCATAGCAGCCTGACTCAGTCGCCCGAAGCGGGAAGCAGCCCACGGGTCCCGCAGCAACTGGACGAGGAGCAGACCCATGTGTCCGTGCGCACTGTGCAGGAGGGCCGGGAGCCGCTGGGCTCTGGCTTCCACCCCCACTCCTCAAGATAGGCACCCTCTACACAAACAGCACAAGGAACGGTCGCCAAAACAGGTGACAGGTGCCAGAGTCCCAGCTTGACGTTGGGCCTGGGAAGCCAGCCAGCCCGTTGAAGCAGTCACGTGCTGGGCAGTTCTGTGTGTGTGACGTTGAAGGGAGGCCAGACTGGTCTCTGGAGAGAGGGTTGGTTGTGGGCTTGCTTGCCTGCAGGGGGAGGCCGGGGAACTTTCTGGAATGATGGAATTGTGCATCTCTACCTGGGGGTGGTGACATGCCCGTGAAGAGCCATTGAGTGGGCAGTTCGCGTGCGTTCCTGTAAGTTATGCCTCAGTAAAATACGCGTGTGGGATATTTGTGAAGCCGTGTGCCACACCCTTCAGGCCGGGGGCGGCACGCACCTGTCATCCCAGCAGCTCGGGAGGCTGAGGCAGGAGGATCCAAGCTTGAGGCCAGCCAGGCAACTTAGTGAAGCCCCGCCTCAACATTAAAGCTCCCGCCAACGTTGCTTGAGCTGCTTTGGCCTGGGCTCCGTGACATGCATCCTGTCTCTTCGTCTTCGAGACCTCCCTGTGACCCAAGCATCATTGTCCCCCCCAGAGATGCAGGTCCTTGCTCAGGGCCAGGCAGCTGGGGTGGCACCGTGGGGCTCGCCCCTCCCCCCAGGGCCTTCAGAGCTGCCCTGGGCTCCCTTCCCAGCCGCCCTCCCCCAGCCCCAAGGTTCTGATCCAGGTGTGCCTTGTCCCCCCAGCACCCCTTCGTCAGCAGTGTCACCAGTAACAAGGCTCTGCGGGAGCTGGTGGCAGAGGCCAAGGCCGAGGTGATGGAGGAGATCGAAGATGGCAGGGACGAGGGGGACGAGGAGGACACCGTGGACGCCGCCCCTGTGAGTACAGAAGCCTGGGGGGCAGGAGGGGCGGAGGGACAGGGCGATGGGTCCCAGCAGGCAGGCTCCTGCAGGAGGGGGGCTGGGACAGCCCGTCCTGCTTCTCAGCAGCCCGCAGAAGCAGCAGGGTACTGGCCAGCTCCCGGACGTCCTGGGGAGAGACCAGGAATCTAGGTTGTCACACGAAGCCTTTCCGTTTTTAAAAGCTGGCAACGGATTCATTGCTTCCCAGCCTTTCCCCACTCACGTGCTTAAGCACACTTGGGATGGAGGGGACGGCATGGGACAGGGGCTGTGGCTGTCCTGGACCCTTCATGGCTGTCCTGAGTGTCAAGGGGACCGGGTTTTAGCACATTTGTAAGCCGTTTATAACTTCGGCACTTGTCGAGTTTAAATAGAAATTAAAGTAGATTAAATTGATTAAAAAAAATACCTTGAGCCAGCCCGATCCTGTCCTGCACTGCACTCTGTGACCCCAGGTGGGGCTGACACAGAGGCCATTCTAGGGGGACCACTGTGTCCAGGTGGCCCCACAGCAGGGGCTGGACTTGCTCGCTGGCAGACGGAGCCGGGCACAGAGGTGGTGGCTTTCTCGGGGTCACTCCAGTCCCGGGAGGGGCCTGAGGCTGGTGGGAACCCTCCAGCAGAAGAGAAGCCTCACCCGGGACAGCAAGTGGAGTGGACAGGGTGACCATAGCCGGTCACGCAGCCCTGACTGACAGGAACCAGGGTACCGGCCACTTTACAGATGGAAAACAGTCCTGGGCTGCGGGGATCCTGGCTGAGCCCACAGGGCAAGGCCGGCGGGCACAGGGGTAGAAGCCAGTGGCCAGGCCCCAGCAGGAGGCGCGGGCAGCGAGGCTGAGGGGCAGAGGGCAGTTGTGTCTGGCTTCGTTCTCCGTGTGCGGGAGGCTGCGCTTCACCCCGAGGACAGCAGGAGCCGGGGCTTTGGGCAGGGCTGGGCTGGGTGTGAGGGGCACGAGCTGAAGATCTGAATTGGAAGCGGGTTGTCGTTGCTCCCCTAGCTGCCCGTCCAAGGTCAAAACCCAGAGGCCGCAGGGACCAAGAGTGCCAGGTCACAAACACGAGAGCTCGCCTGTAGCTCTTGGCTGTCACGCTCAGGACACGGTGTCAGGGTGCAAGAGCAGGAAGAGGGCGTGGCAGGGTCCCCTCCTAGCTGAAGAGTGGCCGCGTGGGTATTCACTATCACCCAGCCGGGCATTTTATTGTTTGTTCATCCACGCCTGCCTACCGGGCACTGACCCTAGGTCTTTCCCGTGATGGGCGAGCGCCCTCCATGAGTACCCTCCAGCACCATGGGTGCTTATTTTTGGTACTAGGGATTGAACATAGGGGCGCTTAACCACTGAGCCACATCCCCAACCCTTTGTGTTATTTTAGTTTTGAGACAGGGTCTCACTAAGTTGCTTCAGCCTCACTAAGTTGCTGAGGCTGGTCTTGAACTTGGGCTCCCCCTGCCTCAGCCTCCAGAGTTGCTGAGATCACAGGCGTGATCACCACCGTGCCGAAGTTGGACATTTATTTTACAAATACACAGATACGAACGTTCTGTTCACTCTAGCAACATTTCCAGTACTTTCTGACCCACAAAAACTCTAAAAGCCAAATGACTGGAAGGCCATATCCATCCCCTGGACAGGCTTTGGACTTTATGCCATTTTAAAAAACCGAATCAGTTGCCATCTAGACATTAAGAGACGTCGTGTAAGAATCGGGGTTTCCAGCGTGTCTCCGGAAGTTGAGAGGTCAGGTCACGAGTGGGGTGCATGTGCATTTTCTCATGGTGTCCCAGCTCTGGAGCAGAATAGCTGCTGGGCCCTCACTCCTGCTGGCCACGGTAGTTGCTCCTCTGGGAAGAACAAAGGCTATTAAATTAAGCTGAGCTGAGGGACAGGAGTCTCCTGACTGTAGGACTCTGATTACTGGCGAGGCGCTGGGGAGGGCGAGCCAGCTTAGAGCAGTCCCTGCCCCTCTCCTGCCCCGCCTCTCCGCCTGCAGGCGCCTGGCCTTTCCGCCCACCGACTCGTGTCCAACACGGGCAGCACGGTCCTGACTCTTTTCTTCCAGGCCCTGGGGAACCACACTCCGGAGTCTTCAGAGGCCAGTCGGCTGAGCCTGGGGGCTGACAAGCCTGTTCAGGAACCACCTGCCCCGCTGCCAACCAGCCAGCCTCGGGACAGTGCCAACGGGCCCTGCAGCCAGCCCTCTGTGGACGGAGCCCCCAGCCCCCCAGAGGTGGCCCCTGCGAATGAGAATGGCCTAGCGGTGCCTGTTCCCCTCCGAAAGTCCCGACCAGTGTCCATGGATGCCAGAATCCAGGTGGCCGAGGAGAAGCAAGTCACGGACCAGGCTGGGGACCTGAGTCCTGCAGCCAACAGATCCCAAAAGGCTGGCCAGAGCCGGCCCAACAGCAGTGCCCTGGAGACGCTGGGGGAGACGCTGGTCAATGGCAGCCTAGAGCCCCCTGCCCAGGCAGCGCCAGGCCCCTCCAAGAGGGCCTCAGATAGCAGCAGCCTGTCCACCTCCGAGAGCGGGGACTACAGCACCTCCCTGTCCACCGACCTCTCCCTGAACAGAGAGACGGGCTCGCTGTCCCTTAAGGTAATGGCCAGTCACTCGTGCCGTGGGCTTGGAGCAGGGGTGCTGCGCCAGGGCCACTGCTGGCTTTGGCTCCTGAGGGCATATGGGGGCTGCCTCCACTTACCGTGTGTGTGTGCTTATTTTTCGGGGTGCTAAGGATCCAGCCCAGGGCCTGGTGCCACCACGGCCTCCCGCCTTCCACCTGAAATGGGTGGCGAGGGTCATTCTCTAAGATTTTAGTCCCTCTCAGGGTTCAGTCCCAGTGTCTGGCCCAGCGTGGGACTCGGTGATGTTAAGCAGCTGGTTTGGGTTTGGATTTTACCGTTTGGTTAAAGGTGGGGTTAGGGACCGCGTGTTCGGAGGTGGAATTCTCTTGTTTGGGGGTCAGCTGGGTCTGCCAGCGGTGGCAGCGACAGCAACGGGCAGGGGCTCCGGCTCTCTTCCAAGGCTGCAGGGCCTGGCTGGTGGTGGGGCCAGAATCAGACCAAAGAAACGGAGAGAAACAGGCGCACCGTGGCCTCTTCCCCTGGCTGACGGCGCAGCCTTGACCGTGTGGGGTGTGTCCGGCGTGCAGGGCCTGGGCAGCACCGCCCCCTGCTCACGGCTGCTTCACATTCGGAGCCTTCCGGCTCCTCCCTGCTAGTTCCTCAGAGTATACAGCAGGCGGTGACAAATTGTCCTCACCCAAGTATGGACAGCAGCTTTGACTTAGCTGCCCCTTCCTGGAAGTGCTGAATCTTCCTTTAATCCACTGACCCAGCTCCAGCAGGGTCTCCCCGCTTCTTCTCCAGGGGTTGGGCATAGTCTCGGTTGGCTACGGTGAATCAGGGAGCTAATAAGAGTCCACCTGCTGCCCCTTGGTGTGACCAGGAGCCTCTTACTGCAGGGACGGGGCCCCTGGGGCAGGAGCAGTGTCGCGTGAGGGTGTGGCTGGCTGCCTTCTTCCCCCACTCTCCCTCCTGCCTCTGTCCTTGTCCCTGGCTACTCTCACCCATCTTGGATGGAGTCCTGCAGCCTGGGAGCTAGCACTGTTGAGAAATGAAAGTCAGGGGCAATGATTCTAGGGTGCTGCCCATCCAGGACAGAAGGCCTTCCACTGTGTTGCAAAGACTGGGTGAGGCTATACCGGGAGGGCCTCGGAGGCCAGCCAAGCGGTGAGAGGCCGGAGGCAGGGAAGGCCAGGAGGAGGCTGGCACAACCCCCACGCTGTCGTCTGGGTTGAACTGAGCACTTCCAAGGATGCCGTTCACTGCACCACTGAGACACCTCAGAGGGCACTGCCAGCACTCGAGGGTGAGACGCAGAGCGAGTCACAACAAGAGGTGCAGGCCAGGAAGGGTCCCACAGCCACTCCTGACAGGCCGGGCTGCCACCAGAGTTCAGGCCCGGCCAGGTTTTGCTGCCAAATCCATTTGGAAAGCCACCTCTGGCTTCTGGTCTCCTGTGATCTTGGCATTGTGGACAGGGAGATAGTCTGTGATCGTAACTCAGAAAAGAATGCCACACACTGAATGGCTGCCGTGAGCGGGCACTGCCCCGGTGCCCCTGCCTGGTCTCGTTGAATCTTTGTGACCATCCTGGGAGGCAACTGCTGTCTTCCTGTCCTTGGACTGGAGGAGCTCACCTTAGTCAGGGCAGGACTCAGGGCAGGGTGGGTCGCGAGGGTCAGCTCTCCCTGATCCGTGTCCTGCGTTTTGTGTGTGCTGGCACGAGGAAAGGACCTCAGGTCTCTGAAGGCTGTGCTTGGACAGGCAGGCGACCAGGTTGAGACGCGCCAGACCCGAGGGGCAGCAGGTGGCCGCATCCTCCTGGGGCACAGGCTGTGGGGCGCAGGCTGTGGGGCGGAGGCTGTGGCCTCACCCTGTGAGCCACAGACCCTTCTGAAACAGCATCACCTTGTTCCCCGGCCAGGACTCAAGGCTGCACAACAGAACCCTGAAGCGGACGCGCAAATTCGTGGTGGACGGAGTCGAGGTGAGCATCACCACCTCCAAGATCATCGGCGACGACGAGAAGAAGGACGAGGAGATGAGATTCCTCAGGCAAGTTGGGGGGGGCACAGCAGGAACGGGCTGCGGATCCCCATTGTCCACCCACCCACAAGGTCACCGACAGCGGGAACGGGGCCGCGGATCCCGCTGTCGTCCACCCACCCACACCCACTCATCTGCCCGTCCACCTGCCCATCCATTGCAGTGAAGGGGGGGCCTGGCCCTTGGGTGAGAGGGCTGTCTGTCTGTCTGTGGTGTGGGGTGGGAAAACGAAGCAACAAAAGGAAACTGGTTTTGCTTGAGACCCTGTACTTCCCCATCCATTGACCCATCTACCATCTACACACCCACCCAACCATCCATCTATCCATCCATTTATCTGCCCATCTGGCCACCCATCCATCCATCCTTCCATCTGCCCATTCATCCTTCCCGTTCATCTGTTCACACATTCATGCATGCAGTGACCTATCCACCACCCACCCGTTCATCCACCCATCCATCCATCCATCCACCCAACCACCCATCCGTCCATCCATCTACCCAACCACCCACCCATTCATCCACCCATCCGTCCATCCATCCATCCATTCATTCATTCATTTACCTTCCATACATTTTTTCAACCCAACATCCATCATCCATCTACCTGTTCACCTATCCATCTACCCATCTGTCTGCCCACCCATCTATCCATCCATTCCATCCAACTATCCACCCATCCACCCATCGTACACGTTCAATGACCCAGTCACCCAACAACCCATTTATCCTTCCATCATCCACCCATATGCCCGCCCACCCCTACCCACGCTTACATCCATCCACCCACCTGTGAGGGCACTTGTTCTCCAGCCAGCCATCTGTCATCCATCCATCCATCCACTCGGGCTTGGGCCTTTGCGGGGTGAAGTCACTCTTGGTTTGAGAGGATTCCTGGCGCATCAGATGCGTTAGATGTCTTCCGGAGCCCGAGCTCTCCGGCGTGTGCCGGGCCGGCCGTTCTGGCTGCTCTGGGCACTTCTCCCGTCTTGGGGCTGGGCTGATGCTGTTCATCGCGGCCTCGCCTGGCGTGCACGTGCTCACACATACACACACACACACACGTCCTTATCTGTGTGGGTTGGCGGCCGGGGGCTCTTGGTAGAGGACCCTGGACTCTCAGGGCTGGGTTCCTGTCACTGCCCCTCTGGGCAGTGCGGGTTCCTGGCTTGAAGTTCCCAACCGGCTCACCCCGTGGAGAAGCCTTGCCCTCCGCCTGGCTGCCACCCTCCCGAGTGGAGCGGCTGTGTGCTGCTCAGGTGCGGAAGGAACGCCGTGAGGAGGTGGGCGGGAGGCGCTCAGCTCACGGACAGCAGGCTGTTCTCGATTGCCATCTGTGGTCAGGAGGCCCTAGCGGCCTGTGGCCCCGGCCAGGCTGCAGGAATGTGGGAGGCTCCCACCGCCCCCTGCTGACACATGCCCCACCACTGCGCACCTGGACCTGAGCATCTCAGAAAGTCAGGCCCTCGCGGGCTTCTGAACCGGGCAGCCTAATGTCTGTCACCCTCCCAGGCTGAGGCTTGTGGTCAGGTCCTTCTCCTGGAACCTCCTGTGCTGACCGCTTTTTCCCAGGCCCCCTGCCTGCCTCTCCTCCAGCACGCCCCCTGAGAACTCAGGGGCGCGGGAGGCGTCCCGAGAACCAGCTGCCCACCTCGTGCCCCCGTGTTTGGACCTCTTTCTCTTGAGTCAGGACATCCATGTCTTTAACACTCCGGACGATCACCTCCTACCTTCTCCGTTTCCAGAAAAGCAGGTGCTCATGCACAAGCCCCGCCCGAGGCTGGGCTGCGTCTCACTCTGCCCAGAGCCCGGTGGCTCTTGCTGGTGTCCTCGCCGTCACTGCAGCAGCTGCCACTCCCTGGGCCTCTGCCGCGGGCCAGGTGGGCCCAAAATGGGCATCGTCTCGCTCAGCCCTCAGGGAACCTGCCAGCTGGGGACAATCTGCTTACAGACAGGGGGGCTGAGGCCAGCAGGGATGCTGTGACTGCCCCAGAGGGCACCCCGGCCCGGAGACGGTGCTCGGCCTTGTCCCAGGCAGCGGGTGTGAGCGGCCCCTCAGAGCCGCGGGCAAGGCCTGCAGGACAAGCGTGGCTGCACAGTGGACTCGCCACGTGCAGACTGTGAATGACTGCAGGGGACACGGCCTAGCCGACCCAACCCCGAGGGACCACCCGGGAACCCACAAGTCGCAGTCGGGAGCCGAGCTTTTCCCTTTCTGATTACGTAAACGGTACTGTCGCGTGTGCCTGGCCCACGCCCTGGGCTGGCCCTCCATCCCTTCTCCGCCTACACACTTACAAGGTGGGCTGTGTGGCTCAGGTCACGATTTATCGTAATTGGTAAAATACTGTCATGGCTCAAAAAAAAAAAAGGACCGGAAAGCCTCCTGCACTTTCCGCCAGGTGTCCCGCCACCCAGGTCAGCCTTCTGTGGCGTGGCCCTCCCAGGGCACAGGCCCGCTCGCTCTTGCTCCTGGAGATCACCGCTGGTCTGCGCGGAGGGTTGTGCCCTTCGTAGACGTTTTCCCACCGAGTCAAGTGTTTCTAGAACCTGTTGGGTGGTCGTCTGGGTTGCCGTCATGTGGACGTACCGTGACTCTGTCTCAAACACCTAGGCCAGGGACACTCGCTTCTGACTCGGTGAACAGCTGGCCCTCTGAACCCGCGGCTTCCGCATCTGTGGATCCACCACGAAATTAGGGGGTACAGCTGCATCCTTCCTGAACACACGTGGACTTCTTTTTTCTTGTCATTATCCCCCAACAGTGCTGTGCACCGGCTCGCCAGCGTGCACATCGTCTCGGGTGTTAGGTCCCAAGGAGGCGGTGGCCATGGGCGCGAGCACACATCCTGACAGTGTGAGATACCGCACCGTCTCCCACGAGAGGCCTGGCACGTGCATTGCAGCACGGGGCAGGGTCCTGGGGTCACGGATACAGAGGGACGGCGTCGCGAGTGGCCTGTTACAACGCCTGTATCCACCAAGTGGAACCGCCACGCCAGGGCGCATTGCCAGATCACCCTCAGGGTGCCAGCAGCCTGTGAAGGGTCGGCGTCCCGGTCCCTGGCCCCTCTAGTCCATGCCACGGCTGTTTCTCCCAGGTCTGCGTGGCGTGTCCACACGGTGACACGTGTGTCTGCGTGGCGTGTCCACACGTTTCTCCCGTTTCCGTCCCTGTCTGCCCGGCTCCGCGCCCCTGCCACGCTCCTGAGCTCGGGTGGTCACTCTTGTGCGCCGCCCCAGCCCTCTGCGCGCACTGAGGTCACTCCTCACTTGTCCGCCAGTCGTGACAGGTGGACCTGAGTCTCCTCGTGCCCGGTGCTGGACTCTGGTCCACGATTCAGCCCTGGGCGTCCCCAGCTGTGAGGCGCCCCCCTCACGCCAAACCCGCGCCCCCCTCACTCCGCCAGGCGCCAGGAACTCCGAGAGCTGCGGCTGCTGCAGAAGGAGGAGCACCGGAACCAGAGCCAGCTCAGCAGCAAGCACGAGCTGCAGCTGGAGCAGCTCCTCCGCCGCTTCGAACAGGAGAGCAATGTGAGCCGGGGGTCAGGCCTGAAGGCGTCGCCTCCCAGTTTCCTTCAGGTGGAAGCGCAGGGCGGGTTGGTGAGGCAGTGGGGAGCGATTCACAACCGCTGCCCTGTTCTTGAGGTTTTCCGACCTCATCAGGCCACAACAGTGCAAAGTCAATGGTCAGGTCTCTCTGTTGGAGATAAGGGAATGGAGACCCAGAGAGGTTAAGCAGCTTGCCCTAGGTCACACAGCAAAGAGGTGGTAGATCTAGAATGCAAACCCAGGTCTGAGTACACCTCCCTGTCTCCCTCCCAGGTACAAAGTGGCTTTGCTGAGTTTCTCTGAATTCTTGCTCCTTCCAGGCCAAGAAGAAGTTCTTCGACACGGAGCTGGAGAACCTGGAACGTCAGCAAAAGCAGCAGGTGGAGAAGATGGAGCAAGACCATGCCCTGCGCCGCCGGGAGGAGGCCAAGCGGATCCGCTTGGAGCAGGATCGAGACTACGCCAGGTTCCAAGAGCAACTCAAGATGATGAAGAAGGAGGTGACTGTGCGGGTGGGGTAGGCCACTGAGGAGCGTCGGGACCCCTCTGTGTGAGCGACTGAGTGATCGCGACCCTGCTCAGCCTCCCCTCACAGCGGGGCTGCAGGGAGCTTGCGTGCCTGCGAGGCCCGCGTGCCAGCGTGTCCAAGCCTGAGCTCCAGCTCTGCCCTCGGGAGCACATCTCAGCTCTTCCGGGCTCTGCTCTGCTCCCAGTTGCCTCCTCTCACAGCCAGGCCTGCACAGTGTGGCCTGGGCAGCTGCTTCTGTGTCCCCCTAGCTGAGCCCTGACTGAGAAGGACGAGGACAGAAGAGGTGGCAGCTCGGACTGGAGCTGTTACTGGACGAGAGGGTGAGGTGGGCCCTCAGGGTCCTGCACCCACCACTCTCCCTTCCTCCTCTTTCTCTTCCAGGCGGAAGCGGGAGGGGAGGCGGCAGGGAGACCATGGTCCTGAGGCAGGGCAGGGAGGCACCTCTCCCAGCCTGCCCTGCAGGAGCGCATCTGGGCCCCAGTAGACTCTGGGGAAAGGGGGCCAAGCAGGTGGGACCCCCACACCACACACACAGGAATACAGTCTCAGTCCTCAGCGGAGAGCAGAGGACCAGCAGCCTCCCAGAGTGCACCGCGGTGCCCTGGAGCGCAGCTCCCAGCCTGCACTGGGGGACCCACAGGCCGTGCCTCCCAGGGCCCCAGGCCACTGCCTGCAGGAGCCAAGCGCAGAGCAGGCCAGGGCTGGCTGAGACAAGCAGGGCTCTCCTGGACGTGACATTGGGCCTCAGACAGCCCAAGACTGGAGCTGGGGGCTCAGCTGCCTAAGCACACTGGAGGTCCTGGTTCAGTCCCCAGCACCAGCCCCACCCCAAAAACAGCAGTCAAGAGAACAAAGGCTCTCACGCAATATTTTAAGGTAAAAATGAATGCGAAGAATTCATGAGCAGAGCATCGGCTATGACCATACAGCCAGCGATTGGCAGGGCTGGAGTTAGGGCTGGGGTCAGGTTGAGGCGCAGGGACTGGGCCTTCCACGCAGAGCTGGATCCTGTGTTTAAAATGTTGGTATTTTATTCATGATTTTTTGCATGAGTTTTGATTTGTTTTAATGGTGTTTATCTTGATGACTGAGGTTTTTTTGTCTTCTTAGTTTTATGCCAAGGCAAGTGCCTTGTTAACCCACCTGCTAGATGGCAGCAGTGGGGCCCCGCCCCACCCCTCCTGGCCCCAGCGCCTGCTCGTGAGCCGGGAGCAGGGTGGAGTTTCTCCAGGACAGGATCCCAGCTGGGCTTTAAGTCTGACACTGAACTCAGGCCCGCGGGGATCTGGTCCTGGGGCTTCCGCTTGGCCTGTGGGTTCGTTTGGTTTTGCCACGCTGGGCATGCTGGGGGCGCGCGTCCCACCAGCTGCATCCCCAGCCCCAGACTCGGGTTTTTAAATGTTTTTTTTGGAGGTAGGGGTGTTTTTCTTCAAAAACATTTTCATGGAAAGAGAAGCCCTGACTTTGCTTTTCTGGCTTTCCCAGGAGGACGTGGCTCGTGTAGTGAGTGCGTCTTCTGTCCCTCCCTCGGCCGGCCACCTGCTTTGCCTGAGCTTCACTCGCCCAGTGGCGCTGCTCTCTTGAATTCGTGGTGGAGCCGAGCGCAGGGCTCGGTTACTTCATCGACATGCAGGCATTGCTCAGCGTCCTCTGGGGACTGGCTCAGGACCCCCCTTGGGTACCAGGCTTCAAGGATGTTGAAGGCCTTCATGTAAAATGACATATTTGCATAGAATCGACAGACATCCTCCCATACACTCTAGATCATCTCTAGATTATTTATAACGCCCAATGCAATGTAAATGCTATGTAAATAGCAACCTCGCCAGACTCACTTCTTCTACTGTCTTTTTAAAAAATTTTCCTAGACTCCTTGGGATTTTCTCCATAGACAGTCTGTAAGCAGAAACAGTCCCATTTCTTCCTTTTCAATCTGTGTGCTCTTCTTGCTTTCTGGCTGGCCTGGACTTGCTGTAGGGTGTGGAACAGAGAGTACAGTAGACACCCGGCCTTGTTCCAGCCGGTCGTAAGGGGAGACCTTTCAGCATTTCATCCTTAGGAACAAGGCTGGCCGTCGTTTCTGTCGATGTTCTCTGACTAGTTAAGGAAGTTCCAACTTTGCTAATAGGTTTTATCATCAAGGGATATTGTTGTCTTTTATTGAATAGTTTTCATCTATCAGTTGACATGATCGTATGATGTTTGTTTTTTAGTATGTTGGTATTATAAATTGAATTGTTTGATTTTCAAATATTGAACTATCTTTGCATTCTTGGGATAAGCCTCTTTGTTTATTTTCCTTTTTAACATATTATTAGGTTCTATTTGCTAACATTTTGGAAAGCTTTTTTTTTTTTTTTTTTTGGTGGTACCAGGGATTGAACTCAGGAGCACTTAACCACTGAGCTACATCCCCAGACTTTTTTATTTTTTATTTTATTTATTTTTTTTGTGGTGCTGGGGATCAAACCCAGGGCCTTGTGCTTGCAAGGCAAGCACTCTACCAACTGAGCCATCTCCCCAGCCCTATTTTTTATTTTGAGAAAGGGTCTTGCTGAGTTATTTAAGTCCTTGCTAAATGGCTGAGGCTGCCTTTTGTTTTTTTTAAATTTATTTTTATTGTAAACAAATGGGATATGTTGTTTCTGTTTGTACATGAAGTAAAGGCATACCATTTGTGTAATCATACATTCACATAGGGTAATGATGTTTGATTCATTCTGTTATTTTTTCCTCCCCCCAACCCCTCCCACCCCTCTTTTCCCTCTACACAGTCCCTCCTTCCTCCATTCTTGCCCCCCTCCCACCCCCCATTACGTGTCATCATCCGCTTATCAGTGAGATCATTCGTCTTTTGGATTTTTTAGATTGGCTTATCTCACTTAGCATGATATTCTCCAATTTCATCCATTTGCCTGCAAATGCCATGATTTTATTATTCTTTATGGCTGAGTAATATTCCTTTGTATACATACATACCACAGTTTCTTTATCCATTCATCAATTGAAGGGCATCTAGGTTGGTTCCACAGTCTGGCTATTGTGAATTGAGCAGCTATGAACATTGATGTGGCTGTATCTCTGTAGTATGCTGATTTTAAGTCCTTTGGGTATAGGCTGAGGAGTGGGATAGCTGGGTCAAATGGTGGCTCCATTCCAAGTTTTCTAAGGAATGTCCACACTGCTTTCCAGAGTGGCTGCACTAATTTGCATCCCCACCAGCAATGTATGAGTGTACCTGTTTCCTCACATCCTCTCCAACACCTATTGTCGATTGTGTTCTTGATAATCGCCATTCTAATTGGGGTGAGGTGGAATCTTAGTGTAGTTTTGATTTGCATTTCTCTTATTACTAAAGATGGTGAACATTTTTTCATATGTTTGTTGATTGCTTGTAGATCTTCTTCTGTGAAGCATCTGTTCATATCCTTAGCCCTTTTGTTGACTGGGTTATTTGTATTCTTCATGTAGAGTTTTTTGAGTTCTTTATATATTCTGGAAATTAGTGCTCTATCTGAAGTATGAGTGGCAAAGATTTTCTCCTACTCTGTAGGTTCTCTCTTCGCATTGCTGATAGTTTCCTTTGCTGAGAAAAAGCTTTTTAGTTTGAATCTATCCCAGTTATTGATTCTTGCTTTTATTTCTTGTGCTGTGGGAGTCCTGTTAAGGAAGTCTGATCCTAAGCCAACAAGTTGAAGATTTGGACCTACTTTTTCTTCTATAAAATGCAGGGTCTCTGGTCTGATTCCAAGGACATTGATCCATTGTGAGTTGAGTTTTGTGCAGGGTGAGTGATAGGGGTTTAGTTTCATTGTGTTGCATATGGATTTCCAGTTTTCCCAGCACCATTTGTTGAACAGGCTGTCATTTCTCCATTGCATATTTTTGACCCCTTTGTCTAGTATGAGAAAATTGTATTTATTTAGGTTTGTGTCCGTGTTCTCTATTCTGTACCATTGATCTTCCTATTTTGGTGCCAATACCATGCTGTTTTTGTTACTATTGCTTTGTAATTTAGTTGAAGTTCTGGTGTTGCGATACCCCCTGTTTCATTCTTCCTGCTAAGGATTGCTTTAGCTATTCTGGGTATCTTATTCTTCCAGATGAATTTCATGATTGCTTGCTCTATTTCTGTAAGGTACATCATTGGGATTTTAATTGGAATTGCATTGAATCTGTATAGCACTTTTGGTAGTATGGCCATTTTGACCATATTAATTCTGCCTATCCAAGAACATGGGAGATATTTCCATCTTCTAAGATCTTCCTCAATTTCTTTCTTCAATGTTTTGTGGTTTTCATTGTAGAGATCTTTTACCTCTTTGGTTAGATTGATTCCCAAGTATTTTTTTTTTTTTTGAGGCTATTGCAAATGGAGTTGTTTTTCTCATTTCCCTTTCAGCTGTTTCGTCGCTTGCATATAAAAATGCTTTAGATATATGCGTGTTGATTTTATAGCCTGCTATTTTGCTGAATTCATTGATGAGGTCTAGAAGTTTACTGGAGGAGGTTTTTGGATCCTCTAAATATAGAATCATGTCATCGCAAATAGTGACAGTTTAAGTTCCTCTTTTCCTATTCGTATCCCTTTAATTTCTTTGGTCTGCCTACTTGCTCTGGCTAGAGATACAAGGACAATGTTGAATAGAAGTGGTGAAAGAGGACATCCCTGTCTTGTTACCATTTTTAAAGGGAATGGTTTCAGTTTTTCTCCATTAAGAATGATGTTGGGGCTGGGAGATAGCTCAGTTGGTAGAGTGCTTGCCTTGCAAGCATAAGGCCCTGGGGTCGATCCCCAGCACTGAAAAAAAAAAAAAAAAAGAATGATGTTGGCCATGGGCTTAGCATAAATAGCCTTTACAATGTTCGGGTATGTTCCTACTATCCCTATTTTTTCTAGTGTTTTGAGCATGAAGGGGTGTTGTATTTTGTCGAACGCTTTTTCTGCGTCAGTTGATATAACCATATGATTCTTATCCTTAAGTCTGTTGACATGATGGATTATGTTTATTGATTTATGGATGTTGAACCATCCTTGCATTCCAGGGATGAACCCCACTTGATCGTGGTGCACAATTTTCTTAATATGTTTTTGGATACGGTTTGCCAATATTTTGTTAAGGATCTTTGCATCTATATTCATCAAGGATATTGGTCTAAAATTTTCTTTCCTTGATGTGTCTTTTCCTGGTTTGGGTATGAGGGTGATATTAGCTTCATAGAATGAGTTTGGTAGGGTACCCTCCTTTTCTATTTCCTGGAATACTTTGAGAAGTATTGGAATGAGTTCTTCTTTGAAGGTCTTGTGGAATTTGGCTGAGAATCCATCTGGTCCTGGGTTTTTCTTGGATGGTAGATTTTTAATGGCTTCTTCTATTTCATTGCTTGATATTGATCTGTTTAAATTGTATATGTCCTCCTGGTTCAGTTTGGGAGGAACATATGTCTCTAGAAGTTTGTCAATGTCTTTGGTAGTTTCTATTTTGTTGGAATACAGATTTTCAAAGTAGCTTCTCATTATATTTTGTATCTCGTGGTGTCTGTCGTGATATTTCCTTTTTCATCACGAATTTTAGTAATTTGAGTCTTCTCTCTCCTTCTCTTTGTTAGTGTGGCTAACGGTTTGTCTATTTTGTTTACTTTTTCAAAGCACCAACTTTTTGTTTTGTCAATTTTTTGAATTGTTTCTTTTGTTTCAATTTCATTGATTTCAGCTCTGATTTTAATTATTTCCTGTTTTCTACTACTTTTGCTGTAATTCTGTTCTTCTTTTTCTAGGGCTTTGAGCTGTAATGTTAGGTCATTTAGTTGTTGACTTTTCATTCTTTTCTGGAATGTGCTCCATGCAATGAATTTTCCTCTTAGTACTGCTTTCATAGTGTCCCAGAGATTTTGATATGTTGTATCATCATTCTCATTGACCTCTAAGAATATTTTTATCTCCTCCCTGATGTTTTTTGTTATCCATGTTTCATTAAATAGCATATTATTTAGTCTCCAAGTGTTGGAGTAATTTCTGTTTTTTATTTTGTCATTGATTTCTATCCTCAGTCCATTATGATCTGATAGAACACAAGGCAGTATCTCTATTTTTTTGCATTTCCTAAGGGCTGCTTTGTGGCATAACATATGGTCTATTTCGAGAAGGTTCCATGTGCTGCTCAGAAGAAAGTATATCCGCTCCTTGATGGATGGAATATTCTATATATGTCTATTAAGTCTAGGTTATTGATGTGTTATTGAGTTCTATGGTTTCTTTGGTTGGATTTTGTTTGGAAGATCTATCTAGTGGTGACAGCGGTGCATTAAAGTCACCTAGAATTATTGTGTTGTGGTCTATTTGATTCCTGAAATTGAGAAGGATTTGTTTGATGTACAGGGATGCACCATTGTTTGGGGCATAAATATTTACTATCGTTATGTCTTCCTGATTTATGGTTCCCTTAAGCAGTAAGAAATGTCCTTCTTTATCCCTTCTGACTAACTTTGGCTTGAAGTCTACTTTATCTGATAAAAGGATGGAAACCCCCTCTTTTTTACTGAGTCCATGTGCATGGTCGGTTTTTTCCCATCCTTTCACCTTTAGTCTGTGGATGTCTTTTTCTGTGAGTTGAGTCTCTTGCAGGCAGCATATTGTTGGGTCTTTCTTTTTAATCCATTCTTCCAGTCTATGTCTTTTGATTGATGAGTTTAGGCCATTAACGTTCAGGGTTATTATTGAGATATGATTTGTATTCCCAGTCATTTGGCTTATTTTTGGTTTGTAAGTTGGCTTGGTTTCTCCTTTGAGTGGTTTTCCTCTAAGGTAGTTCCTCCCTTTGCTGACCTACATTGTTGTTTTTCATTTCCTCCTCATGGAATATTTTGTTGAGAACATTCTGTAGTGCAGGCTTTCTATTTGTAAATTCTTTTAACTTTTGTTTATCATGGAAGGATTTTATTTCATCTTCAAATCTGAAGGTTAGTTTTGCTGGGTATAGGATTCTTGGTTGGCAACCATGTTCTTTCAGAGCTTGAAACACGTTGTTCCAGGCCCTTCTGGCTTTTAGAGTCTGGGTTGAGAAGTCGGCTGCTATCCGTATTGGTCTCCCCCTATATGTAATCTGATGCTTTTCTCTTGAGGCCTTCAAAATCCTATCTTTATTTTGAATGTTAGGCATTTTCATTATAATGTGCCTTGTTGTGGACCTATTGTGATTTTGTGCATTTGGTGTTCTGTAAGCCTCTTGTATTTGATTTTCCAGTTCATTCTTCAGGTTTGGGAAATTTTCTGATATTATTTCATTGAATAGGTTGTTCATTCCTTTGGTTTGTATCTCTGTGCATTCCTCAATCCTAATAATTCTTAAATTGGTCTTTTCATGATGTCCCATAGTTCTTGGAGATTCTGTTCATGATTTCTTACCATCTTCTCTGTTTGGGCAACTTTAGTTTCAAGATTAAATATTTTGTCTTCATTGTCAGAGGTTCTGTCTTCCAAGTGGTCTAGTCTTTTGGTGATGCTTTCCATTGAGTTTTTTATTTGGTTTATTGTTTCCTTGTTTTCAAGGATTTCCTTTTGTTTTTTTTTTTTGAGAATCTATCTCTTTGTTGAAATGATCTTTTGCTTCCTGCAGTTGCTCTTTTGGTTTATTGGTATTATCATTCATCATTCATTGCCTGCATTTGCTCTCTTATCTCATCCGTTGCTTCATGAATCATCTTAATCCTGTATAATCTGAAGTCCTTTTCTGACATTTCTTCTAACATACTGTCACTGGATTCTATTAATATAGAATCTAGATTTGTTTAGATCATTTTCTTCCTTTGTTTTTTCATGTTGTTTGTGTATCTTCCCCTCTAGCGCTGCAGATCTGGGGTATTACAGATTTCCCCCTATAGGCTTATAGTGGCCCTATATGTTTCCAAAACCCTTTCTTTAAGGGGAGATCAATATTAGCAGTGCCCAATTCAGACAGTATGCAATCCTAGACCAAATAGCCCCTATGAGGACAATAGCAAAATTGTCATAATAAACAGAATGAGTTCAAATATCTTCAGTAAAACAAACAAATTTGCAATAAGGTCTGCAGTTTCAAATGGAGGACAAGGAGGATGCAGAGGGATGTAGAATGTGGCTGTTAATGGGATAAGAAAAGAATATACAGAGGTTCTAGATAATAGGGTGAGAGTGTAATCATACGAAATTGGATGTTAGCATGCAAAAAAAGGGAGAAAGAGACTCTGAGGGAACAGGTAAACAAAAGGAAACGAGAGCAAGAAAAATAAAGAAATAAAACTTAAATTTTTTCAATAAGGAGAAAAAAGAAAATCTATAGTATAACAGTCACATAGTAATGAAACCTCCCAGCGTTCAGTAGCCTGATGCATGAGAGGTACCTGACAATGAGCTTCAAGCCTCCAGCAGGCATCTCAGGATGGGATTTGCCCCACCTAAAGATCGGAGCTCCGGCTTCCAGGATTATCCAAGATGGCCACTCTGGCTTCGAAATGTGTTGGCAAATGGGGAGCTGCAGCTCAGGCGGAGTGCGGTTGGTCAGGCAGGGGTCCTGGAGGTCGGGTGTGTTTGGTGTGGTTGTGGGATCCAGGAGGCCGGGTGCAATCAGTCGGTCTGGGGTGCTGGTGATAGGGCGCAGTCAGTTGGTCTGGGGGTCCTGGCGGCAGGGGGCAGTCAGTTGATATGAGGGCCCCAGAGGCAGGGAGTGATTGGTCTGGCTGAGGGATCCTGGAGATGGGGCTCAGTCAGTCCTGCCAGGGGTCCTAGGGGGCCTGGCTGTTGTCTCAAAATGGCGGCAGCCACATGTAATCAAACCTGCAGGTACTGTGACAGTGAACTTCCAGGCAGCAGCAGGCAGCTGGCGCTTCACTGGCGGTCGGCGATCAGTTTGTTGACTGTTGTCGGACAATCGGGAGGTGAACCTCGTGCATTGGGTGATGGATAGATGTAAGGCAGGCGATGGACAGGCGAGAGGCAGGCAAATGGCGGATGGTAGGTGCCTGACAGTGAGCAATCAAGAAACAGATATTCTCTGCTTGATACCGGAGTTACGGAGTGACAAGGAATGCAGCCTCCATCTAGTCTGCCATCTTGGATCTCCCTGAGGCTGGCTTTAATCTTGTAATCCTCCTGCCTCAGCCTCCCGAGTTGCTGGGATTACAGGTGTATTTTAATATTTGGTGTCCTATTTTAATTATTTGGCTTATGGGCACATCTGGGCACATATGTTTAGTGGTTGTTCTAGAGTGTCTTAATGTGCTTCTTGAACTCTTTGAGCACCTGCTTAGTGTTTACAGTGCAGTGCTTCAATTAAATGATAGAAATCTCACAACACGCAACGTCTCTTCTCTTAGCTGCAGCCCACCCCGTTAGGCATGGACCTGCAGGCTCCTCGCTGTGGGTGGTGGTCCTGATCTTGCTTTAGTTTTCCAAAGCCTTTGCTGTCCTACTCTGCTTCTGTCTCACTAGTGCCCAGCTCAGGGCTGAACCAGACTTGTGTGGGCCCATACAAAGCCTTAAGGACTTCCTGTTCTGCATTCTTTTCTTTGGGATTCAGCCACCTTCTCTGCAGGCCTAGGTCAGTGCCTGAGGCTGGAAGCATGAGGTCAGCCACCTCCCCATTAGGTCACCAGGCAGGTCTGGGACCTGAGAGGAAAGGCCTTTTCTCCCTGCACTGCGGTCATCCCAGCAGGCCTCCAGGACACCCTGGGTGGCCCACCGTCCACCACTTAGCACCCAGGGTAGAGGGCAACTTCTTCCCGCTGTCCCAGCAAATGTCCTGAGGCATCCTGACCCTGCAGGGCCACGTGCTCACCTCTGGGCCAGGCCTGAGGCCAGGGGCACAGAAATGCAGTTCCACCAGCCGGGACCCTGTGCTGGCCTAGGGCCAGGTGGGCCCACGGTGCCAGCCTTGGCTCAGGGGGAACCCGGAGCCTGCGTCCCTGGCTGGGTGAGAGCACCCACAGACGCAGGGCCTTCTCGTGGTCTCGATATGGATGTTGATGACAGACATCTCTGATGCTAATGGCATATCTTTTAAGATTATTTCATATGTTCAGCGCAATTAGGGAAACATATCTAAAGGTCTTCTGAGGGGACAGTAGTTTTTCAAAAAGCCTGAGAAAAACTGCCCAGAGGAAACAGGGTGCATTACCAGAAGAGGCGGGGATGGAGACCAGGCCGCCAGAAACAGCGCCTGTCCTCTCCGGGCGGGCGGGAGCTGGGCCAGCAGCAGCCAGGCCAGGCCAGCCGGTGCCCCCTGAGGGCCGGGTGTGGCAGGATGAGCGGGGGTCGCGCCTGCGAGCCACCTGGCCTGTGGCCTCCCTGACCCTGGGCCCCAGCCTCAGCGCCTGGCACTGCAGCCAGCGCAGGGACCGCCCTGACCCGGCTACTCTGCCGCCTGCAGGCCAAGAGCGAGGTGGAGAAGCTGCCCCGGCAGCAGCGGAAGGAGAGCATGAAGCAGAAGATGGAGGAACACACGCAGAAGAAGCAGCTTCTCGTGAGTGCTCGGCCCCGCCAGTCCTCAGGGTCCCCGCGTGAGACCCCTGTCCACGGCCAGGCCTCACCCCTCAGGGCGCCTCCTTCTGAGCACTGGCCAGCCCGCCCTCCCCGCTCCCCACCCTGGAGCCTTGGCCCAGCCCTCAGCCCCTGCGCCTGGTCCTAGGCCCCATGCTGGCGTGTCACTGCGCCTTGATGGGCACAGGATCTCCCCCTGGTGGCTTGGGGCCCTTGGGAGTCCAGCCCCTCGTCTCCTGGAGCTGGCCCTGCTGTCCTGAGGGCCCCTCCCTCCGGTGGGCAGGCAGGACCTGAGTCCTCCTTGCGCTGCGGCCTCCATGCCTCCTGAGCACAGCACACGTGTGCACGCACACACGCGTGTGCACACACGCACAGACACCACCTCCTGCCACTCTCCTGTAGTTCCTTCCTCACACCAGCTGGTGTGAGCACAGATTCCCAGGCTGGTCACGTCACCGCCCCGACAGATCTTCAGTGGCTCCCCTTGCCTGCAAGAGCTGCCCGGCCCTGCCCACTTCGCTCTGCCCTCCCGCCTGGCAGCCTGCCATGGCGCACGCCTGTAATCCCAGCAGCTTGGGAGGCTGAGGCAGGAGGATCACAAATTCAAAGCCAGCCTCAGCAATTTAGCAAGGCCCTAAACAGCCCAGTGAGACCCTGACTCTAAATAAAATACAAAAAAGGGCTGGGGGTATGGCTCAGTGGTTAAGCACCCCTGGGTTCAAACCCAGGACGCCCCCGAAAAAAACATTTAATAGAAGAGTACATGGTAACATGGAGAGGTCTTTTTAGTGACTTTTGAAATTTTGGTAAAATGATATAACACAATTTACCATCTTCACTATTAAGGGAAGTGGAACTGAAAAGCCTGTCCCAGCAAACTCTCCATTGTCCCCGCCCCGCTGCCTGGAACCTCCCTGCACCTTCCTGTCCCTGTGCTGGTCCGCGTGAGCATGGTGATGGGGAGTGGTCGCCCGGCCTCATGCCTGCTCAGCTCAGCACGCGCTGGCCCACTGAGCTGCACCAGGCCCCGTCTCCACGATTTTGATTGTCCTTGATACTTCCCATAAGTGGACTCGTTGTCCACGAGGCTCGTGCATGTGACGGCCTTCCTTTTTAAGGCTGAGCGGTAGCCATGGTGAATTGATCGCGCATTGTGCTTCTTCATTTTCTCACCAGTGACTGCTTGGCCCTTGTGACTCCCGCTACTGTGAACTTGCGTGTCTCTTTAATTCCTAAATGACTTCTGTGAACAATCACAGCAGTAGGTGTGGATGCACTGGAATAGGCGCTTCATGGACTCTTGCTAGCCTGTTGAGGGTTAGTAGGGATTTCTAGTTCCTTCTCGTCTGGTTCCTAAATTTGTTTTCCAGTACTGGATGGAACCTGGGGCCTGTGCATGCCACTCTGCCACTGAGCCACTTCCACAGCCCTTTCTGTTTTTTTTTTTTTTTTTTTTTTGAAACAGGATCTCACTGTGTTTCCCAAGCTGGCTTTGAACTTGCCATCTTCCTGTCTCACCCTCCTGAGCTAAACATTTTCAAACTTAAATTTTCTTTTCTTTTCTTTTTTTTTTTAAATATTTTTTTAGTTGTCAATGGACCTTTACTTTATTTGTGTTTGTATGTGGTGCTGAGAATCGAACCCAGTGCCCCACACATGCTAGGCAAGGGCTCTACCACTGAGCCACAATCCCAGCCCAAATTTTATTTTCTTACTTGTTATTATGGAAAATAAAAAGCACAGAGGATCCCAGTCCAAAGAAACGGTGCGTGTTTAAGGAGGGAAAGGCTAACTAGCCTGCACCGATCACCGCGCGCTGTGTGCGGTTGATTACACACTGCCCCCACACATGTGCGGTTGTGATGTCAGGTAGAAACAACAGTTACAAAAGCAGACGGGCATGGTTATCATGGTCAGCGAGCCCCACGTGCCCATCACCCGAGCTCAGTAACCGTCCACTCACGTCCGCTCATTCACTTCCTGACCCTACCGGGTCATTCTGACTCAGATCCAAGGCATCATGTCGTATCGACCTGTAGACATCTCGGGCGTCACAGAAACAGCCCCCACAGCATGCACGTGCCTTATGGGCATGTAGCTCGGTGACAGGTCGTCAGACCTGGGGTCCAATCCCTGGTGCACACGATCAGCCTCGACTTCTGAATGACGTCCCTCTCCAGGCCGCTCAGCCTCCCCTTACCAGTGGCTTCCCGGATCCCATTTCTTTCTTTCTTTCTTTAACGATTTGATCCAAGATCTAAAAGCAAGCCCACGCCTCGCGGTGGGTGGCTGCCTCTGAGTCTCCTCGACTCCTTCCCGTGTTTCCCGAACGTGCTCCCGGGTCCTGCCGCTCTTCCCCCTGAACCGGGGGCACTGAGTGGCCCGAGCTGGTCCAGGTGAAGGGCTGTGCGCCTCCTCCCCACAGGACCGGGACTTCGTAGCCAAGCAGAAGGAGGACCTGGAGCTGGCCATGAAGAGGCTCACCGCGGAGAACCGGCGGGAGATCTGCGACAGGGAGCGGGAGTGCCTCAACCGGAAGCAGGAGCTCCTCCGAGGTGGGCAGGGCACTGGGGCAGCACCAGGTCTGTCCATCCCGAAAGATAGGTCTCCTTCACGGTGGCGCCAGGCAGCCTCCCCCGACGTCGGGAGTGAGGCCAGGGGACCATTCCCACTCAGACTCCTTGACACTATTCTGGAAGTCAGGGAAGCGGGCAGAGGAGGGGACGGACACAGCACGAGGACAGCTGCACCCCAGTGAGCTGCAGAAGCGGGTGGCATGGCCGGTACCGAGCCCCCTCCCAGCTGTCACAGGTCGAGTGACGCTCTGCAGGCCGTGTACCCCTGGGAGCCAGGCCCTGCCATGGCCCCAGTTTTTGCAGATGAGGAAACCAGAGGTTGGAGAGTTACCATTCTCAGGTTGATGGCCTAGTGTTTTGGGGCAGCACTAACAAAATACCATGGATCGGAGGCTGATAAGCAGCAGAAACTAAGTTTTCATACTTCTCGAGGCCAGGGACGAGTGGACTCCGGTCCGGAGGGCTGCTTCCTCGTGATGGTGCATTTCTGACCCTGTGCCTCCTTCAGGGCGTCTCCACCTGAGCCCTGACAGAAGCAGAGACGCAGAGCAGCTTGCACTTAAAAACGTCCTCCGAGGCCGTTCCTCGCTCCATGCACAGTTGAGCCCATTTGGCAGAGGTGGAAACTGAGGCCTCGAGAGCTGCTCTCTTCCATCCCAAATCCCAGCTGCAGCTGGTTCCAGCCTGCCCACTCGCCTCTCTGACTCCTGACTCAGAAGGACGCCTCTCCAGGCCTCAGCTTCCACCTCTGCCCAGGGACACCACCTTAGGTGGAGGGAGGACGTGACCTTGAGGACGCGTTTGAGTGTGCTCTGCGCTGCGCCCCTGCTTCTGTGATGGCAGTGGAAGGGCTCAGAGGGAGACTCAGGAGAAGGCACAGGCGAGACGCACCCTCACTGAGGAAGCCGCCTTCCAGCCTTGGCCTTCCTGCTCTGCCCTGCTGCTGGGAGCTGCCTCCCGTAGGACCCGGCCCAGATGGGTCACTGTCTGCTGACCTCGCGGGGGCGGGAGGGGAGAATGCGTGTGGCCTCTGGCACCTCACCGGGTGGGCGGCATGTCCCCTGCAGACCGGGAGGCGGCGCTGTGGGAGATGGAGGAGCACCAGCTGCAGGAGAAGCACCAGCTCGTGAAGCAGCAGCTCAAAGATCAGTACTTCCTCCAGCGGCACCAGCTGCTGCGCAAGCACGAGAAGGTGAGGCTCCCGCAGGCCGGGCTGCGATGGCCTCCTGTGCCTCGAGGAGCCGTGTGGCCGTGCGAGCCCGGGAGGCCTCCAGGGCCGTCCATCCTGGCTGGAGGACCAGGAAACCACGCGGGGTGCAGATGGCCCCTGCAGCTCCCGCTGACCCCAGCCGCTGTGGCGCCGCCCCCGCCGCTCCCTCTCTTCTCCTTCCTCTCTTCCCTTTCCGTCCTCTCTCCTCGCTTTCTCTTTTCCTCTCTCCCACGCATTTCCTCAGGAGACTTTTAGGGCCTTAAGTGCCACCTCTGCTGGGAAGCCTTCCCTGAGCCCCCCAGCCCTGGCAAGGGCCCCTGCTCTATGTGGCCGGAGCGCTTTCTGCGTCTGTGCTGTCTTCTTGGTTCAGTCCCCATTGTCGGGACAGTGTCAGATAAACCAAGGTCTGGGTGCACGCAGTTGCCGGTAATTCCGGTTCCTTACCTGAGGGCAGAGGGAAGTCAGCGTGCTGCCACGGAGGCCTCCTGAAGGAGGCAATGCCCACACAGAGTTTTGAAATGCAAATGGGTTTTTAGGGGAAGGAGAAAATTCAAAATTATCATTCAGGCTTTTAAAATATGAATTTAGTCGTGGTGTGGTGGCACATGCCTGTAATCCCAGCGACTCCAAAGGCTAAGGCAGGAGGATCGAGTTTCAAGGCCAGCCTGGGCAACTTAGCAAGACTCTGCCTTCAGATAAGAAATGAAAGGGCTGGGAATGTTGCCCCGTGGCAGAAACCCCTGGGTCCGGCCCCAGTACTGCTCAGTGAATGAATGATGTCCGTGTAGTGTCATCAGTAATGGTGCGCTGTCCCCTCTGGGTTGCGCCTTGCTCTGAAACATGAAGCGATGCTGGCACATCGTCACTTAGCTGGGAGGGCACCTGGACGGCAGGAATCCAGGGCTCTCAGCAACGCAGACGCTCCGCCCCTGCCCCGGTTACTTCCCACACGCCCATCGCAAGCCGGAAACAAGCGGGACGTGCGTTTCACACACCTGACCTCCTGACCTCCCAGCTTACTGACAGTAGCACATGGTAGGGTCGTTTCTCCTTCAGACCTTATGGCTGCCAGGCAGCTATGGCTAAGTGACGTGGCACAGCATCCTGAGCGTGACAGGCTGCATGTCACCAGGCCAGAAAAGATCAAAATGCAAAGTGCAGCTTCTGCCGAATGCAGGTAGTTTCCCACCACCACAAAGTGAAAGAACTGGAAGTCAGGCAGGGTCGGCGCCGGAAATGCCATTAACAGAGGTGAGCCGGCCCAGACCTGCTGTGCCGAGCATCCTGGCCAGGTGGTCTGGGCTTCCCAGGTGGGCCTGGTGGCTGACCTCACCCCCGGGCGTCCCCTCAGGAGCGGGAGCAGATGCAGCGCTACAACCAGCGCATGCTGGAGCAGCTGAAGGCGCGGCAGCAGCAGGAGAAGGCTCGGCTGCCCAAGATCCAGCGCAGTGAGGGCAAGACACGCATGGCCATGTACAAGAAGAGCCTGCACATCAACGGCCAGGGCAGTGCCGCCGAGCAGCGCGACAAGATCAAGCAGGTGGGCTGCAGCCGCCCAGGCCGGGCAGGGCCTGGTCCTGAAGCATCTGGGGCATTGTATAAGTGTGCACCAGGCCTTGGGAGGGCACATGGGGCACAGCCATGGCCTGGAAGCTTCCTTCATCCCCTGGTGAATCAGCCTGCTGGACAGAGGCAGCTGTGGGCTGCCACCACCTGCCTCCGGCTTCTTCCACGAGCCTTCCTCTTGTCAGCAGGAGCCGCCAGTCCTGTGCCGCGCGCACTGCCCTGGAGTGGGTCATGCGGCAGTGTCAGGTCCCACCAGCTGGGGGCCCCCGAGGGCGGAGGCTGGGTCTCCACTCGGTCAGGGCACAGCGAGGTGCTGTGGCCCTGAGGCTGCCCCCCCCCTGCCCCCACAGTTCTCGCAGCAGGAGGAGAAGAGGCAGAAGTCGGAGCGGCTGCAGCAGCTGTACAAGCACGAGAACCAGATGCGGGACATGCTGGCACAGTGCGAGGGCAACATGAGCGAGCTGCAGCAGCTGCAGGTGGGCCGGCCCTTCCCCTGCCGCATGGCCAGGCTCTGGCTTCGTGAAGCAGATGGAGCCGGGGGCCTGGCTAGGGCCTGGCCGTGAGCGGGCCGCTCGTTTCTCGGTCATCCCTGTGTCTGCCGGGAAGGACGCATCCACTGACTTCTTTTCCTGTGGCAGTCCCTGGCCTCCTCAGGTCTCCTGGCCCCGGTTCGCCCCACGCCTCAGGGTCCTCTGCAAGCCAGGAAGAGGTTCCTGATCAGAACCTGCTGATGGCTTGAGCTGACATCCAGTTCCCAGAACCCTGGCGGTTCCTGGTGCCACCAGCCGGTTCTTAGCCCCCTTGTGGTGCAGTGAGGCATTGCCGCACCTGAGAGCCGTGGACCTCAGGACGTGGCTCAGGCTGTTGGGCTGATCTGGCAGTTTCTGGAGAGGAAGCATCACAGGCACTGGAGCCTGCTCAGCAGGGGCTCTGCCACTGCCATCCGTGAGGTTTAGTGAAGCCAGTCACGTTCCTGCACCCCGTTACCCTCCCTGCCTCATGGGGTGCGCTAGGAGCTAACTGAAGGAACCCTGTAAAGTGCTGAGCGCCGTGGGCCAGGGGGCTGCTGGGACTATTTCTAACCACCCAGCTCCTACGCTCCCGCAGACCGTTAGCCTGAAGCCCACCCGAAGAGCCCCGAGGGTTCCGCTTCTCCACCCAGTTGGTTGTGGGATCGGCACAGGGTTCTCCCTGCTTGATGAGCGCCTCGTAGCAAGACTGATTCTGCAGAGAACGAACAGGGACTCGCCACTTTTGCTGATGAGAGAGATTCCTTGGAAAAACTGAAAAGCAGAAAACTCAGCTCAGAAAGAGTGAGGGAGCCTGAGGCGCGGCACGTGCCAGGCTCGGCAGCACAGCCAGGCCTGAGCAGCTCAGAACCCATCTCCAAATAAAAAGTAAAATGGGCTCCATGTTAAAGAGCTTCTGGGGTTCAATCCTCAGTGTAAAAAAATTAAAATAGAAAATGGAGCATAGGGGAGTTTGGAAGAGCCTCAGCCAGGTCTGCGGCCCTCGTCCCTTGCCAGAACTCTCTCCTGAGGAAATGCAGGAATCTTCCATAAATCATATCTACATCACAATTCATGATGTAATTAAGATGATTATGTAATTTCTGTAAGTATATTTTTACACGCAGAGATTGTTTTAGTCTGCCGAAAAATGTACCATAGCGAGGGCTGGGCTGGGGCTGAGTGGCCAGCACTCGCCTGGCCCGCTGTCTGCATGGCCAGGCGAGGGGGCGTGCGCCTGCGCGCCCAGCCCTTGGGAGCTGAGCTAGGAGGAGGCGCCATCTCGGGACCTCAGGGGCTAGGCCAGTCAGGGTCTGCACTGCACGTCGGTGGTGGTTCGTCCTGTGACCGCCTCTGCACTGGCAACCGAGCCTGGCAACGTGGCGAGGCCCTGGCTCTTAAGAAAAAGAAAGCACCACTGATCGTGGTTTAAACCCTGGAAATCGGGGCTGGAGGTGTGGGTCAGGGTAGAGCGTTGACCTGCCATGAGCAAGGCGCTGGTCCCATGCGCACACACACACACACACACACACACACACACACACACACACACACACTTTTTTATAAAGAAAGGAAGGAAGGAAAGAAAGAAATGGAGTTTTTCTCATAGTTCTGAAGACTGAAAGTATAAGCTGGGGGTACCTACATGGTCAGGTGTTGGTGAGGGCCTTCTTGGCCTGTAGGTGACTTTCTCACTGTGTCCTCAGATGCCACAGAGGGAGGGTGAAGAAGAGGGCAGGGGAGAGGCGCATAAGCACCTGACTGGCAAGCTCCCTGGTCTCCCTTCCTGTGAGGCACACCTGTCACTAGGGCCACTTCCTGACCCCATCTCACCCTCGTGGCCTCTCAGAGGCCTCCTTTCTAGATCCCACTACCTCAGAGCTGGGGCTTCAACATGAATTTGAGGGGAACACAGCTCAGTCTGTAGCACAGATGTTCAACAGGGCGTTCTTCATAACACTGAAATTCAGACGCCACCCAAGTGGCTCAAAATATGGGAATTTTAAGAAAATTTGATAAACACATATTGTGAGACGTTCCAGGCATTAAAAATACCATGCACAATACTTTGCAGAGGTGTTTGTATCACAGTGTGGAGCATGGAGGGGGTGGGGCCTCAGAATCGTACATGCAGGGTGAGCCACACACAGGGGACAGAGCCCGACAGGAGGTGTATCCAAACGTTCCTACTGGGCTTCCATGGGGTTGGATTAGGGGATACACCATGTTTAGGGCTAATAGTTTTGTTGTTTTATTAAAATAAGTGTCCGTTTTTTAAAACTCAGGGGATGAAAAAGCTCACAGAACAAATCTTCAATGTTGCCGCACATTCCAGAGCACAGCTCATGAGAGCTATTACCATTAATGTTCTGGAATGTTCCTCCAGGTGCCTCTTGGTGTGTGTGCATTTCCTCTTACTGAGTTGCATATAAGTGAGGTTTATAATCAAGGACAGGAAGGAAGTGGGCGCTGTGGGGCACTTTTCGGGCAGATACTTCAAATCCTGGATAAGGCCAGGCTCAGGGGTACATGCCTGTAATCGCAGCTACCCAGGATGTTGAGGCAGCAGAATCTCAAGTTCAAGGCCAGCTGGGCAACTTAGCAAGACCCTGCCTCAAGATGAAAAATGAAAAGAAGTAATAAGCAAGTGGCGCTGGGGTCCACCAGCCTGCAGCACTGTGTGCCTCAGTTCCCTGCCTCTTCCTTCTGACGCTCACACCTGTTCTGCCTGGCGATTGTTCCAGAATGAGAAGTGTCACCTCTTGGTGGAGCATGAAGCCCAGAAGCTGAAGGCCCTGGATGAGAGCCACAACCAGCACCTGAAGGAGTGGCGGGACAAGCTGAGGCCACGCAAAAAGGTAACAGGCCTGGCCAGAGGGTGCAGGTGGGCTCTGCGCCCAGCTGGCCACAGGCATCTGCCAAGGGCAGCTTCCATCTCCTCTTGGTAGACTTGCTGTATGGCGTCCCCAGAGTGGGGGACAGACGCCTCCGCTTAGCTCTGTCCCACAGGCTGAAGGACCCCTGCCGTGTGTGCAGAGCCCAGCCTGTGGGCCTCTGCCAGGTGGGAACCCGCACCAGCCGGGCCACTCTGGATCAGTTCTGGGGTGTGCGGAACAGGGAGCCAAGGCCTGGCTGCAGGTGAGCTCGCAGTAGAGCTCCTGCCTGCACCGTCATGCTGTGCACTCAGTCCCCACTGCTAAGGCCAAGGGCCACCCCCTCGGCCGTGTCGCTAACGGCCCATATTGCTGCATGGGGACGTGGGCCAGAAGGCTGGCACCCTCGTGGCGTCTGCTCAGGGCCTGGGAAGGCTGTAGCCCAGGGGTCCCCTGGGTGGGCTCTTACCCGCTGGCCCTGGGCAGGCATCGCTCCAGCTTGACAGACCCCAGGCCTGAGGTTCCTGTGGGCCTGCTGGCCAATGCCCGGGCCTGCTCTGCTCTCCGGACGCTCGCACTCCTTGTTCACGGCCCTCCATTGCCAGGCTCAGTGACCCAGCACTGACCTGGCACCTGCGAGGTCCTGGGTGCTATCCTTAGTGCCCCAAAACAAAGCAAAACAAAATTAGAAGAAAATGGGGGCCATATGATGGGCCTAGGCTCGTGGGGTGTCCCTGTCCTCGCAAGGAGCGGCGAGGTCTCCTAGGTTCCCACACTCAGAGGGGCAGAATGGCGGGCTCTGGGGTCCCAGGAGTCGCTCGCGGAATCCTGCCTCCTGCTCGACATCCAGAAGACCCGGCCTCCTGTGGCTGTGCACTTTCATTTGTTGACTTTGTGTCTGGGGATAGAGTCCCGGGCCCCACGTGCTAGGCGGCGTCCCTCAAGCCATCCTCCCGCACTGCGGCCGCCCTGAGCAGCCAGCCATGTCCCAGTCTCTTTACCTCCGCTTGTTTCCCAGCCCACGGCCGCTGCTCCTGGCAAGGTCCATAACTGAATCCTGCTGGCTCCGTCCCAGGGCGTGACTTATTTGGCTTGACCTCCTGGTGGCAGCCAACTCCGTCCATCATGCCCTTGCTGTCCTGCCCTGTCCCCCCAGGCGGCTCTGCTGTCCTCTCTGCTGGGGGACCCTCTATGCCTCGCTAGCCAGCCCCTGTACCTGACCCCAAGGCTCTGTTCTCCCCCCGGCTGGGTCTGCACCTTCTCCCTGCCTGAGTTTGTTCATTCCCTTCGCTCCATCCGCACCCTCCGCGCCTGGTCCCCATGCTCCGCCTTCTGCCTGGGTGGCCTGTACAGCACGTTGACCCCGTCTCCTGAGCAACCCCACTCAAGACTCCCACTGGCCCCAGGGAGGCAGGTCCCAAACATGACTATCACTTCTCCCAGGAACCCGTTTTCCTCCTGCCTTCCAGGCCTGTAAAGGCCACCTCTGTCTTCCTGGATGCTCGGCAACCGGCCTGAGTGACATTCTCTCCTCCCCGCCCCGCCCTCGCTTCAGCCACTTAGCTCCATCCCTCTGCCCTCCCCTGTGTGTCCCTTGCTCTTGAGCCTCATTGCTTCCCACCTGGTTTACCCAAACTGCCCCCCGATGCCGCCCTGGCCACCCCACCTCCTGCCTCTGTGGCCCTCTGGCACCCAACCGTGGGAACAGTTGCTCTCGAGCCTTCTGGTCCCGGGACTTGTTGACGCTTCACACGTTATCCAGGCACAGTGGCACTCGCCTGGGATCCCAGCTTCTTAGGAGGCTGAGGCAGGAGGATCGCAAGCTCCAAGCCAGCCTCTGCAACTTAGCAGGGCCCTAAGCAATTTAGTAAGACCCTGTCTCAAAATAAAATATATAAAGGGCTGGGGATGTGGCTCAGTGGTTGAGTACCCATCACCAGTACCAAAAGTGAAAAAATTAAAGTAGTTCAGAACTCCAGAGAGCTTTGGGCTTATATTTATGGATATTTACTATTTTAGCTGAGAATTTAAAAATTTATGACTCACAAATAACAATAAAATGCTACATATTTACATAAATAATACGTATTGGTGAAAATGATCACATTTTCCCATCTAGATTAGAGAGGTTGGCTTTGTTGTGCATCCAACAAGTCTGTTTGCTCTCTGGTTGAAAGCAGATGGCCAGCTCTTCCTGGCACGCAGCACGTGGAGATACGTTATCGTGGTCAATGTTCATGAAGAAAATCTGGCTTCACGCAGATTCGTGTTTGGAAAGGGAGGATTGTTTCAATAGCTTTTCAGATAATTATGTATAGTCTTTGATAAAACACCAGAACACCAGTCTTTTCTTTCTTGCATGTGTGTGCACGTGCATGTGTGTGTGCGTGCGCATGCGTGCGTGTTGCTGGGCACGCAGCCAGGAGCCTGACTCTTGCCTGTGCTGTGCCACTGACTAGCGCCAGCCCGAGGGGGCTCTGAAGAGTGGTCAGGGCGTGGAACCTGCCGTCAGGGGTCTTTCCACCCTCTCTTATATTAAAACCCACTGGTCTGTCTTGCACTGTGGCCAGAACTGTGCCCTGGCCGCCTGACAACGTCACCCATTGGTCATTTTGAACATATTGGCGGACAGAGTTGTGCAGACCTTTCAGTGTTGACACGCTTCATTGGCCAATGTAAAACAGTCACGTCCAAGCTGGACACAGTGGCACACGCCTGTAATCCCGGTGGCTCAGGAGGCTGAGGCAGGAGCATCGCAAGTTCAAAGCTAGTCTCAGCAACTTAGAGAGGCCCTAAGCAACTGAGTGAGGCTCCGTATTAACTATAAAATACAGAAAAGGGCTGGGGATGTGGCTCAGTGGTTAAGCGCTCCTGGTTCAATCCCCGGTACAGAAAAAAGTCACATCCGTCAATATCACGGCTGACCTCATCGGAATAATCTTTAAGTGCTGAGTTGCTGCCAAGGTCAGGATGGCGGATGCGGGTTTCCAGAGTTCTGGATTTTGCTCGATTGCTCAGATCGATCACAGTTCTTTTCCTGGAAGTGATTACTCTGTTCCTTTTCAAGGAAGTGCATGCTACATATCCACAGTTAGTCATTTTTAAGATGAAGATCATGTCCACGGCAGAGTAGATGGGCCACCTCAGCCCACACGGCTTTACCGGGTCCCCTCTGGGGACCTGTTCTGTTACTTCCCCTTTTGTCACAGGGACACTGAAGAATACGTCCTCGAAGGTGGGCATTTCCCGTTGCTTCCTCAGCACGATTTCCGTGATGTTGGCCTTTTCTTTTCCCCAGTGTTGGGAGGAGCCGGGCCTCGCCCGTGCTGGCCCCGAGTGCCTGGTGGTGGCTCCCGTTGTGTCGCCTCCTCCTCAGGCTCCGGAGGTTTTACCCATTGCTGCTTTTGCCCCATTTGGACAAAAGTGAAAACCATGAAAAGGGCAAATTACGCCTTCCCGTTGGGAGTTCTGACCTGACTCACAGTCCCCACCCGTGAAGGGGCTCCCCAGCGGTCCGTGGACCACACTTTGAGAACCGCTGCCCTTGCATCACCGCCTGAGTCTCATCCCTACTCGGAGCAAATTTCAGAACCCGAATAGCTCCCAGCACCGTGCATGCCTCCCTCCTCTGCTGGGCCGCCAGACCCTGCCCTTTTGCCAGGAATTCTGTACCCACAGGCCTTTGCCGGCAGCCCCTGCTGAGACTGTGCGGTGACTCCCCCGGCCATGCCCCTGCCCACGGTCTGCGGTCATAGCTTGGTCATTCTTCCTCTGCTTGTGTTCATGCAGCAAACTCTTCCTGGGCCGACCTAAGGGCCCCGCACTGTTTCCAGCACTGGAGATCCTGTGGGGAACGAAACAGCAGCCCTGGCCTCGGGGAGCCGAGCCTGCAGAGGGGAAGAAGCAGGAGGCGCCAGGATGGGTGGCCTCAGACGTTGTGGCAGGAAGGCCTCGCAGAGAGGATGGAGACCGACATCTCCATCCTTTGCCTGAGCAGAGCTCTGAGGGAAGAGGCTCTGAGACACCTGGGGGAAGCACTTCGAGCCAGGAGGGAGCAGGAGCAAAGGCCCTGGGGTGTTTGAGGAACCTCGGGGAGGTCGGGAGGCCCAGCCGAGTGGCAGCGGTGGTGCCAGGCCACAGGAGCTGGAGGCACGGGAAGGCCAGGGAGGAGACGGTGAGAAACGATGGTGGCTGAGGAAGAGTGCTGTCGGGGTGGAAGTTCCTGCTTCTCTTCCTCTGCCGTGCTTTCTAGAAGTCCTGGCTGGTCAGTGCGTCAGGACCTGCATCAAGCCATGGTGCTTTAAGAACCGGCTCCCATGACGGCAGGTGCTGGCGAGTCTGGGACCTGAAGGGCGGGCCCTGGGCTCCGCGGGGGAGCCCGTGCCTTCCCGCAGGCCTGGGCTGGCCTGATGCAGCCTTCGCGTTATGGGAGATAACCTGCTCTCCTGGAAGTCTAATATTTAAGTCACTCACTGAGATGGGCCTCCCCAGCGCCTCTGGGCTGGTGTTTGGCCACCCGTTGGGACCGCGACCTGGCCAAGTTGTCACGTAAGATGAGCCACCAGGGACCTCCCAAGTGGCAATGCCAGTTCTGTACAGTCTTACACAGGAAGAAATCGCCCGCCCACCGTAGGGCAGAGGACCCCCTCCTTCCTAAACTCTGGGGGGAGCTGCCGGGTCACCTGAGCCCATGCTGGCATGTCCTGGGTGCGTCAGGTGTCGCGTGTCGCTACCGCTGCTGGACCTGTGGCCTGACAGGAGGCAGCTGTCCACCTCAGCTGTGCAATGGCCTTGCCTGTCCTTGAATTAAGTCTTCCCTTCCCGCTGATGGGCCTTCCTGCTGGTAGGCCCGGGCTTGCTGGGGCGTCTGAGGCTGGACATTTAGGTCATGTTCCTGCTAACCAGGGCGGACCCTGGCCTCGGGACGTCCGCGTTCGCCTGCGCACTTTGCTGGGGCAACTGCACTCTCAGCGCGTCCTGAGAGAGTGAGAATGGACAGCACGTCCCTAGCGGCTGCCTCAGACCAGGAATCCTGCGGGGGGCCTGGCTCTGGGGGGCCTCACAAGTGTGCGTCAGGGTGTGGCGTTGGATTTTGCCTGTGGAGGCCGCCTCTGCAGAACTCCTTGTTAGCTCCCTTGACTGCTGCTGGATCGGCCCAGGGTGACGCGGTACATTCTGGAATACGTGGTCTTGTACACTCCCTCACAACCAGCAGCCATATCTCCTTCCCTTGTAAGAGTCAGAGGAAGTGCTTGTATACTGTGCAGTATTTTTAGAAAAATTCAGATTTCGTTCTTCGGTTAAGTACAGAACACCTGTGTGGGTCAATATATGTTGCTTGGATCATTATTAACTCAGAATGAGGCCTTGGACAAGTCAAGCCTCCCCTCCCCACCCCAAAACTTTGCCTTTTCTTTTCTTTCATACCACTCAACCACTGAGCCACTTCCACACCAGACGGAGTCTCACCGAGTTGCTGAGGGCCTTGCTAAGTTGCTGAGGCTGGCCTCTGACTTGCATCCTCCTGCCTCAGCCTCCCAAGCTGCTGGGGCTACAGCCTTGTGCCCGCACACCTGGCCTTGCCTTTTCAGTTGTAAAATGTAGATAGTATTGCTTCCCTGAGGCAGGTGCTCACACGCTGCTGCCTGCGGGCCACATCGGGCCCACCAACTGTATAAGTGAAGTTTTACTGGAGCACAGGTGTGCCAGTCACTTATGCCCTGTCCATGCCTGTCTTGGCACCACAATGGCAGTTGGGCAGTTGTGGTAGAGACCGTGTGGCCTGCAAAGCCTGCTGTCTTTGCCACGTGACTCACGACAGGAAGGAGATGGCCCACGTGGCCCAGGAGCTTGTGCAGAGGAGGTAGAGCAGACTAGCGCTCAAGAGCACAGGCCTTGCAGCCGGGCCAATGTGGGTGACATTCTGGCTTCCCCATTACACGTCGGGGATCCTGTGTCTGATGCTCAGGGCCAGAAGTGTTTGGTATCTTAGACTTTTTCAGGTTTTGGAATATTACGTGTGCATAATACGAGGTGCCGGGGACAGGACGCCAGACTGAACACGAGATACGCAGAGTTCATTTATGTTTGATGAGTACCTAACACACAGAGCCCAGAAGTAATCTGGGGGTATTTTTGTTTTTGTTCTTGTTTTTCGTAGTGCTCAGAACGGAACCCAGGACCTCCTGCATGGTAGGCAAGCGCCCTACCGCACTCTGGAAGGGTAGTTTTATACGAGACTTTTGACCGTAACCCATCTATCATGTGAGGTCAGGTGTGGAATTTTCCATTTGCGGTATCCAATCTGGCACTAAGGAATTTTCAGAGCAAGGCAAACTTTATTTCTGCCAAAAAGTTGCAAATTCTCGAGTGACTTTGGATTGGGGGTTTTTGGAGCAGGGATGCTTGACCTGTCCTGGCTGTAGGATCTCGCGAGTTACTGACCCACCCTGCGCTCCAGAGTACTATCCGTCACCGTTCACTGAGCATTCCTGGAGCACAGGTCGCCAGCTGATACCTGCAGCCTGGGACATGTGACGTTTGGGCAGCAGTAACTTACCTTATTATTTGGAGGTGGCCGACCTTTGTGAAGGTTTTACATAAAAATCTGGGCTTCCAGTTTCCTCTGAGGAACTGGGAGCTCCGACAGCATGGTGCTCCTCCCACTGTCCTCCTCTTCCTGTGTGACTTGAATGCAGATTACCAGAAAGCCCTAACAAGTCTTTCCGGTCGGGTCCAGTGTGTCCAGGCAAGGTGCCAGGGAGAGCTGAGGGTTCGGCCACACAGAGACCCCGGCTCCTAACACAGGTCTTTAGACTCCGACCCTCAAAGTGTCGTGAGAAAGCGCCCCGTGGACGTCTGTGGAAGGGTGCGCTGCTTCGGACACTGTCCCCCTGACGCCGCCCTCTCTGCCCACCTTGCTCTGCAGCTCTCCATCTTCTAACTTGAGGTTTTTGAGATTCATCTGACTGTTCTGCCAGGAGATGTGCATCTGGTCCCCCTGTCCCTTCCCAAACCATATCCCACAGCCTGGGGGCAGAGGGAGGAGTGGCACGAACCTTCTGGAGGGGGAAGGAGCCCGACCTAGTTACCAGGCACTGAGGGCCTGGAGGGGCTTTCAGAGAAGGCCATGCCACAGGGGCGCTGCAGCCCAGTGCCTCTGACCGCCACCTCCCTTCTGTCCCCCAGGCTCTGGAAGAGGATCTGAACCAGAAGAGGCGGGAGCAGGAGATGTTCTTCAAGCTGGGCGAGGAGGCGGAGGGCGCAAGCCCCGCCAGCCCCCGCCAGGCCTCCAGGCTCCCCGCCTGCGGCGCTGCGGATACTGCCTAAGGAGCCCGGGCTGCGGCGGCCTGCAGGGCTCCCGTCCTCTGTGACGCGTAACTCAGGACCCCCTCCCTCCTGCTCCTGTGCCAGCTCCATGCCAGCCGTGCCCTTGCCCCCTGTGCCTGTCAGGTCTGCCCCGGCTCCTGGCCTCCCACCTGCCCCGGGAGGGCCGGGAGCTGTGTGTCACCTGGCCTGCTGGTGTCCTCATGGAGGTCTGCTTCCCAAGCTGTAAGTGATCGGCCGTGGCCGGGAGGAGTGGGCGTGCCGTGGCCTCCAGGCCCCTCCTGTTTGCTTTGTGGGCACAAAGCTCTGCCAGCGAGCTCAGCCCTCTTGCCCTTCCTGGTGGCTTTCAGTGACTCCTTGCAGTGACAGGAACCCTGACACCCTTTTCCTTTCCCAGCAGGGCCAGGCCGGTGGCCAGCTGCACGGGTGTCCCCCTTCCCTGGCCCCCCAGCTCTGTGTATGTGGGGGGCGGGATGGGGAAGGCGGGGGCACTGATCTCAGGCATTTCAGGCCACCTCGCGGCCCTCCCGGAGCGCCCCACGGCTGGCCCCTGACCTCTTGTGCCCACGTGGGTGGAACGGGCCTGCTGCCTGGGCCCATGCCACCAAGAGTTGGTAGGGAATGTGCTGGCACCAGAGGCCCAAGAAGGTACAGGCTGCACCGTCCGCCTGCCCCTCCTGGGGTCCCGCAGGCTCCTCCTGCACAGGACTCGGCAGCCCCGTCTGCAGGAGAGGCTCTTTCCTCCACCGGGGCCCGTGTCCAGTGCCACCATGTGTTTCAGCCAAGCCTGGCAGCCACTTAGACTGCTCCTAGGAGAAAAGGCCGGGGGCGGGGGGCAGGATGCCTCCCCCGGGAACACAGCAGAGCCAAGGGCCTGAACCTCCAGGGGTCCCGGCCCCCAGGTCACTCGACCTGCCTCCAGATGCTGCCCAGCCGTGGCACAGCGTGCGTAGCCGGGTACAGCGACCGCCCCAGCCAGCGTGCCTCTTCTCCAGGAGGCAGACCCTATCCGCCTTGTCTAGCTGCTGCAGCCAGCCAGGTGCGCCAAGGCCGGCCTCTTCAGGAAGACACCGGGGTGCCACCAACACCCGAGCCGCACGACGTTGGGGACCCAGATGGCTTGTGGAGTCTGGGTACTGTTTTCCTGGACACCCTGAGAGGACTTTCTCCTCTGTTACTGCTCAGGCGAGGGTTCCAGGCTTTGTTCCTTAAGCGGCCCCCGGAAGTTGTCTCAGCACTAGTGGTGACTGGATGCTTGGGAAGGAAGGGGCAGCCATGGAACAGGACAAGAGGACAGGTTCCCAGATCTTAACTGCGCCATCAGTAGCTCCCGGCGCCCAGGAAGGCAGGGCTTCTCCCAGGTGAGCGAGCATCCGCTGGCTGAGTCCGTATTTGACCCGGATGCGTTGGTTTTCAAGTCTCACACAGGAGACAGGTGAATCAGTTGTCTCTCTCTGTTCTCCTGGGGGTTTGGGTGCTGGGGAAAGGTGAGCTGGCAGCAGGGTGACCACAGAGCCGAGAGCCAGGTCCTGGTAGAGGCCACAGACGGTGGTCAGCCAGGGGTGTTTGGTGCACTGTTTACAATATTCCCTCCGACTTGAGAATGAGGGCTAGGTGAAATGCCAGTTAGTGATCCAGCAGATGTCTTCTGCCATCTCCTTTCTGCCTCGTCATTCATGTTGTCCTGGTCCTTCCGGCAGTCGCTGCCGGCCGGCTCACTGCTGCCCAAGCCCTAGAGCGTTCATGTGCCTTTTTGAATGACGGCTGACCTGGCCTCCCAGCCTCACAGATGGGCCGTGTGCAAAGCCATGGCTGAGAAGGCCCACACAGTATTCCTCATGCCCTGTGCTAACTTTTTCTGTGCAAGGGACAGATGGAAATGTATCTCCATTTTTAGCAGAGTAAATATGACTAACTTATATTTTCTCTTTATGAAGGATAGAAGCTATTTTTATGTAGTTTCCAAAGTTTATATAAAACATTTATAAAATGTTCTCTGCAAAGGTAACTCTGAGAATGTAAATATGCTTCTAATAAAATAACAAATAAGGTCATTTGTGTTTGGGGTTGTTCTTTTGGAGTGGAGGGAACGGGGCAAAGCAGGGCACGCTTGCCTGCCTTTGCTCAGCAAGAAAGGGTTTATCCTCCAAGCACACGGGGGCCACCCATGCCAGATAGCAGGTCGGCCTTTGGGGTTTTGCATGGTGGAGACAGAAGGTGTGCAGCCTGTTCTCTGTAGACGTCAATACCACTGCCTTCCAACAAGCCTTCGTCAACCTCCGGGACTTTCTGTGTTGGCAGATCGAGTCGTCCCAATGAGCTGTGAGTAAAATCCCCATTCCCACCCTCCAGGGGAGGAGGAAACCACCCCTGGGCAAGGGAAGGGTCAGGTCAGATCTACAACACTGGGGACACCTGTGCGGTTCCAACTTAGACCTTCTACCAGTGCTGTGTCCACTACACCCCATCCCCCAGCTGCCGGGAAGCCACTCAGGGGTCACACAGACAGCTGACCATTGCCACCATGGTCATCTCTGAAGAGATTTGTCTGCCATGCCTCTCAACCACCATTGAGGGGTTCTTCACCTGGGATCCATGGCTGAATTTAGGGTGTCTTTGTACTTGGATGGCAAAAGATGTGTTATTTTTCCTCAGGCTGAGAGTAAGCGTCCCCTTCCACTGGGATGTGAGCCACAAACCCCAGGGGTGTTGGGAGTCCCTGCAGCTGCGTCACCAACAGAAGTCACAGGTCCTCCCTGCCACATTGCAGTGGCTACGGGCATCTCAAGAGATGGTTTCTGAGCATCACTTTTAAATTGTTGCAGTCATTAGACCTATATCATTAGATCTTGTCATTTAATAGATATATACCTGTACATCACAAGTGTCATTTATATGAACAGTGTAGATGTGTGCGTGTATTTTTCCAACATTTTGATGACCTGTTTATTTTGATCCGTTTCATTTGCAATCAGTGTGCTTTATATTGTGCACTGAAGATACCACTCCGAGAAGGGGCTCATGTTCCTCATGGAACACCAGAGGAATTCGTGACACATGAAACAACAAAGGGCCCTGCTCCCCCCAGCCCTGAGCTGGCTGTCGCCTGGAAGGCTTCTGACCAGCAGGGACAAGCCGGTCACCATGTCACGTGGCCTGTGATCTCCTGCCAGCACTGTGGACACAGCATTGATTACTGTGTGGGGAGATGCAAACAAGTGAGCCACCAGCATGCCTGCCAGGAAGGGCAGGAAAGGTGACCCAGGTTCCAAGAATTCAGGAGACAGGCTGGAGAACAATGCATTAGGGGATGGGCGGAACTTGGGAAATGAGTCATCACGCATGTTAACTGAGCCCTCTTAAGAGGGTTCCACCAAGTCCTGGAGATGCTGAAATGAAGGACACTGACACCATCTTCAACAAGTTTGCCCAGTGGAGAAATAAATCTGGAAATGCTGAGCATCGGTGCAGGCTGATGTTGCCTGGGAGAACCAGGGAGGACTTCCCAGAGGAGGTGGCACTGAGTCTTGGAGGACAAGCTAGGGTGTGCCCAGCAACACGTATTCACAGATTGGGACATAGTTTAGGGTAAATGGTTGAAATGTGTGGTGCTAGAGGGACTCAGTCTTGGCTCTGGCACCACGGGTGTGTGCTAGGTCTGATCAGTACGAATGTCTAGTTAAACAGTGTCCACTTCCAGGGGTGGAAGACCAGTCCTCGCACTGACGACCCCTGGAAATTTATGATTAGGAATTAACTTGCCTGGGTGCCTTGACTGGTTGACGAGGCTTTGAGAGTTTGCAGAACGCCTCACCAATTCAGACGGAGAGGGAGCAGGCTGGGAAACTGCTGACCCAGCGCTGCGACAAGGTTTCTTACTGCTCGGGACATAGGGAACGAGCTGACCCCATCTGATCTCTGTTGGGAACGTCAGTGGGGTACACTCAGAGGACAGGCCAGTCAGAGAGGGAAGCTGAGAGACTGGTGTATCGTGAGGTTGTGAGGAACTGGGGAGACCAGGAAGAGCCAACTGCAAGGGGAGGTCAAGAATGAGCTGGCACTCAGAAGAATGATTCTGGAATTTCTGGCTTTGCTGACTCGGTGGGTAGAGGTATCATTTGCTGTGTTAGAAAAGATTGGCAAAGGGCAAAATTCGATGTTGTGAGGGGGGAATTGGAGAGTCAATTTTTTTTTTTTTTGGCGGGGGTACCAGGGATTGAACCCAGGGGCACTCAACCACTGAGCCACCTCCCCAGCCCTATTCTGTATTTTTATTCAGGGTCTCACTGAGTTGCTTAGCGCCTTGCTTTTGCTGAGGCTGCCTTTGAACTTGCAATCCTCCTACCTCCTGAGCTGCTGGGATTAGGAAGTTCACTTTTAAAGTGAGAACTTAAAAATAAAATGTTTGGTTTCCATACGTCAAGTTCGAAATACTGTAAGGCAACCCTCTGAAGACATCCAAGGAGGAACATCACTGGTCCACACACATCTGGAGCTAAGGCTATGTCTGGGCTGAGTATGGATTTGAAAATAAGAGTGTGAGACGAGTAATTGAGAAAAATCAAGCTGGAGAAAGGCTTGGCCAGAAAGAGAGATGTACATGATGAAGAGTGTACTCTGAAGACAAGGTGGACTCCAGCTTTGCATTGTGGACAGTGACTAGCTGCCATGCAAACTAGCTGGAGGGGCACAGACTGGATGGAGGAGGATGATTAGGATAGTTATTAGATGGATTCTGATCTTTATAGTGACCCAGGTAAGAGGAGGGTCACACAGCGTCATATCCTGACTTTGTCACTTACATTATGTTATGATTTTTGTTCAGTGCTGGACATGGAACCCAGGACCTTGGCACCCTGGGCCACGCCCCAGCCCTGTGTTCTGAACATTTAACTGCGTCGGTAAGCATGGTTTTAAGTGGCTGAACAAGCCACCAGTCTATGAACGTCTGAGCTACGTAACCGGTACTGCGCCGTGAGGTATTTTGGCTCGTCTCAGGTTTTTCTTGTCAGGAAACATATTCTTTCACACGACTCCCTACGGCTGTGCCAGGTAAAGTCTCTTGCACCTGCCTTGCTGATAAACAGCTCTCCAGAGTCTCACAGCCTTTCCAAAATTATTTGGTCAAGTCTAGTTACCAAGTTTTACTTTCGCATGTGACTTAAAACTTTTCCCAATGCAGTTCAAAGCTTGTGGGGAAGGAGGACAGCTGGGCTGGGGTCTGGGCTCAGTAGGGGCCGTGAGGCCTGGGGTCGACCCCACGCTGCCAGCACAAACCAACCCACCGACCGACAAACCGCAGCTGGCGTGTACTCCCTAGATGTGCCTTCTGGATTCCCCATTTCTGCCCCCTGCAGTGGTTGGGCAGAACAAGCTGTGACGGGTTCTGCCCAGTGACGTGTGACTGTCACACCTGTGCTGAAGCTGATTGTGAGCCCACGCGCGGCCCGGTGCTGCAGACCCCCTCCCTCACTGTGAAAGCAGCTGTGGAGGCTTCGTGTCCAAGATGCAGCAGAGGCCCCGGCCTCCCACCCTGGACTCCACCAGCCGCCAGGCCTCAGGACTGCCGGTCGGGTTCGGCTGGCTTGCGGTCTCCGTGTACCCCTTCTCCACGTGAGTGTCTCCTCCCACCAGCTGGGTGGCATCGGGCTCCCCCCACCAGGGTTGGAGGTCTGGAAAGGGCCCCAGGGAAGGAAGGAAGGAGGACTGGTGGGTGCCGAGGGCTGATGGGGACTGAACCCCGGCCTTGTGTGTGCTCAGCACTGAGCTGCCCCCCAGCCGGGCTCCTCTCCCACGGCTCTTCACCCTACTCCTCGCTCTGGCGGCCTCTGCTGGCCTCTGCTTTCCAGTCTGTGGCTGGGCCTCCCTTCCCGGGCCTGCTCCTGGGCTTCCAGCCGCTTAGCCACAGGCACAGAGGCTGAAGTACTAGGGACTGTGCCTCTGCCCACCCCAGGGGGTCTGGGCCAGCCTGGGCCCAGGAGTGGGAGCTAAGAGCCCTGGCAGCCAGTCAGGGTGGACTCTGAGCCACCCGTGGCCCCCGCGGAGCCCCTCCCGAGGACCTGCCTGAGAGGGTGCCCTCCCTTTGCGTGCCCCACCCGCTCTCCTTTCCCTCCCCAGTTTCCCCTGGGGCCGGGCTTAGCAGATCGCTGGCACGGAGACGCCTGGGTCACAGGCTGCCGTTAGGGAGCTCTACTTAAGACGCTTGGAACCGGTGATGCTCTTAAGAAAAACACTCTGAGGATGAGACTGGAATTCAGACGGCAAATAAGGACCCTGTCACTGATGGTGGTGAGCGTCCTGTCACTAGCACCTGGTATGCGTAGCAGGCCTCACTCACATCTGCTTTGCGGTCGGTCAGAAGTGCACAGTTGAGGAGCGTCGCCCTGGCTCGTGCGCACAGCAGCACCCGTAGTTCGAAGGACGCTGACACCTGTGATCCCAGCGTCTTGGGAGGCTGAGGCAGGAGGATCACAAGTTGAAGGCCAGCCTGGGCAACTCGGCTAGACTGTCTCAAAATTGAAAAAAATAAAAGGATCGGGGGTGTAGCTCAGTGGGAGAGTACCCTGGGTTCAATCCCTAGTACTGCAAATAAATAAAATAAAAAGACTGCCATTGAACTAATAATCCACTTCTGGGTATTTCCAACTGCCCAGAAATCGGTTTGCCAAAGACGTCCACGCTCATGTTCTTAGCAGCCCACTGTGGAATCGAGCTGGGTGTCCATCAGCAGGTGGATGGGCGAAGGGGTGCAGTTCATGGACACCACGGACAGCTCTTCAGCCTTAAACAAGAAGGAAACCCTTTCAATTGTGACAACCTAAACGGAATAGGAGGACACGGTGCAAGTGAAATAGGAGGTGTAGAGACAGATGCAGCCAGGCAGCAGCACTCACCTGTAATCCCAGCAGCAGGGGAGGCTGGGGCAGGAGGATCACGAGTTCAAGGCCAGCCTGGGCAACTTAGTGAGACCTTGTCTCAAAAAATAAAAAGTGGGGAGGGGGGCGTAGCTTCATGGTGGAGCATTCCTGGGTTCAGTCCCAGTAGAGAAAACCCAAACCAAACATTTAGCCCTAGACCCCTTGAACATTCCAAGCAGGCAGAAGTGAGTTGGTCTCCCCTTGCTAAGGGCGATAGCAGCCCCTCTTTGCAAATGCAGGGCCCCAGTCTGAGGCACATCACCTGCCAACAATCCCTGCCTCTCCCAGGATCTTCCGAGGGGAGGCCGAGGCAGGAGGGTCTCCTGAGCCCATGCATTCAAGACTAACCTGGGCAATGCAGAAAGACTGTAAAAGAGTCTTCTGCAGCCCCTTCTGAGCACTAGACCAATATCGGGGTTAAGTCTCGCATGGTCCACTTGGGGAAGTGCCAGTCTGCTGTGGGCCGAACAGGATCGTTCACCAGAGGAGCTGCAGGACAAGACTCTTGTCTTCTGGAAAGGACCCGGAGCCCCTGCTTGCAGTGTGGGTTGAGGATGCTGGACCAGGGGCGGGGTGCTGGAATGTTCCGCGGTTAAACGACTCTTCTAGGCAGTGTGAGCACACCAACTAGGGCCTCAAAGCTGGTCTCTGGTAAGGGAGAGTTTAGATGGAAGGAAATGATGCGCGCGTTGGGAAGATGTGCTGGGACGATCAGGACTGAGGGCCGAGGAGGGGACCCAGAGGTCCGCCACCAGGGTACCTCAGAGACCCAGCCTTGGAGTACGTGGCCTGGGAGGCCAGGCAGTGAGTGTGGTCCCCCGGCGGGTCTTTCTTACAGTGCACCCAAGTCCCCGCGGTGTTCTCAGTGGCCATTTGTTTGGTCCCCTGCTGGTGATCAGGCTTGTCGCCTGTGTGAGGGTCCAAGGAGCCCTCTGCAGAGGCAGAGAGGCCTCTGCTTGGGACTTCCAGGCTCTCGACAGGTCACAGGAGAGAATTTAAGGCTGCATCAGGTTTAGGCGGAGAGAGGAAGAGCGCGGGCGCTCAGGCGGAGTGGGCTGGGGCTGAAGGGCGGCTTCTTAGTAGGCGCGTGATCACGTGGCGCGTGATGATCCAGGGGCTGCACTTCCTTGGGCTGGGAAGTAGCAAGAGCCCGTTTCCGTCAGGGGGCCTGGTCTGGCTGTGGGTTTTGGCCTGCATCAGGGTCTGTGGTGCCAGCTGGTTGCCTGGGTGGTCGACTGCGGGTGGGGGGTGTCTAATCAAATGTTAGCCTCTAGGGTCATGAGGTCAGCTGTCTCTTTCTATCGAGGTCTTGTTTTTAGGTTGCTATATTCCAGAAAATTTAGAGGGAGCTATAAAGTTACAAAGTAATTTGTGGGATGTCCTTCCTCCTCCCTCCCTCCCTGCCTCCCCTCCCCTCCTTCCAACGTTGGAGATGGAGTCCACGGCCTTGCACCTGCTTAGGTGCTCCGGGTGTCAGATGTCTCCCCAAAGCCCGTGTGTGAGACAACACAGGAAGGTTTAGAGGAGAAATGGTTGGGTTAGGAGAACCTCCTTCCAGTCAGTGAACTGAGCCCTGACGGGATTCACGGAGTGGTGACTGAAGGCAGGTGGGGTGTGGCTGGAGGAGGTGGGTCACTGGGAGCGCGTTTCTGGGGTATCTGTTTTGTATCTGGCGAGTGGAGTCTCTCTGCTGTCTGATCACGTGAGCGGCTTCCCTCCACCACACTCTTCTGCCATGATGTCCTGCCTCACCTTGAGCCCTGAGGAATGGAGCCTGCAGTTTATGGATTGAGACCTTTGAAACTGTGAGCTCCCCCGAAAACTTTTCTTCTCTACAGTTGTTCTGGTTGGGTCTTTTAGTTGCAGCAGCCATCGTTCTTTAACATGCCCATGGAAAGCTCTTTCTCAGAGGTGCCAATTTTATATTATTTTTTCTCCCTGAACGCCCATTTCCATTTCGCTTTTCACCAAAGAATTTTATTCTATTTTTTCAGCTTGCTTTAATGAAGGAAATTGAGACAAACTTAGGACATATTTGTTGTTGATATTTGGAAACCTTTTATTATCACACTATCATATTTCTCTTCTGAATGTTGTTATAAGTTTATTTTCTGTGATAATGGGCTCTACACATTAACTGGACTGTTATCATTATAATTACTGTTAAACACAATTAGTCAAACAATAAGTATATTAATTTCATGATAATGATTAAACATAAGCACAGAATTTTATCAGAACTACATCTTCTTTTAAGAGATGGATCATTAAAAATCACTTGCATATTTCTGTACATGAATGTTTGCTTGTTGCTAAAGACAGAATTCTGCATCAAATTCATTTTTAGGTTTTCTTTTTACAGATGTTAGTAGTGAGAAAGCTTGTTCATAGAAGAACAATGGTTTGCCGGTACAGTATGACACATGCTTCAACTTTCAGCTACTTGGGAGGCTGAGGCAGGAAAATCAGAAGTTCTAGGCCAGCCTGGGTAACTCAGCCAGACCTTGTCTCAAAATAAAAAATAAAAAGCATTGGGGATTGACAGTAGGATGAATGGGACATCACTTCCCTATGTTCATATATGAATGCATGACCAGCGTATCTCCACATCATGTACAACCACAAAAATGGGAAGTTATACTCCATGTATGTATATGTCAAAATACATTCCACTGTCATGTATAACTAAAAACATAAAAATTGTTTAAAAAGGGTTGGGGATATAGGTTAGTGGTAGAGCAACCCTGGGTATCAAGATTCATTAGCTGGGTGTGATGGTGAATGCCTGTAAACCCAGTGGCTAGGGAGGCTGAGGTAAGAGGATTCCAAATTCAAGGCCAGCCTCAGCAACTTAGCAAGGCTCTAAGCAACTTGGCAACTTAGTGATCCTTTTTTTTTTTTTTAAAGTCGGGGTGGGCTCAGTGGTTCTGTGCCCTGGGTTCAACCCCTGGTCCAAAAGAGTCATTAAATGACAATGAATTATACTTGTATAGCAGAGACATTCCTATGTGTTCACCAAACTCTATTTCTTTCTTTCTTTCTTTTTTTTTTTTTTTATCTTGTTGTCTTATTTTTTTGCAATGCTGGGAATAGAACCCAGGGCCTTGCATTTCCCTTTTTTTCTTTTTGCAGTCCAGGAATTGAACCCAGGGCTGCTCTGTCAATGAACCACATCTCCAGCCCTTTTCATTTATTTTTTAAATTTATTTTGAGACAGGGTCTTGGTAATTTGCTGAGGCTGGCCTTGAACTGGTGATCCTCCTGCCTCAGCCTCCTTAGTAGCTGGGATTACAGGTGTGCACCACTATACCTGGCTACATTTGCCTTTTTCTAGCACACTAGAAGAATGCCTTGTGTAAGTGACTGAGTAATAACCAGTGAATGGTGAGCAGGAACAAAGTGCTTCTGAAAGAAGGTCATTAGTAACTAGCAAGCTTTCCCTGAATGTGTTCCCCCCAGCAACATTAAAGACCACCAAACCCAGGTGGTGTGGCTCTAAGGTAAGGGTTAGCAGACCTAGATTGCACTTGGCGTAAGACACGTGCTTAGCTGTTCTGTTTCCAGAGGGTAGAAATTAGTTACATGCCAGCTCGCCTTCCCTGGATGACATTTCTCTGGATTCTGTTCCTCTTCTCTTGGAGGGGGGCACGAGAGACTCGTGGGCAGGATCTGGAACTGGGAGGTGAAGCTTCCGTTCTGCATCCCGTGTCCTTTGTTACTGATGGGCTGTAGCTGGACTGAGTTCCTTCGCTTCCTGGAGAGCCTCCTTCAGCTTCTGACTCCCGGGCCATGCGTGCATGTTTAGCTCTGCCACAAGGGGCTCCAGCCTAGAGATAAGGCCCCTACCTCACCCAGGTCAGTGGCAATGAGAACAGACCCAGGTTTCCTTCAGTCTGTCCTGCTGGGCCTCAGTTCTTGCTGATGCTTGCTGTCCCCTCTTCATAGCCATCTCTTCCCTACCTGGCCATCTGGCTGCAAGATCCAGCACTGGTTATGAGATGGCAGCCTCAGAGAGACCAATTCGTGATATTTGACAGGTAAGTTCAACTACTTGTAAACCAAAACCCCAAACCCTGCCTGGCGTAGTAGCACCCACCTGTAATCTCAGCTACTGGGGAGGCTGAGGCAAGAGGATCTCAAGTTCAAGGTTAGCCTGGGCACCTTAGTGAAACCCTGTCTCAAAATTACAAATAAAAAGGCCTGGGGATGTAGCTCTGTGGAAAATCACCCAGCTTTGATCCTCAGTACCACAAAACAAGAACCCACTCTGCGGCACAGCATATTCTATCCCAACGTGCCTTCCTTTGTTCTTCCGTTTGAAGGTATCCTTTTTTAACCTTTACTTTATTTACTTGTGTGGTGCTGAGGATCGAACCCAGTGCCTCACACATGCGAGGCAAGTGCTCTACCACTAAGCCCCAGCTCCAGCCCCTGAAGGTAGCTTTTTTAACCCAAGCGCAGAAAGAACTAGGAAATTACAAGCATTAATTTTAAAATGTTTGCCAATAAATTGATGACGTTTTTACCAATGTGGTCTAAATATATTTTCCTAAAAAATTGTAAAACTAAAGATGTAACTCACCTAGTGTCCATTATTGGTGAGGCTGGTCCTCACTGCACACACCAGGCAGCCAAATTACCTCCCACCAGAAAAAGCCAAATAAACCTGTATTTTATGACAACTGTCTTATCTCTGGATTCTACAGATAGAGGGATAAAAGCATGGACCCTTGTCACATGGATGAGGTAAGGTGCTGCTACCTTCAGTACTTCTCACTAATATTCGTACTATGAGTTCACAAATTCCCCAAGAGAATTCCATTCCTTGATCTTAGCTAGAAATGAAACCTCACTCCCTCATCCTCCCTTTTCATACTGTATCTGCGTTCAGAAAATGCATCACAGGTCAGAATGTACTATTTTTGAGTGACGTCCTTATCAATGCCTTTGGCAGTATTCATAGGAAAGGGAAAGACAGAACCCTGCCAAGGTTCATGGCGCTTTGATTAGGAGAGATAGCATTGAGTTCAATATTTTGAATAACTAGTTCTTTTTCTGGTGTGCTATTAGTTATCTATTGCTGCGTAATGCTTGTCCACACAGCTTAAAATAACATACGTTATCTCGCCTATCTCCATGGGTCAGGAATGCAGGAAAGGCTGGTTCTGGCTCAGGGTCTCCCAGAAGTCAAGAGTGTTGCTATGATTTGAATCTGGAATGTCTCCAAAGGCCCATGTTTTGAAGGCTTGGTCCCTAGCTACTGGGAGGTGGTAGGATCTTTGAGGTGAGACCTCGTGGGAGGCCTTAGGTCAATAGAGGCACGTCCCTGGAGGGGACGGTGGTACCCTGGTCTCTTCTTTGTTTCTTAGCTGCCCTGAGGTAAGCGGTTTGCTCCACCAAGTGCTCACCACTGAGATGTACTCAAAAGCAATGGGACCAGCGACTGTGGACTCAAACTCCCGAACCCGTTTCTCACCATAAGTTCATACCCCAGGCGCTTGTCTATGGTAATGGGAAGCTGGTTAACTGTTGCTGAGGGGGCTGTGGTCATCTGGAGGCTGTGGGCTAGGGAGAGCTGACCTGTTAGCAGGTCTGGCAAGTTAGTGCTGGCTGTCGGCAGGTGGTCCCAGTTCCTTACCCCGTGGACCTCTCCACGGGGCTGCTTGATGGTCCTAGAATATCAAGCTCGCTTGCCTTTATGGAAAGAAGGTGGCGTGGCTCCCCGCACGTGGAAGTTTGCTGAGGTGCTACAGGCTGGGGCTGGTAAGCAGGAAACCGCTGCTGAGGTGTCAGGAATTCGCCTGGAAGCTCATTTTGAATGTCCCAGTCACGTGTGTGAGAGAGAGGGAGCTTGCACACGTGAGTGCATGCACGTGACAGGGACAGTTCTGCAAGTGGTCTGCTGCCATGGGCCAAAAAAGCAAGAAGGAAAAGAAAGTGCCAGACACAGGACCAGAAGCCTGGTCATTCTGCTGCGTTCCTCCCCGGCCCTCTTCTGACGGTGAACCACATGTTGGCTGGTGGAGGAGACATACTCCCGGGGTTCTGCTCCCAATCTCAAAGTGGGGAGAAAGGAGGGCTTGGAGCTGAGGCTATAAACAGCTAACAGGATGGCACACGAGCTGCTGCAGAACATTCTGTATTTGATTCTGGAGTGCTGTCCTTGACCCCCGGGAGTGGTACCTTGGACGTAGTGCACACACATCACTCTGCCTCTGTACAATCCAAGCTGTACAAATAATTTTGAATCCTGTGACCGCTGACTCTCAGGGTTTCGGTTCAGGGTCAGGGACTTGTACCCCTGCACCGTTGGCATGTTTTGCAGACCCTGGCGCAGAGCTGTGTGGAACCCTGGGGGAACCCTGCCTCCCGGGCTTCTGCTTTCTCCAGGACCCAATCCATCGCCAGCTGGTGTCAAGTCTGAGGCACCAAGAATATCTATGTGCATGAGTTTTTGTTGCAGAAGAGGCAAGGGCGAGGAGATGGGCTGGGCTGGGCTAGTGTAGACTGTTGCCATTAATCCCACGGAGCTCGGGAATTGGGCCTAATATTAGCATTATTTTTCTTTTTAGTGCAGGGGATGTGATTTTAATAAAAGGACAGAAACCTTGAGTCAAGCTCCATTATAGTTCTAATGCCAGGGTGGCAAACACAAATATCTATATTGATTTGGAACAAAACTAAAGTAAGAGAAGCATATGGATTGCTATTGTTTGAAAGTTCCCACCAAAATCCATGTTGAAATTTAATCCCCATTGCTAAGAGGGGACTTGGTGACGAGGGCTGTGCCCTCACCAATGGATTAGTGGGATAATGGGTGACAAGGGAGTGGCTTTGTTGGAAGCCACATGGCTGGCTTATGCTGTCGTGCCACGTGATGCCCTCTGTCATGTCATGACCTTCATGAAAGGCCTTTGTCAGATGCCAAGTAGATGCTGGTGCTGGTCTCTTGGACTTCAGAACCATAAGTTAAACGCACCTCTTTTCTTTATAGGTCACCCTGGCTCAGATATTGTTACAGCAACAGAGAAGACTAAGACACAGGTACAGGACAACAGGGAGGGGTGGCAACTTCGGAAAACCACGGAGTACGGAGCTCATGTCAAGAAGACAGTGGCAGGGCTGGGGCGTGGCTCAGTGGTGGGACACTTGCCTGGTACAGTCCCTAGCACTGCAAAAACACACCAATAGTCAGATATTCTAATTCTGGAAGAGAAGCTGGGAATGTGGATTTTGAAATGTGAAACTGTCTGGGGCTGGGTTGTGGCTCAGTGGGAGAGCGCTTGCCAGCATGTGTGGGGCACTGGGTTCATCCTTAGCACCACATAAATAAATAAAGGCACTGTGTCCATACACAACTAAGAAAATGTGAAACTGTCAAATTTTAAAATAAGATGGCCTAAGATAAACATCCGTGGGGGAGGGGGCGCACATCCAGCACGTGCCTCCTGCCCGCTGCTGCGCTCTCCTTTGCAGTGGGTTGGCTGTCACGCTGGCGGAGCCCCATGAGCCACGCCTCTCCGCCTCTCGCACTCACGTTCTGTGTGGAAGCGTCCCACACTGTCTGTGGACTTGGTCTCATGACTTGCTTTGGCCAATGGGTCATCAGTAAGTGTGGTGCAACCAGAGGCTTGATAAGCATTTGTTCACTGGGGTTTATCCTCTTTCGAGCCTCCAAAGGATTGAGTGATAAGAAGCCTTGTGGAAAAGAGAGCTCCAGAGGGTAAGAAGTCATTTTGAACGAGATCCCAGCTGACTGCAGCCCATGTGTAACCTCAGCTGACAACATGTGGGCCCAGCTGGGCCTGGTCAGCCCACAGTTGTAAAAAATAAACCAGTGCTACCCTAAGCTACTGAGTCCTGGGTGGTTTGTTACGTTGCAGTAGGTAACTGAAACAAAGACCGTTTATCTTAACCTCCTTGTTTTACTATTTTAATGTCCCAAGGTCCAGACAGGTCATCTAGAAACACTTGATAAAGAGAAAAGCAGTTTGACATTTGGGAGCTGGCCCGGTACAATCCGTGGGGTTGTAATGTTGCCAGACAAGAGCCTAATCCTCAGAGAGGACTTAGGTTCTCCTATGGAACAGAACATCAACCTCAGATAGGGCCATTCTGTGATCATTACAGATCAGGGCAAAAGCGAGACCGCTTCAAAATCATGTGTGAACATTTTCCAAACCACAAACAATGACTAGAGACTCTGGTCGGGCTACTTCCAGGGGCTGCCACTTCTTGACCAGTTACAGCTTTGGCGTCAATCCAGATGAGATCGATGCAGTCGTCCCGTCCTAGGACTCCACTTCCTGACAGCACCCACTCCAGCGCCACGCCCGCGCTCCCTCTCCCTCTTCCACAGCACCTAACAGCTCCCGGGCTGCCCCGAGATTCTGGCTCACGCGACCACCGGCGCTGCGGGTGGCTTGGGGAGGGCGCGGGCAGTCCTGGTGCGGTGGCGGCAGAGCTCCCCAGAGGGGTCTGCAGCTGTGTCCCCTCTGGGCACCGCTTACTCGTGGCTAAAGTCTGCGTCCCCACGACAGCCGGGCCGTCGGTCGTGCTGAGCCGATCCCCAGGGCTTAGCGCAGGGCCCGGCGGAGGATGGAGGCTTAAAAACGCTTTCAGGACGCGGGAGTAGGCGGGCTCCGTCCACGCGGGCCCTCTCATCTCAGCGCCGCACAGCTCCAGCCACCTCTCCCCGACGGAATCGCCGTTCCCCGCTTCGCTGCACGCCGCCCTCAGCGAGCCCCGGCCAAGCTCCTCGCGCTCGGGGCCGCCTCCCACGCCCGAGCCCCAGGCCTCCACCTTCGAGGCGCCCAGTACGCACCAGCCCCACCGTCCACCCCACCACCAGATAGAGCGCTGGCCCGGCGGCCGCCCGGCGCCGGGGCCGTAGGCAGCCACCGCGCATGTGCGGAAGCCGGGCGCACGCAGGACCTCTGACGAACGAGGAGCGGCCTCCGGGTTTCCGTCCCGGTGCGGCTGCCCCTGCCGGCAGGAAGTCGGGAGAGCCCGGCCGGAAGCAGAGCCGCGCGCGGCGCCTGCTGGGACATGTAGTCGCGGCGCGCCGAGGCCTGCCCCGAGCCGGCCCTCGGTGCTCGAGGTGCGCCCGGCCCGCGCTCGCGGCCCGGCACAGCTTGCGGCCTCGGGCGGCCTCGGGCCGCGGGAGAGGCCCCGGGCCGGCTGCGTCCCCTCCGCGCCCCGCGCCCGCGGCGCCTGCTGGGAGCCGTAGTCCTCGCTCTGCGTGCTGCGTCCGCCGAGGGGAGGGCGGAGCTGCCGGCGGCCCGGGCGGGCTGGCAGCTAGAGTGGGTGCGATCGCCGCCTCCGCCGCCGCCTCCTCCGCCCGGGCCGTTCGCTGCTGCGCGGGGAGAGCGAGGCGGGGCCGCCGGGGCCGCCATGGAGCCCGACTCGGTGATTGAGGACAAGACCATCGAGCTCATGGTGAGTGCGGCCCGCAGGACCGTCCGCTCTTCCGTCCGGCCCGGGCGGGCCTGCCCACCCAACGTCCGGCGCGAGCCCGGCCCGGCCCGGCCCGGCCGCCGCGGCCCAGGCGGCGCCCCCGCCTTCCTGCGCCGCGGCCCGGCGCCGGCCTCCGGCGCCTGGAGCCCGCCGCCCGCCCGGCCCGGCCCCCCGGTGCCCGCGGCTCGCCCCCTCCCGGCCGGCCCGGCCCACCCCCGGACGGCCCTCGCTCGCTTGCGCCGTGCCCGTGGTCGCACGCGCGCCGGCCGCGCACTCTCCCTCGGCGGAGGGGGCTCCCGGGTGTCCCCGGCCCGGCCCGCACGGCGCTCCGAGCCCCGTCAGGCCAGGGGAGATGGTGGGAGGGGGCGGAGGAGAGGGTCCGCGCCCTCGGCCCCGGCGCCCCTGCCCCAGCCCGCGGCCGCGCGGATGCCGAGGTAGGCCCCACGGGGCCGGGGCCGGCGGCCCGGGGCCCGGGCCGGGGCGGAGACGGGGCCTCCCTCCCGGCCCCCGTGGTGTCAGGCCGCTCGGACAAAGGGCTTCCTACCCGGCGGTGCGGGTGTTTGCACAGCGAGGCCCCAGGTACTGCGATCCCATCCCCCAGGAAAGGGAGACCGTAACTTCACGTTTCCGAGCTGCTTAGGGAAACGGCGGTGGGGTGGGAATTAGCGCTGCCACCGGGTCTTCTTAAAAACGGGGGAGGGAACCCTTGGCCCTCTGGGGACGCGATCCCTTTTCTGTTAGAAACTCTTAGTAGCCTGCAGGCTAGTCTCCCTGGTCCAGTGACACCCCTAACCTTTTTTTTTTTTTTTGCCTTAGGACTTGGAGTCAGAAAGGGTTTTTAGAAACAGGACACACACGGTGGCTAGTAAAAGTGAGGTATTTGCTAATTAGTAGGTGATATAGTGGAAGGAGGAAAATATGGTAGGTATTACCTGACAATTTGAACATCAGGGAAATCAGACTGGACTCTGGAGAGTGGGGAGGAAGTCTTTCCCTTAGCAAATTGACTTGCACAGCGTTTCTTCCTGTGGAAATCTTGACAGTTTCTTTGTATCTCTGCTAACACAGTAACAATTTCTACCCCGGTGTTGAAAGGAAAGGTGAAAGAATCTACTTAACCTAGCAAAATGTTTTCCTAGCCAGTCTTCTCCAGTGTGAAAGTGTTTGAGTCAGTGATTCCACGGGTAGGGTTGGTGACATCAGAGCCACTTCCCCCATTTAATGCTATAAATAATAAATGGTGACACTGAAAGTCTGTTGGATAGTTGCATGGTTTTTGTGGGTGATGGTATCTGGGGATTTGAGATGCACGTTTTAAAAATGGAAGTAGAATAGCATAAATACAGAGGGAGTTTAATATTTGCTATCATTTGCATAATTCGCAGAACTAGACTAATCCAGCATTCTTGAAAACTAGAGGGGAAAAAAACCTTTGGTAGTATTTGATTTGTGCGTGTGTGTGCCTGCATGTAGGTGTGGTTGTTTCAAAGGGATAATGTCACTTGTGGGTTTTTATTTGATCTTCATTAATTGAGTAACTTTTCCTTTTCGGCATCATTTATCAAACTGTAGTCAAGAGTTTGATATTTTGCACCTTTTGCAGTGGATTATTTTGGCAAAATATCTTAATTGGAGTGACATGTACATATTTTTAAGGATGTAGAATGTTTGTACTTTAACCAGGAGTACTTCATATTGGAAAGCTGTAACTTGTTACCTCTGAATTAGGATGTTCTGCACTCTTTCCATTTCCAGTCAATTAAAAAGTAACTAAAATGTCTTTATTTTCAAAAGAATTAGAATAAATACAGTGTAACCCATGCCAGTGCCTTTGAGTATATGGTTCAGGGGGAAAAAAGACTATTTTTTAAAATCGGTTTTTAAATTTACTGACTTTCTATGCTCATAACTTTAAAAAGTTTGATTTCAGGACTGAGGGAACAGCTCAGTGATAGAGCATGTATGTAGCATGCATGAGGCCCTGGGTTCAGTCCCCTGCACTGCCTCCTCCCCTCCAAAAATTTTTTAAAAAAAATTTTTGTCTAATAGTAATTGTTTCTAGTATGAAAAGAGATTTCAACCATCTAAGCATATTGTAAACTGGGATTTAAACTAAGATTCTTAGAAAATTTAACAAATAGTTTAGTAGTTTGATCAATTTTAAAATGCCTTTCTCTTAAGTATTTTGATATTTCCCGAAAGGGATATTAGTTAAGACTCTTTGATAACCCTTTTCATAAACATGTATGTGTTTGTTTAGTGTAATAGATGGCACAGGTGCTTAACCCACTGATTGAGTAAATCCAGGATCAAATGCAGTATGATAATGCCTTACAATCCAATTGCATGTGGCTTTCTGTATTCACATTTAAATTATAGTTTCCAGAAATAGATTAAAACTATTTTTTTTATATTGACTTAAAAATAACTCGATTGAAGAAGGGGAAGAGTTAAACTGATGGTATTTTGAAAGCCCAGAGCATGAACTATTTTAGATTTTTATTAGTTAGCTTCATAATAATTTTATTAGTCAAATATTTGTGATTATGCTGCCTGTACCAGTATAGTACTCAGTGGTTAACAAGATCATTTTCATGTGATATTCTAGACCGTGCTATATTTAAAAAAGGAAATATACTTCTAGTTCTCCATTTCTTAATTTCATTCCTTTACTTTTTCTTTCTTGATTATTCTTTTTTGTACTTTTGAGAAGATGCTACTTTTTTTGTCGTTGGTTGCTTTTGAGTGCTGAGGATGGAACCTAGGCCTGGCGATCCAACCCCAGGCCTCTCACATGCTAGGGAAGCACTTTACCACTGATCTATGCCCCCAGCTCATTTATTGCTGGATTACTAGGAAATAAAGCTAGTTATGGTTGAGGATGGGGTCTTTGATAGTAGAGAATGCATTCAAGAGTCCCCGAGTTTGATTCCCGCATGGTAAAAAATATATATAAATAGATATACATAATAATATATACACACATATGAACACATATTAATTATATATTTTATATATGTTATTTTTATATGTTTATATAATAGAATAATTAAATCTCAGATTTCATCTATCCCTTTATGACTTTATCCCTGCCTGAGACCTAGGTCCACTAAAGATGCTTCTCCCCTTGACCTTTGGCATAGGAGTCAGGCTTTAATAGACTATAAGCTTTTGATTGAGACAATTAAATTTTCAGTTGCTGATAGTGAATAATTTAACCACCACATGACTTTCATGGCCTTATATTGGCCCAGTGCTTTACCTGCTTTGTGGGCCTGTTTTTTAAACTTCTGACTTTGGTACCATCAGCTGTATTATGAGTGAAGTAGAAGAGTGGTAATCCATTTTGGAAGTACAGAAAGTTCCAATGGGCTTTGCTGGAAAGGCTGCAGACTGTGCATTATGTATCATGTATTTATTAACTCTTGAGTTAGGAATGTGATTTGATGTTCAGTCACTCATCAGTAAGAAAGCACTCCAAGAACTGCTGACTGGGAGAGAAAAACAGTTAGTCTTTTCCATTTAAAGATACCAGAGATTGATGTTAAAGGTTTAGGAACTGTAATCCTGCTTTCTTTATGGGTGTGAGCAGATCTCTTCCCCTTTACACAATTATGGACAGGTTATACTCCATTATTAGCTGTTGAATGATTCCCCTATGTTAAGTGACCTTACATGAATCATTTCCTTTCTGTCTTATCTCTTAAAGAGTGACTGAATTATTGAATGAAATAATATAGATTAAAATACATTGGTCCTTATTAAAGTGTGATATAAATGCTATTATTAGAGGTGCTGAAGTACAGGCAGCTTACAGGACCAAGGGGATGAAAGAAACTGATAAGAGAAGTTATTGGAAAAGTTCTTCTTTTTTTCTCTTTGGATCCTTTTTTCCCTCCCTGTTGTTGACTTTCTAAGTGATGAAAGTGGATTGTGTAGTGACTTTATTAAGAAACTGGATTTTTGTTACCATCACTTGTCTTCATATACTTCCAGTGGCGTGCTAATTTCTCAAATGCAGATTAAATAGACACAGATTTCAGTGGGGTTCAAATGAAATAAACCGCAAATATATTTATTTAGAGACCTCATTGACCTGCCTGAAGAAACTGTAGCTAAAATACTGATATATTTGTGATTTTGCAGTAGGTTAGATGTCCTTTTAGATTTGATGAGGATAACATGTTCCTGCACACAGGTGTTGGTGGTCCACTTGTCTCTTACTGCTACGGTCTGTATCCTGCAGACCCCAGAGGAATTACCAGCCCATCTCACAGCGTGTGTACTCCTGAGTAGTGTGTTCTAGAAACAGTGTTTAGGTCCTTTGTGAGCTCTGGGATCGTGGGTCTTCCTTATGATATTTGCCCTTTGGGGTAAGAAAGCATTTCCAGGGATTCCACTTCAAGTCTCCCTTCAGCTCTTGGTCTCCCTTTTGGCTTTCTCTCTGACTTTCTTCACTTAATCCTGTATTCCAGCTAAAGTTCGGAGGACTATGATCCTCCAAATTCTGTTCATGCTGTTTCCTGCATCAGCAGTAGTATGAACTTATTTTAAAGGTGGCTCTCTGGCCAAATTGGCTGAGGTCACATCTCAGCAATCTTCTCTTACACTTATGCTGATAAAGTCCTATCCAACTCACAAAAACACCACCTCTTTTGATGTCAGTTACATTACAGTGACTGATACCATCTTGCTTTACATCTGTAACAATGTGTGCCTAGTAAACATTCTTAAGTGCAATGAATGAATTCTGGCACTTTGCGTTTGGCTTGTAGTACTTAGCACACTCTGGACTGAGGAATTGGGCTTCATTCATCTTCATACACACTGCATTCTTAGAGGCGTTCAGCGAATGTTGTACTGAGTTTCCTGGCAATTGTTTCCACACATTATTGCCTTCTGCCTTTATCTTAGTTCTCTTTTCTTTGGGAAGTTTTCACCTGTGTTACTGATTTCTCATAGTAATCACAGTAATCTTAATTTTTTATGGAATTCATCATACCGAATATTATGGAAGTTTGTGGTTGGGTCTACACTGCCTTCCTAAGGCTGTATCTGATGATCCTTACTTTTTCCCAATGCTGAGCACGCTTGTGGGTGCTCAGTTAGGTATTCATTGATTTAAATTAATGTTAGGCTTTTTTTTCATGCTATGAAACCTTTCAAGATTTCCTTTTGATAAATTTAAGATAAAGGTAGAGATGAATAGAGAAGAAAGACAGAGGAAAGTGGCAGGTCTTGTGCCCTACACAGGATGTTCAGGCACATTTTAAACATAATTTGCAGATTTACACATATGCAGATTGATTTACATATCTCCCATAGTGACTGCTAGCAAAGAATTGAGGAAACCAAGTTGCTTTTATGTCTGTGAATTTGTCAAACAGCCGATAACCCTAAGGGTTCTCTGACCTTAAAGGCATACTTTAGTAGCAGAAAGGGCCTGGGCTGCAGAGTGACGCCTGAGTGTGTGTCCCACTTCATCACTGCCAGCTGCGTGGCCTTCCAGGAAACCTTTCTGTGGTGCATTTAACTGTGTGTAAACATAAGGAGACTTTGGTGGTGCTCTGGGTTGTTGGGAGAGATGTCGGGGAAGGACTTTGCCGAGGCTTGCTTTTAGCAGGGCTGCCTTTCTAACTTGACTCCCAAGTACAGGGACCATGTTTTGTAAAACAAAATCAAGACAGATGGTATGGAAAGGATTTAATTTTTTCCCTTGAGTTGAGCATGTATTTATTTGTAAAGCTTTACAGAGGCCTAACATTTCCTTGTTTTTAGCCCATACATTTAATGAGCCATCTTTGGGGGAAACGATGAAATCACAGGGTATCAGTGCTAGTTGGAAAATCTGGGGGGTATTGTTACAGTTACTGAGAAGTACCAATTTGGCCTGGTTAGATCTCTGCTGTAACTATAGTCAGAACCCACTGAGCTCTGTTTTAGGTTTCATGGTAGAAAGAAGTTGGTGATTAGATTATGTGCACATTAAATATTCTGATTTAATATTTAATACATTGGGAAATTATGGATTTTTGATTTTTTTCTTTTTGATGCTGGGGATTGAACCCAGAGGTGCTTAACTGTGGAGCCACATCCCCTGCCCTTTTTATTTTTTATTTTAAGACAGGGTCTTGCTAAGTTGCTTAAGGCCTTGCTGAGTTGCTGAGGGTGGCTTCAAACTTGCCATCCTCCTGCCTCAGCCTCCCAAGTTGCTGGGATTACAGGTGTGTGCCCCTGCACCCCATATGATTTTTGAATTCTTCTCTTATCGTAGCAAAACTGGTGTTTTACCTTTGACAGAATAAGCAAGATTTCCTTCTGAGTTTTATCATTGTTCATTGAATTAGTTAACAGTTGGGGGGAAAACCAGTTGGTCAGGAAAGAGCTTGTTACACTCTTTAAGTTTCTGCTTGATCGCAATTGCTTAATAGGAAGTTTGTCTTTGTAAGCAAATGAGAGACAACTCGGGAGACCTGACCGTCCAGTAGTTTATTTCTAACCCTGGTCTTATGTTTAAACAGGACTCAAAGATTGTAGATTTCTGTGATGTCAGCAGGAAGCATTTTTAGGAAATTCCCAGCCGTGGTTAGTCAACAGTGCAGGCCTTCCCCGTCTGGAGGTAGGAACAGAGGTAGGAGCAGAGGGATGCCAGCCTGAGAAGCAGCGGGGAGCAGGCTGCCCACAGGCGGGGAGTGTCACACAGCAGCGCGAGGGCCGAGGACCAGGAGTCCTGGTGGAGAGCCTTGCTTCCCCAGAAGGAGCAGGAAGACTCAGTGGGGGCTCTACTGCTGAGGACAAGGAACCTGAGTACTTTTTACTTTATGTAAGAGTTAAATTGAGAACATTTAACCAGTTTTTAGAACTAGTCATGGAATATACTTTGGTTCTCTAAAATGCCTACTTGAGAGAGATGAAGAAAAAGGGCCAGAGAAGAGGAAGAACTCAGTCCTGGCACTCCTGTCTGGCATCTGTTGATCTTGGTATCTTTGGCATGAGGCCTTGAAGAAATACGTGTGTGTGTGTGTGTGTGTGTGTGTGTGTGTGTGTGTGTGTTTCTTCTTCTTTTTTTTAATTGATGGTAAGGGGGATAAACTAACTTGATATAGGAAAAGGCCTGAGTAGTCAGGTTCAGAAACTAGTCTGTCAGTCAAATTGTGATAGTGCTTGGCTATCACTTGTTCTGCATTTTGAATATAACAGTAAATGAGACTCTGAGAAAGCATATTGCGTTAACAGCTAACTACTACCCATAGCTTATTAGCTACTTTTATCAAAATAGGGTTTCCAGTTTATTCTTGACTCAAGAGTAATATCATGGGAAAAACTTTAACACTCGGTTTTTTTTTTTTTTTTTTTTTTTTTTTTTGACCTGGACTTTTACTTACGTGAACTCATTTAAGTTGTATTAAGATATTTCCATTTGATTGTTATGGTGAGATTAATCATAGACTGGTATTTCAGTGACTTCAGTTGCTTTCCCCACAGTGTGAAAAATCAGATTTTTAGTCATTGCCTGTGGATTGTTAACAAATCTTGGAGTTTGAAAAGTTACTTGGGGTCAACTGGATTTCAGAGTCTTTGTCACAGACAGACTTTGCTGCTCAGCACAAGGACTGCACCATCATAATGTGTTCTGTTTTAGCATTACTATTATGGGCCTTAGAACTCCGTGGCTCTTTGATTATGAAATGCTTTTTTGTAAGTGGCAAGATCTGAAGAGTTTGCCTCTCGGGATGGCTCAACCGGTTCAGCTAGGCTGAAGTTTTTACTCCCGCGTGTTTTTGTAGTTCTCAGTTGCCATGTTCATTAACTTAGAACCTTTAAGAGTAAAGCTTAGGTCCCAGGAGTCCCCAACCTGTCTGTCCCTTGGGCTTGGGGGGCAGTGGTGTTCTGTGAAGAAGGACATCAGCTCTACCACCTAGTAGCCTGGGGTCTGGGCAAGTTGTTTCTTTATGCTCTTCTTTGAGAATTAAATATGGGTAATTAATATGGAGGGCCCAGCCCATTAGCACCCTTCAGTAAAGGCAGGCATTATTATAATTACTGCAAGAGCATTTTGACAGTAGTGCTGCAGTCGAGGAAGGAGCAGATCTACGAGAGTAAGTTCAATCTTTTAAATTTTCTCTGTCATCTTTTTGAATGCCTTTCTTTCTCCCTTATAGTTCATTTACAGTTTAGTCTAAGGGAAGAGTTGGTATGATAGGGAAAAAACAATTCATGTAATGTGGACTGGACTTAATATTTAAAGGTGTGCCCTAGTGAATTGTTTTTTATTGTCCTTCTTGATCTTCACTTGTTTACTTGATGACTGGCCATTATTGGGTATTGGCCTTTATTGAATAGAAGTTTATTCTTAAATTGTTCTAAAATATTTTACATTGCAGCTGAGGGTTGAGGATTTGGGTAATATATGAAGATTTGATGTCTTCTGTGTAGCAGACCAAAAGATTGCTTTGAGAGGTGCTTAAGTAAGTATCTTTATGGAGAGGTAGTGGAGCCCTCCCATAGCATTCGTTTTGATTGACAGGCTTTTTGCAGTGGTGGAGGAGCTGTCTTAGGAAACAGATAGGGGAGTTCATTGTAACCGAATGACCTGGGACACTTTATGTGGATGACAGGGTCAGTTTTTACCTGCTTTCGTTTGGAAATCGCATGCTATTTATCACACGTGAATACTATTGTTAGTGCGGGTTCGTGATTTGCCGTGGAGTGTCTTACCCTGGCGACACGAGGAGGAGCACTGCTTCAGGCCTTTTATGCCAGTAGCTACTCGGGCTGCAACTTCTTTCTGTACCTCAGATCCTCCATTCCATTGACCCTTCCTTCCATTTCTTGGTGGCTGTCCTTTGCCGCTGGTGCCATGGTGGGTGTATGGATTGCTTTCTGTCTTTCAACAGTTACCGAAGTGCATGTTTGGGATTTTGTTGAAGAAAGCTGGAAACAGTAAACGGAAAGAATCTTGGAAGATGCTTGACTGCTGTCTTTTCTCAGACTAGTCTGAAAGGGAATACCCCCATTCATTCTGGATTGGTGGATCTGAAGTACAAAATATTTTCCAGGTAAGCCATTACCCTGTATTGTTTTGTTTTGTGGAACTCACATCACTGAAAGAAACTTTTAAAAAGTCTTTTTCTTTCTTTTTTCTATTACTAGGGGAAGGAAGAAATACTCTATGTTTGTGCTTAGTGTGTGTTTGGATGGGGATCAGTGCTGAGACCGCTAGTAGAAACCGTTTCAGCGTAAGACACGCAGTTATAGGCCTAAGTAGCTTTAGTTTTGACAGGGAGAGCTATAAATGAATTTTTTGGATGGGAGGATAGCCCATAAAATATGGAAAACAAATGGTCATTTTGAGGCATCACACAAAATTTAGAGGCAATTCCTGATAAAACTCCTTTCCGTAGTTACTTGTAATAGTGTCTTTTGTCCTTAAAGCTCTTGGGGGGTCTTAGAGGAAGGCTTTCTACTGTAGCAGTTGTTATTGAGAGATGTGCTAAGCGGAGGCCAGTTATGGGCTTCCTTAGGTATTTATTACTGAATTAGCCTAGGGCTTCACCTGCACTGTAGAGATGGTGAGTGAAACTTGTGAGCAAGAGGTAAGGGCAAGTTGCTCAGGGTCACACAGCTAGCACATGGCAGACCCAGGCCTTTGTGTCCCCAACACTTTGGCTCTTACTATCTTTTTGCTGAAGTTCATACTGAAGCAAACTTCTGGATTTCCAGTGTGGTTTTCAGCAGTGAGTTTTCAGGGCTTTGCTTGGTGTGGTATTTTAATCGTACTTGGAGGTCTGCTTGTTTCCTGAAAAATCACAAGTTCTCCCATTCCTTCATCTCATGAACATAAATGCAATTTAGGGAGGGTAAGAGAGGCAGTGTGCTTATGGTCAAAAAAGTGCTTTATAAAGAGAGGGTCATTTGGTCCAGTGAACTCAAACCTGTATCTTCTCAGTTCCTCTGTGGTGTTTATTGGTGATCTAAATAGCTCATTAGCTCAGTTTTGCCATGTGGTTTGTCAGGCAGCTGTCTTGAAAATGTGACTTTTTTCAGTATTTAATATTCTCTCCAGATTACCCTGTACCCTATAATCTTAAAAAATGTTCTTTTTGACGAACATTCTGACTTCGTGATCCTTGTTTTAGTTTAATTTCTTTGTATTTGCTAATATTTCTTCTTGGTGACTTTTTTCACACTTGTCACCTGAAGGGCTGGTTGGAGGGGTGGTGGTGGTGGCAATAGTACTAGTAGAAATAGTGGTAGATGGCAATCACTGGGTACTTCCTCTGTATGGAGCATGATTTATGCACTTTATAAATTCATTTTGTCCTTTTGGTAACCGAATAAGGTTGGTACTATTAGTTCTATTTAACTGATGAGGAAACCGAAGAATAGAGTAGTTAAACAGCATGCTTAGGTCACCCATTTTGTAAGAAACAAAGATGAGATATGGACTCTAGCAGTCTGGCTTCAGGGAATGTACTTCCAGCCTCTCTGCCTCTAAGTTGGGGGTTGTCCAGTAGCAGATAGAGGAATTGAGATCCTGAAGACTAAAACTGTATGTGATTTTCTGACTAAGCAGTCATTGCCAAGAAAAGGAAACAGTTGAATATGTATTTCTTGCCTTATCTAGAAAACAGTCTAGGACTCAGGTTCTGTGTCAGCATATAGCTAAATTACACTGTTTCCCAAGAGAATTCAGAAGAAGTTAGCTTGAGGTTCTCTTTCAAAATAGTGCTGTGCAACAGAACTTTCTTTCCTTTGTGATCAAATATTTAGCATTGGGCTGGGGATGTGGCTCGGTGGTAGAGCACTTGCCTAGCATGCGTGAGACTATGGGTTTGATCCCCTACACCACACCCACACACAAAAAAAAAAAAAAAAAAAAAGAAAAGAAAAGAAAGAAAGAAAAAAATCTTCAAAATTTCAAAATTTGTACTCTTCAGTGTGGTAGTCACTAGTCTTGTGTGGTAATTTTTGAAATGGGGCTCTGTAACTGAATACCTGAATCCTACATTTTACTTAATTAAATTTTAGAATTTACTATCATCCTAGGTTTAGCATCCTGTACTAATATACTAACCATCCTTACAAGATGATGTGGGAAACCAGAATTCTAATTTGTGAATTGGCAGTGATGTGTGAGTGTTGGCATGATGAGTATATTCTCTTTTTGATGGACAGGTTTGCTTGCTCTTCTTATATGGTAGCAGATCTAGTAGCAGAGGAACCTGCAGACTCAAGCCCAAGGACTGCATCACTGTCCCAGTGTAGGCAGCCTTTGCCTAGCAGGTCATGTTATGGACTCAGCTGGGGAGGGAGATATCTGCTGGGTGGGACTGAGACCACCTCATTCAGTTTACTCTAGGCATGGATGGTTTTTCTTGATGGCGAAATCTCTTTGACTTCTGAGCGTGCTTTTGCTTCCCAGATCCTTCTCTGAGTAAGGCCGTTCGTTTTTAGACAGGCGGGTCCATTCAGCTTGAATGCACTCTTCACTCACAGGCCTGAGAGGCCTTTTGTTTTCCTTAAGGTTTCGTCATCATCACTGTGATTCATATTGTGTCTCCTTTCAACTCTAAGACAGCAGTTGAGCTTTCCTTGCTTTCCTGTGGCCTCTTTCTACTACACACACTATGAGCTTATTTAATGTGGTCATACGGTGCCTTGTAGAATAGGGGCATGTTACTGAATGGGGCTTGTTATTTTCTTTCTGTTCTTGAGGTAGAAAGAGTAACATAACCAACTTTGTATTTAAGAAAGTTAACTTTGGCAGGTGTATGCAGAAGATGGATTGAGGAGATTGAAGGCAGGAAGACGGTGGGCCTACATGAGCGGTGATGAAGGTGAACCAGAGCACTCAGTCAGGAGGGTGGGGTGGGTGGGGTCGAAGGCGATGTAGTAGAAGGAGAGATTAGGAACAATAGTCTGACTCTTCTGTTTTGGGCTTGGGCACCTGGGTAGAAAATACTAGAGGAAGAAACTGGGAGAGAAGAAGAAATGAGTTTACTTTGGTTGCAATGAACTTGAGTTGCTTGTGGGTGAGTAGTTTAAGCAGAGTATCCAGTAGGAATATTGGTTTGGAGTGCACCGTAGAGGGCAGGGTGAGAAATATTGGGAGTTTGTGGCCTCAGTGGTAGCCGACTTTTACCTAGTACAGTTAACACGATTGTTCAGATGCAGCTTGGAGAATGTGTGCATTAGCTGTGCACATCAATGCAAAGGAGTGGCTCCAGCTGCGGACCAGAACCTGAGAGCATACCTGGTGTTCGCCAGGAGGTCTCCTCACTGACCTCTCCTTTGCATCCTGACCTGGGATTCCCTTCGAACCATCTACTGCCCATTCCCACTCATCAGATTAGCCCTGTGTATTTGGGTTGTGATTTTTTTTTCCCTTCCATTTAATTATTAGAAGCACAATTTTTGAAATGTGTTTTTAAACACTTAGTGTTTAGCCACTCTGGAAAGCAGTGTGGAGAATCCTCAGAAAACTTGAAATGGACCCACCTTTTGACCCAGTTATCCCTCTTCTCTGTTTATACCCAAAGGACTTAAAAGCATACTACAGTAACACAGACACATCAATGTTTATAGAAGCTCAATTCACAATAGCTAGATTGCAGAACCAACCTAGATGCCCTTCAACAGATGAATGGATAAAGACACTGTGGTATTTATACACAATGGAATATTATTCAGCCATAAAGAATAATAATATTGTGGCATTTGCAGATAAATGGATGGAATTGGAGAATATCATGCTAAGTGAAATAAGCCTACCCTAAACAACCAAAGGCTGAATGTTTTCCCTGATAAGTGGATGATGATATATAATGGGGTTTGGGAGGGTGAAAGAAGAATAGAGGAACTTTAGATAACATAGAGGGAAATGACGGGCGGGGGTGTGTGAAAAATGGTGGAATGAGACAGATGGTATGAATCTACATCATGCACAACCATAGAAACGAAAAGATGTACGCTGTTTGTGTACAATGAATCAAAATGCAGTCTGTAAAAATAAAAAAAATTTAAAAAGAAAGTAAAGTTAAAAAAAGAAAAATACTCAGTGTTGTCATTGCACACAACTTGTGTGCATTTACAGAAATTTAATTCTGTGCCTGTGATTACAAAAACAAGAGAAAAAGTGCCTAATCAGAGTTGGGAAATAGAAAACTGCCCTTCTCAATTCCTGAATACTTTTTATTTAGCAGTGATGAGACTGATGATGGTATTTTGGTCTCTCTTTTTCTCTTTTCTCCCCATGATTGAACCCGTGACCTCATGCATGCTAGGTAAGTGCTCTCCTCCCCAGCCCTTTATTTTTAATTTTTTGAGACAGGATCTTGCTAAGTTGCCCAGACTGGCCTCAAACTTGGGATCCTCTTGCCTCGCCTTCCTGAGTAGCTAGGATTACAGCATGCACCAAGGCACCTGTCAGGAAACATTTTTTAAATATCACAACCTGAGGCCTAAGTACAAGCAATTCTACCTGCTTGTCAGTTGAGGAAACAGTGAATGGAGTGAAAATTAACTCTGTTGGAATTATTGAGATGCTGTGCTGGTCTCCAGTGTGGCAGGGGTTTTCAAGCAGATTTTTATTATATTCTGTTTTCATTATATGTATTCGCTTCAGACTCCAGTGGAGACCGGAGTTCATTACAGCTGTCATCAATCGATACTGGAAAAATTTTTTGAATGAATTATATCTGTGACAAAAAATTCAATACAAATAGGGAGTACGTAGTTCAAATGAAAAAAAGTCTCCTATTTTCCTGTGTAACCTTCCTCTATATATATCTGTACACTGATCTGTACCTTGGTTCTTATTTATTTATTTATAGTTGTAGGTGAACATAATGACTTCATTTTATTTATTTATTTTTATGTGGTGCTGAGGATCAAACCCAGTGCCTCACTTGTGCTAGGCAAGTGCTCTACCGCTGAACAACTATCCCAGCCCCCCACCCCCTTTTTTTTGCGGTGCTGGGGATCGAACCCAGGGCCTTGAGCTTGTAAGGCAAGCACTCTACCGACTGAGCTATCTCCCCAGCACCCCCCCCCCCCCCCTTTTTAATGTAAAACATGACTTGGTCATCTTCTGTATCAGTTCCAAAGAGCTCTGTGTTTTGTTGAGGGGATCATTTAAAAGGTGTATGTTGATTTATTGTCCATGTATACCATGATTTGTGTAACCATTCTGTATTGATGCGTATGTGGGTTATTTCCTGTCTTTTGCTATTACATACAATGCTATAAAGAACAAGTTTATGTGTATGTCATCTCACATGCGAAGGAGACAGGACAGATACCTTCAGGGCAGATTCTAGGAGGAGGCATCCTGAGTAGATGCTTTGAGGTCTTTGTCATTGGGCTTGGATAGCTCAGCGGTAGAGCATTGTCCCAGCATGTGCAAGGCCCTGGGCTCCATCTGCGGCATGTCCCATGAATGTCTTCTGTAGCACCTCCTTCCTCTAAAACATAAACCAACAAACCAGGATCCATACAGAGTGCAGGATCCACCAAAGTGTATTTGGTTGTGTCTGTTTATTGCCTTTAATTCAGAATAGTTTCTTACCTTTTTCCTTTTCTCCTGGCATTAACTTCTTTGAAGAACCCAGTTCAGTTAGTCGTACAGGATGTGCGCCTTCTGTGTTAGACATTTGAGTCTTTCTTCACGATGTCATCTAACTTGTTTCTCTAGCTCCCATTCTTCCTATAAGCTGGGTCTTTGGTAAGATCGTGCAGGTTGAGCATTGGGCGGGACTGCTTCAGCACAGGTGAAGGCCTGAGGCTGAGTCGCTTCAGGAGGCACTTACGGACAGGCTGTCTCTTCAGGAGCTGTGCTAAACTGATCCCACTGCTGAGGTGACAATAGCTGCGTCTCTTCACACAGATGTACAGATCTGTCGTAGTGGAGAGGAATCTATGGGACTCTGTTGTGGCACCTCATGCCTGTCCTTTTCATTCACACCTTTTCACTCAGCAGTGCCAGCATCCTAACCCTGAAACCCATTATCACGATATGAGTTCCACGATGGTGGTTTTCTTGTTGTCCTGCCTTCCACATTTATCAACTAGCATTCAGAGTTTCTCCACTTTCCTTGTCTGTGTGTCTGTGGGTTTTTTGTTGAGTCAGTGTGTTAGCAGTCAGTTACGATCTTCACACTGTCCCAGATTTGGCTAGTGAGGGCCCCGTCTAGGTAACTCTTGTTCCTTTATTTATTTTGTCAGTTACTGGGGATAGAATTCCTGCTTCCTTTTTACATGATCACTCAGTCTTTGTGTTTCCTGGCTTTTTGTTGTAAGATGTCACAGGCTCACCTTGTGCTTTCTTGCAGAGCTGGATCAGCTATTTCTCCAAGAGCTTCTTGTTCTTTTCAGTTGGGAATGGTATTAGGAAGCAAGTCATTGTGGTGACTTGTCAGTGCTTTGAAGCCCTTTTGGTAGACAGAACCTGGAAAAGGTTTAACAAGAGCCATGAGTTCACGCTGTTTTGACTTCAAGTTCAAGTCTTAGAGGGATTGTGAAGATGGAAGGGACCTTGTTGGTACAGCGGCCACCAAATCGCAGTGCACACTGCTAACGTGAATTGTCAGTTTCGTCTGTTCGTTATTAAGCACATCTCTGTTCTAGGCACTCTGGTAATACAGGAATACAGGATAGAAGTAGATGCGTACTTTGCTTCCAGTAGTTTTGCAGTCTTTTATATAAAAAATTATAGCATGATGTGAAAACTGGTAAGAATCATGAGAAGTAGTCATACAGGTTATGGGAGTTAGAAAAAAGGAAATTTCAAGAGGCATTTTTTTTTTTAAAACCTTTATTTTATTTATTTATTTATTTAATTTTTTAATTTATATAAATAAATAATATATCCCAGGGCTGGAACCCAGTGCCTCACATATGCTAGGCAAGTGCTGTACCACTGAGCTATGGCTCCAGTCCCTCATGAGGGACCTTTTTTTGAAGTTACCCTTTGAGGCCTGGACAGAAATTAGACATGGATATGGATGTATTGGGATGCCAGTGCGGGGATGCTGTCATAGCAACGATAGCCATGTAGACAGTCTCTGTTAGACAGTTTGTATCAGGAGGAGCAAGGACATAGTTCTGTGAACTGGACTGTAGCCTGTGTGAAGGGACCGAGTCAGATGCATTTGGAATGGTAGGTGATGACCACATCTTGGACTTTTTCTTTTAGGTCATAAATTACAGGCTGGTAGGTAGCCTGTGGATAAAAGAAATCCACAAACATTTTATTTGGTCTGCACAGATTTTTAAATTTGGGACATTTCATGTCAAAACACTTACCTTCTGGTTTTGCTTCAAAACTGGAGCGTGTAATTGTCCTTTTGGAGCTTGTGCTTTCCTGTTTACCGCTGTCCCCTAAGACTGTCCTCACTGCATTTACGTGGACATAGATCAGAGGAGGTGTGGGGCTGCTGCATGTGGCTTGAGAGGGGAGCTGATTATGGAAGTTTGAACTGATCTGTGCTCTAAGAGGTCACTTTGGCAGTGAGTTTGGAGGCTGGATTAGAACAGGATAAATTGGAGCAGGGAGACTGTTGGAATATTCCAGGAAAGAAATGACAAGCTAGTCGCCAATGGTATGCAGAGGAGGAGGTGTGGAGTAGCTAGATGGTATTGACACGCGGAAGCAGGTTGTATGTATGGACAAGAGTGCAGATCCCTCTTAACACATGGGGTGCTGGGCCTGGGTAGCTCAGTGGCAGAGCAGTGGCCCGGTGTGCGCAAGGCCTCTGCACTACGTAACAGAAGCTCAGAGAGGAGTCCTGATCCTAAGCAGCTTTGCATTGTCAGTCTTCTGGAAGTTAAGCACTTGTTATAATCTGTTGGTTAACTTGGAAGACAGTAGTAATAGTTTCATGCATTGTTGTCACCATATAGTTTAGTTTTGTGATATGCAAATAACATATTTGACAAACAATGTCAACTTTAACCTGGCTATATATTTAAAATTTGTATATGAAGTAAATATAGTTATGGTTTCTTCTGTCACTTTTCTTATTTTATGGAGATAATTTTCAAATATTTTTAATTTTTATATTTATATAAAATATATTTAATTTTCTCACAATCTGCAATAAGTTAATCGAAAAGGTAGTGAGTCTACAAGACTCTGCCCTGTGTACTTAAAACTGCAGCATATTATGTCCATCTACAGTATAAATATTTTGCTATAAATCCCCATCAGGTTGGAGCCTGGCTTCCCTGTTGCCAGTGCCTTTACTCTGGATATTTGTATCATCCCCCTGACACCCCGTCGACACTCAGTGAGATGGACGTGAAGCACGGCGTCAGGATGTGAGCAAAGACTGGTTAAAAGAGCATTTTACAAGTATATTTTTATTGTGTATAACATACAGTAAAGAAGTATGCAGCACAGTGAACTTCTGTGTAAGAATGTAGCACACAGTGTGACCACTGACCCCGGTCCAGATGTAGACCACTGCAGTCCTTGACGGCTTCCTTTGTTCTGCACCGTACCCTGTCGCTGGACACCCCCAGTCTATCCTGACCTCCCTCGCTGTCAGTGTTGAATCCTGCAGCACATGCTCGTTTTTGTCCCCCGGCTCATTGTCATGTGTTGTCAGGTTCACCCACTTTGTTCTGTTGTCTGTGGTCTCTTCCTGTGTGTCCCACTGTGTGTATAGTCCACTGTTCGTTCTCTTTTTTTTTTTTTTTGGTTGCTTGAATAATTGGGTTGGTCAATACTTGACTGTTATTGATGAGTTTTTGGATTGCTTCCAATTTTTGGCTGCTATTATGGATCACACTTCAAAGGTGGACAGAGGCGCTCGTTTCTGCTGGTTATTAAAAACGCAGGATTACAAGTCCCAGGTACTAGGGTGGGCATGTGTTTACCTCAGTAGAGCTGCTCAGCCGCCGCTCCAGGGCCGGTGCTGTTTGCACTCCTGTCTCAGTTGTCACTAGGTAGGTGATTGTTTTTGTTTTAGCCATCCTAATGGGTCTGAAGTGGCATTTACATTGTAGTTTTTGTTCGCTTTTTATTTAATAACTTTTTTTATGGTTGACATTTAATAAAATGTACTCATTGTAAACATGCTGTTTTCAGTTTTAAGAAATATGTACACTCAGGTAATCATTAACACAGTCAAAGTAGGGAAGGGAACATTTCCATCCCTCAACACTTCCCTCCTTTCCCTTGCAGTCATTTGACCACTTCCACCCCTACCCCAAGTAACCTGCCTTCTGCAGCTGCAGACTAGTTCAGTGTGTTCTGGAATTTCACATGGAGGGTCATATACCATGTACTCGGTCGTGTTTGATTCATTTTGCTCATCATTTTTTGTGTGTGTGATGCTGGGAATTGAACCCAGGGCATTGTCATTCAAGGCAAGCACTCTACCAATGGAGGTACCTCCCCAGCCCATGCTCAGCATATTTTTGAGATTCATTCTTATTAGTTATACATTCCTTTTTATTGCTTAGTGGCATTACATTAGATGATTACATAATAGTTTGTTTATTAATTCTCCTGATTGGTGTTTAGGTTGTTTCTAGTGTTTGATTATTGTGACTAAAGCTAGTGTGAACATTTTAATGAGACTTTTGTGAGGATATTTATTTTCTCCTGGATATACCTAGGGGTGGATTTGCTGGAATAGTGTAGGTGTAAAGGAAAATGCTGTTTTTCTACACGCTAACAAAAAAACAGAACAAAACAAAACTCTTAACAATAATTCTGACACCAAGTGTTTGTTTTTTTCCATACCAAGCAGCTCTCCAGTTCTTTGCATGCACTGACCTGGTGTCCTATTCAATTCTGTTTGACCTTTCCTGAATTAACCCTGGATCCTTAAAGTTAGATCCCACAATACTTCCGCCACGTTTAGGCATCGGTTGCAAACGTCAGGATGCCACCTATATTTTGATTGATTAACTATCAATTGGGGGTTCCCATGACTCCTTCATGTTCAAGTAGTTTGTTGTAATGACCCACAGAATTCGGGAAAACATTTATGTTACTTTGATCAAAGAATATTATAAAGGACACATAATTAATCAGATTAGGAGGTATCAGTGAGGTTGATTTCTGCTGAAACTTGTTTTGAATAATAAGTGATGATCTGCTCACCCCTGTAATTCAGGGAATTCCAAGGATTTTGGAAGTCCTTGTACCAAGAGGTGGGGGTGGAGGGCAGGCACAGCAGGGCAGCAGAGAGGAAACATATATTTATAAATGTTTAGTTTTTGAAAACAGTGTATCTTTCCCCACAGTGATTGTGCATTCTTACCTTCTTCTGACAGCATAAGAGAGTTGGAGTTGCTCTGCATCCTTGTGAGAGCACTTGGCATTGTCAGCCTTTTTAATTTCAGCCATCCTGGTAGATGTGAAGTGGTATCTCATTATGGTTTTAACTTATATTTCCCTCCTGACTAATGACGTTGGTCGTCTATTGGCCACTCAAATATAGTTTTTAGAGAAGTGCCTTTGCAAGTGTTCTAATAAGCTACATCCCAGCCTTTTAAAAAATTTTATTTGAGACAGGGTCTTGGTAAGTTGCCCAGACTGGTCCCAAACTTGCAGTCCTCCTGCCTCAGCCTCCCAAGTAGTTGGGATTATCGGCTTGAGCCACTGTGCTCTGCTCTCTTCAAATCTTTAATCTTTTTAAAAAATCAGGTTATATCAAAGGGCAAAAAGATCTCAGTAGGAATCCGGCAACACCTCATTCCATAAAATGGAGTAAGTGTTGAAATGAGCCAAGCAGAGGAGGTTGGTTATATAGACAGGAAAGGACTGAAGGAAGCGGAAGCAGAGCAAAAAGCAGAGTGGCCATTTCAGAGTTTCCTTCCTTGTAAGGTGGTGGCAGGAAGGCAGGATAGAAACAGAACTGTTGGTTGGCATCTGCGTGCCGCAGTTTACCTTTTCTGTGTAGGGATTGTGGGAGAGGGAACTAAATTATCATGCCACTTGAAGCTGGCCTGTTGGGGATGTTTGGCAGTTCTCTCTTGAATCCTGCTTTCTCAGCAGGTCAGAGGAACAGTTCAGTTTGGTGAGATGGAACTTTAGTGTGAGTAACTTTAGTGTCAGTGACTTTGCTTTGGTATTTTGCATGGTCTTTTGGAGCCTCGCTTAGGAACTTAGTAGCAAAATAATGAGCTGTAGTTTTTATTGAACAGTTGTTTTTTTGTGTGGGAGTCTGAAAAGGAGTCCTGTCAGATGTAGGTGTTGAAGATCTGTTCTGTGCTGGCCTTTCTACCGCCTTAATCATGCACTTTGGTGGACAGAGGTTTTAAAATTAAGTCCGTTTAATCAAGTTTCTTCATAGAACCTGGTTTTTTGTGTCCTATTTATGAACCTTGGCCTGTTCTTGAGCACTTGAGGATAGTTGGTTTTCTTCGAGAAGTTTTATAGTTTTACTATCTCAAAATAATTGTTTCTCATAGTCGAGGTGGGATCAAGGCTCGTTTTCTCCCCGTGTAGTTATTCAGTTAATTCAGCATTGTAATTTACATGAACACTAAAAAACAATTGCAGAGCAGGGAATGTACTCAGAGGTAGAGTGTGTGTCTTGCACGTGTGGAGGCCCAGGATTCCATCCCTGACATGGGGGAAAATGCAGAATTATGAAGTAAAATCTGCCCAAAACCAAAATCACAATAGATTTAGTTTACAAATCTTGATTGACTTTATTTTGTGAGTCTAGGACCACTTATTCTACTTTTTAAAATTTATATATATATATATTTAGTTGTTAATGGACCTTTAGTTTATTCATTTATTTATATGTGGTGCTGAAAATTGAACCCAGTGCCTCACACATGCTAGGCAAGTGCTCCACCACTGAGCCACAACCCCAGCCTCTCTACTTTTTAAAGTAGAATAATTGTTCTGATGAGCTGAGCAGAGGCATCAGCTGAGCAGAGCTGAGCAGAGATTGGTTTCATATATAGAGAAGGGTTGAACGAAGCAGAAACACAACAAAAAGCAAGCAAGTGGATTGGTCGTTTTAAACTTACTTTCTTTGTTAGGTGGGGGACAGGGAGCAGAATAATATAAAATTAACCTATTGGCTAAACCAGGTTACTTCAGGTTACCTTATGGATTAAAGGATTAAAGATTAAGGCAGAGGGAACTTCACTGTCATGCTGATTAGCCTGTTTGGGAAATTTCTCTCACTCTCTTGATACCTAGTAAGGTCATGTAACAACTTACTTTTGGTTAGGTGATGTGGACCTTTAGCAGGGTGACTCCCATTTTGATTTTTAGTCTGATCTGTTGAGGCCTAGTATAGGAGCTTAGTCCAAAACAATGGCCTCCTATCATTTTTATGTAACAGAATTTATATTTTCTTTTTACAGATATAGTTTATTATTTATTATAGGAAAAATAAAAATAATATAAAATAAGAAACAAAACTAAAAAGTTTCTGATAACTACTATTATTTATTTTTTTGCTATGTTCTCTTCTTCTTTTTCTTCTTCCCTCCATCTGTCCCTCCCTCCCTCCCTTCTTTTCTTCCTTCCTTCCTTCCCTCCCAGGAGTGCTTAACCACTAGGCCATATCCCCAGCCCTTTTTTATTTTTTATTTTGAGACAGGGTCTTGCTAAGTTGCTGAGGCTGACTTTGAACTTGCCGTTCTCCTGCCTCAGCCTCCTGAGCTGCTGGTCAGTTATAGGTCTGTGTCACCGCGCCTGACCTATGTATTCTTTTTCTTCTTATACATACATATTTTTTTCCATGTACGTTTTGCACATATATATAATTATTTTGCTTTGCAAATAGAATTATCTAAAAACTAAACAGTATGGCCTGGTTCTCAATCATGCATGTCTTTTTCATATGTACCTCCTGTACCTGTTGAAGAGCATGTGTTTTATGTAACCAGAGATTGTACCCGCTTTCCTTCTTATCTTTGTGAACGTGACATGACAGACCATATTCTCTGTGCGCAAACATTTTTTACTCCAGGTTTATGCTACTTTAGAATTTTTGTTTTTGCCATGCTGGGGTTCAAACCCAAGCCTCATGCATCTTATCCCTAATCCCCTATTTTAGAATTTTCAAATAAAAAAAATCCTAATTTGATTAAAGAATTTTAAAATTTGTTTTTTAATTACTAGTGACATTGGATTTATAGTCTTCTGTGAAGAAAGGGAAATGTCCTGCTGCAGCTCTGCCCTGGATCCAGGTGGTGGGGAGTGTGGTGGAAGAAAGTCTGGGGGTGAGGAGCTTGGGAGTTTGGTGTGGCTGGGTGGTGCTCCCTTTGGTGATTGAAAGGGCCATCTTTGTTTTGAAGCCAGCTGCAGAATTCTCCACAGCCTCTAGGATACTTCCTTCCTTTGCAGCCATTTCTGCTGTCAGTCAGAAGGTAGGGTTTTGCCAGGAGATCCTTCACTTCTTATGTGCCCTGAACACCATTCCCAGTCCAGTCTTTTCTGGTGTGTGTGTGTGTGGGGGGGGGGGGGGGTTACTGGTTGTTCACTCCAGGGCTTCATGCATGCTAGGCGAGCACTGAGCACATCCCCGGCTTTTTAAAACATTTTTTTTTTTATTTTGAGACAGGTTTGGATGAGTTACCTGGGCTGGCCTAGAACTTGCAATCCTCCTGCTTCAGCCTCCCATGTCGCAGGGGTTACAGATGTGTGCCACTGCACTGGGCTGTATTATGTTTTATAGAAATTCCTTGAAAGATCTTACCTGTGTGGAAGGCACCCCAGCCAGGTGTCCAGTGCCAGGGCGGGTTGTCTTTTATTTTGATGATTTTGGTTGTGGTCAGTAGATGTAGTTGGAAACCCGACCTCAGACACCCCCTTTCCTCCTACCTTTTGTCTGCTTTTGCTTTTTCATACTCACTCCCTGTACTTTACTCCCAGTGATTTTTTTTTTTTTTTTTTTTTGTTTGTTTGTTTTCTGTTCCCGTGTATCAGCTTCTTGCTCGAGGGTACTTGCAAGTATTGCCATTTGTCAGATTGTCATCTGTCACTCTTGGGAGGCCCCACTTCCCTTCCTCCGGGCCCAGTTAGCCTGTGCTTGTCCTTTCCAGGTGAGCTCAGTTCCCCAGGCACGGTCTGGGTCCCCAGGTACCTCTACAGGCTGGGCTCCCTTGTAGAGCTCGGCAGCTGTCACCCCTTTTTTCTTTACAGCTGTTAACAAAATTGTAGTTGATAAACATACTGTGTAATCCCCTGCTAGACAGGCAACTCTTTTGCTAGAAAGTAATCTCCAAGGCGACAAGGATCATGTCTGCCATGTCACATTTTGTTTATTCCCAGCATCTGTCATAGTACTGGCCAAAGAGTTGTCCACTTGAATGAAAGAATACACTTGGGAGGGCAAATGAGAATCACTGTCTTTTACCAAGTCTGGGCTTTTAAAGTAAATTAATTCATTCCCTAAATTCTTGGTGTTTTTAAATCATAAGCAGTTTGATCCTGCTTATGATTTAAGGAGCAGGGGATCGATAAGCAGCAAAAACTGCCTCACCAAGAAACAGATATCCTCTGCTTGAATCTGGCCTTGCAGAGCGACAAGGAACACAGCCTCCCTCTAGTCTGCCATCTTGGATCTCTCCTTGATCCTAAAATCAACATAAGTGCCTTTCAAAAAATTGAGAAAGCGTGCCTGCTTTCCCTCTTTGCCTCCAGACTAATTCTATAGACTGTCGTTGACTTGTCAATTGTCCAGGTAGTTTCATCGTAACTTACTTGTCTTTTGTTTTTGTTTTTTCTTTTTGAAGGAGTTATCAGTGGCCTTAACTGCTGTCCATCTGTCCTTCCTTCTTCCCTCTCTCCTGTCCTCCCTCTTCCCTGTGTGTCTGTAACCAGGGATTAATAGAATTACTATTTCTGTGAGTTGCTTCCTGTGGTCAAATAAGTTTAGTAAACGCTGCATGTCATCTCCTCTTGGAAATCATTTTAATAATGTGTTTACCAACATTTTCCAAACTTTCTGACCCCAGAAATCTCTCTTTATTTTGGCTGAAACCTGTGTAATCCCAGGGACATGCTTTTGGCAGTGCTTTACTTCATGATTTTGTGCATTCATCTCAACTCCTTTTGTTCGCCAAGAGTTTCTCTATCACCTTAGCAGCATGAGGAGGGAAGGAAGTGTTTTTTTGTTAAATGCCTACTGTTTGCCAGATTTATATTAACTATACTTTTTATCCTTTGCTATGACCTTTTGCATATTTTATCTTGTGAAGAAATGTGGACTGAAGAAGGGAATTACTTTTTGCTCAAGGTCACATAGCTAGCAAAGTGATAGATTTTATTTATTAATTTTAGTGTTATCTTTATTTATTTCACTATAAAGTCTGCTTTTTTCCTCCACAGTCTAGGGTAAAAAATAAGAGAAACTATAGATTACTTTAGAGGCTGCACCTCTCTCCATCACCTTAGTATGAGGAGCTTTAGGTAGCAGCTTGGGACTCTCTCTCTCTCTCTCTCTCTCTGTGTGTCTCTGTCTCTCTCTTTTTTTGTACTGGGAATTGAGCAGAGGGATGCTCTACGACTGAATTACACCCCCAACATTTTAAATTTTATTTTGAGACAGGGTATCCCGAAGTTACCCAGGCTGGCCTTGAACTTGTGGTCCTCCTGCCTTAGCCTTCTGCCCAGCTGGCTTGGGGCTCCTAAGAGGGCCAGAGACCCAGGGCAGGCAGGATCTCTAGACTCTGGGTAGATAGCAGCAGCAGCAGCAGCAGCAGGTTCTTGGTGTTTGGGAACATTGAGAAGAAAAGGGGACAGACAGCCTTGACTGTCCCTGCCCAAGCTTCCCATGTAGCTCTTTGATTCCTTCCTCCCTCTTTCTCCCATCCTGGTGTTCTTCTGGTGTGCACTGCTTGGTCGGCATCAAGGCTGGCTTTATCAGTGCGGTCACAGCTGGTGCTGCTTGGGTGTCTGCTTTGGTATCCCCACTCAGGTTACAGAACTTGCCTGAGGTCACAGTGTTGGACCCTTTAACCTACCTCCGCCTGTTCTTTTTAAACTTAAGTAAATGTGTTCACAAGGGAAACTTAGACCTAACAATTAAAATCTATGAAATCATGGTGTTGTGCTAATGTATGTTTTTCGATAGATTTAAATTAGACTTATAGCTATTAAACACTAAAACTCTTCATGTACCAACGAAAGTCACCTTGAGCACCAACCCTGGAACACATTGTCCTAATCCATTCATTCATCTCTCCATCCATCCATCCATGAATAATTCAGTATGTGTCTGTAAATGATAAGACTGAAAGACAAGACAAACACACAATTCCATTTGCCCCTAAAAAGTGAACACTTTCTTAAAAGTATCAACTCTTTCCATATTTGCCTGTTACCTCATAGTTTTAAAAAATTAATTGGCTTAATTTTGTAGAACAGTATTAGATATTGTAGAATTTCTATGCATTCCCTTCCCACCCACACGGTTTCCTTTATTTTTAACATTTATGATAGTATGTTACATTTGTTAGAACTATGAGCTAGTATTGGTGCATTTTTACTAACTGAAATCCAAAGTTTATTCACATTTCCCTAGTTTTCCCCTAATGTCCTTTTTCTGTTATAGGATCCCAAATGTCCTTAGGCTTAGTTGTCGGTGTGCCCTTAAGCTTTCCTTGGCTGTGACAGTGTCTTAGACTTTCCTCATTTTCAGTAACCTCATCGGATTTCAGGAGTCGTGGTCAGCTGCAATTAGGATGCTTTCTATTGGAATTCGTCTGCCATTTTTCTCACAAGTCTTCTTTTATAGTTTCTTTTTTTTTTTAATTCAGGATCCAGACTTGGTTCACACAGTGCATATAATTAGTAGTCTGTTAAATCTCTTTGTGAAACTTACCTCTCCCATCTTTTTTTTTTTTTTGGCATTTATTTATTGAAGAAACTGGTTTGGTTATTTGTTCTGTATAACACTCCACATTTGGGGCATTTGCTGATTATGTTCTCGTTGATCTATAGAGGCTGTTCCTTTTTGTATTTCTTGTAGATCGTAGCTAGACCTAGGAACTAGGGATTCATTTGGGGTTCAGTGTATTTCTGTCTCAATTAAAAAACAGAAAAAAACCTCCAAACCAGTACAAAACAAAAAACCCCCGCAAAACCTGTGCTCTTTCCAATGTGCCCTTGTGCTTTGTAAATTATGATGCTCTGTGTTCTTTCCAACTGTGATCCTTGGTGAAACCAGACTTTGCGTGTGCATTTTTCTGAGGTGAAGCTGCACTGGAAGATGAAGACAAGAAGTGCACAGGAGAAGGCTGGCGGGTAGGGGAGGGGTGCAGAGCCGGCCCCCTTAAGAGCAGCGCTCTGTACCTCCAGTGCTTTGCAGGGCCTTTGCTTCGGAGATGATAAGTGCACCCCTCTCTCTGGTGTTGGAATAGGGTGCCCATGGAGATGTAGGTCAGGTTTCTCAGTGTTGCACTTCACAGTTCTTTGGAAAATCCAGGCTCGTTTTGTCTGTTGTGCTTTTCTTTCTGCAGTCCTTTTATTCGTTTATTTTATTTTTTTCTTTCTCTAGTATCTGTGATCTAACATGAGTGGAATATGTATATATTTGTGGTACCGTTAGTTTTGAGCACTTGTTTATCAGAAGAATAAAATGAGAGTAAATACAAGGTTAAGAACGTTCCAGTGGGGGCTGGATTTTGGCTCAGTGGTAGAGCTTGCCTGGCATGTGGGAGGCACTGGGTTCCATCCTCAGCACCGCATAAAATAAAGTTATAAAAAATAAAGATTAAAAAAAAGAATTTTCAACGGAATAGTGCTGCCTCTTTATGACCATGACCATGCAGGATTCCTCTTTGGGGTTTTCTTTTTTTGTTTAGACTAAGTATTTAAGATTTGTTGCTATTATCCACTTGAAAGTCATAGAAAACCCAGTGCAAACAAAACTAGCCTGAACCAAAAGGCGGGCCTGGCTGGGTGTGGACTCAGGTCCTTCTCAGACTCCCCCGGCCTCCCAGTAGCAGTGCCAGGCTTTCCCTCAAGAGGGCAGCCTGATGGCCTTGGTGCTCTGGTGCTAGCCCTCACTGTTGTCAAGCTCAGCGGGGAGGAAGTTTCCTTTCCTCTGGCTCCCTTGGAAGTCCTGGGATTTGACAGTGTGTGCTCATCATGGCGGCAGTCACTGTGACAGGGGATTCGGCCAGAAAGCTGGTGTGTCCACCCTCAGTCCCGCCAGCTTTCTATGTGGTGTTCTTCTCCAGCCTCCTAGTTAGGTTCTTCCACGTGTGCTTTCCTGGACTTCGTGTGTTGATTATTCCATGACCAGTATTTTTTGAGTTTCTGCTGTGTACAAACGCTGTAAGGACCTGAAAGCATTAGGCTGTACACTGGCAAACTGTCTTACTCAGTTACTTGTAAATTGTTTTATTCTTATTATTTTGTGGTAAGTTATAACAAAGTAAGTATAGTACTTTTTTTTATAAGAAAAGTTATTACTTTATTTCTCTTGTTTATAGATCAGTGTTTGCTTTTCTAATTTGAATATTTTCAAAGTAGTTTTACTCTCTGTTTCTCTCACTTACAAATTTGTTTCTCTATAGACTTTTTTTTTTTTTGGCACCCGGGATTGAACCCAGGGGCACTTAACCACTGAGCCACACCCCAGCCTTCCACACCACCCCCTCCCACCGCCCCGTTGATTTTTTTTTTTTTTTTGTAGTTTTGGGACAGGGTCTCACTAAGTTGCTGAGGTGGCTTTGAACTTGCCGTTCTCCTGCCTCAGTCTCCTGAGGTGCTGGGATTGCAGGTGTGTGCCACGATGTCCGGCTTGTTTGTCTGAGACTTTTATATCATCAATTAGAATATGGGTGAATTACAGATTTTTTTTCACATAAGTGCAGCTGAAAATGTCTCCACAAGATTTGTCAGCCGATCTCTTAATTCTCTATTCTTTCAGAGTTAGTCAAAAATTTATTGTAATGGTGACATCAGTTTTATGCTTTATAGCGCATCGTGACTGGTTGCTTAGAGCCAAGTCACCCGAGCCGTTATTAAAACAGGGAGTCGAGTCGGGCTCTTTTGCCAGTCGATAAGCAGTCCAGTGTCTCTGAGATTCTGTGGGGTTCCATCGTGACTTCATCAGTTCCTTGGGGCGAAGCTCCGGAGTGTCCTGCCTACCCATATTCACACGTACCTATGCCACACAGCCTGTCAGCCTGCGGCCGACTCTCCTGACTGTCGTAGCAGTCCTCATCTCCTCTTCGGGCTCTCTGCCTGCACGCGGTGCACACCAACAGCACAGGGCAGATGCAGAGGGCCGCTGGAGAAGCGTTCTAAGGACGCGAACAGGATGGCCACGCAGCCTGAGAGGCGCCCGGATTCAGGGGAGCCCTGGCTTCTCACAGCGGGAACGCCCTTTACCCTCTTCCTGCAGGAAAGAGATGCGAGGAATCAAAGAGCCCGGTGATGCCCGGCTGTGCCCGGCTGTGCCGGGGAGCAGCAGGAGCCCCACTGCTCAGGGCAGGTTCATTTGTTCCAAGGACCCGGTGGACTGGAAGGCACGCGGCCTTCCTCCTCTGTGAAAGGAGAGCAAGCTAAAGTTTGCTGTGAAATAAACTGGGCGGATAACATGGGCCCCTTTTTTATTAGTTTGACAACACTTTTCATGCTACTTCTGGCTAAAAGGGCAACATTTTGATCACCACTGTTTTCTAAATGTGTGTGTGTGTGTGTGTGTGTGTATAAAATTAAACATGAGACTATCAACTTGGAATATGTGTTTATTTGGAGTAGGGACCGGTTAGGTCTCCAGAAATAAACCCCCATTCAGGAAGTGAGCAGTGTTTAGGAAATAGAAGGCTGTTTAAGTGTTGTAAGGTTTGTGTTCACACTTTTTTTAGCAGGACCACTTTCCTTCTGTAGGTGCTTATTTAGAACTCACAGACGGGGACCATGTTAGTGGTAGAAGCTTTGAGTCTTTGGAAGGGATAAATCTACAAAAGATTAATACAATTTGATTTTTGTGGTACTTGGGATTGAGCCCAAGGACATTCTGCTGAATGACACCCCCAGTCCTTTTTATTTTTTATTCGGAGGCAGGGTCTTGTTAAGTTGCTGAGGCCGTCCTGTGACTAACAATCCTCTTTCCTCAGCCTCCCAAGTTGCTAGGAGTTACAGTTGTGCACCACTATGCCCAACTGCTCTGCCTTAAAATAATTTGTAGGGTTGGACTTTAGCTATGTTGCTGTCTTTAGTGAACTGGGAAATAAAATAATGAATAATGTGTGCAAAAATAACTTTTGAAAATTTGGTTTTGAGAATTTCTTTGTTGTGTGTTGAAGCATTTCGTTACTGGCCCATATACATTTTTGAATGAATAAGCAGTTTAGAATGAAAAAACTAAAATAGAAATTACAATGTAGTCTGACTATAATTGAGTCAAACTTTGAGAGTAGATGTAATAATAGTCCTCACATCATCATCTTGAAAGTGATATCTCTTCCTGGAAAAAATGAGAACATTTGTTATGTTGGGAGAATAAAGTTTGAGTTTGTTCTGATGTTCTTTTTAGAACATGGCCAACTTTGTCCTCTCTTATATGAAAGTAGGGTAAGGGTTTTAGGTTCGTATGTTGGAAGAAAATTAGACTTTTGTTATGCAGACATTTTCACAAATTCTATAAAAAATTTTTTTTGACTTGTGAAGGTAGGTAGAAGGATCTTGGAGGGATGCACCAGCACCTGTATATGGGACGCTTTCTTGTTCCATTTTCTGTTCTTGTGACAAAATACCCAAAGCCTGGGCACTTACGAAGAAAAGAGGTTTAGCTGGGTGCAGAGGCTGAGGTAGGAGGATTGCGAGTTCAAAGCCAGCCTCAGCAAAAGTGAGGTGCTAAGCAACTCAGTGAGACCCTGTCTCTAAATAAAATACAAAATAGGGCTGGGGAGGTTGCTCAGTGGTTGAGTACCCCTGAGTTCAGTCCCTGGTACCAAAAAAAAAAGATATTTATGGAGATTAGTTTTAGAGGCAGGAAGTCTGTGATCAGGTGATGCCTTTTGTTTGGTCTCTGATGAGGGCTTCATGGTGAATGGCATTGCAGTGGCAGGAGCTTGTGTGGAAGAGGTCACATGGTGAGACGGGAGCCAGGGACTTGTTCATCGAGTAACGGTGCACTCCCCCAGGAGCCCTCTGGGGTTCCGTGAGAACTGTGTGATTTCCAGTATGGCAGTGAGCCAGCCACTTTCACCAGCCCGCCGTACTGTGAATTAGGGATCAAACCTCCAACACATGAACTCTCAGGGGACAAACCACATCCAGACCGCAGGGAAAGGACAGGAGCACTGGTAGAGATAACGAGGTCAGATGTCTCAGTTGCAGGACAGTGTCGAAAAAACCAGGTAGCTTTTTGGGTCCTCTCACCTGGAAGTCCTCTCAGGTGTCAAGCAGCATGGAGCATGGATTGTCACAGTTTTAGAAGTGGTAGCCTCATAAGCTGGAACATCACTCATTACTTAAGAATTTTCTGACGGAGACTCGGAGGTATCCCGAAGTCACCGGCATTGAAATGAATTTAGAGTGGTGTCTTTTTCAACTCGGTGAAACCAAACTCTGACAGCTATTTATCCCCGCCTGCCCTCCACCCTCATTGAAGGATGACCTGGGATAAGGGGCGAGTCGCTCTTGCCAGATCCCCAAGTGATGTGAGAATGCCACAGTCTCTTTTAAGGTGGCCTGGGAGACAGGACGGAGAGGTCTGCCTTGCCAGTTATTAACTGCATCTGAAAAAGTACCATAGGCAAGAAGAATAAAATCAAAATCCCCTTTATTTAATTCTGGATATTTAATGTATTTTATATTAAATAAAAATGAGATCGTGAGTCCTAATTTATTGCCTTTATTCACTTAGCCTGTATTTGTACCCATTTTACTCACGTCAGTGTATTGGGGCTTTCTTCCTACATATTGTAAACTTCCCTCTCCTTCAACATGATTTCTGTTTTGGAGACATAATATTCAGTTTGGGGGCAATTTCTAACTTATGGAAATGCTTCCTATTGTTGACAATTTCCTTCGCTGTCGTGAGCAGCGCTGTGAGGGATATCTTCTTAGCTATATTTTATTTTTTTCCCCGTGAAATTGCTGAGTCAAATGACATGCAAGTTTTTGAAGTCTTGAATATGTATTGCAGAGTTGCTCACCAGAAATTGTGCCTCTTACACTCCCATCAGCAGTGTAGATGAGTGACAAGCAGATAAAATTTAAAAAAATAAGCCGGGGGATCTTGCCGCTTTAGGGAGTTTAATGTCAGGCAAAGGAAGTGACAGGCCGTATAGATGAGGCAGGATTTTGGAGTCAGAATTGCAATTCTGCCTCTTCTGACGTCTGACAAGTTATTTGATATTCCTGGTTCTCAGCTTTTTCCTCTGGTAAACTCGGGTACCCATCTAGCCCGAGGTGGCGAGAGTTGACTCCGGAAGAGTCGTACAGTACTCAGTTTGCCTCCAGTCCCAGTTTGTCCTTCTTTGTAAACTTTGGAATCGTCTAGCGTTTTCATTGGAATTGAGCATGCGCTCTCAGTGAAGCGCTGTCTCTTCGTCCTGAACAGCTTTCCCAGTTGGACCACAGATGCAAACTGACAAAAGCCAGATGTACTGACTTAACAATCGTATTCAATTTAACAAGCTGAATTTCAGTTCTCTCCAGTCTCAGGGCTGGGGGCTTGAAGAAACCCATTGGGATTGGGTTAAGACTGCTCTGACCTGGAAGTTGCTGAGGGAATCTGTTCCTCCTTTGCAGCTGATCCCGTCTGGAGCTGTGGAGGACCTGTGTGGCTAAGCCGGAAATAGATTATTATGTTACATCCTGTTCTGTTCTGCTGCTTGGAATAGAGTTTCCGCTTCCCGCTTTGTACAGCTCATCCTTCCCTCTCCAGCTCTGAAAAACTTGGTGGCAGTTTTTGGTGATGGGTGGTAGTTGTGAAGTGGATAAGGAAGATTTTTTTCCCTGTGGATTTCCTCAGGAATAAGCCAGTATGATTGTGATGTTTACTGTTGCAGGGATCACCAGGGATCACCAGGTAAAATATTTTTATAGCACCTAGCATTTTTAAACATTTTTAAAATGACAGATGTTCAACATGGACTCAACATTCATTTGTTTATTTAAACTGTCAAGTTACTGTTAGTTTAAAATAAAGCATCCCTTCCAATGACACAAGGTAGGCGGGGGATGCAGCTCAGTGGTAGGGCATCTGCCTGGTGTGCCAGGTGTCAGGCCCTGTTTTTGATCCCCAGAACTGCAAACAAACAAACAACAACAAAAGTAGCACGTAAGTACTAGGTGGTCATTGGAGAAATCAGAAAATGTGCATGAGTAAAAATTTATAAAGATGGGCTGGGATATAATTTATGTAACTTATGGTAGAATTCTTGCTTGGTGTGTGAGAGAAACCCTGGGGTTCAATCCTCAGCAGTCCTCAACAGTGAAAATAAATAAAGGAAAATCATCCTTTGTCTCTTTACTAAAGATGACCTCAAAGATCCATTGTAGTTTTGTTAGTGTTTGGCTTTGGGTATCTCATCTGAGATAATCACTCAAGATGAGCTAATTGAATATTAAAATAATTTTTTAAAAATGTAGTGTTTAAGTATAGATTCGGCTTTGGCTTTGAGCCCTGATTCCACAGCTGTTCTCAGTGTTTGGATGACTAAAACTTGACCAGTGTGAGTTTCGGCTCTTCCTTCTGTCTGTCTGCCCATACTATTCCTCCTCCCCTCCCTTTTTCTCAGTACTGAGAATTGAACCCAGAGCCTCTCATGTGGTAATAAGCAAATGCTGTTTTTGAGGCAGGGTCTTGCATTGCCCAACTGGCTTTGAACATGGGCTCCTCCTGCTTTGCCCCCTGGAGTAAGGAACTGGCACCACATCTGGCCCCATGCCATTTTCTTCCCTTACTATATATCCCAGCCCCCAAATATCCTGTGATGTAATATCTGTGGCACATAAGTATGTAATTCTAAAATATAGTTGCTGAGAATTAAAATGTTAACTGTCCTGGTTATGTGTCATGTTTATTGTCAAATTCTGCTATAATAAAATGACATTATATGCAAAAGAAAGTATGTTACACATGATGACCATGGGCCAGTATTAATTTCTTTAAAAGGCTATAGAAAATGCCTTTAAATTAGGAATTAACTTTTACCCTACCACCTGAGTACTGTATTAGGATTCTTGGTTTTAAAAGCAAAAGCAGTAGTTATTTTTGGTGAGAGTTGGCTAATTCTTATAGGTTAGGCTACCCTTGACCGTTTAACTCTAGAAGCCTAGGTTCTGATTCTTAGGAGACTGTTCTCAAAACTTTGTGACCTTGTTTTCATTATAGACACTGTCGTTCCTTGAAAAGCAACAGTTTCAGAAATAAAACTTAAGAGTTCCTTATTTGGATTAACTGTAATGCTGACCCTCTTTTGCCTTGAGGTGAGGACAGTCTTGAGGGGAAGCTGCATGAGAACTCTAGCCCTCAAACCCAGGTGGCTCATGCCCCTCGAGCCCATTTTCTTTATGTATGATTCTTCAGGACCCAGTACCCAGTAACTCCTGGCTAGAGGTTCTCAGTGGAGAAAGTGTTACTGCCAAGTGGCTACCGGGAAGTGAATCTTACTCCTCTCTGTCTGGTGGCCCTGTGTCATTCTCCTGACACTTTTTTTTTTTTTAAACATATATGTCTTACAAGGAAGACATGGTAGAAATTTTATGGGAAAAAAAGGACTTTGAAAGTTGTAAGTATTAGCCCTTATTTCTTCTCTTTGTAGCTCAGTTGGAAGGAAGTTAGTTGTCAACCAAAACTCAAACCCTGTGTTGTAGGATCTCTGAGAATAAGCTGCCTGCCCTGTTCGCTCTTCTTCAGCATGCTCTGCAGTAGCCCTCGTGGCCCGTTCCTCTGCTTAAAGTGGTTTAATAGCTGTCTCATCACTGCATCTGGCAGTGACTTGAGTAATAAAAATTCTGATGTCTCACTTTAAGGAATTACAAGGTACAAAGCACTATTAAGATTTATCAGTCTTTAAAAAATTGACAGTATCTATAAAAACATCTGTTTTTTCCTCCCATCTTTTATTTGTTCTAATTGGTTATACAGGACAGAAGGCATTTTGTCAAATTGTACACAAATGGAGCATAACTTCTCATTCCTCTGGCTGTATGTGGTGCTGAGTCACACCGGTAGTGTAATCATACATGATAATGTCTGTCTCATTCTATGGTCCTTCCCATCCCCACCGCCCTGCCCCACTCCTCCCCTCACTCCCCTCGCCACAATCCAGAGTTCCTTCTTTCTACGCCCCCGCCTCCACTGTGGATCTGCATTTGCTTATTGGATAAAACTTTCAGCCTTTGGTTTTTTGGGATTGGCTTCTTTCACTTAGCATGATATTCTCCAATTCCATCCATTTACCTGCAAATGCCATAATTTAATTCTTCTTTAAGGCTGAGTAATATTCCAACATCCATGGTTTTGATCTTGTTTACTTCCATACTTTGTCATTGGGTACTGTTGTCAGGTTTCTGTTTGCTTGTTTGTTCCCTGCATATTCTAGAAAACATGGGCTTTATTGAATGCTGGCTTGAATTGGCTTGGTTGTGGCTTTGGCTTTGTATTCTTTTCCTCTTACTCCTGGTCTGAGAGCCTTGCAGTCATTCACCCTATTCCTGTGTTATGTGGCTCCCTTTGTTTCTCTCTGACAAATATTGTTGAACAGCATGTATGTGGAGTTGGAAAAAGAATCTGTACTCATTGATGTAAAATGGGACCATACTTGGAAGGATTGGCCACTCATTGGTGGCTGTCACATAGTTGGAGATGTCATCTTACAGGTTGACATCCCACTTTGGCTAGGATGAAATAGCCGAGTCTGGTGTGGCCGGGCCTCTTCTGTTCCTCTAAGCTTTCCTCATCTCCTTCAAGGCTTCAGAGCTGAATGGGCTGCGGTCTTGCACAGGACATATCGTCTCTCAGTTCTTTGGCTTTGCTTGTGTATCTGTTCTGCCTCGAATTTCTCTCTCTCTTTCCCTGACTGCCTGCTTACCGGTGATGGCTTAGTTCAGGCATTCTCTTTCTTTGGGTGGGTTGTCTGTTTGTGGGGAGAGTGTGTGTGTGTTCATAGTAAACACTCTTGAGATTTCCTCCTGTGAACTACTGGAGGAAAGAGAGAATACATTAATTGCTTTTTTGGTGCACATAGATATAAGATAAATTTTTTGTTGAATAAAAGTGTGTTTAAGACACTCAAAATGGTTATTTCAGGCAAGATGATAGAAGTCAGAAGAAGCTGATAATGATTCTGTGGGAAGCGGTTTATCGAAAAAGATTTGGGAGGGGGTGTAGAAAATCTAGAGAGAGGCAGATTTCTAAATCAGAGTAACATTAGAGAGATGATTAACATAAAATACCTCTGTGGGCAGCTTTTAAAAGAATTGCCTCTTTGAGAAGGAATCAGGGCAGGAGATTCAAAACAATCCCATCTAGAAACAGACCAAAGTTAAGCTTTTGTGAACATTTCTTCATGCCAGCCAATCAGAAGACAAGGTGGTTGCAACCACCTTTTCCTTTTGATTTGTGGTTCCTATGGCAATAGAAAGAGAGCCTAGGACATTTCTCTCCTACCTCTTTTAATGAACTTTTAGCTTCTGAAAAATGTCAAACGCTATTATTCTTGCCTTCACTGACTTAAAGCGTTTTTTCTGCAGACTGACCCTGATATTTTTGGTTGTACAGTGGATATGGCAAAATTAACAAACACTGTCAGCTTCCTTGGCTACTGTTACTTCCTCTAGAACCTGCAAATATAATCAATTTAATTGGGTATTTGCTGCTTCTACCAGAATCCCAAATAAATTTTTTCCTGTTTTCTATGAACAGTCCTAAATTAAAACTACTGGTCATTACAAGCAACTAAATATGAAATTATAACAAACATTTTGAAGCTTTTCTATGCCCTTCCACAATCCTCCTGGGTTTCTTTTGAATTTGAGACTGAAGTCTCAGAAGGAAGGAGGCTTAGTTTTGTATTGTTGTTAGCTTGATAAGTAGGTCAATAAGTGTTTGTTAAAACTGGTAAATATCCACAGCATCAGGGTTAAGTTCCTTAGACGTATTTTAGCCGTAAGATAGTAGTCCAGAAGTTTAAAGTTAGACCTCTGTTTGCTTAAAAAGGCAAAGAAAAAGATAATAGTCTGCATTGTGAATACATCTGAGATGAAAACATCTTTTTCATTATTTGGATAAAGAAAAAGTTATTCTAGAATGATCAACATGGTTTTCTTTTTTTTTGGGTGCTGGGGATCGAACCCAGGGCCTTGTGCTTACAAGGCAAGCACTCTACCGACTGAGTTATCTCCCCAGCCCCTCAACATGGGTTTCTAACCAAGTCCCTAAATTTAAAATTAGAAGCTTCAAGAATCAATTAATGTTGTGGTCCTAGATTAATGTTATGATCCTAGATGCATCTTAATGCTCTTTAGGTTGATGAATGTGGTACTTTTATTTTTATCCATTATTTTAAAATTGGATCAGTGTCTTCCTGGTCCACTAGACAAGAGGAACCTTTTCTGAGCACTGAGTTTGGGCTTTTTTGAATTAAAAGATGGGTAGGTTTCCTAGAATGGCATTTTCTGTTGAGTAATGACGGCTTTTTTCCATCAGGGTAATTGATCACTTAACTGTAAGGTAATTGGTGTGAAACTAGGGCATTTCTAATGTGTTTTAACTGCCCCCATCTTTACCAGATGGGTAGTAACACTGTCCTGAAGTGGGAAGGTCCTGGTCGGGATCAGAGTGGAGACCTGCTGAGTGGGTTTTGGCAGTTGCAGCACAACACCAGGTTGAGTGATGGCGAGGATCAGGGTCGTGGGAAGATCATTTTTCTTCTTTGACTTTAGTTTAGTTCTTTGATTGCTAATCTGAAAACAGGGGTGGGAGGTGAGACCAAATGATCTTTAAGAGTTTCTTCCAGTTCTCATACTCTATGATGTTTTAAGAAATTGAATGTGAAAAATTGCCTTAAAAAAGTTCTAGATTCCAAGTTATTTGCAGAACAATCATGGTAAACCTTGCAGAGGGAACTCGGCTGTTCTTCCTGAATAAATGAAATCAGTTTGCCAGGGAGCTTAAGTGTTCATTTGATGTTCTTTGCTGAATGCAGGTGTAATCCTTAAGCTCTATCCTGAGGTCTGAGTGAATCTGATAAAGATTCCTAAAAGGAAACCTAAAATAAACTACAATCTATTGGAAATTTATTTAAATGAAATAGGTCATATAAATGTGTAGCCGGGCGTGATGCATGCCTGTAATCCCAGAGACTCAGGAGACTGAGACAGGAGGATCTCAAGTTCAAAGCCAACCTCAGCAACTTAGCGAGGTCCTAAACATTAACTTAGCAAAACTCTGTCTCTAAATAAAATATAAGAAGGGTTGGGGATGTGGCTCAGTGGTTAAGTATCCCTGGGTTCAATCCCTGGTACAAAAAAAAAAAAAAAAGAAAGTGTAACCTGTCTGGTCCTTTTCTGTGCTCATCTGCTTCCAGTGCATGCTGACATAAATATTCTTTTAATAAGAATGTGCTGGGATACCTCTGGGTAGAGACTTTATTGTAGTGGAATCAGACAGGATTAATCTCTAATTCTAAGTCTGCCATCATTTAGCCCTCGTTTCCTTGGGCAGGTTACTGTTCAACAAATCAGGCTCTCCTCTCCTGATTCTTGGTTTCTTCATCTGTAAAATGAATATCTATCTTTCAGGGGTTATTTTGAGGGTTTACTGTGGTGTCAGCTGTCTAACAAATAACAGGAGCTTAATAAGCGGCAGCTACTTTCACCATATTATGCACAAATGCACTCAGCATCTTCTCTGTGGTTGGCGCTCTATGGTGAGGAACTGCTGGGATAGCACAGTAGGAGTGCCTGGAGGGTCAGTGGGCACAGCTGCTGCGTCACTGCTGGGAATCTGGCTGCTGTAAGCTGCAGAGTAAATGCTCACATTGGAAATGTGTGTGTTTTCATTGTGACCAGAGAACCGCTCAATTTTTTTATTCCATTCGATTCTTCTGATTTTGTATTCTCAAGTGCCTTTTTAAAACAGTCTCAATATTCTTTATATTTAGGGTGAACTAACTAGTAAGTGACAGATGTTAGATAGGAACCCAGGTCTGATTTGAAGCAAAACCATCTTTGCTTATATTATAGTTGGAGTGACGATAGAAGTTATCCCCCAAGCAGAACTCTCTGAGAGTGAGATTTACGCTTGGACAATTAGTGTAAACCAGGAATGTCTCAAACAAATGAGGATATTTGGCCATCCTAATGACAGCTCAAATGAGCAAATTTATGAGTGTCAGTCTAAGATTTCTGCAGTATTTTGGTGGAATCCAGGCACCCACCTTCTTTTTTTTTTTTTTTTGCATGATTATTGATTTTTGGCATACTAAATTAATTGGTCTTAGATCTGGGACATTTATTGAATGCCATAGTCTGATGGTTATTAAATGCCAGCCATATATGCTCATTTTTAATTTACTTTTTTCCTTAATTCCTTTAAAACCAGCATGCTTCTAAAAAAAAGGATGTGAAATGATAACTCAGTTAAGGTTTTAATTCTTAAGAGTGTCAAGTGAACTTTGCATGAGGAGTCTGAAATGGACCTCATTGTATTCCGAGGTTTTCCCTTTGAGGATACAGAGATGTAGGTGGCGCTAAAAAGCGGAGGTTTTAAGCAGCCCTTTTGGTTGTCTATCAGTCTGCCACTCCTCTTCCGTGTTCCTTTTGCCTTACTCTCTAGGTCTGCTGTGATTTTACCTTAGGGAAGAACAAGCCAAATTCGGGATCAAAGTTGGGGTGATCACGGTTTCTACACTGGAGGCAGCCTGGTCATAGGGGGAGAATGTGGGATTTGGGAGCAGACAACGGAAGTTCGGAATCCTGGCCCTCCCCTCCTTTCCTGTGTGCTCTTGCAAATCACCCTCTGAGCCTCAGTTTCCTTGCACCGTGGTGTGGGGGTTAGGGTGCATGTGTAAGGTGCCTGGCATGTAGTAGGTTCTTAAGCAATGATGGCAGTTATGATTATATGATTTAGGCAGAAACTGTTACTTTTATGAAATAATAGTCACAGTCTCACCACTAATCTTGTTTTGTACTCAAACTCCTACTCCCTTTAGTGGGTTTTCATTTAAACATTCTCTCTCCCTCTTGATTCTGTTCACTGTATCCTGAGAAATCAGTGGTTGGCCATTGAAACCTGTCCCTGGGACAGAACGTGGGCCCTCTCCCAAGGGTTCAGTGAGCTGCCTCGGGTGCACCCCTGCCCCAACTAACATTCAAGTTGCCTGAGTGATTTGTTGCGGCCTCTAACTGCTTCTTCTCTTCCTTCCTTTTTGTCATCCTGCAGTGTTCTGTGCCAAGGTCTTTGTGGCTAGGCTGCGCCAACCTGGTAGAGAGCATGTGCGCACTGAGTTGCCTGCAGAGCATGCCCAGTGTCAGATGTCTCCAGGTGCCTCTCTTCTTTCTTGTTGTAAATGTGTTTTTACGTATGCCATGAACATTTGTTGAAACTTGCAGTAGTGTGTTTAATCCAATGTTAAGTCTGCTAAATGTTCTGTGTAACCCTCTGCTTTCCTCCAGCCTGGGTGCCCCACAAGGAGGAGGAGTTAGTACCACGAGGGACCCTTCTGAGCGGGCGGGTCTTTGGCTGGGCCCTGCTCTGCTCCCCTTTTTCCGCTCCTGCTTTTTACTTTTCCCCCCTCACCTTGAAGTTGTGATTCTCATGTTTAATAGTTGTGCACGTGCCAAAAAGAAACAAACTAAAACAAACAAAAAAATTCTGACTTATTTTCGTTGAGTTGGGAGGGTTTTATAATTAAAGTGATTTTTCTATTTTGAAACTCATCCTTTTGGTTTGCTTTCTCTCCCCCATTCAAAACAGGAGTGGGGGAGGGAGGGAATCCCTGATGTTATAAAGCCCCAAATTGAAGTTTGCAGAGATCACAGCTTTATGCTATGCTGCCAGTAACTGTTGGTTTGGGCCACCTCCCAAGGGCCAGACCTGATACCTGTCCTCAGGGTCCACCCAGCTTTCCAGGCCGAGGCCGGCAGAGAATTCCACAGATTAAAGTAAATACTTTTGGGGGATGGTGTGGGTGGGGGGTGGCATGGGGTTGCTGAGGATAAAACTGTGTTAGTGGAAGTGTAGCTGGTGACCTTTATTGGGTGACTTCGAAGAGAGCCAAGGCCAAACCCATAGTGGCTTTGTGAAGCTCTGTTTGGAGAAAGCATGTGTTTAAATTAAATTGGTATCGGTAGTAATATTCAATTTTCTTCATTGCATATTCTAAACATTGATATATCTTTCTTTAAAAAAAAAGCAGCATTAAATTCCTGACTTCTGGTTGAGACTGATCTGTTTTAGGAACAGTGTAAAATTAGTAAATGTGTTAGAGGGATATTATTGATGGCATGAGTGACTTCACTGTTCACAAGGTTATCTTGTCATGTTCACAGTCTTTAAATGAAACTGGGGGGCTAGGAAGGAGGAAAGTGTCCTTGGTATTAGGGTTGGGCATTTTTTTTATCTATTAACAAATGTTTTCTGTAGCATTAGCATGGTTATTGCTTCAGAGTGCTTTCCTTAGAAAGCACTGGAATCTCACTAACACAATTAGCTGAGGAGTGAATTCAATACAACACCTGGCGGTTGTCTTTAGATTGTTTTTAAGAAGGTAGGTTTCCAGGAGGTAGGACACTGGAATTGGGTGTTTCGTTGAGACTACAGTGTAATGTGTGCTTATCTTTGGAAAAGCATCTTCCTTGCATGTAGTGTAATTTTTAAAAAATGTTGCAAAGGCAGACGGATTGCATGTGCTCTCCTTGGTTCTGTGTAATGGAGATTTGCATTGTAGTAAGAGTGTGTATGTTTTCTCTGTTTTTCTGAAAATGATTACTTGAATGTTACATTTGCTTTTAATGGACTGACCCAGTTTTCTCTAGAGTTGGACATTTAAGTAGGGGAAGAATTGTTCACTGTCTTGAAGCAGTTTCTTTCTGTTGCAGTTAAAAGTAATTGACCAATGGAAAGCACCGTTTAATATATTTTAGTCAGAGTCTTGTGAATTCTCCAGAGGTGGAGTGGGAGGAATTGGGTTCCTACTTTGTTGAATGTGGGAAAATGCCACTAAAGTTCTTTGACTCATCTCTCCCGTGAAAGCCATTTAAGAGAAAAAAATTGAAACATTGCCTTCATTGAACCGAATTTTAGTGAATGGAACGATAATATTGTCTTTAGAAGTGTGTGAGGAATTTTATTAAGTCTTAATTTTCATTTGTATGTAATTGAGGGTGTGCAGCACACTAAAATGACTGGGGCACTTAGCTGGCTGAAACGAGCCCCTCACCCTTCTGCCTTGTCCCGCATGTGCACGGAAGGTGACTGTGTGTGAGCCAACCCGGAGACCTCCTTCCTCTCCACTTGTTTTGTGTATTATTACTATTTTAAATAAAAACTCACACATGAATTTTTAATTCTTATGTTTTCCTTTTAAATTTAGTCTGTTTATTGTCTGTCTTCTTTTTGTGGTGCTTGCGTGCGAGGCAGGCACTTTACACTGAGCTCTGCCAGGCCCTGGGACTGACTTTGGGTTTTACGCATTTTGCGACACCAGTGTTTCCCCTACTCTCCAAACAGTGTGAAAGGGTAGCGCCTTAACCTGAGCTTGAGTTTTCAGAGACTGTCAGTTGTGTATATGGTACATCTCTGGTTCATGGGAAGTTGACTTCCTTGACACTGCATGCCTCTTGGCAGAGTCACTTCAGGCAGGCCAGAGAAGAGAAGGGACAGCATCCCTGAAGAGGACAGAACCTAGTTCGCATGGCTTGGGCTATAGAGTTTCATGAAAGAGTTCCCCTTAAAATGGCCACTCTGGGCCCACTGATGGTCCGTTTAGCCTGTCCTTAATTTATTGGTTCGGTGGTCCGTTGGAAGATCTGAGTGGGAGACTAGTTACTTGAGGCACCCGGTCAGCCACTCCAGCTCTTGCCATGCCTGAGAGGGGAAAAGGAATAGCAGAGACTTAACAAAACGACACTCACTCTCTACCGACTGTCCTTGAGCTTCAGTCAATGTAAGGTTCGTGGTGTGACAACCCTGCGCTCCTGGCAGAAGTTGGCACCCCATTTTTCTGATGTGAAAACTGAGCCTGGCCTGATGTGCCCTATTTGACTCAGATTCATATTTACAAAGGTGCGGAGTGGTGGCCGGCGTTTGAGCCCCACGCTTGCCTGAGTCACAAACGGGCTTGAACAGAGATGTAGCTTCCTCTATGCTGGAATGCCACCTTTCTATAGTTTTCTCTTAGTTTTGTTTGTGAAAACTTCATTATCAATATCTTACGTATGGTTCTATCAGTCATTATTTGAAAAGAAAAAAAAAAAAGAAGAAAATCCTGTCAAATTTTATAGGAGGAAAAAAAATGGCATTTCCTTTGGCAAAATGAGCCTTCCCGGATCCTAAAACGAGGGCGGTCCTGAATGTAGTCTCCGCTAATCCAATCCCCTGACCATTTGCTGAGCAGTGGGGATGTGCTGGGGCTTCTGCTAGTGCTGGGCCTGTGAGCCAACCACAGGGGGCTGTTTCCTGCTCTCAAGGAGCCCTCAAGCAGAGCTGTGAATGAAGATGCAGATTGAACTACAAAAGAAGAAGCCTGCGCGCGTGTGTGTGTGTGCGTGTGTGTGTGTGTGTGTGTGTGTGTGTGTGTGTGCGTGCGTGTGTGAGAGAGAGAGAGAGAGAGAGAGAGAGAGAGAGAGAACTGAAATCGGCCAACCTGTATCTTCCTTTAAAGCAATGTGACCCAGTTTAAACTAGGACCAACCCTCAACAACCCTCAGTCGAATTGGAATATTGGTTCAGACCGCTGAACCAAGCTGAGCTAGTTGATATTTCATTCGCCCCGTATATCCGATTTTGACCAGTTGATTGTTTCATCTCGAAAATCGAGAGTTCAGGCCCTGTAGAGTATTGATTTGCCCAAGACTCTGGCATGAGATTAGTACCGATGTTAATGATAGTATCTTTTATTTTCTACCTTCTTTCTCTGTATTGGACTCTTGGCCCTAGGTTATCCCATTTGATCCTTTTGAGGGAAGTTTCTGTGCTGCTTTTTTGTATATGAAGTTATAGAATTGAATCGATTTGCCTGAGGCTACACATTTATTTAGGTGACAGAACTAGGTAATAGGCCGAGATCTGGACAAATGCAAAACCTGTTTGGTAGTCACCACGTTGAAGTGACTGACAGCTGCCATCTTCAAACTTGGCAGCTGTCATTTTTAGGTAGAAACAAATTCCCCTTAATTTTTAGTGTCATAAGTTTGTGTCTTTGTTTATTTATTGGTACTGGTGATTGAACTCAGGATTGCTGCACCACCAAGCTACATCCCCAGCCCTTTGTATTTTTTATTTTGAGACAGGATCTCACTAAGTTGCTGAATCTAGCCTCAAACTTGCCATCCTCTGGTCTCAATCTCCCAAATCACTGGGAGTGTAGGTGTGTGCCACCATGCTGGTCAGTGTCAGATGTTTAAAGTTTACACGTGGAAAGTAGAGGTTCGTTGTTGTAGACTAACACGTTTTCTTAGGAATGCTGTTGGCAGCCTCTCTTGGAGATGGGTGTTAGAGACAAACTTTTCATGGGTAGGACTAATTGCTGGGGATGACAGCGAGGATCCTGTGATCTGGTCGAGGATCAGGTTGTAGCCCTCCTTCCTGGCTCCAGGGCGTATATTCCTGGGCAGTGATGAGTGCAGTCTCCACACCTGTCTTGCGCCTTGCTTTTCTTATCTTCAAGTACATTCAGGGAGCCACAGTGGTCTGAGAACATTATGACTGTCACTTACCTTAGCTGCTGACCTAAGATGTTGTTTTTTGGAGGATGGAGGTAGTAGCTTGGTAGAAAGAACCTTGGTTTTGGAGCCAACAAATCTAGATTCTAGTCCTGCTCCTTCTACTTAGTGATTCTGGAATGCCTGACAAGTTACTTTCCTTACCCGAACCTCAGTTTCCTTATCTCTAAAAGTGAAGGTGGTTGTATCCACACTCACCGCTTTTGCCAGGTAGAAGAAGGTCATTGCTGCCTCCTTTTGGGGTGATGAAGCTGCATTTCTCTTTGCTTGCTCCAGGTCTGTATTCAAGAGGTAGAGTTCCAGTCTTAAGAGACTTAGATTCCAGGGTGGGTTAAGGAGAAACTGTCAGGGCCCCTTCCTCTGGCTGCTGGGGGTGTGCTCATTTTGTGCAGGGCTTAGGTCAAGTGGCTCTTCCCACACTTTGCTTTTGTTTCTTTCTTATGAGCATTTGGGACTTTGTAATTCCTTCCTGATTATCCTGTTGCACTCTGTGTCTGAAAATGTGAAGGCTTGGAATAACCTTTTGGATTGCTGAGTGGGAGAGCCTATAATACTTTATGAACACTAAAATAGCACGTTTTCCCCTCTTCATAAGAAAGTTTACAAATATAGCACCCCCGTCTGTTGGTAACCTCCCCACCATTACCACCCGGAGAGTATTCCTTGCTATTTCAGGAGCGTTCCTCTTCCTGTGTGGGGGGCAGGGAGGAAGTCATCAAGTTGTGCAGGCTCTGTGTTAGGAGTTGGTGTGGATGACTCCAAGAGTGGTGTTTTCATTGTCCGGAACTGTAGTCTGAGAGGGACAAAGCTGGGGCCTAGCTTTGTGGCTCCTCCCACTTCTGTGTCTCCCAGAATAGCTCTGAATTTGTCTGTTTTATATGGTGGAACTCCAAGGGAGATTTTATTTAAAGACCTTTCTACTATGGAAATTTCCAAACATACACAAAAATAAAAAGAATTGTTCAATTTAACCTGAACAGATTTCAAAATTATGTTGTTCAGTTTTTTCCACCCCCCACCCCCCGTGGGGATCTTAAAGCAAATCTATGATAGTTTAATTGGGAAAAAAAAAAAAAGTCTGACATATCACTCCAGTCAGCATTTAAAAAAATGTAAGTAAAGTTCAGTTTCTCATGGTCATTTTTGACTAAAGTTTTGAAAAACATCAGTAGATCCATAATATACACTTTTTATTTTTCAGTTAACATTTTTTCGATTAGCAGACATTGGCCTCTTTCCATATCAGTATATAAAACCAAATAAAATTCTACTTTCATAGCTGCAGTATTAAAATATATGACTTTGTAATTATTTTGTTTCAAAAATAACCAATTCCGTCTCTTGAAGGAACTTTAGGGTATAATTTTTTAAAATATCAAAAGTACTTGAGAAACTTTATTGCACATGTCCCTATAGATTGCACGGCTGCATCTGTCAGTGCACCCTGAGTGCAGTGCTTCTTCACAGGCCAGCAGCCACCTGTCCAGTGGAGGTGCAGTGGCCTCTCCCTGTCAGCCCACTTCTCCAAGAAACAAATGCCGACCTTTGTCTGTCACAGCATGTGCTCTTTGTAGGAGAATATGCACCCCTGTAACTGTGGGGGTTCCCCCTTTTTGGAATAGTAAAAATGGCCTCTCCTCAGGAAACCTCAGTGCCACTTTGGTTCGCTCTGTTTGCTTGCTGCTGTGTTGTAGACCTGGCCCTGAATTGGTGGCGTCGAACTCTCGCTGATTTCAGTGTCATCCCTAGACTGTAGGAGGCAACCCTGAGTGTTTTTAATTTTTTTCCTGAAATACTTTTTAAAAAGTGAAAAACATTGTTTGGGGGGTGCTGGGGATCGTACCAAGGACCTTGTGCTGGGGAAGTGTAAGCTCACTGCTGAGTGACACCTTCGTGTCCTGCAGCAATTTTCAGGGTTGTCAGCCCAAAAGGACCGGAAGCAGACTTCCAGGGATTCAGAGAAACCTTTATTCCTTGCGGCTTTGGGCGGCCACTTTCTGGATGGGAAAATGGCCAGTCAGTTACAGAGGGGGTTTTGGTTTTATAGGGTACAGTGAGGAGGAGGGAATCATTGGAAGCCACACACGTGGAGTTTTGACTGGCAGGGGTTAGTTGTACAGGTTAAAATCAGACCCCAAGGGATGAGCACCCAGATCTTTGCCATTGTCATTCAGGACTAATTTGCCATGCGGGAAGGTCAAGGTTTATGGCCTGGCATTCAGCATCAGCCCCTTTCCTTTAGGACCCATTGTTATTAGGATGCACTGGGGGAGGTCTCATGTTTGGTCGGTTTCCCCTCCCACCTCCCAAGCCTGCTTCTTGGGGAGCTATATTATAGGCATGTCGTTTTCCATGACCCTTCAAGGGTATAGCTCGGTGATTGATCCCAGAGCTGACAGTGCTCTATTTTGACAGGCAGGTGTCATGGAGGGGATACCAGTTTATTTTCCAGTCATTGCCATAAGCTCTGAATATCATTAAGAATGCTTAATGTTTACTTCAAAATATTATTAGAAATAATATACATTTAAAAAAAATAAACGAGTAAATAAAAAATCACAAATAGTAACTGAAAGGACCCAGAAACCATTCCAGATGCGGGAACTCACGCAATAGATTTTATTAAGCAGAGAGAGAGAGAGAGAGAAAGGCAAAGGCGGGGGAGCCATTCTTAAGTAGTGGAATTTCGTGGGCTAGGTTCGTGGGCTAACAATCTGGACCAGTGACTGGCTAGGAAGTTGGGGCTCACAGTCTAGGTTGTAAAGTGTTGTGGGGGGAGGGAGAATAATGGCGGCAGCAAAATAGCAGATCTGATGCCAATAGTAACATGATGAATTCAGATTTTCTACCATCATTTAAATTTACTGCATGATATTTCATTTAATAGTTGTATTACTGATTTTAAGAAATGGTTTGTATTAAGATTGCTTCCCGTTTTTGTGGCATTTTAAGCCACATTGAGTGGAACATCATTGTTACTAGATCTTGGGTAAAAAAGCATGCACATTAAAATTTTTTAGATTGCTAAATTGAACTTTTTATGGTGGGATTCAGTGCTAGGGATTGAACTCAGGGACTGTCTACAACTGAATTTTGTTCCCAGTCATTTTAATTTTTTATTTTGAGACAGGGTCTAGCCAAGTTACCCAGGCTGGCCTTGAACTTTGGATCCTCTTAGACTTCCAGGTAGCTAGGATTTACGGGCATGTGCCATCCTGCCTGGCTGCAAATGTACATTATATTTTTGAGAAGCTTGTGGAAGCATTGTCTGAGATATTCCCTTTTTATACAGCCTGGATGACATTGGATATTTAGATTTTATATTTCTTTGCCATTTTCTTGGATGAAAATGAAAAAAAAATTGTTGTTACCATTAATTTGGTGGCAGGGGCTGGGTGTACTGGGGATTGAACCCAGAGGTGCTCTACCACTGAGCCACATTCCCAGCCCTATTTATTTTTTTATTCTGAGACGGGGTCTTGCTAAATTGCTTAAGTCCTCACTAAGTCATAGAGTCTGGCCTCGAATTTGCAATCCTTCTGCCTCAGCCCAGAGTTGCTGTGGGTGTGCGTACCACCCCTGTATTTGGTGTTTGATTGCTAATGAGATAGAATTTAAAAATTTATTGGCCACTTCTGTTTCTTGTTTTGAGTTATTTCTTTATGTTCTTTCTTCATTTTTTAGTTGATAGATTCATTTAAAAATTTGTAGGAACTCTTTATATATTAAATATAGTAATTCATTTATTGCATATATTTCCCCCAATTTGAAATTTTTCTTTCTTTTTTTTAAATTTTTTATAAGGCTTTTGGCCATGATGAACATTTTGAAAGAAGTGTTTGCATTTTCTGTACAAGTCATACTTATTCCTTTCCTTTAGTATCCTTCTGTTTTGTGGCACTATGCTTTGTATTTAAACCTTTCAGTTTCTCTGTCATGTTTGCTACATGCTGAGAATCAAGGGTCCACATTTTTTTTTTTAAACAGCCTGTCCTTTTCTGTCTACCCGTGATGCGAGGCCGTGCTCATGCTTCCCTTCCTGCGCCCCATTCTGCCCCTCACCCAGGCCTCTGTACCTCCTGGTCCATGGCTGCATCTTGTTGACCTGTACAAGGAGTGCTAGTTTGATGGCATCTTGTTAATGGTGATATGGATTTTGAAAGTTCACTGCCAAAACAGAAAAAACTGATTTTAACATTTTTCTAAAAGAGTGACTTGCTCTGTGTCTTCGTTCTTCTTTCTTTCTTTCCCCCTCTTTTCTTTCGTCTCTTTCCGTCTCTCTCTTTCCTTTCTTTATTGTGGTGCTTTCGTTCTCTTTCTTTCTGTTTTGCTGTTTTTTTGCGTTCTTATGGTTCTTGGTTCTATGTTGGTCATTATATTTCTTTCTATCATCCTCCCTCCCTCCCTCCCTCCCTCCTCCCTCCCTCCCTCCCTTCCTTCCTTCCTTCCTTCCTTCCTTCCTTCCTTCCTTCCTTCCTTCCTTCCTTCCTTCCTTCCTTCCTTCCTCCCTTCCCTCCCTCCCTCCCTCCCTCTCCTTCCTCTCCTTCCTCTCCTTCCTCTAGGCAGTGCTGGGATCAGACCCAGGGCTCATGCATGCTAGGTAAGCATGCTCTGTTCTTGCTGTGGATTAAAATTGCTTTCGAACATTTCCATGTCATTTTCTGAAAACCATGGGGTGACTAGGCGGTCTAAGAATTTGAAGTAGCAAATTGGAGAAAGTTTTAATTACACACAGTGCCTGGCATATAGCTCTAGCATTCAGGAAGTCACACGGTTTGCCAGCAGAGAGCCTCTGCTGTTGGAATGCTGAAGCTGCACCTTGCTCTTCCAACAGCTGCAGTTCGTGGTTTGCAAACCAAGCGCATGGCGACTGATGTTTCACAGTATATTTGAGGATTAAGGACGCAAGTAAATGGGATTCAGACCCCATTAGAAATATCTTTTTATTTTTGGAATACAAGTCATGTCATACTGCAGACGCTTGTTACGTTGCTTATAAAAATGCTGGTTTTATTTATTATTTGTTTAGTCTCTTGATGAAGCTAACAGTTTCATTGCAAAATTTAAACAGTAGACAAGTAAAAAGAAGAGGTTGACTGCTGGGCACGGTGGTGCACACCTGCAATCCCAGTGGCTCTGGAGGCTGGGGCAGTAGGGTCACAGTTCAAAGCCAGCTTCAGCAACTTGGTGAGGCCCTAAGCAACTTAGTGAGACCCAGTCTCAAAAAAAAAAATCTGGGAAGGAGGCTCAGTGATCACATGCCCTGGGTTCAATCCCTGGTATTTAAAAAAAAGAGGTTAACATCTATTTATAATCTCTCTTCATTTTAGCATGCATTCTTTTCTTTTTCCCTCTGGACATTTTATTTCTATATATGTATATGTATACTTGTTTTTATATAGACTCATGCTCCATATACTATACAGGTTATAACCCAATATTTTATATTGTTAATTGAACAATTCTCATTAGTAAACTTAGGTCTGCGTTCTTAATAATTGCACTTTGATTGAATATGCAGTAATTCCACCTGCCTCTTACTGCTGGACATGAAGGTCTTTAAACGACAGTGAATCTCAGTGATTAATTCCTTAAGATACATTATTTATTAGTAAAATTGAGTCAGGATATGTACTTTTATAAGGCTTTTAGAACTTTCAACCAAAAGGTGAACTTACTTTTCACCACATCACACAGCAGTGTGTGATTGCAATAGAAACAAAGCCCAATGTAAGAAACAAGGAATAGAAAGCAGCAGGAGTGAGTTAAAAATCACCCTTTGTTCATTTGGTTTTTTTTTTTCCTCCAGCCACAAGCATTTCTGATGCTACTATGTGCCAGTCATTGTCTTAGGGCCCGAGAATACAGGAATACACATCACAGACAGAGGGCCAGGCTGTCTTGTTACCTACATTTTATTTTTGTTTATTTTTAAGTGGCCGGGGATGGAACCCAGGGCCTCAAGCCTGCTAGCAGGCACTCACTTAATCACTGAGCTCTGCCAGCAGCCAGGAACTTACATTTTAGTGGTGAAGGAGATAAAATGAAGAAAACATGCTGCGTTAAATGTTAATAAGTGGTGTAGAGACGTGGGGGTAGGTTACCCTAAGGTTTGGGAAAGGGCAACGAGGGAAAGCCTCCTTGAGAAGATGACATTTGGGCAAAGATGTGAAGGAAACAAGGGAGCAAGTGTGCAGATAGATATCTAGGAACAGGGACCCCAGGTGGAGGGGACAGCAAGGCGGCAGGCCAGCCGTGGGCGTGTCTGTGCTTCTGCTGCCAGGCCGGCTGAGTACAGTGAGGGCACCTGTGGGAGGTGGATTCAGTGTGGAAACGGAGAAGGCAGGACAGATCTGAAAGGCTTCCAGGCCTTGCTGGGATTTTTTTTTTTCCTTCTTTCCTGCCTTGAAGTGGGAAGGCGCCAAAGAATTTTTACCATAATTCATCAGTCTGACCTTTTAACGGGATCACACTGGCGGCCGTGTAGACAATAGAAGGGAAAGGTGGAAGTAGGGAGGTAGGTTGACACTGGTCAATCTTAGAGCTAAAAGGTCAGGTCTGCCTGTTCCCTGCTGGTAAAGGCACTGTTTCTAGAGGAGTTGCTGGCATGTAGTAGTTGCTCAGTAATTATTTATTGAATGAAGAATAGGCATAATAACCTGGAATAAGAAGGAAAAGCTTTCTCCATGCTTGGTCAGGACTGTGTTGTATTTATATGTGTTTTACATAGTTGGAAATATTACATATATATGTAAATAAATACATATGTAATTTTACCTGCTTTATTTTACTCTATGCTTCGTGCTTATTCAGATGATTATACTTTTTTCCTGTAATTTCTCTTAATTTGAAATGGCATATATAGTATCTTTCTTGAACATCCCATAATTTGTCATTTCTGTGACTATTTAGAATCTTCATTTCTATTACTGAAAAAACAAATGAACTTTGTACATAAGTCTTTGCCTTCGGTTTGAACGACTCAGGGTATATTTCCTGGGAGCTATACAGTACATATTCTGTCAGATTGTTTTCCAGAGAGTTGGTATCTTATGGCACCTTCATAAAGAGTGGACGTTATTATTTTGAGAACTTCTAGCAAGCCTAGTGTTCCTCTGGCACTAGTGGCATATTCTAAATTGACAAACCTCATTACAAGTGGCAGCCCTGCACCCAGAGCAATTTGAGTATATGTTGAGTCAGCTGAGACGTGGCTTACGGAAAGAAGATCCTGAGACTAGATATACTTGGCCAAGAAAAGGAACTGGGGAGAAGCTTTCAAACATAACTGTGACTGCCCTAGTCCATGCCTTCCTGTTGAGTTGCCTGGGCACCATGTCTGGAATTCAGTGTTGATGTCACCTGGTTAGAATGGGGCGATTCATGGAATGCTTCTAAAGCATAGATTCACTTATACATCTTGCACGTATTTACCCAGGACCTGCCCACTGTGTCCCATGGACTGTGCTGTGCCCTGTGATGCAAAGAACGAGCTCCAGGCCTCCAGATTGGTTGCATATACCCCTTGCCCTAATCTAAGGAAGCTCTTCCCTTGAGAAGGCAAGGGGTCACCTGTTGAAGACTGTGAAGTCTCTTATAGGATGATTCTTAATTACTTAGTATAAGACAAACGTTAACGCCTTCATCTTTAAGAAGGAAATGAAAAACTAGGGATTAAAGTCATGGTAGCCGTGGTGGTAGGTAGGAGAAACTATCATGTCATTAATTTCAAAGAAAAAGACCTTGGCAAAAAGAACATTGCCCAGTGGGTAGAATTCACAGGAAAGGGCTATAATTGTACCCCTTATTTCTGACTGATAGTGATGACTTGGGGAATACACATTAATCTGTAGTGTCCCCAGTCAGCACTAGTTTTAGAAGCTCATCAAGGACATCTGACAGTAATGGTTAAAGAAAGGGCACAAAATGTTTCAGCACATTTGTTCTTAGGGATATTTAATTAATGTAAACAAACCATTGAAAAATTGCTTTTTATCTTATAGAAAAGTTGTAAGTACCGTACAAAGAACTATTTTTCCAACAATTTGAAAACAAAGCTGACTGCCATCATGCTGTAATATTTTAGTGTTTATTTCCTACAAAGGAGGTGTTCCTCATGATCATAATCTAAGAGTCAAATTGGTAAATTAGCACTGATACAGTACTGGCATTATATCCTCACTCCCTATTTAAATACCAAGAATGGTCCCCAAAATCTCTTTTATAGCAGAATTCTTGAAATGTTATTGCTTCTGGGCCCTGTCCGCCAACTCGGTTAGGAAGTAAATATATAAATAATTTTTGTCTCACTCTTTCTTAAAAGCTCCCTCCTGCAGGGCATGCCGGCCCACGCCTGTAAGCTCAGGAGACTGAAGCAGGAGGATCACAATTTTGAGGCCGGTCTCAGCAACTTAGGCCCTAAGCAATTTAGAGACCCTGTGTCAAAAGAAAAAATAAAAGGGGACTTAGCTCAGTGGTAAAGCACTGGTTCAATCTCCAGTACCACCTCCCAGCCCCCAACTAACAAACAAAAAACTTTCCCTCCTTTTCTGTGTATTTAATAACAACAAAACAAGACGAAATCCCTGAATTCATACTGATATGTTCAGTTCTCATCCAGTCCCACAAGTTTCCTTCCAGCCTTCTGTAAGGTAGCCATTTCCATATTTATTATTCCCTTCTCTAACAGGGAGACCTGCTCCTAATTTCTACAATAGACTTCCTTATTTGTGTTACTTAAAAGTAAATTTGCCTACCAGCCTGAGTATTTCCTTCCCCTCCCCTCCCTTCCTTTTTTGATGGTGCTGGGCCTTGTGTGTCACAGGTGAGTGCTCTACCTCCGAGCTCCGACAGCCCATCTCTACGATTTTTCGGAGGTCTTTTGTTTGTGGCTGTATGGTACAACTGCTGAGTTCAAGAGTCCCTAGGTTGTTTCTTTTCTTCCCCCACCATTAACCCATTTTGTCCCATCATCCCAGATGTGAAATACCTATAAAAACTTAAATGTAGTATGCAACATATACTAGAATTATGTAACATTTAATTATAATGACACTATAAATATGTTAATTAACACAATGATTAATTAACACAAAGTTCTAGGTTATGATTTCCAATCTATTTTAATGCACTTACGTCAGTTTTGTTGAAATGATCACAGAATTGAACATTCGGGACTTAATGGGTTAAGTGTGGTTTTGCTCTTCATTTGAAATATACTTAGGATCATTTTATTCCTTCAGATAGTCCACCTCTCTCCCTCATTCATTGTTGATTTTGTTTTTTTATTTGAGCATACAAAGCATTTAGCATAATTCTAAGAACCAAAGCAACACAGAAAGTAAACTCAGAAATGTGAGTACTTGTTCTTCTCTGTGTTGTTCCCATTCTCCTGTCCTATTTCCACTGGATAGTCAGTCTGTTTTTTTTTTTTCCAATTTATCCTCTCTGCTTTCTTTTGCACTGATAGACAGGTACATTACAAACAATGCTTCTGTGAATAACTGTGTGTACATATTTTCATATTATTTTTGAATTAGTGTGTCTTCAAGAAAAATTTCTAGAAGTAGGGTTGCAAGATCAAAAAGGATATATGTAATTCATTTTGTTAAATGTTACCAAAATTTCCTTCAAAAGGGTTGGGCACAGTTGCCTTCCTACCAGAAATAGATGGGTGTACCTGCCTGCTTCCTCATGGCCTCATCCACTGAACGTGTTGTCATCTTGCTAAATATTTGCCAGTAAGTGACCTGAGAAACGCATAGCTGTAATTTGCATCTGTCCGATGATGAGGAAGGGTGAGCATCTTTTTTCCCATTTGAGAGTCGTGTTTGTATTTTTGAAGTGTCTCTTCAAATTTTTCCCGCTTTTCTATTCTTTGTCCCCCTCCCCTCAGTTTAAAATTAATTTGGGGGATATTAGTCTTTTTATCGGTGACATGTGTCACAAACATTTTTTTCCACTGTCATTTTCCTTTTGACTTAGTTTATGTTTTTAAAACACTTTGCAAATTTTAACATTTATAGCTAGCTAAGTTTTCCTCTGTTCTGTTTTTGCACCTGGGTTTTGAGACATAGTGACCTTCCCTTACTCTGGGTTTGTGTAGCTTCGCAGTGCTGGGGATGCTAGCCGAGGTTCCACCACTGCACCCCGCTACCTCCCAGGCCCTGTTCCTAGGTGTTAAAGGACTTCATTATACTTTCTTCCAGTACTTAGAGTTTACATCTGTGATCTGTTTGGAGTCTATTCATGTGCACTCTTTGAAATATGGATCTAATTTTATCTTTTTCCAAATTACTAACCAGTTGTTCCAGCCCTACTTATTAAAAAGTTCCCCAGCCATTTGAGGTGCTGCTTTTATCATGACTAAATTTTTATATGTACTCCGGTCTATTTCTGGACTTTGTACTCTATTAGACCAGAATTGGGGAGCTGTGGTCCTAGGCCCCAGCAGCCTAGGTCCGGTTGCCTTGAGGTCCTGTTGGAGCACCGCCTTGCTTGCCCAGCCTCCTTGGCTGCCTCCCGCTGCTCCAGAGCTGGGCAGAGGCTGTGAGGCCTGCAGGGTTAAAACAGTTGAAACAGTCTTGCTGATCCCTAGACTGGAGTAATTTCGTGTTCACATGCCATAAAGTACCTCACTTTTAATTAGGGGGCCTTTATCCTGTATTTTAATGTCTGGTAGGATTAATTCCTCCTGTGGCTTTCCTTTTTCTTTGTTTATTTTTGTAAATGAATACTTTACAAGTTTGTTTTCCATATAAGCTTGAGTACCAGCTTGTCTGGCTCCATGAAGAAGCTTTTTGTGGATTGTTGTAGGTATGTTAAACTTAGGAATTAGGGAGTATTGTCATCTTTAGTTGTCTTTTTCAACAACAAATTGTAAAGAAAAGAATAGAGGAATCTATCAGAGAACTAATCCACAAAGATACATCAGACTATCATGGTTTCACAGTGGAATTCCGTCAGATCTTCAAAGAATAGGCCAAAAGTACCACCAGTTATTGAATAGCATTGAATTTGAAGGAGAATTTCTTTTTTATAGGAATTATTTCTAACTTTATCATCTTTTGGTCAGAAACTATTATTTTCTAATCTTTCTCTTTTATTGGGCTTATTTCTTCGTGATCTGCATTATCATTTTTGTGTTGCTTGAAAAGCATAGTCTGTTAATATATGTGTATATGTGTATATGTGTATATGTGCATAGATATTTCCTTCTAAGATCTGCCTAATTTGCCAATTATGTTTGTTCTCCTGAATATTTTCTTGGTCCTCTTGTGCTCTCTTGTACAGAGAGAAGTTTGTGTAGTATATTTTCAGTGCGTGTCTCTTTGCATTTCTTTTTGTTTCTTTTCAGGATGTATTTTCTTTGCTTTTTATATTCGAAATTTCTTTTTTAATGTTAGAGAGGTTTGTATTTTTATTCCTGTTACTTACAATATTTAAATACTTCTATTACCCACCCTCCCATGGACTCCCTCCTTCCCTCCTTTTCTCTCTTTTCCAGTACTGGGGACTGAACCCAGGGTATCCTATCACTGAGTCACATCCCCAGCTCTTTTTATTTTTTATTTTGAGACAGAATCTTGCTAAATTGAGGCTAACTTGAAATCCTTCTGCCTCAACCACCATACCTGGCTTTTTAATTTTAATTTTTTTGGGCAGCTCTGGGGACCATGGATTGAACTCAGGACCACTCAACCACTAAGCCACATCCCCAGTCCTTTTTTGTATTTTATTTAGAGACAGGGTCTCACTGAGTTGCTTAGCACCTTACTGTTGGGGAGGCTGACTTTGAACTTGAGAGCCTCCTGCCTCAGCCTCCCTGAGCCGCCATGAGTATAGGCTTGCACCACTGCACCCAGCAATTTTAACATTTTGTTAATAAATTGATCCATTTTTAATGATATTGCTTAACTCCTACCCATTGCCTGTATAGCAGGTAGAGCTTACTCTTCCTCCCTCTTCCTTATCTCTTCCTCTTCCATTTATTAAGTTGTGTTATTTTTCCTTTGTCAGCATTGACATGTTATTCTTGTATCCTTGTATTTTTCTTTGATTGATCCTTAATCCACAATCGTTTTAAATATTTACCATTAATCTCTTTGCTGAAGTTTTCCAAGTCATCTCTCGATTACTCAAGAATGTTCTTCATTGGTTGCGTTTCATTTTCTGCAGTTTGGAGGACACTGCTCCTCTGATGCCGTGCACGGTGTGCTGTTCTTGAGAAGTTTGATGCCAATCTAATTAATGCTCTTTCTCTTGTAAGTTGTTCTAAAAAACAAAGAAAAAGATAAACCTCGAGAAATACTTTAGAGCTGGGGACTGAAAAATATTTATCTTTAATGTGTAATAATTTTCTTAGGGTATCTCTTGGAGTTTATTGCTGTGGGCCAATTTTCTGTAATTCTTGGAGAACTTTGTAACATACAATTCAGGTTTCCTTTTATTTCTGAAAGGGGTTTTGAATTATAGGTTTATCGAAACATGATTTACATATTATACCATTTACTCATCTAAAGTGTACTATTCTGTGATATTTAGTACTTTAAAGTTGTGTGATCATCACTATAATCAATTTAGAACATATCCATCACCCCAAAAAGAGATGCTGTACGTTTAAGTTGTCATTCTTTATATTCTTCACCTACCCAGCTCTAGGCAACTACTTGGATTATAGTTTTAGATCTTTTTGGTCTCATTATTTTAAATATCTTTTAAAATATTTATTTTAAAATATTTATTTTAAAATATCTTTTAATATCTAAATATCTTTTTAGTTGTCGATGGACCTTAATTTATTTAAGTGTGGTGTTGAGAATCGAACCCAGTGTCTCACACATGATGGGCAAGTGCTCTGTCACTGAGCTACAACCCCAGCCCTCCATTATTTTATTTTGTGTGCTTTTTTTTTTTTTTTTTTTTAAAGAAACTCCAGTTGTATATACATTGGATCTCCTTTGTCTTCCATTTCAACTACTTTCTCTATCTCATTTTTTAGTCTCTTGAATTTTCTTGCTTTACTTCAGCGCCTCTTATTATAATTTTCATTTGATTTATAAGTTTTTGGGCATTGTAATATAATCTGTTATAATCTCACTTTTATTTTCTGAGTTAAATCAGTCATTTTCATCTCATTTCTTTCTGTTTTTGGACATTTCTGTTCTTAAATTTTGAATTTCTGATTGAAGGTGTTTTAAAAATAATATCAAAACCTTTTAAGCTTTAAATTATTTTTAATCAGGTTCCATAAATGTTGTTACTGCAACACACGAGGGCATACATTGTATGTGATGAATTAACTTCTTTCCTACAAACTGGAAAGTACTGTCTATATACCATCTTTTGGAAAATTAAAAAATCACCAGATCACTCATCAGGGCTTAATGATGTCATGGAACCCCAGATAAGAAAGTCTTATTTGGAGTGTTTTAGTTTTTTCCTACTGTTATTTTCTATGTTTTACTTATTTCCATTTGTGGGGTTTCATTAGCTTAATTTATTCTTTTTTTTTTTTTTTAAAGAGTACTTAGCATCATGAATTCTCTTGGGAGGTAGTTTAATTTCATAAGATTCCTAGTTTAAAAGAATCATTTGCTAAAGTATAGTTTCTTTCCTGCATGACACCATCCCCCACCCCGGCCCCCAAAAGCAGGAGATGGTGGGAGGGGTTTGCATCCTTTCAGTGTTCCTAAGAATTATTTTTCTTCCAGGATCCTAAAATACTCTCCTTGCCACTTCTCTTTTTCTTAGTTGTATAGTCTTGAAAAGATTCCTTACCTTTCCTTTAAAAAAAAATCATCAATAAACTTTATTTCTTAGAGCCATTTGACATTCACAGCAAGTTGAGCAGAAAGAACTAAGGGTTCTCAGGTATCTTTTGTCCCCACACGTGCACAGCCTTGTGTACCATGGAAATCCCTTGCCGCAGAGGGGGCATGTGATACAATAGACGAACCTGTGCAGACACTTCTTTATTCCCCAAAGTCCGTAGTTTGCATTAGGGTTCACTCTTGGTGGACATTCTGTGGATTTGGACAAATGATTAATGACATGTGTCCACAATCGTTTTTTCTTCCTTCAGTTCAAAACCAAGGTATCCACACCTTCTAGGTGAACTGCGTTGGTGACGAGTCTTCCTATCACTGTGTGTGTGTCCACAGTGGTGGTGTGATACAGAAAAGTTTTACTGCCTCAAGAACCCTACAGGCTCTGTTTACTCAGTTCTCTCTCCTGACTCCTTGCCTGTCGCTGATCTTTTTTTGTCTTTAATAGTGCTGCCTTTTCCAGAATGTCGTGTGTTGAATCATGCAGCATGTAGCCTTTCCAGATTGGCTTCTTTCACTTAGTGTGCATTTTAAAAGTTTTCCATCTATATCATTTTATGGCTTGATAGTTTATTTCTTTTCCTTCATTTTCTTTTTGGTACCAGGAATTGAGCCCAGGGGTGCTTATTCACTGAGCTATATCCCCAGCCCCTTTTATGTTTTTATTTTGAGACAGGGTCTGGCTAAATTGCCAAGGCTGGCTTTGAACTCATGATCCTTTGGCCTTGGTCCCCTGAGCTGCTGGGATTGCGGGTGTGCAGCACCATGCCCAGCAGTACTTCTTTTTAGTGCTGAATAATGTGTCATTGTTTGGATGTAGCACAGGTTGCTTATTCATTCACCTATTGAAGGACTCTTTATTTCCAAGTTTCAACAGCTGTGAATAAAGGTGTTCTAAACATCCATAGTACTTTTTTCTTGGGGTATAACTTTTTAATTAATTTTGGCAAATACAAAAAAGCATGATTGCTGGATAGTATGCTGAGTATGTTTTAATTTTGTAATGAACAGCCAACTTGTCTTCCAAAGTAGCGTTGTCAATGAATGAGAGTTCCTGTTGCTCCAGATTGTCTCAGGCATTTGGTGTCTTGTGTTTTGGATTTTGACTTTTCTAATAGTTACATAGTATATTTCTTTTAATTTGCTTTTCCCTATTTACTTATGGTATTAAATACCTTTTCTTGTTTTGTTTGCCATCTGTGTTCCTCCTCCTCCTCCTCCTTTTTTTTTGTTTTTGGTACCAGGGATTGAACTCAGGGGCACTCGACCACTGAGCCCTATTTTATATTTTATTTAGAGACAGGGTCTCACTCAGTAGCAACTGAGGCTGGCTTTGAGCTCTGTCCTCCTGCCTCAGCCTCCTGAGCCGCTGGGATTATAGGTGTGCAGCATTGTGCGCGGCTGTGTATCTTTGTTGAAGTATCTATTAAGATCTTTGGTCCATTATTTTTATTGGGTTTTCTTACTGAGTTTTAACAGTTCTGTATGTTTTGGAAACAGTCATTTGTTAGATACATCTTTCTCAAATGTATTCCCCGTGTATAACTTGATTGTTAATTCTTGTGATGGTGTGTCCCATAGAGCCAAAATTTGGAAGAGTGGTGAAGTCTTCTTCATCAGTTCTTTCATCAGTCCTGCCTAGGCTTTCTCCTGTGTTGTCTTCAGTGTTATAGTTGTGCATGTTACTGTTAGTTAGATCTGTATTTGGAATTAATTTTTGTGAAGTGTGTAAGGCTTGTGTCAGGATTGATTTCTTTTGCATATAGTACTTTGGTTGTTCCAGCACCATTTATTGAAGAGGCCTTTCTTCACTTACTTCCTTGGCTTCTTTGTCAGATCAGTTGACTGTATTTTGGGGATCTGTTTCTGGGCTCCCCTCTTTTGCCAAGTGGATTTAGCGGTCTCTTCTTTGCCAGTACCACACTGTGTTGGTTTCTATAGTTCTAAAACAGTCCCGAAGTCCTCCAATTTTGTTTTTCTCCTTTGATGTTGTGTTGGCTCTTCTGGCTATTTTGCTGGTGCGTGTAAGCTTCAGTTTGTTCGGTGTCTACAAGGTAATCTTGGTGGATTTTGGTTGGGATTGCACTGAATCTGTAGGTGAAGTTGAGAAGAACTGACTCCTTGGCAGTGTTGAGTCTTCCTGTCCATGAACATGAAATATTTCTCCATTTATTTATTTCTTTGATGTCTTTTATCAGAGTTTTGTAGTTTTTCTCAACTAGATCTTAGGCATATTTTGTTAGATTCGTACGTAAGTTTTTAATTTTTAAGATGCTAATATAAATACTAATGTGTTTTTTTAATATCGCGTTTTACTTTTTCATTGCTGGTATATTGGAAAGTGTTTTATTTTTGTATACTAACCTTGCATTTTTTATCTTTGCTATGATTGCTTACTGGTTCCAGGAGGTTTTCTGTGTGGACAAGCAAGTCATCTGTGAATAAAAACAGTGTAATTTCTTTTTTCCCAGTTGGATCTACATTAGCGAAAATTTCCCGTATGATGATGAACAGCATTATTCCTGACCTTAGTGGGAGGCTTTGACTTTTCACCATTAAGCATGATGTTTCCCGTTGACTTTTGGTAGATGTTCTATGTTTTGTCTAAATAGCTTTCATGTTTCTGCCTTCTTGCCGTAGTGTGGTCTTTCAAATACTGCCTCTTTGCACCTTGTGTCCTTTTACAACCTGCGTGTCTGTCATACCCCGATCCAGGGGCTCGCTGTCAGTGTTCGCACACATGATGTGATTGTATGTCAGTGCCCCTCAGAGGCCCTCTTTTTTGTTCTGCACAACTTGTCTTGGACTGTCCTTGCTTTTACTGGAAACTTAAGGCAGGGGCATAGGAAATGCCAGGATTGCTTTAGTTTTCTACTTTTGTCTGTTCCTTCTGGTTTTGCTAGTGGGTTAGGTTTTGTAACTTCACCTGTCATTATTTGTGTCCTGTGGCTGTGTTCATATTACATATTTTATTGTTTTGGTAGATTTGTTAGGATTTTCTGTGTCATACTATCAGCATCCTTTCTGTGATATTTGTGTTTTTAATGGTTTTAAAATTTTGCTTTTTCTATTTCCTTATTTTGCTTTGTCGTGCTGGCTGTGACTAGTGAACTTCAATAGGAATGTGTGAGTGGACATTCTAGCTCTGTTCTTGGGTGTGGGGGGAAAGGGTTCTACTTTGGAAGTACAGTGTAGGTGTTCTGTTTTTGTGGAACTGGGGTGGAACCCAGGGCCGTGTGCATACCAAGCAAAGCACTCTCCCACTGAGCTCCTTCCTCAGCCCTCTGTCATTGGGGAACCTACCTGATACTTTTTAATAATGAGAGGGTTTTGAACATTGTCGAATGTTCTGAATGCTTCCGTTGAAGTCATCTGTTGTATTCTGTTGGTTGTGTGTCTTCATGCCGGTACTACAGTTTGGATTACTATAATTTTGTAGTGAGTTTCTTCTTTGAAACCTGACCTCATTCTTGTTTTTCAAGATTATTCAGGGTCTCCTGAGATTCATATGGATTTTAGGATGGATTTTTCTTTCTGCAAAAAACACTGTTGGGGTTTGAATAAATCTGTAGATTGTTTTGAGTGCTACTGACCTTTAAGTCTTAGAATCCATGGTCACGAGATGGCTTTGTGTCTTTAATTTCTTTCAGCAAAATTCTGTACTTTTCACTTAAGGTTGCTGTATAGGTATTCTGATTTGTACTGTTTTTCTCTTAATTCTCTTCAGTCATTTCTTCATTCCTCCCCTGGCAGCCACTTCCTCCTGGTTTGTTTGGCCTCTGTCTGAAGCACGTTAGCATTTCTCACAGTGGAGCTCAGACCCAGGGCAGGGGAGCCTGGGGCTTGGAGGGAAGGACAGCAGGAAGGGGCTGCCCGGGCCCGGTCAGATAGCTCAGGGAATGCGAGGTGACCGCTGAGTCCAGTACCTTGCAATGCGAACGTTGTTCTGATGGAAAGATGTGATTAGCCGAAGGAAATTAAATCAGTTCACCTATCCATTTATTAAATTCACATTCGCTTGGATTTTTTGGGTTTCTCGGAATTTGAATAAGAGGGAATTGTAGACATTAGCGTTCATTGTGGGGTTGTGTTTAATAATAAAAAATGTATTGCTTTTACTAGCTATGTTGATTAAGCAAATTATGGGATGAAGTAAACTGCCACTAAAAAATGTAGATCTATAGTGACAGGGAGCCATGGGCTTGATACACAGAAAAACAGGAAAAAGCAGTTACTGAAGAGCAAGCACATTCTAACAGTTTTCAGCTGCGTACGTCTGCAGTCTTCAATCTGTGTACCAAAATGGTGTAGTTGTTATCCTTGGGTGGCGGTATTTTTATTGATTTTTCTTTTTAAAAATTATTTGTTTCTTGGGACTGGGGAGATAGCTCAGTTGCTAGAGTGCTTGCCTTACAAGCACAAGGCCCTGGGTTCGATCCCCAGGACCACAAAAAAACCCAAATATATATATATTTGTGTGTGCGTGCGTGCGTGTGTGTGTGTGTGTAAAATGCCTCTGTAAGTCTCTTGTCCATTTTTTAAAATCTGCATATGTGTGATGGATTTTTCCTTGATTTGAAGTGAGTTTTTAAAAAAGAATATTCTGGATGTGTTCTCGACCTTTCCTTACGCAGTGTGTTCCTTTTTTGTTTTAAACTTGATTCTTTTTTAAAAAAATTGAGGCGTATTTTGCATGTCACAAGTTCACCTGTTTCATGTATGCATTACAATGATGAACCAGCACTTGTCAGTTTTACGAAATTTTTATTGCCCCATATATGGCTGTCTTTTCACTCTCTTTAACTGTGCTTTCAATGAATAGGAGTGGTTTTGATTTAATAGTCCACATATTCAAACTTATCTTGATGCTTAGCAGTTGTTTATATTAAGAAAACTGCCCATTCCAAGGTCATGACAGTGTTTTGTGGTTTCTTCTAATAATTGTTTGATTGTTTTAACTTACATTTAGATGGTTAATGTAACTAGAACTGGTGGTGGTAGTGGTGGTGGTGGTGGTGGTGGTGTGTGTGTGTGTGTCAGGGAGAGGGAGGGAGGGAGGTGTGGGGTTGGTGGCAGGGCGTACAATATGATAAGAAGATAATGGGCACTTGGTGTTGGGTCGTGCAGACCTGACCTGAGTTTGGAAGCCATTTTCTATTGAAGTTTGTCTCCAGCTGCTTGCCTGGCTTAGTCTCTATAGCTGTATAGTAGTACTCGAGATCTTATAATGTAGATTGTTTGGCTTGGTTCTTTCCCATTGCTTTGACTCTTATTTTCCATATGAATTTTAGAATCTGTTCATTTTTTGTTGTTTTTGTGGAGGGAGGTGTTGAAGGGTGGAGCCTGCTGGGTGTTTGGTGTTGTGTTGAATTCATTATCTCTTGGTGTTTAAGTTAAGCTGTAGGTGGGTTTAGTTTTCTTTTCCTAGTTTTTATCAAATGATATAACCTAACAGGTACTTAATAAGTGATGCTGCTATGATTATAAATATAATTTATTATAGTGTAATTTGTAATTCCTTGGGTAGGTTTTATGGTTGATGCATAGATGAGTCTGCCAAGTTGTACTCAAACACAATAATATGAAAAGTGGTGGCATGGCATTTCTCTGGCTTTGGCTGACGTCATTAATAGGGGATTTCATATTTTAAAATGACCTATAGTGGAAGCAAAAGGATGAAAATATTTTTCTGTTTTGTTATTTTCCTTGGTAAGCTATGTTATATTGTGTGTGCTTTGCATGTTATTTCTATTCCAACACCATAGGCAGGGTTATCCCTATTTGATAACAGGAGGAAAATGAACCCAAGAGAGAACAGGCCAGTACCCTGCCCAGAGCCACAGCTTGCAATTGTTGGGCTCAGGACTTGTCTGGGAACGCCTGGCTCCACAGTCCTCTTCTTTGTACTTCAACAGACAGACTTTTCCATGTCACCATTCTTGATGACCAAGGGTCTTTTGGCCATTTTTCTGTTAGGCTTCTAATCCTCCACCCCCTTGTAGTGAACATGGAGTTCTTCAGGTTTCACTTTTAAAGCTGACCTCGGAGTGAAGCCCCGAAAGCAGGCTGCGTGCGCTCTGCCCTGGTCTGCCTTCTCAGGGGACTCCAGCACACTCCTCTCTGCCCTTCTTTCAGATCATTTTAAACATTCAAATAATTAATGAGTCTTCCTTTATCTGGGTAACCCAATACTGTGTGGGAGAGAAGGGTCACTGCCTGTCTGAAAGTAGACACTGTTTTGAATGGTTTGCATGGTTTTTGTCTCCTAGATTTTTGAATCCTTGCTCATTGTAAATAATCTGAAAACTATAGGAAAAGAGTACAGAGAAACAAAATTACTGTTTTTGTCACTATAGTTAATATGAGGATCATAACTAGCTGAAACACTGATCATCAAGTATTTATTGTACTTGTCCCCAGAGATCCTAAGTGTTTCAGCTGCAGAGGGCACCCCTGAGTGCTGCCAGTAGCTTTCTTTTTTTTCCTCTAGAAAAGGCTGCCGGCAAGTCCCTTTTTCCACCTCCATCCACCTCAGTTTTATTTAGGAGGACACAGGCATGAAGACATCAGATGACAGGCAGCATTACTGCACCTGAGTGGAACTTTCCGTAACTAGTTTCTGTTTCCCGAGGCTAGAGTGATGTCTCTCTGTGGGGTTTTGGTGTGAATTTTTTACTTTTTAAAGTTTAACGTGATGAAGGGGCTAGGGGGAGGGGAAGGAGAAATACTAGGGAATGATATTGGCCAAATTTAATAGTTATTGTGTGCATGCACAGATACAGCAGATCACACGATTATGAACCCCTGTACCACACCACTGAGAACAGGAAGAAATCAAGTTTAATTCGAAAAATCACTTTTCCTTGTTATTAAAAATAGAAATGTCTGCCCTAAGGAAAATTTAGATAGGGTATGTAAACAGAAAGAAAGCCTGGATAATATTGTGAGTGTTGTAACACAGTTGCTTTCTTAAATATGTACTTAAAAATTAGGTTCCGTTTGTAAAGATGGGATCGTACTGCTTGCTTTTTCCCCCTTGAGTAAAGCTTAGACATTTTCCTGTCTAAACAACTGTCATTGTTTTCCTGAAACAGTGCTTCTCTAACGTTTGAGTAGCTGAGTCAGGCTTTCACAGTGTTTTACATAAAGGTGACCCTCTGCCTGCATCCACAGACTCAGTCCACCTCAAATGGAAAATACTGAAGTTAATAAAGGAATTCTATCTGTACTGAGCACGCACAGACCTTTCCTCTGTGCTAGTCCCTAAGCAGTACGATATCTACTCACATAGCATTTGCATTGCAGTGGGGTGGGGAGTCGTCTGGAGGGTGTGCGGAGGGAGGGGGTTCCCTGCCAGTGCTGCATCTTTCAAGTAAGGGTCTTGAGCACACTTGGATGTGGACAGCTGAGGGAGGTCCTAAAAACAGTCCCATGTGGATACTGAGGGACGATTGTGTGTTTATACCATTTTTTTTCATGTGCTTATTTCACATATGTTAAAAATATGCTTTCTTAACCAGAAAATAGCATTGTACATGACTGGGAAACCCGTGGTGCTGCTGGCATAGGTTACTGTGAATAAAGCACCATATCAACAACCCATCCGAAACGCTGGCCAGATACTGTTTTCCCCCCAGAACACTAAACAGGGGCAAGCCTTTTTGTTATAAACAAATTGTGAAAAAATAGAAAAGTGCGAACGTAATTTTTTGATAGAATTACAAAACTGAAAGACAACTGCAAAGACAGTTTCTGCATTGTGGGGTTCATTTTCTAATACCTTAACCAGGGGTTTTCAGAAAATGAAAGTTTACGTGAGCATACGGTTTATTTATGTACATTGATTTATTTTTACGTGTATATGTTATGTTATGCATACGTATCCATTCATGAAAAGCACTGCCCTTTTTAATTGTTAGATGCCATTGTAAGAAATATCTTATTTCAGAAATGTTAAAATATGAGAAAATATTATCTTATAGTTGAAATAGGGATATACTCTGTTCTATTCTTTTTCAGTTTTTAAAAATATTTTTAGTTGTAGATGGACATAATAGCTTTATTTTGTTTATTTCTTTCACATGGTGCTGGGGATCAAGCCGAGTGCCACATGTGCTAGGCAAGCACTCTACCACTGAGCCCTCAGCCCCTTTTTCAGTTTAAAAAAAAAAAATGCTGGTAGATCTTTTAAATTGATATTGTGAATCATAGTGGATTGTAACCTTCCACTTTGAATGAACTTAAAATATAAAAATATGAATCCTGACTCCCACTTTACATAAAAATCAGTATAGATGAATTTTAGATGGAAATTGCAAGATAAAATAAGCAGCTAGACTATTACATGGGAGAATATCTTTGTGTTCTTAGAAGAAAGATTTCTTGAGCAAGACCCAGAAAACACAATAAGGAAGCAACTGATAAATAAAACAATAAAAATCAGTCACTTCTGTTTATCAAAAGTCACTATTAAGAGAATGAAAAGTTAAGCCACATGTTGGGAGAAGTCCTTTGTAGTAAATATACTTGAAAAAGAGGTCCACGACTCAACTGGGGTAGGAGGATGGGAAGGTCAAGGCCAGTCTCAGCAACAACCCTGTCTGAAAAGAGAAAGTAAAAAACAGAGAAATACAGTGGGCTGGGGGTGTGGCTCAGTGGTTAAGCACCCCTGGGTTCAATTCCTGGTCCCCCCAAAAAAACTCCATTCTCAACTATATGAAGGATTTCTTGAAGTCAGAAACAAAACAAAAATCCTCTAAAAACTGGTTAATAAAATAAAAAGTCAAAAAAATTGGTTAGAAACTTCAGTGTCCAAACTGGCTAGTAATTTTACCAACAGGTACTCAAAATCATTAGTTTTTAGGAATGCAAACCACAGAGATACTACTATACACCTAACCAGAAAATTATAATTAAAAATAAAAACCAAAAAATAAGTTCACACCTGTGGAGGATCAGCTGAAACTCTCTTACACACTGGTGGGAGTGATTATGGAATAGAGCTCTTTGGAAAAGTGTCAGCATATACTGTGTTGACAGCCTGACAGAATTGCATGGTTGTATACAAAAAGATGTGGCAGAATTAATTTTAAATGCTCAAAGTGGAAGTGACTCACCGTCTTCAACCGTCGAATGAGAAACGTTCGTGCTTGTGTTTCTGGGGATCAAATCCCGGTCCTCATGCATGCTAGGCAGGAGCTCTGTCGCTGTGATCTGCCCCCTGCAACAAATAATTTTTGAAATAGCATACATCCGTAAAGGAGAATTGACTACAAGTCTATTTAAATCTCAAAAAGACATGTTAAGCAAATGAAGCCAGACCCAAAAGAGTTGATATGAAGTTCAAAAACAGGCAAATGGTATCATTACTGATCATCAGGGAAAGCAAATCGAAACCACAGTGAGGTTCCACCTCACTCATTAGACAAGACGTGTTGGCCAGTTGTGGAGAAATTGGAGCCTTCAGACACTTGGGAATGTAGAATGGTGAAGAACTATGAGAACATGCATGGAAGTGCCTTAAAAATTAAAAATAGAATTGGAGTCAGAAGTAGGTCCAGCACTTCCAATTATCCACAAAAATTGAAAGCAGATCTTGAAGGGATATCAGGACTTCCATATTCACTGCAGCATTATTCACAAAAGACATGTGTGCAAACAACTTAAATATCCAGTGACAGATGAGTGGCTCATAAAAACTGGCATATACACAAAATGGAATATTCTGCATTGTGGCACAGCTTGGATGACGCTTGAGGACAATGTGGTGAAATAAGTCAGTTGTAGGCTGAAAAACACTGCATGATTTCCCTTATGTGAAAGGTGTCCCAAGTAGTTAGAATCATGAAAGCCAAGAACAGCATGGTGGCTGTAAGGAGCGGAGAGGAGGCGACAAAGCCAGGTTCCCAGTGAGCAGGTGTAAAATCTGAATTTTGTACCTGTTGATTTAATAGAGATTTGTTATATAAAGTTGTGCCCATAGATGACAATACTGTATTGTACAGTTCAGAATCTGTTAGATTTTAAAATCTGGTAGATTTCATGTTAATTGTACTTAACACAATTTTAAAAAAAACAGGCAAAGTGAGTTTATGGTAAGCTTTAAAAACTAGTGACACCTTTAGGGATTAATGACTGGGAGATAACATGAGGGAGATGTGTGGGGCATCAGCAGTGTATGTTAATATTTGTACTAGTTACCCTTGAGAGTTTTGCTTTTTACTATTGTAGTTTGAAAATAAAATTTAAAAAAAATTTTCAAGAAAAGCACCCAAGTTAGAGAGCTTGGGGTGAGGCTCAGGGGAGGCCCTGCACTCAGTCCCTAGCCCCAAAGTGATGTTTTCTCCTGTGTGTGTACCATATTTTTGTTTATTTCTATAGATTTTTAAAGAGCAGTTTTAGTTCACAGAATGAAAAGTTAGAGATCCCTCCTCCCATATATTCATATTCTCAGCCCTACCTGAAAACCTTTGTGACATTGGAACCTACACTGACTTGCGTCTCACGAAAGTCCATAGTTCACATTGGGGTTCATTCTTGGTGGTGTTCATTGTGTGAGGACTGAGTAATGATGTGCGCCCATCATTACAGTATCTCTCAAGGTGCTTCACCGCCTTAAAAATCCTCTGCACTCTCTGTACCATATTTTTAAAGGATACCCTATTGTTGGGCATTTTACATTGTTTATGTTTCCCAAATTGCTGTGTGTACAGTTTGTATAGGTCTGTAATTCCTTAGGATAAGTTGTTGTGTTACATTTATGTTCAGTGTTGTGTGATATTCTTTATAGAGATTAGTAAGATAGTTTCTGAGAAATAAGTTTGTAGCCCTACTAGAGAACCCACTTCCTATAGGATGAACAGAAATTGCTAATTTGATAGGTGAAACATTGCTTTTTTTTGAATACTGTTCATGTTCATTTTTATTGTCCTTTTGAATCTATTTTTTTAAATATCTGCAATTAACTTTTGACTTATTTGCCTATGAGGATGTTAATTTTGGTTTTCTATTTTTCGAGACATAAATTATTTATCATATGTTGTGATATTTCCCCCAACATATATCTTTAAAAAGTTGCTGATTTTGAACATTTTGAAGTTTAAATTTGTTTTGTCTAGTCAAATCTAAGTCTGTTTCATTGGTGTCATGCTGAGGCGACCTTTCTCGTATTTGATGAATTTGTATCCTTCTAGGTTTGTTTTTAGCATTTTATTTTGTGACACTTGATTATTTTTATCTGTAGTTTATTTTGGTATGTGATATGAGGTAGCATATAACTTATTTCTTAAAACTCTTTACTGATTTATTCATTTCTCATCAGCTTGAATTTTTAACTTTATCATACACACAATTTCATGAGTATAAATAAATTTGTTTATGGGATTTATTTGTTTTATTGCTTTGCTAGGATCAAACTGCTTTAATTATCGTAACTTTTAAGAAAAATGTTAACATTTAGCAAAATATGCGTTCCTTTCTTTTAAAAATGGTGGTTATAAAAGGAAGAATAATTGTTCTCCTATACATTCTTCCAGATGTGTTTAGTACCTCCTCCTGTCAGGTAGTGTCAGTTACAACAAAACATCTGTTAGAAATTTAGGTTGTTTAGAAGAAAACTGCATTATAAAAATCCATGTAACAGCAATTCCAGCAAAACTTCCAATGAATTTAAGACTTATTAGTAATTTATATTTTCATTGTAGAAAGAAAACAACTTTTTTGTTTCTGTGTTTTAGCATTGTTTGAAGAGGGAAAGGTTTTCCCTGAGGATGTGGTTAGCAATGGTCAGGGTCAGTGTGTGTGCACGTACCCCTGTCTTTCCGAGTGGCCAGGTTGGTGTAGGGGAGAGGCTGCCATTTGGACGAGTTTATCTGTCCTTGTTCAGGACGAATGCTTCTGACTTTCCCATGATCTTATTTCCCAGCAGCGAGTTGGTAAGAGTAAGGTTTGGAGAGTCAGGATTTAGGGGTCTTGCTGTAGTTAACAGTAACAACAAAAAAGGGTTTGGCTTGCTTTTGCCATTCTCTTCTGTGCATTTAATCCTTGGGAGTATATGGCAAGTAGTGATCTATGGAATAGATTTTTCTGCTTAGCTTAATCTTAAACATAACAAATCTCATTAGATTTCTAACTGTCTTTGAGATTTCTTTTGTAACCTAGGATCAGTTTTTCAAAATGTTCCTTGGAAAATTGAAAATATCGTTTAGTAGTCTCCCATTATCCGTGGGGAATATGCGTCAACACCCCCATGGATGCCTGAAATCAGGAATACTACCAACTCACTATGCTGTGTGTTCCCCATGCATATCGTGCACGCACACGATATCCACAGACACACCTGTGATAAATTTGATTCACAACTTAGAAGTCGTAAGAGATTAACAATAACTAATAGTAAAATAGAATAATTATAGTAATAAACTATAATCAAGTTACGTGACTCTGTATCCTCACTCTCTGAAATTTTCCATTTACTCTTGTCAGACCAGGCTGAAGCCATGGAAGGTGAGTGCAGATGAGGGCGGCTACTCCTAGGGAACGGAACGGAAAGCTGGAGACGGCGCAGGGCCGCACCTGTCATCCCAGTGGCTTGGGAGGCTGAGGCAGGAGGATTGCGAGTTCAAAGCCAGTCTTAGCGAGGCCCTAAGCAATTTAGGGAGACCCTGTCTCCAATTTACAAAAAGGGATGGGGATGTGGCTTAGTGGTTAAGCACTCCTGGGTTCAGTCCCTGGTAAGGAGGGGGCAGGGGGGAAGGTCAGAAACTTATTTAGTCATTCAGCCTCCTCCCTCCCTCCCTTACAGCCTCTCCCTCCCTTCCTCCCTCCCTCCTTCCCTCTCTGTCTTTGTCTCTTTTTTTGGTCAGCATTCCATCAAACATGCAGAACTGTTTAAAAAATAAAAACATAATGTTTCCAACCTTTTCTTTGATGTACTTGTGGAATTTTGTTTAGTATTTACAAGCACAGTTTATCCTCTGTAAGTTTTGCTTTTTCAAGATCAAAAAAATTCTTTGTTACTCAGTGGTTTTGATTGCACATTGCTCTCCTTGCAGTAACAGCCTTGCTGTCTTTTTAATTTGAACTCACACCCCATTCTTTTTAGACTTTTTGTGGGATTTTGGTATTATGCTTGCCCTTGTGGGTAGGATTCTGCTTCATTTTACTAAAAAATGCTAGTTGCAGCCCATTAAGTTGATTCATGGGCCGCAAACAGCAATTGTAAAATACTGAGATGTGTTTTTCTGTGTGGAAAGTACATTGACTTCTGGGTAGAGCAGACTTGGGCCTGAGTCCCGCATCTCTCATTCACTAAGTTATGTGACTCTTGACCTTTAACTTAATGTAGAATTTGCAGCATTTTAAAAGTAGGAAATAGGTTCCTCTTATATAACTCCCTAAGTAAGGAATTTTCCATGGAAATATATTCTGTGTTAGTTGGTGGCACCTACTGGCTAAGATATATCATTGCTCAGAGCCCGTTGTTCCTAAACACAAACTAAAAGAAAACGGAGGTGAGGTCACCGGAACCATCCTGGGACATCTGTCCATTGGCATGGCATTGTGAGGGGGCAGATGTACAGAGATTCTGGGATTAGTGAAAAGCTACAAAGAAGGAAGAATTCGAGCTGGTAGCTGGGACACTTAACTGTCCAACTGATGAAAACATTAGCTCGTTTCTGTCTTTCTTGACAAGTTTCAATTCATAGTATCAGGAAGTTGTGTGTGTGTGTGTGTGTGTCTGTGTGTGCGCGCATGCAAGCGTGTGCAGTGGTGTGCATGTTGGGTTTTATAAAGAATTCAGCTTAAGAAATGCACTTTCCATCTGGGCTCCCTAGAGTACGTGGTTAGCAAGTGAGGATTTCTCACCAGTACCAGCCTGGGGCAGCAATGTTAATTAAAATGCACAGACAAAATGAAAAATTGCTTTTGCTAGACTGTGTTTCGTATTTGGACTATACTACATGTACTTTCAGTTAGTTTTTACAACGACAGTGTTTAGCTGGGTGTGACGGAACACACCTGTAATCCATCCCAGTTATTCAGCAGGCCGCAAGAGGATTGCAAGTTTAAGTTCAGCCTGGGCAACTTAGTAAGACTGTCTCAAAATGAAAAAGCCTGGGACGTGGCTCAGTGGTAGAGCGTTCCTGGGTTCAGTCCCCAGGATTGCAAAAAACAAAACTGTTAAAGTTTTTTTTTATTATTCTTTTATCCTCTTTAATTAGACATTTGTGATCAGCAATACAGAATTTCTTAAATCTGACTCTGAGGGTAGGCTGGGGAGGCTATTTCTCCCCCCTGCAGGGTTTATTAGACATAATTTTATTAAGCTGTCTACCTTTGTCTTCTTATCAAGCCTTGAGAGAATGGTTGCTCCTCCTTTAGAGGGGCTGTTTCCTTCTCAGCTGCGAGTGAACACCATTTCACTGCTTGGGAACAGGTGAAAAGAAGAGTTAAGTTTTCTCACCATTAAAGATGACTTTTCTGACTTCTGGCATTTTGGGGTGAAGAAAGTATGAAGACAGCTCAGATCAGAATGGCTCCGGGGAATTCTGGCTCCTGTGTCCCCAGAGCACATCTGCACCCTCAGCTCCTCCTTGGGTGCATGCGCATGTGGGGCAGCCTCACTGCCCTCTGTCCCCCGAGGGCATACCCTTCCATGCCTGCAGGCATGCTGCTTTCTCCTTGCAGCTCAGACCTGGTGACCCTCCAGGTGACTTTGAAGCCATCAAGGGATAGCCACTATCCCTACTTTGTCCATTTCTAAGGAACCTGCAGGCATAATCAACCCCAAGGTCCCTTTCAGATAGCAGTAAAGGGGTTATGGGGAGACTGTCGTAAATGCAACTCGTTTCCACTTTTCCAGCTCCTTCTTTCCATTCAGAACTATTTATTCTGCCTACACGCTAGCCCCGTTTTGGGCACTGGGCCACACCCTCTTCCTCTCGCTTGCGATGGCCTTCGTGCACAGTCTCCCTCCTGGCCGCCTTCCCCTGCATGCCTCAGCACGGTGGGGCTTAGGAGATTTTCTAGTGAAAGCATGGGTTTCCCGGTAGCGGCCATCTGGCCATTCTGCCCGAGCCTCTGAAGTTTGAAGAGTTGAGGCGCGTCTTAAAGGCAGCAGGAGGAGGCAGTCCTTCCTTGAATGCTCGCTAACGTGCTGGGTGGTCTCCATCCCACAACTCGAGGCTCTGGGTGTTGCCCAGGGGCCCTCCCACAGTGAGCCAGTGCCCACATCAGGATCCTGAGTCCTCTTGCTACAGTAAAGCCTTTGGTTTTCCGACTTGATTGTGCTGCAGCCCTGATAGGAGCCGGTGTGTGACCTGGAGAGCAGTAGTGTTCATTGTCGACCCTGCCCTTGGCTGTGCTAGGTGTTTTCAAGTGAATTTTCCCAACACTTTAGGACTTCAGGAAAAATAGGGACAACTTGAGAGGTGGGCTTATTCCCCGAAGGTAATAGCAGAGTCTTGTAAACATTGATAACTTAAACAGAGCTGTGGTGTCCTTTTTGAATAATGCTGTGGAATAAATGTTATAGTCTGAATTTTGTACTCCAGTCTTAGGATTTTAGGTTTGGAAAGGAATCTTAGAAAGACTGCTGTCCATAAATGAGCTGCTCTTCCTTTCCAGCAGACTCCTACTTCCCCTTCTCATTAAGGTTCCATTTAGCCATTAGGCTGGAGCTTCAAAAGGGAAAATCCAATCACATATAATCTCCAGTTAATGGGCATCTATTGAGCGACTGGGTCACCAGGAAGAATAATTACACAGTGCCTCTTTGTGCAGTAAACACAAAAATCAAAAGATAATGCATTCCCAAGGCAAGCCAGATTGTTAGTGGCTAACAGCATCCTTCTCTTTAGGGAAAAGATTGGGGCACCCACCATGCTTGCTAGGGGAGATTGCAAGGCTATTCCCCCAAAAACAAGGCCATCAAGGGAAGAAGAAGAAAGGCAGGGGCACTTCCAAGGCTTTGTTACTTCTGATTGCTGCTTGTTGGGGTGACTTACTGAATAGCAGGCATCCTAGTAAATGTTTTATACACTCACGGGGGAACTTTGTGGATCTCTGGGGTTTCTTACCTCAAGTAAAAGAATAACAGTGATGACAAGGTGTTGTTTGAGCGCCACTCCTGTAGGCTAGCCTGTTTTCTAGGCCTGCCCAACCTCCATAAATGGAGACTTTACGCTTGCTCTTGGCCAGCCTCTGTTGATTTATGAAACATGAGCATGGCTCCCTTGACCCAAAATGGCATGTGTTAGCCACAAGCCAGTGAGTTCTTGGATTTGTGTCGATCCATTTTAGTTGGGTTTTCAAAATTATGTCTTGTAGTTATTTAGGATTTGCAAAACTCGGCATGATTCAAATAACCTGTTTTTCCCCCCTTAGAACACTTCAGTTATGGAAGATCAAAATGAAGATGAGTCCCCAAAGAAAAATACTCTTTGGCAGGTAGGAATGAGAAGATAGCAATTGACTTACTGTAGATAAGATGCTCCCTCAGTTAATGTCCTCACTGAAACCAGGAGCCAAGCTGTTTTGTTTTGTACAGTTTGGTAGTTTCGGAATCCACCCTAATTTACCATCTATTTCTTAGGGAAGTATCATTACAAATAGTAAAAGAGTTGGGAGTTTTCACAAAGATTCTGAAGTGACTGTAGCTTTAATGTTTTATCTGTGACCCAAGATGGGAAACGGTGATCTCCTTTGTCACCAGAATGGCACCAGGCACCACAGATTTTTTTCCCTCCTTTTACCCACAATCCCCCCCTTCTCTCCTGTTTCCTGTTGGTTTGCTTTTCCTCTTAATCTGTCTCCTTTCTTGGCTCTCTTTTGGTTTTCCCAGTTTTCGTCCTAATGCACCAGGTTTTGTGTGGGGGTTTGGGGGGCATGTAAGTTTCACTGCACAGTGTTCCTCAGCCACATGGTGTGTGAGGACACGATTAAAGGCAAATAGATCCGAAGAGAATAAATAAAACATTTTTTTTTCTGGGTCAGTTGATTTGAAACTAAAGAGGTAGATAAATGAGCAACAGTAACGTGTGCCCAACAAATTTAAGAAGAAATGGAAGAAAGCACAGCACGCCAGGAGGCTGCCGCTGGGCTGCGTGGTGGCTGGCAGCAAGGTGGCAGCGCGCCATGTGACGACAGCGCCCTGCGTGCCCCCAAGCCCGCCCCGCCTGCCTGTTTATTATTTTGCAATAGGATCCTCTTCATTTACTATTGATTTTTTCAGTTTGTAGTGGTTCTTAACACTTCAGCTTTCAGATGTCCAGTCAGCTGGTTAATGGTCCATAAACACTCGAGGGAGGCTGGCTGGTTAGGAGCCCTTCTGCAGGAAATAACAACCCTCTGCTTATCCAGTGAGATAAAGGGTGTGAAAATACTTGTCAAATTATAAAGCAGTATACAAGTGCGATTTATTACCATCTTTATATTTGACCTGTTATAAAAGCGATTATCTTGGCAAGTTATCGCCCCCCCCCCAAAAAAAAAAAAAAAAACAGAAATAAACAGGGAAAGAAAATGTGTATCCCTTTCTCAGCATTAGGCGCTCCTGACATCTTGATTATATACCCTTTACTTTGGTTGGTATGCTCCCTTCTCACAAGATAAGTGTGATCAGAGTGCTGTTTGAAATTCTAGAGCTTGCCTTTTGGTCCTTAATATTTATTTCATAAGCGTGTTCTCTTGTTACCATAGTCTAACTTTATGAGCTTAATTTTAGTGACTACATTATAGCTCTTCTTTGTAGATGTATTAGAATTTGTCTTTACCAGTTGCTTATAATTAGTTCTAATTTTTCCCTAGTTTTTCTAATATTTTGATATTAAAGTATTTTCTGTTATAAATTTGGTGGCTATCATTACGCTTCAAAGCAACCTTTATGCCTTTATGCCTGCTGATATTAGTTACAGCAAAAAATTTTCACTTTACCTCTTTTGAATTCTATTTTTGAGATCTGCTGAATATATGTGTGCAACCAAAATCTAAAAATCCTTGTTCAATGCTGCCCCCTGGTGTTACCTGGTGGCAATGAATCTTCCCTCCCTCAAGTTACAGGGGGAAAAATTCTGGATAATGGGGTGGGAAGATAAATTGGGTGGGAGATCAGTGCCTTCTGACTTTACCTCTAAATGTGGACATAAGAACTACTTAAGACATGAAAATTACAAGATTTTATCAAGGAAGGTCAAAGACCCCTATGGACATTTACAAAGGGTACCTTCTTTGTGGGATGGGTTGTCTAGTGAGGAACATACAGTAGTGAAAGCTCTTTGTTCTTTCTGTGTGAGGCTGCTGAGATAAGTTCCTAACTGAATTAGTGGACGTTGGTAGTCCACCTCTTTACTTCTCCAGATTCTCTTGTGTCATTCCTTTTGGTATCACACATGAGGAAGCTGTTAGAGGAGTGATAGATGGCTTGGCTGATGTTAACAAAAGTATTGAGATTATTTAGTTTTAAACAGGAAAGTTGTGAGGCCTCATAGTTTCAGTAGTAGCTGTGAATTGAGTCGAGGGAGTCAGATCATTTTTTGATATTATTGTACAAGTGCAGTGTATTTTTTTTTTTTTTTCCTTTCCTTTTTTGATGCTGGGGATTGAACCCATGGCCTTGTGCATGCTAAGCTCGTGCTCTCCCAGTGAGAGAGTTTCGATAAAAAGGAAAGGATACACTGATATTACGCATAGACATGTAGACAGGTTTGATGAGAAACATACTGTTGTATGAGTCTCTTGTTTATCCATAAATCAGCTGTGTGAGATGAGGGACTCTTCAGATATACATGGTTTACCTTGGGTTGCTTTCTGAGAAGGTGATCAGAGAGGTGGGGGAGTCGAAAATCGTTTTGCAGCAGTTTCTTTAGAAGTTCTTGGGAAATAGTATGGATGGTATTGGAACTATTGATAAAATGAAGCCTTTTAGATTGAATTGCTTTTAGGTTTCAATATGTAACTGTGTATCTTCTTAACTTGATGGGCCAGGAGTTCTCAGAGTGTGGTCCCTGAAGTGCAGCCTGGACGAGTAGCGTCAGCATCATTAGAAGTAGATTCTCAGACTCCACTCCGGACGGGCAGATTCAGAGCCTGGGGGCGGGCCTGCTGAGCCGTGTGTCAGAGCCTTCTATCCTGTTGCCACAGCTGTGCAGTAGTTCACCCCCCAAATCCAGTTTCAGTTTCCTGCATTCTGAAAATATGAAATGGAAAATTTGAGGGGAGGGGGACCGAGACTGCATTCACATAACTTAATTATTCTATTTTCTTATTGTTATTAATCTCTTACCATGCCTAACTTACAAAATGCACTTTATCATAGATAAGGAGGTACAGGAGAAAAACCCATAGTATACATAGGGCTCAGTGCTAGCCCTGATTTTGGGCATCTTGAAGCATGCCTCTTGAGGACAGAGGGGCTGCCAGGTGTAGCACTGATTCTCAGCTTCGAGGAGCACTACCAATGAGCAATGGTCAGTTTCCCCCTTGCCAGGTTGAGCAGTTCCTCTGAGATGATCATCTCCAAAATTAGTTGTGTAACAATGACATGATTTGGGAATAAACATTGGAGCATGATGATTTAAGATGCCGTTTAGCTTTAAAAATAGCTACAACTTCAGCATTTACTGTCTGACTGGTCTGAGGACACAAACCCTATGTCTATTTTTAGTGACTCATAATAAAAAAAAATGAGTCTGACTTTCGGGTGAAATTGGCATTTTAAGAGTAAATGCACAGGGTGAATAATGTCTAATGAGATGTCATCTAGGTTCTTCCTCTTGTCAAACCATCTTTTTGATCTTTTCAATAGATAAGTAATGGGACATCGTCTGTGATTGTCTCCAGAAAGCGGCCGTCGGAAGGAAACTATCAGGAAGAGAAGGACTTGTGCATCAAGTACTTCGACCAGTGGTCTGAGTCGGACCAGCTGGAGTTCGTGGAACACCTCATCTCACGGATGTGCCACTACCAGCATGGGCACATCAACTCCTACCTGAAGCCCATGTTGCAGCGGGACTTCGTCACCGCTTTACCAGGTAACCCACCTGCCCGAAAGCAGCTCGGCCAGGGAAGGAGGGGGCGCCCAGGGGGGTCGCACGGCGCTGCTGCGGGGGGCCGGGGTCTTCGAGATGCGCGCTGTGGTCCTGATGTACGGCGCTGAGGAGGCCTCTGTCATCCACAGTGTGATCGCTGGTCAGTGCTGTCGCTTCCTCTAGTTCATTTAATAGGTTTATCTTTAAAATGATATTATGTTTTGATGTGATCTGTATTCGATCTGTACTTTCCCTTCAAATGTGATTTTTAAACATATAGGACTTCTTTTTTCAGCGTGTCTCCTTGAGAGGTGTCCCAAAGTCTAGGATGTCCCTTGGCATCTGAAGTGACACCTCGGGCTTGGCAGAGGCAATCTGAGCAATGGGTGGCATGCCCTGAAGCTTGCCCTGTGTCCTCTGCCTCACTGCCTGCCCTGCCCTCGCCCTCTCAGATGCAGGCGGGCACTTGTGCACACCACCCTTCTCGGCTCAGTTCACTTTGGCCTTTAACAGTGCAGCCTGTGTTTTGGAGCAGTTCTACGCTAGGAGTGAAAGAACTCCCGCCTCCTGCTCGGCCCCCAGTCCCTCCCAGACCAGCCTGCCCCGCTACCAGTGCCCCGCCACAGAGCAGCGCACCTGGCACCCCCAGGAACCTATGCTGGTGCCTTCATTCCCCAGAGCCATAGTCCTTGTCCGTTTTCACTCCTGGTCGTGTGTCTCGTGGGTTTGGACGCATTCTCCACCATCACGGTATCTGCCAAGCAGAATCGTCCCCTTCCTTTGGATTCTTTTTGGTCTTTTTCTTCTTTCTTAATTTTCCATTTTAAATCTGGCTGGGTAAGATACAGAGGTTTCATACCTGAAGAGAGTTCCGACCCGAGCACTTCCCTCCAGCATGGTCAGCGTAGCCTTCTGGTTACTCCTGCCATTCCCAGGTGGGCCTGGGAAAAGCCAGGGATGAACCAGTGCTACCAGACTGTGTCTCATCCAGCTGCTGGACTCCTCCCTCAACCCACCTGTGGTTTATGGGGAACAGCAGGCCCTGCACTTAGGGCTCAGCCTGAAACCGGGGGCTGCAAACTGTCAGGCCAGCATCTGGTTTCTGATCTCTCTTCCAAACTTGTAAGTTTGGCAGTTTTAAAGGGTACTTAACTTGAAAAGTAGCTTAGAAAATTTCGACTCAGTATTCTTTTAATACTGAAATGTGGCGTGACTTGTCTGTTTTTGTTTTTTGTTTTTTTTTTCCATTAGTATCTATGGAAAAGCAAGATCTGAGCCCTCCCTTTTTATTATCATAATTCTTAATTGCCGAAGGGAATCTGGGCCATCTCTTAGGGCTGTTTCTTGTTGTATAGATCAGGAAGCTGAGGACCAGAGGAATGGGTGAAGTGCCCAGGATTCTGTGTCTTGGTTATTCTGTGGTAGTGCAGGTGAAGGTAGGCAGTGGTTCAAGAGTTAGTACGAAACCTGAAATCACTCTAAGATTATCCTGAAAAAGTTCTTTAATTGACACTAAATATTAAATATATGGATTATAACCCAATTCAGTAAATTTCACTTCTGTGGGTGAAGGGAGAGTTGGAAGGGTCAGGGAGAGGGAGGGAAGAAGAGGGGGGCACTTTGATTGTAGAAGAAAGAGTTAGAACTGAGTGGAAGTGAGCTGAGGGTGCGTGCCCCTCTGCAGTGCCCATGGGATCAGGCTGTACCTCATTGAGCAAAGTCAGGGAGGTTCTCAGTGATGATTATATTGTTCCTCTTAAGTGCTTTTAATTAAATGAGGCTGTACCTCCATTTTTCTCAGCACATCTGCTTATTGTTTGTTTTCTACTGTTTTGGTTTTATTTTCTTCCCTGAAACCAAATGGTTGCGTACCTGGAGCTCTCCTTAGGTTTACAGAATAGCTGCCACTAGGTGGCACTGTTGAAGTTCTCTTGATTTGCGGAGTGTCGTTCCAGGGCACCCTTCTTTTCTCTCAGGGAGGGTACGCCTTGGAGAAGAGGCAGAACAGAGGAACATGTGCTATGTATATAAGTATGGTTAGCATGATTGCATACAATTCAGTTTTCATTACGGAGAATTTTAAGCCATTGTCCGTATCTCTGTTTCAGTGGAATTTTGTGGTATTGAATATTATATGAAATGAATGGACAATTGGCTGGGACATGGAAATATTTTTGTTAAAATGCTGTTTGTTTTAACAGGATTTGATCTGAACATATATACATATGTCAGTATATTTCATACATATGAAGTTAATGGCTGGGTACAAGCTGGCCAAGTTGATTGTGTTAGTGTCTAGTAGACTTGGATTAAAGCTGGCATTAGTTCCGTAGTACAAACTCTGCCTTCAGAGCATTGTGGGAGAAACAGGTCCATGTATATGTCTGTACTTAGATTTAATAATATGTGTGCAACTTACTAATCATTGTACTAGTTTGGTGTTTAACTTATTCCGTAATGATCTTGGAATTTGGATTTTTACTCTATTAAAATTGACAGTCATCTTAAACTTCTTTGGATTTTGAAAACCATTAGTTCTATAAAAAATTGTCTATGATTTTGCCTTTTTAATGCTTACTATGAATATTGTACCTGTCAGTATAGGAAAAATGGAAAATGTTTGTGGTCTCTGGCTCCTTTTGGTTCAGTGGAAAAAGTGATAATTACGATATGCTTTTCTAAAAATCATGTGAATGTTTAGTCTGCAATGTCAATTTCTGCAGGCTAAGTTTGTGGTTTGTAAGAACTGTTGTTAAAGGGAAAGTTTATACCATTTGAAAGAGGCGCAGATTGTACTTCAAACAGGATGATAAGCAGTGGTGATCCATTGGTGAGGTGTCTAAGCAATTAAGAAATTTGAAACACTTAGCTTCCTGGCCATGGGTTGTTCATTTGTCTTGCTCTCAAGTAAGAGTGAAAAATCATTATAGACTGAATGTGACAGAGACTCGATCTACGAACTTGGGAGACGGGAAGGACCAGAGCATGGACAAGGCTTCAGGCTGCGTGCGGCTGAGACCCCGCATGACGGTGTGGGAAGGGCTGCAGCCGTGATTCAGACAGCCCTGGGCTGGATCGGGGCCCTGTGCTCCGGAGCCGTGCTGCCTTGTGTTTTGGAGCCTCCTATTTCTCCTCTGGGTAGGAACAGCAATACTTGGTAGGATGGCCTCAGGCTTAAAGGCAGTTTGTACAGTGTCTCAGCATTGGGTGGGTGTTTGGAGAGTGGCAGCTGAAGAGATGCCTGGAGAGCTGGGGAGCTGCTTCTCCAGAGGCACTGCAGTTTACTGCCGGGAAGCTGCGATTGTCTGCCTGTCTCCACATTGATTCATCCTGACAGCACAGAGTTCCGGGACCCCCTCTTGTTTCCTGGGACTCTTGAGGAAGAGGCTGTTGGACTTTGCACCTGCACCGCTTTTTCTCTTGTGCCCGAACCCTCAGTGCCGCTCTCCACAGTAACCTTTCTTAGAAAAGGTTCGTGACTTCAGTTTTACAGCTAGATCTGTGACTGGGGAGGAAAGGGACAGCAGAGGTGCGTGGGACAGGAAGTTGTTTTGCAGCTGCTCTTTGAACTGTTTCTGAAATGATGGAGGTTTGCGCGGCATGCTGTGGGCAGTGTGTGCGAGCTGGCCGCCGTCAAGGCGTTGAACCACGTCGTGCATTTGAGTTGCCTTGCAGTGTAGTGTGGTTTACGTGCTGAGCTTTGGAATCTGTGCCTTCTAATTGTTCTAATTTATTACGGGGACATTTCCAGACCTTCCGTGGTGCTGTGATCAGCACCAGCAGCGCTGGTCCACAGCATGTGTGCGGGTTTTGGCCTCGCCTCTCTGAGGCTGGCATGTGTCCTCATGAGGCCCTGGGAAGCGGGTGGTGGTGGGAGATGGGAGGCTGGGCGTGAAAGCATCGGGAGCCAGACAGAGGTGACAGGGAAAGGCTTAGTTCTAACACCTCAAAGCACTGTTTAGCCCGGGCAGAGATACCACCTTGTTCAGTGACCCATTTGTCCTCAGTGGGCTTGAAACCAGAAAGGCCTGGCACCTGTGGGGGCTGCGCTCACATTCCCCCAACAGTGAGTGCCATTCTTACTCTTGACAAAATGTTCAGGGGACACCAGACTTAGGCCATGGTAAGAGAAGGGCATGGCTCTGTCCTAAAAGAGATGTGCAATACTTCTCTGCAATAAATAATGGAAGAATGATATTCAGCCTCCTCGATCATCAGTATTAGCTAAGGAGATTTGGGAAAGGAAGGAGAACAAAGACATTTATTATGTATCTGTTTCTTTTTGTTTGTTATCTTACTAACCTCCCAACAACATTGGGAAAGTCCTTTCCTTGTAGGATGAGGTTATTGAGAGTTCTACCTTGGAGGGTTATTGTGCAGATGATGTGAGACAATCTGTTTCAGGCACTTCATATTCCTATGTTTAAACAGCCTGAGATCCAAAAATGAAAATGAATTTGCTTAAGGACACTCAACCAGCAGTGGACAAAATCAAGATTCAAACCAGGTTATCTGACTTGACAACCAGTGCATTTTCCACAAGACCAAAATGTGCTGCCTCCACAAAGGATGAAGAGAGTTTAAAATATTGACCAAAGGGAGCAAAGCTGACCTCATATGTGTCACTGAGATGGCCTTTATTTGGACTGATGGTGTTTGAAAGAAGAGGAAATTATGCATTAATAAGGCATTTATTTGTGTAAAAAAGTCATTGATGGCTTAGTTGTGAGCCTTGAGAGTTGAGTTGTATGGGGTTGGTGATCAAAGATGACCGAAAGATGTCATTGCTATAAACTTGTAGTTCCTAACATGTCAGAATTAGCTGGCATCAACTCTTAAAAATATAAGTTCTTGGGGCCTCGTCATCTAGAGATTCTGATTGAGTAGGTGGGAGAAGATCTGGGGGATACGGGGGGTCTGTTTTTGTTGCTGTAGTTTTGAAAATCAGTAACCCTAAATGATTTAGATACAGTCACGCAGGCCCACCAGTTAATGGTCACAGACGTTTGGCTGCTGCTTTCCCGGTTCACACAGATGATGTGGGCATTGCAGCCGGTGAGACCTGACAAAGCAGATTCCTGATTCACTCTTGTTTGGCTGTATTTTTTAAATCTTTCAGCAGAGGATTCCAGAGGGAATTGGTTAGGGATGTGTTAATAACCATCTAGGAGGATATGGTTAGTGATGTACAAGGAAGATAAACTTGACAAAGTGACGTGTTCTAATATCAGTTTAGAAACTAGAAAAGGAAGATAGATAAGTACTCCAAAACTAGAAAAATTTAAAGAACTAAAAGTCTGTTAGCCTGTGGCCAGAGACTCTAAAAGAAAATAGGATTAACCAGGGCTGACATATTCTGAAATTTGAAAATCTGATGAATAGATTTGTCAACCATAGTGATGTAGAGATACCTGTTACTTTTATAAACATAAAATGAGATGAAAGCAGCACGTGATCATGGAGCTTCACAAAAGGTGGCCTGAACCTTCGTGCATGGTATCAAGAAGACTAAACCCCAAATAATGTAAAACTAGTCAAAATGTTTAATACAAGGAAATTGGAAACAAAACATGTATTTAGAGGGAAATTATAAAGAATATAATATAAGGGATGGCCTGCTTGGGACAGGGTTATATGACAGTAGAAAGAAAGAGCATATTTTCACTGTCATTTAACTTCTTAGTTTTCCTAGTAATAATAATGGCTTTAAAACAAGGAAGGATAGGAAAATTGTAGTCAAAAAAGATGTGACTCGGAATCCTGGAAACAAGCATGCCTAAATACCTAGTTTGCCAGGAGAGCTACAGACCTTTGGTTGCGATTTTCAGAATCGAGGCACTTTGAGAGCCAACTGAAAACCAGCATGTGGAGCTCCAAGGGACAAGGTGCCCTGTGCAGCTGGTGCCGCTGCCTTTGGTCGTCTGCACCATAGACCCACAGGTACAGGTCAGCAGGTTCCTGGGTCTGGGAATTGGAGAAGGTCTATTTGGGGGATATTAGCTATAAAATTTGATGTGATATTCTAGCAGAATTCTTAATTTCAAAAGTGAAACAACATCTGAAAAGATTACCTAGGGCTCTGTAAACCCAGAAGGATGCACACAGAACGTGAAAAGCTGGTGTCTCTTGAGGGTGGTGTTTAGGGATTTAAAAGGTTTTGTTTACCTACATTTTGTTATTATTTTCTATAATATTAAAAAGGAATATAGAATAGCTGGTGCCAACTGTGCAAACACAGTAGGTATTAGCAAAAGAACCCAGAGAGCAACCCTGCCAAGTTCACCTCAGTCCTTGTTAAGGACTACTGTAAGGTTACCAGACTAGAAGCACAGGCCAGAAGAGTGAGGGGTGTGTCTTCATGGGGCATCTTCTCCAGATGTCCCTGAGGACAGAGGAGAGGGCTGAGGGCTGGATAGTATATCCACATGGTTACAGAGCTGGTGGCTCAGCCTTGAGTGTTAATGGTGACATCAGTGATGTCCTGGAAGGAAATAGTTACTGTCATGAGTGCTGTCCTTGGTTCTGACCCATTTAACCTGTTTGTCTACATTTGAGATAGAATTGTTCGCCCACCATGCAGATCTGGTGCACGGTACCCATTCTTCAGGATGATGAAAATCAGAATTCTAGAGACGGAAATGGCTGGGTTAGATAGGGCTTTAAGGGTGCATTCTGGTAAGAATAAATAGAAACTGCTACATAAAACCGCCCCCGCTCCCAGCTGCTTGTGTAAATACAACATTAGGGCGATTGTTTTAATAGCTGTTTTAGGGGAGAGACCAAGGATTTTATTTTAACTTGCTGCCATCGTGGGAGTCTGCTGTGATATGACTGTTAGCTGGGGGCAGTTCAGTCTTTGTCTATTAACTAGCATATAATGATGAGTATAAAAAAGGACCATGGCCCCATTGTAGTCCCTTATCACACCATGACTTGGGTGTTAGGTCTAGTCTAGGGTCGGGGAGTTTGTGTATATGAAGGGCCTGGAAACCATAATCAGCAGCGTGACCTTAATCTTTCTGAGAGTTGAAGGAAACCTTGGTTCATAAAGCATTTCTTAGGTATCATTTCATTGTGATATTTTCAAAATAAAGCAGAGATTATTGCCCCTATTTTGTACAGAAGAGGAATCTCGGTCACCACTGCCCTGGCCGCTAGCACTGATCTTAGTGCTGCTGTACTGAGGAGGGAGCACTAGCCTTGTAGGGTCCTTTATTGTCCTTAATGTCTTCCCACTGGTTTGTTTAAATGTGTACAGAGAGTTTGAGCAAGGCTGGTTGACTGGTGGTGACCACCTCGTAGGGTAGAAAGCCAGACAGGGAGTGTTTTGGTGTTTGTTTGCTGTCCTTAGAACCAGTAGGAACTGGTAAGCAGCTGCCTCAGGAGGACATGAAGCTGGACCGTCCTGGCTGTTCTGGTTCTTGCAGGCACTGTGGGGAGGTGAGGTCAGCAGCAGCGCTGCCCTTGTCACCCTCTGCCTGTGCTCAGTGTCAGGCAGAGGCCTCTACCTTGAGTGACTGTCTGTGCAGGGACCTTGCATTATGTGGCCCCTTGAACCCATTTCTCTCCCAGGTTCTGAAATTGGTGAACATGTGGCTGTGGCCTTTGAGGGCGTTACCCTGCGTTAAGTCACAGAAAGCGGGTATCCACAAGAGGGGAACGAAAATATCGACAGAATTACACCTACGCAGAGCTGACTTTAACTCTTGGTCTGCCATTTAACTTTTAAAGATGAGGCAGTTCTGCCCTTTTGGTCTCCTTAACTCCCAGGGGTTCACATGGGTTGACAGGATGTGATTTGTCATGAGAGACCGTGAGTAGGGGGAGTGAACACAAGTTTCAGAGCATGTGATCTGAGTTCCAGTCTTGGCTTCACATTGAATAAAGCCTTAAGTGTGTCTCATCTGTGAAATTTGGGGAGTCATTACTCCGCAGGGGTTTTGTAAAAGTTATGTGAAACAAAAACAAGTCTTTTATCATAATATCTGCAAATATAGAACTGTCAGCTCTTACAGAGAACAATTGCCATCATTTGTTTTAAATAAATCAGTGCATATGTTTATGTGCTTTTTATGTTACTCAGGTATTTTACCTGGACCAGGATTTCTTCCGTTCTCTTATCTTTAAGGAATTGATGGCTGCTACTGTTCCACCTCCCTGCCCATCCCTTCATTCCCTTTTCTGTTTTGTAGAGCAAGGCCTAGATCACATAGCAGAAAACATTCTTTCCTACCTGGATGCCAGGTCTCTGTGTGCAGCAGAGCTGGTCTGTAAAGAATGGCAGCGAGTGATCTCAGAAGGAATGCTCTGGAAGAAGCTGATTGAGCGAATGGTACGCACTGATCCTCTGTGGAAGGGACTTTCAGAAAGAAGAGGGTGGTAAGTACCCCAGTTGAAAAGTTTCTCTGACACAGAATCTGCTTGATTGCTCTGAAAAGCAGTTATATGTACAAGTGTGTTGGCCTGTTTTAAGGAAGAGGAGAAGATGAGGGGAGTAGAGGGGAAAGTTAAAGTTGTTAGAATTTCTCCTCTGGAAATGTGTTTCCTTTATTTATTAACTATAAGGAAGTTATTGAGGAGCTTGGATGGGTGATTTGGTTTTTCAAAGCTATGTGTTTATTCTTTTTTCTTAGGCAATGATAACATAACTGGAAGATACATAAAACAAGAAAAAAAAAATCTGAGAAAGCCGAGTAATGCCATTTAGCAATGTTATTACTTCTGGTTGAGGATAGTGAGACACAGGGACAGCATTTTCCCTAGAAAACCCATGAACTTATATGCAGCTCTGCACCTCTGTACATGTCAGTGGCCTGGCCTAACTGTTCCCCAGAAAGAGCTTCAGAGAGGCAGCGTAGTGAAAGAAGAAGGGTCAGGAGGAAGTTAAATTTCTCACAAAGCCACATTAGCACTTGTTAGGCTCTCCAGAGTGAAAGACTGGGTATTGTGAGCTTTCTCTATCGTGGAAGTTTACTTGTCAGAAATCCTGCTCTAAACTGGTAAAGCTCAGTGCAGTTTAAAAGACAGGAAAGTAAGATATCTTTATAAGCACCATGTTAAGTAAAATCCACCTCTGTGTGCAGAATGTGACATCTGTTTGTTTTTATTTGCCAGGGATCAGTACCTGTTTAAAAACAGACCCACAGATGGCCCTCCCAATTCATTTTACAGATCATTATACCCAAAGATTATCCAGGATATAGAGGTAACTTTGTGATGTATCTGTTTTATGTGCTCTTTGTATCTTGTTCTCAACTTTTTGTGTTGCCTTAAAGTGTCTTTTCATTGTTGTTGTTGTTGTTGTTTCACAGTCATGGAGCTGGTAATTTTTTTTTGAAGAGTTGAACTTCTGGACTAAAAGTCACAATATATAGGCTGCAGTTATTCTTCAGAGTAGATCATGTCCTTTTGCAAAAACTAACTTTCTAAATCTTGAAATATTTCTGTAGGGCTGCTGGTTAATTAAAACCTTAATCCAAAATCAGTTTTTATTCTAATTTGATGGATTTTCCAAAATCCAAGGCCCAGATTTTTCAGTACATGCAGTTTTGCATTTTTGAGCCATGTTTATTGAGAAGTAGAGAAAGTACATTCTCAGTTTCCTCTGTAAATCATTCATAGTTTTTCATAAAAATGACTCAAATTATTCTAAGCAATAGTTAAATGAGTTTTATAGAGCAAATTATGCTTCTGGACCATTTTGGATTTGAGCGTAACTTCACCAGACCAGTAAAACTCTGTAAACTTGATGAGAAACATTAGAGATGTTTGATATTGTTCATGGGTTCTAATTAGTTCAGTTTTATTATTTAGCCCTTTTCCTTGAACCAGGAAAGACGTGCACAGGCATTTCTCATTAACTCTTTCCCATGTGTTCTTGGCTGGTCCTGGTTACTTCACTATTTCCTCCTTGGCAGAAAAATTGAGCCTTCACTAGGCAGCATTGTATCTCCCATAAAGTTACACTCGGTTTCCCAAACGTGAAGTAATCCTCCCCCCAGGTGATAGACATAAAAGTTATTGTGCCAAAATTCATTAACGGAGAAACATGTGCTCTTTTGGAGTACCCCCCCTTCAGTCAGATGTGAACTAATGGAATCATTCCGTTAATGGTAAGTCTGAATGTGCCTGGAATATCATGATTTAAAACACAAGCTCTTGTCTTAAGTATTCTGCTCTCTAAAGTGACCTAGAAAGTAACCATTTACGGAGGACTAAATAATTGAAAACTTCTGCCAGATAAATCGCAACATTGGGGAATCAATTGATCTGGTGGCAGTCCAGAACATGGAGCTAGCCACCCTTGCAGTGTCGGTGGGTGAGCCTCGTGTCGATGTTAATCTCCGGTTGGTGCTTGCACAGTTCAGAGGAGTGGCTGTACTAAGAAGTTGCTGTATACACATCTTAGAAACTACATCACCTTTTTTCTTTGGGGAGGGTTGAAGTATTTACAGATTACCTCCAAATGTCTTTGAATGATTTTATCAGGTAATTTATTTGGAGAAGGATGATGTTTACATCTAGGGACTTTGGAAGAACTTTGATCAGGTTGAAGAATAGATGACATACATTATTTAATTCTCGTGACTATGATTATTGACAGTGTGCACTCGTCGTTCTGTGGCACGACTGTGTCTGACATCAGCTACATAACCATTTCCTCAGGCGCAGTCGTTTTTAGGGTTAATAGAGGCAGATGTGAGGGGAGCAGAGCCGTGGGGAACCCTGTCGGGCACAAAACCTCAGCATCACGGTGTCTTCCCCGTGGTTCTGTCAGTGGCTTTGAGAAAACTCAGTGGTGGACCACAAAATCTCCTCCAGATTTTTGTGGGCAAAATCTCTCAATCAGGGGTGATGTTTATATTTTGGTATATTCACTAGTGACAAAAATAGTGTACCACTAATGGAGCACGTACTTGTGCCAGATACTTGTTTAGCACTTAGAATACATTTTCTCATTGAATATTCTGGACCAAACCTGGCAGGTAGATCAAGTTCTTATTTGAAGTTGAAGACTCGAGCTCAGAAAGGCTCAGCGGCTTCCTCTCGGTCCTGGAGCTGAGGAGGGAGTGGCCTAGGGCCGATCTCGCACTCCTCTGCCTTCCTCCCAGTGTTGGTCAAGGAGATCACCGGAGCCGGGGCCAGTGACGACAGACGGACATTGCCGCAAATCGGATGTTCTTCTCTGTGTGGGGAGTGTGCCTTCTTTTGTCCAGGGTAGAATGTTCTTTCAGCTTTCGGCTCAAACAAACGAGAAGCTCTCACAAGCCTGGTGTTGCCCTTGCAGCTGGTCTGAAACCCTAATAAGCAGATTCTAATAATGACCTCTTTAGAGCCCCTGCTGTACTCCATGAACTGTTGGGTGATTTATATAAATTATTGCTTCATTTCTTACAACAAGGTACATGTCATTGTTCCTGTCTGTTTTAAGGGGAAACTGAGACTAAAAGAAGTCTTAGAATTTGCTGCATAGTTAAGAGATGGGATTTTTTCACTGAGCTCTGTCTGGCTTTAAGCTGACCGTTGTTAGCATTTATAGTTGTATTTTCAAACTGGAAACCCCAAGAAGTGAGGGAGAGAGAGGCATGTGTTTTATGCCTGCAGCGTTTCAACTTGGTCTTCTCATCCTCCTCCAGGTGTGTGAATACTTGGCATCCTTGACTTGAAAAAAGATTGTGAGTTAAGATAAGAGCAGTTGGCCTTGTTTTGGTTCAGGTTTGGGAAAGGTGCTCGAAAGGGCTTTAAGCACAATGCTGAAAGGTGAATCAACAGGCAAGGTCCGACGGACGTTCGGGTCCTACCTCTCCACCTTCCGAGTCTTCTTGTCTGCTCCCTTGTGCCAGTTCACAACACCGTCCCCTCTCTCCTCCTTCCTCCACTGCACAGCTCGCTTCGTGTGCTGGCTCCTGTAATCCCTCCATTCCCAGATTAGCTCTAATGAGCATAAGGAAAATGTTCACCTCTGAACTTTGTCCTTCTACGTTGACCCACCAGAAATTGTGACTAAATTTTAAGGAGAAAATAGACAAACCTGGCGGAGCGTGGCTGGCTCCTATTGTGTAGAAAATGAGGGTGTGAGAAATGAAGGTGAAGAGCATAAGCTTCTGCAAAGGCTCATTTCTCCCGGGTGTTTTTGTGGCACCTGGAGAGGGTTTACGGGGCCTCTGCACTGAGGAGCCTGGAAGACCTGAGACTCACTGCTCAAAGTGGGAGCTGCGTCCTGCTTTGCTGTAGCGGTTTTTATCATTAGTGGTGGCTTACTGCGGGGCATGTCTCTGTAGTGAGTAATTCCCCTCAGATTGTCAAAACTGCTCCTGCACGCCTCCACCGTGCCTTCAGGGCCCATCCACAGAGAGGTGGGGTCCTCACACCAGATCTGCAGAGAGGTGGGTCCTCACACCAGATTTGGTCAGAGTTCCTGCACTTGGATTTTCCTCGCCTGCCGTTGCAGAGTGGTGACACTCCTTCATGGGATAGACCCTTTTCCTCTCTTGACCCGCTGGATTAAAGGTTTTGGAGCGCTCCGCTTGGAAGAGACCATTGGGAAAACGACAGTGTGTTGTACTGCACCTTTCAATAAGCCACATTATGTGGAGGAAAGTGAGGCGCTTTTTTGTGGTTTGCAGACTTGATATTAACATTGTCCTGACCAGAAAATGTTGAAACTTGCCCACCCACCCAGTGTGTTTAGGCTTCTAAAAATAATGTTATTCCTCCCTCCTCAGACATCTGTTTTCACTCTATTGCCAATTTAAATGCCGCTGTATATTCTGTGTATCATGGCTACCTTCCCAGTATTTTGAAAATTTGCACAGGGTAAGGGGATTTTACAAGTTCTCAAAGATACAAAATATTCCTCTACGGTAGCAGTGCCACAGGATGGCTAAGTGAAATGGCAGGTATCCACATAATTAGAGAGACACACCTGTATGGCCCAGTTCCTGCGGCCGCGTGAACATGAGTTGAATTCCATGTGAAGGCCGAGCACGCGCACTCTCCTGCTGCCGGCTGAGTTGGGGGTGCCGAAGCCCTTGGCATTGAATACCAGCCTAGACCAGACACGATCCTGGCAATTTGTTAAGATATATACACATATATGTATGTGTCTTGTAGATATTTACAAATAAATAAATACATTTATTGTCATAGCCCGCTATTTTTGGTCAGTGTTCTCAGCAGGCACTCAAAAAGCACTTCTCATACGTGACCGTCCTGGATCCTTACGGCAGTTTCAAGGGAGTGGGTATTACTACTCCCGTTTTTACAGAGGAGGAAGCTGCCGCTTAGACGTCTGAGTCGTTTGCCAGAGCTGCTACTTGACCTGGGAATTTTCTACCGCAGTGGGCTGCCTGCCGGTTTTCAAGGTCTAGTTCTCCTGGAAGAGGCCTGTTTTGGAGGCATTCCAGTAGGAGCTGAGGTCGTGAGACCTGGTGGTGTCTCGGTCAGGCAGTCAGCGGGGCACTGCCTGCTCGTGTGGGTGGCCATCTGGGCTCCCTTGTCTTGGGATTCAGGAATCAGATGACTTTTCAACTGGGGCTTCCTAAAATGGCCCACCAAAGATCATTTGCAAAGTTCTTATTTTAAAAATCAGAAATAGTTTTCCAGCAGTTGGGTCTTTGACTCCCATTCAACCTATAATGAAGGAGTGGTGTCGAGGACAGCTTCTGACAGGCCCTGTCCTCTGTTCTTGTGTGCAGGTGGGGTCGATGGTGTGACTCAGCCTTTCATTTTGGGGGTGGGGGTGGGGATGTTTCTGTCTAAACACCTCGGGGACTGAAGCACCTCAGTCTGTGTGGCCTTAGCCCTGATCTTCTCCCTGGTCCTGCCTGTTGTGTCATTAGTAAAAGATTGTGACCAAGTCACCCAATTCTAGGAAACACCTTGGAGTAGTGGGGGAACCTGTAGGATCCCCTATCCCCTCTTTTTACATGAAAAAAGTATTTTTTTTAATCCCAAAACTCCCATGTCATAGTAGATGTGCTTTCTCTTCATTGAAATACAGGCTAAACTACTTACTGATGCAATAATGTTATAAGCCATTGTGTATTCTTTAAACCTAAGAACAGCCATATGAATTTTCAGGTACCTGCTATATCTGTAAGACATGTACGTATTCATCTTTGTAATAGTTTGGGTTCACATGGAGTCATAGATTCTGTATCAATTCCGGTGATTCCCAGAGTGTCGCGTGAACGTGGGAACTCCGTACCAGAGTCAGTGGCTAGGAAAAAGACTTGGGGTCAGCACATCTCACCTTCTCTGTCAGCATTTTTCTGAATGCCAGCTTGCTGAGGGAGCTAAGTCTCTATGGAAAGACACATCATTTCTTTAAATGAGTCCAAGCATTAAGTTCAGTTAAAGAAATTACATTCTGGATCCCCTTTTTAAAGTTGCTTATATAGCCAGATCTGTTGTCTGTCTTGGTAGAGGTGGAAGAGTTGGGGTGAATGATTTTTTTTTCTGGTTTTATATGCCTGACATTTTTCTGACTCCCAAGAGATGATGACCCAGGCTGAGGAGTCCTGACTTGGTAGCAGTTGAGTAAGTAAACATCTCCTTGCTCCGGGCATTTCCGTGGTGCTTTCTGCATCCTGGTGTCAGCACCTTCCTCTAGGCTGTGTGTGGAAGATCTTTCATTGTGTGGATCCTCTTTCTAGGACCCTTGCAAAACCACAGGGCCACAAATGGTAGAATCAGTTTCATTTTAAGTATATGTGCATCAGTATCTCAACCGTATATTTCTTTTTGTATAAAATGCAAACAATAATTCCCATTTCAGAGCGATTATTTTTTATAGCTACAAACTCCAGTCAGCCTCCCAATGTGTGGGTTCCGCGGCCACAAATTCAGTCAACTGCAGATCACAAATATTTGAAAATAAATTGTGTTGAGCAGGTACAGACTTTTCCTTTTGGCCATTATTCCCTAAATAGTACAAACAACCATTTACATGGCATTCACCTTGCATCAGGGATTATAAGGTTTCTAGAGCTGATTTAAAGTCTCTAAGGAATGCACATAGGTGACATGTACTTTTACACTACTTTACGTAATGACTTGAGCATCTACAGATTTTGGACTCTGTGGTGCATTGTGGAACCAATTTCTATGGGTGCTGAGGGATGACTGTATGAAACACATAGCAGAATGTTAGGAAAGCAAGAGCCTGCTCAGAGCATGCAGGGAAGTTTAGCATTGCAGAGTCCAGAAGCACACTGCCTTCAAAATAAGCCCAAAGGTGGTGGTATTAGATGTCGACAGAGCCCGCAGTTAGGTGCTCCCTGGAACTGCAGATGAGAGTTACCTCCTTTCCTCAACAAAGTAAGTAATTAAGCTTTTAGCTACGCCCATGAACTTAAAACTATATCCTAGACTCTTGGTGTAACCAGTTCTTTTTTATTTTATTTTTTAAAATTTGTGTTATTTTTAATCAGTTTGTGACATCCTTTGTCTCCTAATTGCAAGGACCAGGAACTCAGACTTTGATCGTGCTCTGTAGAAACATGCTACCTTTCGATCCAGAAAAATCCCTCATAGGTACTAAAGAGGCTACTCCTTCTTCATTGAGTTTTGCAGTGGTCTCCCTCAAGTCCTCCGGCACATAAGCGTTTTTGTCACTTGTTTGGCACTGGTATTGTATTTGAATTGTTGCTGGTCTTATGCTTCTAGAACTCAGACCATCCTCCTTGAGAGGCATGAAATATGTTAGTAGCAAAAGCCTGGGCTGGGTCAGAAAGAACTGAGCCTGATTTCCAACTATTCGGGCTACTGGTCTGTATGACCTTGGCCAAGTCACAGTCTTTTCTTGTTTGTCAAAGGGAAATAATGAGACCTTCCAAGGTGATTGTGTTGATCCTTTAGCCAAGTAAGCTTAATTTAAACAATAGATGCTTCTTAGTTTGCAATGGAGTTAACATCCAGATAAACCCACTGTAAATTGAAAATGTTTTTTATTTTTAACCCACCAAACATGGAGCTTAGCAATATAGTGAGGGCACTACAGAGATTTGGTTGTTTCCCTTGTGGCCGAGTGACTGGGAGTTGCGTCTTGCTGATCCTGCCCAGCGTTGCAGTGGCTAGCCAGGGAAAAGATCAAAAATCAGAGTGCAGTGTCTACTGGATACATTTCTACTGCATGTAGGTTGCTTTGGCACCACAAAGCCAAAGCACCATCCGTCAAACCATTGCAGGTGGGGCACTGTCTGTATGTCCAGTTCCACACCCTGCGCTTGGATCTGCTCTGAACGCAGATACTTCCTATTGATCTTTTTATCCCCACTTCCTAGCGCAGTACCTGCAACATAACAAACATCTCAGTAAGTGTTGTGTGGATGATGAAAGAATGAGACTCCAGGGTTGAAACGTGCCGTTCTCACTCTAAGGCAACTTGTAAAGAAGTACAGACTCTGTGATTGGGTGTGTTCTAGTAGCATAGCGTCTATTCTCGATGATCCAGACAGTGCTTTGGTTGGCTCCCTGGATTGTCAATGCATGCTTAATGATGCCAGCAGTCTTTTGACCAGTATTTTAATTGGCAATAGGGAGTGACCCAACGAGTTATTATTTATTTGTGTGTTTTGGGTACAAATGACATTCTTTAAACATATTGAATTCTGTCTAGTCCATTTTAGACCTAACCCAAAACTCATTGGAAATCCTATGATAGTTGCCAGACGGGCAGGGAAAGTTTGAGAAAAAACATTGTTGGGCTAATGTCTTACTTGGAAAAGAGTGTGATTCCTATCCACAGACAGTTATGCAAACCAAGATTGGGGTATCAGTGGTGTGCTGCTTCTGGATGCAGCACCAAATTCTGAAACCTCACAGACTAATTGATTCATACAAGCTCATCTCTTGCCTCCTTTCCCCCCAGACTATAGAATCCAACTGGCGGTGTGGACGACACAACTTGCAGAGGATTCAGTGCCGCTCTGAAAACAGTAAAGGTGTCTACTGTTTACAGTACGATGATGAGAAAATCATCAGTGGCTTACGAGATAATTCTATTAAGGTGAATGACTGCATTCTTTATGTGCTATTTTTAGAATTGTGGTTGTGTTAGATACTAGAAGTGATGCTCTTTCCATTGGTTGCAGATTGGGTTTTAGAAGTTCCACTCAACCTTGGCAACCCCAGCATGGTTCTGAAGAACATTTCCCTGTGACTAATGATGTGACCCTGGATTGTCTCCTTGTCCTCCTCTGGGTACCCTCAGAGGCTGTCTTCTCTGTTCAGGTGCACATAGAGGGTGTCCCAATGTCACAGGGTTCTAGGTTGCTTTGCTGGCTGGTTTGCCTGTAAAGGTCATTGCCATTTATAGCTTCTGAGAAGGGCTTAGATGATAATATGAAAAGTGATAAGAACAGCTTAGGTTGCTTTCATTCACTTCAGTAGCAGATAAACTGCATTATTTTTCAGTGTTTGATCTCTTTGGCCTTATCTGGCAGTTTGGTTTACATTGGTTATAGCTTATTTTCTTGTATTTAAGAAAACATTGAGGTCTTTTTTTAGCTTTTTTTTTTTTTTTTGAGGTATAATTTGCATTCAATAAAATTTGCAGTTTCGGTTGTAAAGCAAACCCACAGAGGTGTCTCACAGTTTTATTGTTCCTTCAGATTCCCTCACACTACTCCTTTGGAATCACCTCCTCCCACCTGCCCCATGCCCTGGAAATCAGTGGTCTTTTTTACCATCGCTACAGATTTCTGCCTTTTCCAGAACGTTTTCTCAGTCGACTTGTATAGTGTGTGTCCTTTTAAGTCTGACTGTGTACGTAGCTGAGTGCGCTGGAGACCGCCCGCCTGTGTGGTTGTAACTAGCAGTAGTTCACTCCTTTTTATTGCTGAGCAGTTTCCCATTTTATCGTACACATCACAGTGTGTTTGCCCATTGAGTTGTTGAAGGACATTTGTATTATTTGCAGTTTCTCACAGTGTGAATAAAACCTCTATAAGTTCATGCATGTAGATTTTTGTGAAAATGGAAGTTTTCATTTAACCCGAGTGAAACCTGGGAGTGGGCTTCCTGGCTGGGATGGTAAGATGACCCTGGGTTTAGTGATAACATTTTAAATATAGTAACAAAAGAAAACACTGATAAACTTGATGTCATTAGAATTAAAGATTTCTGCTCTGAGATGCATTATCAAGAGCATGAGAAAAATAAGCTGGTCTGGGAAAAAAGATTTATCAAAGATATATTTGATGAAGGAGCATTATTCAAATGTGCAAAGAACTTTTAAGTTTTAAAAATGATTTTAGACTTTTTTTAAATGTTAATTTTTTTATACCTTTATTTATTTTTATGTGGTGCTGAGGATCGAACCCAGTGCCTCACACGTGAGAGAGAGGCAAGTCCTCTACCACTGAGCCACAACCCCAGCCCTAGACTTATTTTTGACAATAAAAAAATATAAACAACAGTTTAAAAATGGGCAAAGATCTTAATAAGAGAACTCACTAAGAAGATATACATGTGGCAAACCAGCATTTGCAAAGATCTGTGCCACATCACCTGTCATCAATAAAATGCAGATGAAAACAATAGTGAGCTCCCACAGCATATCCAGTAATGTGGCTAAAATCCCGAACTCTAACAACACCAAGTGGTAGCAAGGATGTGGAGCAACAGGAACAGCACTCCTCATTCTGGTGGAAATGTAAAATGGGACAGCTACTTTGGAAGGTAATTTGGCAGTTCTGACAAAATCAAACATAGTCTTGCCATTTGGTTCAGCAAAGGAGTTGAAAACTTTGTCCACCCAGAAACCCACATGCAGATGTTTGTTGCAACTTTGTTCATGACTGCCAGGACCTGGAACAGTTTGTCATTCAGTAGGGGAATGGGTAAATAGACTGTGGTACAACCAGAAAATGAAGCCGTGTTTAGCACTAAAAAGAAATTGGTTGATCAGGCCATGGAAGGCCAGGGAGGAACCTTAAATGCATTTTACTGAGTCGATGAAGTAATCTGAAAAGGCTGGGGTAGATTCCCACTGTGGAACATTCTGCAGAAGACGAAACTGTGTGGACAGTAAAAGAAGGGAGAGGAAGAACGTTCAGTATAAAAATGACTATTTCTCATGTTTTATTTCTTTTGATCTTTTTAAAAAGTACGTAGACATTATGTTACTCTATAGACCATTTTTATTCAGATTCTTAAGTGTTTAACTCTGTAACAAAGGATGGTATTTTCTCATTAAGAATTCTTTTATAGGGTGGGGGAGATAGCTCAGCTGGTAAAGTGCTTGCCTTGCAAGCACAAGGCCCTGAGTTCCATCCCCAGTACTGCAACAACAACAACAAAAAGGAACTCTTTTATAGGTTACCCTGGGATTTTTCTGAAATGTTGAACTTTTCATTTTTATTTTTGTAAACAAAGTAGGGACTATGCATTTGTAAAGGGCCTTGATGTTGTCACATTGTTTTCCAGAGGGTGAGCAGACTTTTCACAGATTTTATTTAAAAAATTCCTCTTACAATGCATTTGATAAGTTTAAGGAGTACAGTACAAATTAAACAAAATAGCACATTGATTTTGGAAGTTAATTAGTGCTGCTCTGTTCTTTCTTGTCTTTTTCCACCTTTTTAACCATTTTCACTATAACACGGGTTTGTTTTATGATTCAGAACACTAGGTGTGACCGTAGCATTTATAAAAATGTGATCTGCTAAATCGTTGTCTTGTTTCAATAGATTTGGGATAAAACCAGCCTTGAATGTTTGAAAGTGTTAACAGGACACACAGGCTCTGTCCTCTGTCTCCAGTATGACGAGCGTGTCATTGTAACTGGCTCTTCGGATTCCACAGTCAGGTGAGTGAGTAGCTTCATTGCTCCGTGAGGAGGCCAAAGGCTTCCTGTCTCCGGGGGTCAACACATGTGCTTTGCATGTTTTCGCTCGCTGTGTTTCAGACCCATGTGTGATGCAGGTGAGTCTGAGCCATGCAGGCAGGAGAGCTCATTTCTAAGTGTGACCTCTTCCTCTTGCCAAATGTTACAGAGATAGCAGCGTGCTTTCCTATGAAATCATGTGGCCTGGTACTAGGCCTGCATTCTTCTCTTGGTGCCAACCTGCAAGTACTGGGGGACCAGAGGCAGTTCTCAGACTCTTTTGAGGGACTTAGGGAAAGTCACATCTGAGAGCCAAGAGTGTGCTAGGTGTCTGTATAATGTCACGTTGTTGAGTTCTCACCTCAGACTCGGCAAGCAGGCAGATGGTGTCTTCATTTTACTGGAGATACTAGGAAACCAAATCCAGAGAAGTTAAATAATTTCTTCAGAACACACAGTTACTACATTTTGAACTTTGAATTTATACTGATCAAAACTGCAGCTTTTCTTGTAGTGGAGACTTGACATTTCATTTGCTACTCAGGGCACAGTGATAAAGGTGAACATGGCATGTCCCATAGCAGAAGTGAAGCAGTGGCTGCTAGTTGGGTGTCGAGGGCTGGCTGGGAACTTTCTGAGGCCTCCCACCCTACTGTGACCAGCGTGTCTCCCCACTCCTGGTGGGCTTTGGCATGGGAAGTGATGCGTCCAGTAGAGAGTCGAGGACTCGAAGCCACGCCCCACTGGGCTGCGGGGCTTTGAGGGTGGAGAGCGAGGGGCGTCCTCTTCTGGGCAGCTCCGTATTGCAGAGGGTTGATTTCCAGGCAGCTGACCCTGGATTCTCAGGCCTCCCCCTTTCCTGTCTTCTCCTCGAGGTATCGAGGTCGAGCTGCTCTCTGGTCTCCTGCCCCCTCCCTCTGGGCTCTCCCCACGCCTGCCCTCAGCATGGCCATTGTTCTTTCCCTGGCTCACCACCTCCAGGCTGTGATTTTTGCCGCGGATGGCATCTCAGCCTTGGAGGATTGAGTTTTCTCCTCTGTTCTGTGTGAACTTGTCCCCTTAGAGGATTGAGGCTACAGAAAACCTCTGACTTTGGAAGGGCTGCCCCTAAGAACCTCATGTCTCAAGCCTGGAGCCACTAGGAGACCCTGGCTTGTCCCTGATGTAGTCAGGTAAAGCAGTCGGTGAGTCAGTGATGAGACTAGAATGGGGGCCACTTAGAGTGTGCTGAGTGAGCCGGAAGCTTTGAGGCTGGCCAGAGGGCAGCAAGACCCTCCAGCTCAGCTGTCTCCTCCTCCCGCTTGTCCTCCCAGGCCCACTGGAAGCCCACTTCCTTCAGGGACCATCTTTGCCCTGGCACAAGCTTCAGGTGTCATCCCTGGGTACCCAAGCATCAGGTAACCCCCAGTAGAGCCAGAATTAGCTGCCTCTCTGAAGCCATTTCAGCACTTCTCAGCAAGCACATTGCAGCTGGGGTCCCCCGTTAGCATGTTCTTAGGGGTTTAAATGGGCCTAGTGCTCAGCCGTCGTTGCTCGGCTGTCCCAGTGATGAAGCACCATGGTTTCTGTTCTCCAGAGTCTGGGACGTGAACACAGGTGAAGTTCTTAACACATTGATCCATCACAATGAAGCGGTACTGCACTTACGCTTCAGCAATGGACTGATGGTGACGTGTTCCAAGGACCGCTCTATTGCCGTGTGGGACATGGCTTCTGCCACTGATATCACTTTACGCCGTGTCTTGGTTGGCCACCGTGCTGCAGTCAACGTGGTAGACTTCGATGATAAGTACATTGTGTCTGCCTCCGGTGACAGGACCATCAAAGTAAGTGTCCCTGCAGTCATAGTCCTGCCTGTTCCCGACCCGTCCGTCAGCGAGCAGTTGTTCTCCTCTGTCTGTGCTCACGAGCCCTGCAGCCTTCCCGGTCACGCGCTTCGGGAGCCACAGACACGTCAGAAGGAAGAGTTGTGGGTCCGGCGTGGAGAGCAGTTCTCAGCTTCAGGAGAGGGTGTTGCCGAGAGCCTTTAGGGCTGGAGAACTCACTGTGAGCATGTGCTGTGTGAGGCGCTTCACTCGGCCACCCCTCTGGACTCCCTGCAGCCGTGTGGTGGTCTCGGAGTTGATTTATTCTCATAATTTTGAGAGCTCGCCATGCCACAGGCCCTGTGTTGGATGAACATGACGTGCCGGAGCTTCACTTCAAGAAGCTCAGCGGGGGTGACAGGCAGGTGCAGTCTAGGGGACACACAGGTGTGGAGGATGTGGTTCTGATTCCAGTATCCAAATTACCTTTGTAAATTTTAGCTTTCTTACATTTTTATTACAGCTTTACTGGGGTGTGTTTTCCATACTATTAGAGTCAGTGTGTTTGAATGTGCAGTCCAGAGGCCCTTCGCACACTTACAGTGTAGCATGACGTCCTCTCTGTCTAGCACAGAGTGCTTTTATCACGTTTGTATCTGAAGTGTCTCCTGCCCATGAGCACTCGGCCTGGCAGTCATCAGTCTGCCTCTGTTTCTGGGGAGTTGTCTGTTTAGACACTTTGTGTAAATGGGATCTTACAGAAGGTGCCTTCTGTGTGGCCCTTTCACTGGGTGTCATTTCAAGGCTCATCCACATGCATGGCTGCATGAACCAGTACTTCATGTCTCCCAGGGCCAAGTAAGAATGCCATTGTGTGCATGCACCTCATTTTTTTTGTCCAGGTATCAGTGGATGTACGTTTTGTTTTTTCCCATTGTTTGGCTAGTTTTCATAGTGCTGTAAACATTTGTGTATAAGTGATTGCATGTTCATTTATTTTCAGTCCTCTTGGGATGGCAACTCTGTGTAACCTTTTGGGGAACCGCCAGATTGTGTTCCAGAGTTTCTACAGTACGAGTTTGAACTTGCTCTAAGAACCTTCTGTTAATGACCAGCACTAAGTAGCATTCCGTATTCAGGAGCCCTACAGATCTTGGACTGAGTTGTGTCAAACTTTAGGTTTCAGGTGGTTTGGAAGCTGAGTGGCCAGGGTTTGAGTGTGTTACCCTCCTCACTCCACGCTCACACTGTTGGTATAGGCCTGGTGCCTGCCTTCAGGAGCATGTGGGCCTGATTACAGCAGCTCCTCCTCGGTGTCAGCGCAGGGTTTCTCCACACCTAGGCCAGTGCTTGTTATTATCTGTTTTTATCACAGTTGTCCTGGTGTGTGTGCAAGACTGTCCCTGTGGTTCTGTTTTGCATTCCCTAGTGACTAATAAAATTGAGCATCTTTTCCTATGCTTATTGACCACTTGTATACCTTCTTTGAAGAAATGTCTATTTAATTCTTTTTCACACTACAAAAGCTTGGTGGTTTGTCTTCTTATAATTGAGTTGTGAAAGATTTTTTAAAAATACATATTCTGGATATGAGACCCTTATCCAGATATATGGTTTACAGATATTTTCTCCCATTCTTTAAGGGGTATCTTTTTACTTTCTTGCTTGTGTCCTTTGAAGCACAGATGATTTTAATTTTGATGATGTCCAGTTGATCAATTTTTTTTTTTTTTAACCTTTTCTTGTTTATGCTCTTGTTTTTTTATCTAAGAATCCATTGTCGAATCCCAGGTCACGGGGCTTACTCTTCTGTTTTCTTCTAAGAATTGCATAGCTTCAGCTCTTTCATTTAGGTCTTTGACCAGTTTTGAATTAACATTTTGTATGTGGTGTGAGATAGGGTTTTGACTCCTTTTTTTTTCCCCATGTAAATATCTCCCCCATTAACTGCAGCTGGCACAGTAATCAGGGTACTGCAGTTGTACCTCCTGGTCAGTGTGTCTCTGAACATTGAAGTGTTGCAGATGATTTCACACAAGGGAGATTATTCACCTTGCATATGTAATATTCAGTGATATGTCAAAATAAATGTAGATGTTCTAGAAGTTGCTAGGAAAGAGGAGGAAAGGTGAAGCTTTTTATATTAGTTACATTAGGTGTGACGTGTTGATTGGCCTAAAGACAAAATCTGATGTAAAAGCCTCCAGGGAATGCAGGTCTGCACCCTCTGGGAGATGCTTTCTTTGTGAAGGTCTCAGAGTTCAGAGACTGCACAGCTTCCCTCTGTTTTTCATTCCAGTTTTTGCACTCTGTAGCCAAGAAAATTTTCTGCTGTCCAGTCTGTCCCCCAGCTTCCTAATTTGAGTTAGAAGGGACTACTTTGTAATCCTGCATTTGAGTCACTCTCAGAAGCTCTACCTTTCCTCTTTTTAGGAGGTGTATTGTGGGAGGACTTTCTTGTGTTCATTATTAACCATGGCTGTTTGTCCTGCAGGTCTGGAGCACGAGCACCTGTGAGTTTGTCCGTACTCTGAATGGGCACAAGCGAGGCATTGCCTGTCTGCAGTACAGGGATCGGCTGGTTGTTAGTGGATCATCAGATAATACCATTAGGTGAGTAGGAGTCGGCGTGCTAGCAGGTAGTCTTGTTTTTGCCATAGTGTTGATTCATCTCTCAGTCCTGTTTGACTCTGAGTGGGAAAACTGTAGGCCCTGGGCTGGGGTTCTTCCGAGAGTCCCCCAGCACACAGGGTTACACCCTCAACTCCACTGGGATCACTTACTATCTATCAGAGCCTCAGAACGGACTGGGATGCTCCCACCTGGCACCCTGATTCCCCTCGCCGGCAGACCCACCTCTCTCCATGCAGATAGCAGTGTGCTTGGTCTCTCCCTCCCAGAATGCATTGCAGAACCACCTGCTCCTGCTGGCTGGTTCTCTTCCTTCCCTTTTCTCTTTCCCACACCCTACCTCCTTCCTTTTTAATATGGCTAGCCGTAGACATTTTGCATCTTAAGACCATCCCTTATTATCTGTGCAATTACCCCAAGTCATTTTTTCCACTATCCCAGCACATATTAGTAGCTTTACAGAAGTGACTGTCAATGGTGCTTATAACCAAGTTGCCTAATATTTGGGCAAAATAAAGATTATTGAAAAGAAAAGGAAAGGAAACGAGCAGATGATAACAACAAAAAGACTGTAAATGCCACAAGTTTTCTTTTTTTAAGTCTTATTTTGTTTTTAATTGATGTAGTAATTGTGCACATTTGTGGTATATAATGCATCTAAAATTTAGGTCTTTGTTACTTTAAGATAGTTTATAATAAAGTTTAGAGCTTCTATTGTGGTTTTCTTCATTATGCTTTATAATATTGCTTTTATGTTTTATCAATAAAAAGTCCTTTACGTCCTCATTACAATCTTTACGGTTTTATAAAATAATAGTGTGTATTGGTTTGCAGTTGCTAGAAAGGAGCCACTAGTTTATAGGAATCCTTCTACTTTCTGAAGCAGATTTGCCGAGGTGCCGTTGTCGGGTATATATGGGATTGTGATGGTTGCTGGTGACCCTCTGAGAAAAGGCATAGTGCACTAGTCTGCTCACTTTGCTTCGCACATGCTAATTTGCTGCAGTTTGTTTTTGCAAGTAATATACAAAAATCAGTCACAGTAGAAAAAAACAAATATCGAACACTAGAATTATTATGTAAATCATATGCAGAGGAAAAGGCTTGAATGGAGTGGGTTTACATTTCCAAGTCAACTGCACATGCCCAGTGTGCCTCCCACTCAGGCCTCATAAGCAGGGCAGCCCTGGTCTGCGGTGTACGTCAGGCGAGAGGCGTCCCCAGGCCTCTTGAGGATGGGAGGTGGCCACGCTGATCTGCCAGTCCTGACCTCAGTGGACCTGGACCCTGGTGGCAGTCCCATGTGGAGTTAGCTCCTGTCTGCACTTTCCTCTTCTATTACCTGCAGTCTCTATTCCTCCAGGAACGTCCTTCTGAGAACATTTAACTACATGGTTCCTTCAACTTAGACATCAAGTGGATGTGTAGGAACTCGGTGTAACTGGAGCTTCTGGGGGTGCTTGGACATAAACAGGGAATGTACTTGACTTAGAGTGCGTGGGAACAGCTGTGAGGGCTGGGCTGGGAGCTGTGGGAGAGCCCTGGCCAGCACACGGGAGGCTCTGGGGGAGGGTCGCAGCGCCACCTGGGAATACACAAGTGAAAACACACATATCTTAAGAGACGAATAGGAGAGACGGTGAGGCTTCTCCTAAGCCGTGCTAGAACACACGGTGGAAGCGTGCTTAAGCGTGCAGTCTGGACTAAGGAGCCGAGGGAGGCAATGAGGAACTCGAGGTAGGGAGGCCGCGAACGGATGGGGCGGAGAAGAGCCGGAGGCAGCGCGTGCAGCGTCTCACATGGGGGCTCTTTCTCTTTCAAGGCTGTGGGATATCGAATGTGGCGCCTGTTTAAGAGTCCTGGAGGGCCACGAAGAACTGGTCCGGTGCATCCGGTTTGATAACAAGAGGATTGTCAGTGGCGCTTACGACGGGTAGGTGTTCGAGGTCTTCGGACACACCGCTGTCTCCATGCCAGGAGGTGAAGGAGGGCTGCACAGCTGTGTGGGGGCCATGCTGGGGACTTCCTGTGGGAAGGTGGGGGGCAGGCACTGTTACTGGTCGCTAGCTCCTAAGGTTAAGCTTTCAGCCATCCTCGTGTCCTGGGCTGGGCTGTGGCTCAGTGGTAGGGCGCAGCCTAGCAGGCCTTAGGCCCTGGGTTGGGTTCTCAGCACCGCGTATAAATAAATAAGGGTAATGAAGGTCCATCAACAATAAAAAATATATTAAAAAAAAAAAGAAGTGGGGGATTCGATTCTTGACCTTTGTCCTAAATAAAACAGACCTTTTTTTTCCCCTCCCCCTTCTGATGAGTGATTAATAAATTTTTGTCTCCTTTTTGGTGAAATGAACATGTTTTTAAAAACACCTCACGATGTTGGCGTGGTGGTGCACCTGTAATCCCAGTAGCTCAGGAGGATTGAGAGTTCAAAGCCAGCCTCAGCAACTTAGCAAGGCCCTAAACAACTCAGCGAGACCCTGTCTCTAAATCATATATATAAAAAAGGGCTGGGAACATGGTTTAGTAGTTAAGCGCCCCTGGGTTCAATCCCTGGTACCAAAAAAAAAAAAACACCCCAAACCAAAAACAAAACCCCACCTCACGATGTTTTAAGTGAGCAAATGGCAAAAGTGACTTTTCAAGATGACCATAAACATGTATACATTTTGCTTCTGGGTTAGTTGGTCTAGTTACACTCGCATTACTAACTTCCGCATTTGCTGGAATTTCACACTGAGCTGTAGCTTCTGTCAGCAGCACCTACTGAGCTCCAGTGAATCCCGATTAATGAATTTGGTAGCATGGATCATTAAGCTGGGAATTGAATTTAGATAACCTGAAGTTTTCTTATCTCCCTTCAGATATTTCTTTATAATATCAGCAAGTCTGAGCATGTTTACACTTTTATTTTTTTTCCCAAAATCAAGTGTGATTGGTTCAGATATTTGTAGAAATGCAAGCATGTTGCCCACTAGGTTTTATAACAGGCAGTTCAAGTTAACTGTCCACTAATCACAGCCTCATTTTCTTTCCAGGAAAATTAAAGTTTGGGACTTGCAAGCTGCTCTTGACCCTCGAGCCCCAGCAAGCACACTGTGTCTGCGCACATTGGTGGTACGTGATGCGCTGATGCAGGAATTGGTCCCTGTGCCCTTGGCAGATGGCCCTCTCTGGGCAACATCAGGAAGCCTGCCGTCAGGGGAATTCTCTGACTTTGGTTAGCCAGAATCAGAGTCTTGACACCTTGTGGCTGTGAGCTCTGAATAGGAAGGCAGGCTCTCTCCTTTGAGGGTGGACTCGTGACCTCCTGTGTGGAGCTCGGAGCCTGCCTTCCTGCGGGCTCGGCTGTGGCGATGTCATGCTTTCACATTATGTGCTGTTAGGTAGAATTCTGTGGATTATTCTTCTTGGCATATAGGAAGACTTTATTTTTTTATTTTTTAATTTTATTTTTAATTGACAAATAATAATTATATTTATGGGTTATATTTATGTGATGTTTTAATCTGTGTGTACCTTGTAGAAAGATTCATCAAGCTAATTAGCATGTCCATTACCTCACCAGTTTATCTTATTTTCCCCCTTGGTGAGAACATTAAAAATCTACATTATTATTATCAGTGGTCACCGTGCAGTTCAATGGATGATTAGAACTTGTTCCTTCAGTCTAACTGAAACTTTATGCTGTTTCCCCATTTCCCCTTCTCTATCCCCTGCCTTTCTACTCCCTGTTTCTCTGAGATTGACTTCTTTAAAGTCCACATATAACTAAGAATACACAGTATAAGATTACACAGTATTTGCCTTACCGTGTCTGGCTTAGTTCACTTAGCATAGTCTCCACATACATCTGTGTCAATGCGAATGACAGAATTTCTTGTTTAAGGCTGAGCAGAAAAATATTTTTATATGTTCATCTTATTTGAGCAACTTTACTAAGCTGGTTATTTCTAATGGTCTAGTTGATTCTGTTGTATTTTTGAGGAGATAGAAATCTGAAAATATCGATAGCTCCTCCCTATTTTCCATAGCGTTGCCTTTTATTTCCCCGTCTTCACTTCTGCATTGAGGAGAACATGCGGAACGGCAGTGAGGGCCATTCTTACTTTCTTCTTGATGTTCCTGAGAACGCTTTTGATGTTCACCACCCATTTTGATGTCAGCCGAGGCTTGAGATAGGTGTTCTTAGTCATGGTTTAAAACTAAAACCAAACCAAACCCTTATCCTTTGGGTTCTGGTTTTTAAGTGTATCAACAATGGCTGTTAATGTGGGTACCTTTTTAAGGCCCTTTATGAGTTGATTGCATAATTTTTCTTCTTTGAAATATTAATGGGCCAGGATCTGGGATAAAAAATTTAATGAAAGAAAAGACCTAGAAGGAAAAGGAAAGGGTTTGTTCTTAGGGCAAAACTCAGCTTACAGCCCTGGGAGGTGAAGTAGAAAGCCTGGTGAGCAGCTGCCCTCAGCTCAGGCTGACTCTCCTTGAGATGCCAGGGGCTTTCCAGATCCTCCTGCTTCATTCAGCTGCTGTATTTTGTAGGAACATTCTGGACGTGTGTTTCGGCTACAGTTTGATGAGTTTCAGATCATCAGCAGCTCCCATGATGACACTATTTTGATTTGGGATTTCTTAAACGTGCCTCCCAGTGCCCAGAATGAGACCCGTTCTCCCTCCAGAACCTACACGTACATCTCCAGATAACAGTCTGCACCTTCACCCCCTTCAGGTGAGTCTCCACGCCCCTCGCCCCCAGCACCTTTCAATTTGCTGATTGGATTCGGGTCCCTTGGTGGTATGAACCAAGGTAGATCTGAAAGTGCCAACTTTTGCGGAATTCTAGTGTAAGGCCAGATTAGAGTCACATCAAAACAAGGTCTGAAATTGGCATCCTGCTATGATGGATTTTCATATTGACAGATGATGAATGTGGTTCCTATTTTTTAAAAATCATTTTTTCTAGTGATTTCTCCAGTTGTATCAATTGAGCACCAGTGAAGTTCCTTAAATTTTTTTTAGGGGTTCATGAACTCTTTTTTCTTTTCTGTCCTTCAGTTCTGTTATTTTAAGACAAAACAAAACCAAAAAAACGAAAACAACCACCATCAGCAAACACTCAATCCCTCAGGAATGACTCAGGAGGGTGTTTGCTAAGGGGAGCTCTGCAAGCAGGTGCTCTGGCAAGCAGGCCTTGACTCTGCTTACAGACGACCCAGAGCCATTGCCACCAGTGGTGATGCAGCATCTGCTGGCCAAGGCTGTGCATCTGCGACGGGAAGCCTTGCTGTAGATCCTAGGCACTCGTGGCCGTCTCAGCAGTATTTCCAACTCTCAGGACTTCACAGGGGCCTGCGAATTCTGCATACATGGAACTTTGTAGATTGAGCACACGTTCGCACCTGTTCATACTACTGTATAAAGACTTGTGGTTAATAACATTCCTATTTAGTTAAAAACACGACTTAATTCTTAGTAGCTTTTTGTTTTTAGGATCACGTCTTTTCTTACGCTCACTGACTATTGTAAGTGCAGGATGTGCATGGCGCAGCAGTGGGAGGCAGTGGCCAGCGGTGAGTGCTGGTGTCCACTCTGGCCTGGCCTGCAACTTCCTGGCTCTCAGGCAGTGGCAGCCCAGCCCGCCCTGTCTCAGGCTTTCCAGATGCTGCTATGGGTCTCTGTAGGGCCCTGCCCCGCACTTCCTTATGGGCCTCAGGCCTCGCCCTGCCCCGATCTGCGCCCTCTTCACATTGTGGGCTTGGCCCTGGCCTGGTCCACACACTCAGTCCAAACCCAGGCCCTCTGCCTCCGGCCCGTCCACAGATGCTGCCCCCCAACTCAGCCCACCCCTTCCTGGCAGCCACTCTGCTTCCAGCCTGTGCCCTCTTCTTACCCACTTCAAATCCACACGGTCTCCTTTCCACTTGCCCCTGGCCCCTTCCTCTGCCAGTGCTACCTTCCTCCACCCTCTCTCCATGCCACTCAGCGCCACCCCCACAACACTCGCCCTTTCCCCACCTGCCTTCCTCCGTCTCCTGTCCCCACGGAGGGCCTTTCCGGCACTTCCCACCTCTCCCTCCAAAAGAAAGGACAGACATGTGGAGAGCTGTGAACTTTGGGGGGAGAAAAAAGATGGGGAGCCTCTGGTACGTGGTCACCAAGTTGCCGTCTTCTCAGATCCTCCTTGTGACTTAAGGGACGTTACCAGATCTCCTCAGGGAATTCTCATGGAGTAGCCAAGCCCCAAATTTGCCCTCTTGCCCTGATTTTGTTCCTGCACTGCAGGCTAAGAATAGTTTGTACTTTTAAGTGCTTACAAAAAACTAAAGGAAGAAGAATTTCTCATGACGTGAAAAATCATATGAAATTCAAATTTTATTGCTCATAAATAAAGCCATCCTTATCCTTATCCTTATCCTTATCCTTATCCTTTACATAATGGTCTGTGACTGTTTCTGTGCTTCAGTGGCAGAACTGAGTACTTGTAACAGAAACCTTATGACCTGTGGCATCTAAGATATTTGCCACATGGCCCTTTAAGAAAACTCGGCCAACCTCTGGTCTTAGCAGTGCTATTTGAGGGTAGTAAGCCAGGGCCTAATCAGGGATGGCCCTCATGCCCTCATGCCCTGATGCCCTGATGCCCTGATGCCCTGATGCCCTGATGCCCTGCCAGTTTGATTAGTCGTGAGTGGCCAGGTGTTGCTTTTGGAAGGATACTGGGGCCCCAAAGGACTGAGGGTTACAACAGGTTGGTGATGTCTGCCTTGGGTGTGGGGGAGGCAATTGGGAGTGACCTGTAAGCCAAGGTGTATTTGCTGATCCTGGCCTCCTGTGTGTTGATACTGACCCTATGATAGTGACCTTATCCCTATCACTTTCTCTGGTCCACGGCTGCTTTCCCGAATCCACTGAAAAATACGCGCTGCAGAATGAGCGTCTTTATCGAATGGAGTCTGGAAGCAGGCCCGCGGGTGGCAGAGGGGAAAGGCCAGGGTCTCTGGAGTGATGGCTCCCGCCCAGCCTCCCCCGCCAAGAAAGCCAGGCCAAAGGTGGTCCAGGTGAACCGGCCTCTTCGTCTTCTTCCTGCTCTGTTCTGCCCCTCATTTGCTTGCCCTCCGTCCTGCCTCCCCTGGGTGACAAGGGTGCTCCCACTCTGCCGTGCCTCTCCTATGCTGGTTTCCTCTTATCTTCAGGGTCAAACGCGAACGCCTAGGTCAGCTGACAGGAGTTTGGACTTCTGGCCGCACCTCCTCCCTCCCCCGTCTCTCATGACTCCCTCCCCCAAATCCAGGGCTGCTGCCACCCTGAGCTGTGGTGCGCGCCCGGAGCACCTTCCGCAGCACAGACACCTTCCCCGCTGCCACCTCTGCTCGGCTCGTTAGGGCAGGGCAGACTTGCCTTGGCTCATCCGGTACTTGACATTGACATGGTTTATGTGCCTGTCGACCTTGGAACGAGACTCTGGAGTCCCTTTGTCACAGAGCTCCAGCACCCAGTGCACTGTGCGAAGCTGTCATTGGTGTTTGTTGAACAAGTGGCATCGAAAGCCAGTATAATGTGTTTGTGTTTTTCCTTCTGGGCCACACAAGAATTTGGCCATAAATCAGTAAATGCACGTGAAACCACAGTGTACATATGCAGTCACCTTCAACAAATACAGATCTTAATTCAGTAAAACACTGAAATTAATTATCTAAACCAGCATGGACACTCGATAGATATGTTCTTAGACAGCCACCAGAGGTATTTGTCTTCCTTTGCTTTGTCCCCTCACTTGTGCTGTGCCTGTGTTTTTAAAATTTTAAAGAATGATATGGAGGTATGATTGTATAAATAGGTTGTATGCATTTAAAATGTACTGTTTGAGGTTTTACAAAGTTCATACCCGTCATTGCCTCCATGATCAAGATGAGAGTATTTCTGTACCCCAAAAGTCCCTGTATCCCTTTATAGTCAGCCCACCTTCCCTGCCATCCTGGCAAACATCGACCTGCTGACATGCCTTCTGTCAGGTCACTCATTTTCCATTTGACTGGAGGAGTGGTTAGCCACATGTGACTATTGCGCTCTTGAAAGGTAGTCAGAGCAACTTTAGGAACTGATTTTTTAAAAATTTTTTTGAGGGGAGGCCATGGGGTCTCACTGTTGTCTAGGCTGGCCTGGAATTTGCTATCCTCCTGCCTCAGACTCCCAGGACCTGGGATTATAGGCATGTATCACCATACCCAACAGAAACTGAATTCTCAATTTGTATTTAATTATATTTTATTTAAACTTAAATTCCAGTAGTGACATATGGCTAGTGACTGCTGTGTTTGGACTAGTGTAGTTTTAGAAATTTTATATTTTTGGCTTTTGCATTTAGGACTTTGATCCATTTAGATTTAATTTTTATGTGTGATATAAGAATGCCATTGTTCTTTTTTATACAGATAATTTAGTTCTGTCATTATTTATTTAAATTTTTTCCTTTATGAATTGAATTGCCTTAGCACCTTTTTCAAAAAAAAAAAAAAAAAAAAAAAATCAACCACTTAATTGTAGGTGTTTTGTCTACATTCTAGTCCGTGATCCATGTGACTGTCCTTTTGCCAATTGCATTCTATCTTTGTAATAAATCATCCATATTTTTGAATTTGTTTTCACTATTATAGATCCTTTAGGTTTTTTAATTCATTTTTTTAAATTGTCCTATTCTAAGAAGATGGTTATTGGGATTATGATTAGGTTCCCATTGAATCTAAAGATCATTTGGGAGAGAATTTCCATTTTAACAAATACTGAGTCTTCTAATCCATGAACGTGGTATTCAGTCCGTAAACATGGTGTGTCTCATATTCAGGTATTCACATCTCAGGCAGTGTTCCGCAGCCCTTGATGTAGAAGTGTTGTGTATCTTTTGCTAGATTTAGTCCCTTCTTTCCCGTGTCTAGTAGGAACTCTCAAAACAGCATTTCCTGCTGGGCACTGCTCGAGCTGTGGGCGCCCCAGCTTCACTTCCCACATAAAGCAGAGCACAGGAGAACAGTTTGTGGGCAGTGGCACACACCTGTGATCCCAGCCACTGGGGAGGCTGAGCAAGAGAAGCACAAGTTCAAGGCTAGCCTGTCTCAAAATAGAAAATGAAAAAGGCTGGGGATGTAGCTCAGTGTTAGGTGGTCCTGGGTTCAATCCCCATACCAGGGAGCCGGGTGGGGGAGAACAGAGGAGGCCATAAGAACATAGGCTGTAGGAGAAACATGAACAGTAGAGTGTGGACACTCCCAGCTGCAGCCGGGCTTCTGGAATGAATCCACTTGGGGCAGGTGGCTCGTGGTACCGTGCAGGATACCTCTTTTGTATTTTTAATATGTGTTTGTGTATTAAAGAGGCATGTGATAAAATCTAAGACTTCCAGACCCTTGTTTTCCCGTTGTAGGTAGCAGAACATAGTCAGATTTCACAGGGGACAGCTTTCGCATGTTACTACGTGCTCTGAACAAAAAGTTCCTTTGGTTGGGAGATGGGTCGTGGCGCTGGAGAGGAGACTTATGGGTTTTTTTTCTTTCTTTTATTTTTCCTTCCTGACCGTTCTCACTTTATTTTTTGGAACCTAAGAACAATTGCCTTGTTATGTTTTGATCCTTTTCAAAGCTTCAAAACATGCTTTATAAGGTGGATACTCCTCTTTCTGTCACAGTGCTAGCTAGCACTGAGACCCAAATGTGCTGGTCTCTTCAAAGGGAATTGCTGTTGACAGCCTTGGCAGTCAGCATTACAGATTTTATTTCTCTTTTCCAAATTCTTTTCTTTTATTTTAACATGAAAAATTATTACCAGGTGATACCATAAAATTTATGAATAATAAGAAATACTACCCTAATGATGATGTCCCTTGCAGTAAACTGTTCACCCCTAAAATGTCTGTTAGGAAATGTAGCAATAGTTTTATTTGTGAAACCGTTTAAAGACAAATAATGAGTCCTAACAGTTCAATATACAGTAGCACAAAGTTTATTCTCTCTTTTCATATTACAAGACAATATAAGATGATTATTAGAAAATTAGATAAGCCGAGTTTATTATTAGATAAACGGCCTTCTTGAGGTTAAGTGATGTCCATTCTTTGGTGGGTATCATTTCAGACCTTTAAAGGTCAGGGTTTATAACCACGTGCTTTAAAAATGCTTTTTGTTCTCTTTATCTGGAGGTCGCTATGGGTTGGCAGTGTTAGTAGTGGCCTAAGCCATCATGCCAGATCTCCGGGCAGTGCCAGCGTGTGTGGGTAAGCCCACATCAGGTGCTCGTGCCTTTCTCCTCCTCTGGCTGTTTTAGAAACAGTGATGCAGTCATTCTGTGGCCTCATCTTTGCCCAGACCTTTGTCACCTTTGGATGGGATTCCTGATTGCTTGTCAAGACTTCTAATGGGTCGGGTCATGTTGCCCTCCACGAGTGTCCTCAGCTCCACGCACCCAGCAGCACCTGCGAGGGCCCGCTTCTGATCGCTAGTTCCAGTGGGAGGCAGTGGTGGATCCAGTCCAGCCTTTCAGTTGAGGAGGCTTACTGGGATCCCGACCCTTGTGAAAACCAACAGCACTTGGAAGGAAACCACCTTGGAAAGGGCATACATGCTGTTTAGTGTTTTCCCCCCTTTGGCCATAGAATTTTAGACCTCAGGTGACTTAGCTCTTGCAGGCCACTGGCTTAGTGGGTGTTGGGAATGGGTTGTGACCCATATGTGATTGTGAATAAATTGGAATGGAGTTTGACTTTGAGAACAGAAAATCTCAGCTTGCATTGTACATAGTGATGGTAAGCACCGTCTCCGGAATGTTTTGTTTTAGGGGTGTGTGTGTTCTTATTTACATATGTGAATGAATGTAGAGATTGTGACTAAAATGTCTTTCTAACTCGAGGCCATGGTCAACGAAATACGGAAAATCCCAAGGTTTTCCCCGACGCCGCACCACACTTGACAAACGAATTCTTTAAAAGTGAGCGGCCTTTGGTGGTCAGCACTCCCTTTAGGAAGGATCTTCCTTCTGCCTGCTGTCGTCACAGTGAGAGTGGAGAGCCTCTGCAGGGTGTTCCACGGCCCTCGCAGGCTTTGAGTGTCGTGGAGGTGCCCTAGATGAGAACCCAGCATGCTCGTCACTGCATACGGTTAGCAGCAGTGAAGGGCGATAGGTCGCAGGGTTGACCCTCTCTCTGAATCCCTCTGCCACTTAATGGCTAACTCTCTGGACTACTCCCAGCCCTTCTGAGCCTGTAATTCTCCTACTAGTGAAGCAGGTGAGCTTCTCCCTGGGGTGGAGGTGTGAGTGCACGTGGGCCCTGGCCGCGGTTCCCTCCCCAGTGTGCAGCTCCGTGTGCGCCACTGGGGGTTTGGGAAGCAGTTGTGGGTGGAGGGTGCGCCTGGGGTGCGCTGTGGCTCCTCCTGGTCTGACCAGAAGAGGCGCCCACGCCCTGTTTTTCTTCCCCAGGGTTTCCTAGTCTTGAACTACTGGCTACATGGCTACCAGATGCCTGAGGGCGTTCGTTCAGTGTCACGAGGCTGGAGTGGTTCTAGACGCCGGGTGGACGCAAGCAGCCTCACTCTCCAAGTACCGACATTTCCCACCTCCGGTCCCGGCTCTGCTTTGAGAAGGATTCCTTCACTTCACCGACTTCCAGTAGAACAGAAGCCCATTCCCTGCCCCACCAGTGAAAACCCTACGCTTCAAATGTAAATTGTTCATATAAGAGGAACACGCAGTCTGTTTTACAGAAGTAAATCGGCCGTCAAGAGAAGACTTGGCTCTAATTTATACTGCTTTGCACTTTGGTCTGAGATTAAGAAACAACATTCTTCCGTGAAGTTTTGGGTGCCAAACACCTACCCAGAAGGTCCAGGGCTTTCCTTTCAGAAGTTAGCTTTCTCCTTGTGACTGACCAAGTCGTGAGTTCCGACTTGTGTTAGGGACAATGTTGGGACAATGGAAAAGTCTCTCTGGATTGTTTTAGTCATTGTTTTGGATTATACTTCCTTTCTGTACCAGTTTCTTTTAATTTAAAGAACTGCTAAGCCGGTTATATTATCTCGCCACAGGTAGTAGAACTCTGTCCTTTGGTTAGCTGTTCTGTCCCCAGCATCCCCTGCTATCTGGTAGCGTGACGCCTTCGTCCATGTGCTTGCCTCCTAAGTTAAGACGCTGTGTCCGCATGTAGATACGACGTACGTGACAGCTTCGCCTCGCGTCGCTGGAGCTGGCCCTGCACCCGGGACACTGACGTGGGCGCATGCTGCAGCAGCTGGGGAGCCTGAGGCCAGGGTGGGAGGACGCCCAGACCTTCCTGCAGTATTCACGCGCTGTTCTCATTCTGTCGTTGTCATGGTGTGTGTGCTGCCTGGTTTTAATGGGAACTTGTTTTAAGACGTAACTTCTGAAGCTCAACGCAGAGATGTTTTATCCGTTGTGCAGATATGCAATAGAGAGGTACCTTAACATTTCTCGTCGCCATTTTCCTTACGAGTGCTCCTGAGTCCTCGTGGCCACTTCCCATGGCGTTCATTGGCTTCACGGTCAGCGCCATCCTCCTGTGCGGTAGTAGCCCTGAGAAGGGAAGGCCGGTAAGCTGGTGGTCTGGGGCTCTGGGCTCCAGATGCTCACCCCTGGCACCGGCAGGGTGTCGGGGCCGTGGTGTGCTGCAACCTGCGGGGCAGGCGGGCTGGCCCAGAGGCCCACCTTGAGGGCAGGGCACTCCCGAGCGACAGCCTCAGGCCTGCGAGTCCCACTGTCGGCTCCGGTGGCACCTGCTGCTGTGGCTCAGTGGGTTCTCAGAGCTCCCGAGTGCCCTGAGCCCACTGTGAGAACAGCACCGTCACTGGCCACCAGGGAGTGGACATGGACATCCGGCACTCCCCTTCCCTCCTCAATATTAGATTTTGATTTACCCCTTGCCATTTATTTCCAAAGATCAAGGAATGTCCATACCATTTGAAAGGACCAATAAGCCACTTCTGTGAGTGCAGCCTCCTCCCAAGGGAGGGCCCCTGGGCTCTGTCCTTTGCACGGAGAACGGTGTGGGGATCAATGTGTCTGTGATTAGCTTATCGGGTTGGCTTTGCATTTTAGTTTTGCTTTTTCCTTTTTTATATTTTTAATATAGCCTTCCCACATTTTACTAAATTAATTTGTTTTTGAAAAGTTGAGTCTCAAAGTGTAAAAAAGAACCCTCCATTCATCAGGCGGAAGTGGAGCTTGGCAGTGGTGGGCAGGGTTCCCTGACCAGCTCTTCCTCTCTCAGCTCGACTGTCCGACTGGCTAGGGAAGCCCAAGGAGGGGAGGCAAGTCTTCTGAATGAATGGATATTTTTCGTTTTTGTTTTTGCATGTTTAATAGAGAAGTTCCTCTCATTCCTTGGGAAATCATGGCCTTTGAATATGCACACAACCTTTGAACTGTGCCTACTAAATGATAGCAGGGGACTTTGGCACCCAAGGAGTCCTGGCCCTGGGGTTACTGTAGTAACACCAGCTGTACTTTGGACTTTATTTTGCTAACATAATTGAGCAACTGTAAATTACTGCTATATTAATGTTTGAAAGCACTGGGATAGTCTAATTCTAACTTGTAATTAATTATGTTTGCCAATTATCTGTTGGAAATAAATTTGTGTCTGAACAGCTATTGAAACAAATTGTACAGATATTATTCATGACAGCTTTGTACTGTGGAATGTGCTTAATAAAAAACAAAGTTTGACCTCTGTCCAATAAATTGCTAAGTAATGTCAATAAATCAAGTATGAGTATTCTGCAGTACACCTAATCTGGCTTTATGCAATTGTTACTTCAGCTACTAATTGAAAGCCAATACTCTTAATAAAGTGTTGCAATACTCTGATGTTCTGTTAAGAAATTTTTCGGAAAAACTGTTACGTGCTATCAGGATTCAGTGACATGTCATTAAAGTTTATAGATTTTAAAAATGACCTGCTGTGTAAAGTGAAGTTGAGGGCCCAGAGCTGGCCTGTGAGAGCCGTGCACACGTCGGGGGAGTCCTCGTCTTGGTGCTTGTGCTGAAGCCGGCCTTGCTGCAGCCGTCGGGGCTCCTGGGAGCCGTCTTTGCAGCACCCCGCTGCCCCCACGTTCCCTCACACGTGCCCGTGAAAATAGGACAAAGGCCTCCTGTGAGTTCAGGTGGCTCCCAGGTGAGTGCGCCCTCCCCTGGCCGAAGAAAGGGTGGAGGAGGCGAGAGACGGGGCTGCGGGCTGCGGGCGGGCGGCAGAAATGGTCCCCAGGAGCAGCTGTGTTTACTGGGTGGCTGGGTTTTCCCCATTAGTCAACCAAATGGGTAAAGTAGACTTTCGGGACGGAGTTGGAGCCCTGTGAGGCAATCGTCCTCGCCCGGCGGGTCTCGATGTGTGATGTGCATGTGCTCAGGACAGCCGTCTGTAAACCATCATGAGGGAAGGCGCGCCGCCTCCCCAGCCCTCAGGTTGCCGGCCGGCTTCTTGCAGAGTCCTCATTACTCTGGGCAGAGGGATGGACACACAGACCTTTTTCTTGTGTGTGCTTTTTCTACCCGTGTGGGGCTTGTGCCCAAGGCCTGGTACTTGACAAGCACCACTGCGCCCGGCCCCGGCCCCAGGCTGCCTGTACTGTGGTACCTGCAGGGGGGCGGGGCGCAGCTTGCTCCTCTGCTGTCCTGTTGTCTGTGTGACTCCACCCCATTCTTGTTAGTGGCCACATGGTATTGGGTTCTAAGGACAGACCATAATTCAGCTCGCTCCAGGCGAAGGTGAGGCTTCCTTTCTTACCTTTTTCCACAGTGACTGCCCTTTTTCACAGGGCTTTCTGTACCTGGCAGTATTAAACAGACTTAGTGGTGACTTGGGATGACAGCAGAGTTGGAACCCAAGCATGGCCACAGGTGTTGGCTGGAGCCCACCCTCTCCAGGCTGTCTCCTCCCATTCCTCCGGGAGCTGGTGTTCAGTGGCTGCCAGTCTCTTCTTTCAGAGGTGAAGTGCCTCTGGGAGACCCCTCGGCATGTGTCAGCCACAGAGTGCTCTCCGGTCGTTTTCTCTGTTTAATAAGGAGGTAGGGGGCTGGGAAGCTGGGCCATCTGGCCGGCGATCCTCTGCCTAATTAGCTCTCTGGCAGTGCCCCGTTTGGACCTTTGCTTCTCTGTGGACTAGCCGAGTCCTGGAGGGCACGTGTCCTGGCTCCGGGTGATCCTGCAGGAATGCCGACCCAGTTCTGTGAGTGCCGAGTGCTCAAGGAAAGCTGGAAATCTAGATCCTGTCAACGCCCAACTTATCACAGTTGGCAAAAACTTCTTAAAAAATAAATCCCTGCGACACCTCTTTGCCACCTCTGAGCTAGTGTGATTTGAAGTATTTTTGTCAGTGACAAAGTGAAGCATTGTGTCCCAGGTTCAAAGAACTGAAGACATCCCAGAGAAAAGGGACAGATTAAATGATATGCCATGGGGCAAAGTAGCCAGCACTCAGGTCTCACCGAGTACATGTTTGAGTAGTGACGAAGGGGCAAAGAGCGGGCAGCCATTGCCTTCAGTCACCTGGTCAGTGGTCAGCAGACTGCTTTAGTGCAGGGTTGAGTTCACCGTAAAGCAAGGCCGGGAGTCTGCTGGCTTCCATCCGACCAGGAGCTTCTCTCTCAAGTGCTCCGAGGTCTCTGGGCCCCTTGGTGGCCATGGCCTGAGCTGGTCCAGTACCTGGTAGGCACTGGACAGGAATGTGGAATGACTGGGTATGTGGCCACGGTGAGGTGCTTCCGTGCCTGAGGATGACAGGCCCCTGAAATTCTAATTCAGTGCTCTAGGAAGGTACTGGCATGGTGTGGCCCTGTGAGGGGACAGCTGGGCACATCTTAAATCACCTAGTGCAGGCCTGGCAGCCTTCAGCCTTCAGGAGGAACTGCTTCGTCCACTGCTCCGACCTCGTGGTCATCTCTTGTCCCGTCTCTGGGAGTTGCCTGGATTTATTGCTCAGAGTATTCTAGTTCCCCGTGGGCTTGAGACCCCCAGTCACGAGGCCGAGGGCTGAATCTGGGGTGGAACTGGGGACAGGCCTCAGCAGCCGTCGAGCTGGCTGTGCGGAGGTCTCAGTGAGCTCAGCCTGGGCTCCGCCCGCCCTTCCCCTCCATCCTCTAGTCCTCAGAGGCTTCTGCTCTTTCAGGATCCCAGGACTCCCCAGTCCCGACGGCCACGAGTGCCCTGAGGACTTGGTGGAGACCATTCTGCAAGGCTCTCCGTGGATCCGCTGGCGGCAGCAGGAGCAGGAGCAGGAGCTCTGTGGTGTGGACCTCGCCCAGGCTGGAGCTGCGCACGCACTGGCAGCAGGCCCCGTGGGCACAGGCATTGGCTACACGGAACCTGGGCTTTCAGGACTAGGACACAGAGACAGTACTTTAGGATGACCCTAACGATTAAGTGACAAAACTCGAAACTGACATCATCTAGAGACGGTGTAAAGATGGACGGTGTGCCGGGCACAGGGTCTGGCTGGCACGGTGCCTGCTGGCCTCACTGGTACCATTTAAACAACTGGGGGCTCAGGCCAGAGAAGGTGCAGGTCGGGCTTGGTGGAGCTGGGGTGCTGGTATACTGGACGGAGTCACCTGCTCTGTGAGCCCAAGGCCAGTCTGTGCCTTTCAGGAAACACAAGCACTTCTCCCCACTTCTTGGGGACGAGCCAGCAGGACCCCAGTGAGGACTGAGTCTGCCACCAGGGCTGGGCTGTGAGGATGGAGGAGAGGGTTTCCACGCAGGTGATTTGCCCACAAAGGCGGCCCACCTGTCATTTCCCCAGGGTGTTTCTGGGAAGGGAAGGCAAGGCAACCTAAGCACGCTGCTCTCCTCAGCCAATCACATCCCCTCCGAGTGGAAGGGCGGAGGTGTGTGGGGAGCAGATGCAGGCGCGGGCAGTGACAGTGACCAGGGAAGAGGGGTTTACCACCAACCAGTGGCAGCAGGAGTAAGGCCACCCAGCCAGGGCCTGCAGGGAAAGCCTTCGCATCTAGGCCCCGGCGACCCGCGTGTCCTCCACTGTGGTCTTATGGCTGAACCGAGGCCCGGCCTCCTAGTCTTGGTGACCACGGCTGGCCTCTCTGCAGGCCACCCTGCTGTCTCCCTCTCTGTGCTCCCTGGGCTCAGTGATGCCAGCAGAGCCCCCCAAGGAGCCAGGCCCAGGCTGTGCTGTCCCTCTGCCCATCTTCTGTTCCTCCCCTGGGTGTCCCTGGCGACGGCTCTCGGGTCATCACCGCGTGCTGAGCCTTCCGCAGCCGGGAACTGCGAGGAAGCGGGCCCCTTCCCAGGCTGGTGGGCTGGAGGCCGGACGGAGGCTGAACACGCGCAGGCGAGGCAGGCAGGCGTGGAGGGTGTGCAGGGGATGGAGGCGGCAGGGGCGCGGACTTGGTGTGCGTCTCCTCTGCGCAACTAGGTGGGGCTGTGGGGAAACTGCGACCCTGCCCTGGGGCGCTTCCATTCCAGAGGGAGCCCCAGGCACGGGGACCAGCAGGGGAGTTGGCACCAAGAGAGGAGCGGTGAGGGAAGACCCCGGGCAGCCGCTGGCGCGCCGTGGCTCATTCAAACCAAGACCTCCATGGTCACAGGAGCCAGCCGCGCCGTGAGGAGGAAAGCAGTCCCAGGTAAGGGGCGAGGCGCAAAGGCCCTGAGGTGGGAACCCCTGGACAGAAGGGCCAGCCTCTCAGAGGGGGTCCACTTGAGGGTGGGCTGCTGCTACATTTGGACTTGGACCATGAGGGTGTCTCAGAGAGGCTGACAGGGGTTGCTCGGAAGAGAGGCAGGCCGTGGCCTCCGAGGAGGAGTCCAGAGGAGCACCTGACTTGAGCACAAAGGGCCCAGAGGACCAGCCATGACAAAGCCAGGTGAGGAGGCCTGGAAAGGCAGGAGCAGGTGACCCGGACCCGCGATCCTCCCAGAGCCTGGAAGACCCTCTCTCACGAAGCCATCGGGGCCTCCTGGGAACCATTCCTGGCCCGCTCCGCGCCGGGCACCGACCCGCTCCGCACCCCAGCCCAGCACCGCGTCCGCAATGGCCAGGGCTGGCAGCAAGGGCGCGCAGGTGCCAGAACAGCCTCTGCACTCCTCCCTGGGAGCCTTCCCCGCAGCCCATCTGCGCAAACAGACGGGGCCAGGGCTGCGCCTCAGGAATGCGGAGATAAAAGGGACCATCGGGACTTTTTCCACCAAAGGCGAAAGCGTTTTATAGAACGGGCTGCGAGTTTTTGTTTCAGGAAATTTCATCATGTCTCCAGGAAGGGGAGGGGAGGGGCGGGGGAGGGCCGGAGGGGCCGACGGGGAGCGGCCGGCGTGGGCGCGCGGGAGCCAGGCACACTCGGGCTCCCCTTTCCACGCTGGGCACACTGGCGGCCCAGGTCGGCCCCAGGTCAGCGACGCGCGCCCTTGGGAGCCCCTCTGCGAATACCTCATTTCTGTAATAGTTTTTCCTTTAAAAACAGCTCTGCCTTCTTGGGCAGATGGTGACATTCCATTAGCATATGGAATATTTTTCAAAACACATCCGAAAGCAAGTCTCCTGCGGAGGCGGCTGGGCAGGAGCAGACGGGTGTTTGAAAGGATGAGGGAGCCGCTCTGCGCAGAGCAGAAGGGCCCACGGCCGGCCGGCCCGCCGCCCGTCTCCCCTGGGCTGGCGCCCCTGCCCAGAAGAGAGGGTTCCCCCACTCTGGGCCCTGCAGGCCCTCCGGGACCATCCTGAAGACAGAGGGGGCTAGAGAGAGCTTGGACTGCAAGGTGACCGCAGGACCTGACCATAGCCTTTTGCGGATGCAGCCTCCGGGAAGTGAGGGTGCCTTCTTCATGGAGCACCTACTATGTGCCAGATGCTGGCTGCAACATACACAGTCGTCTGTCCTGCTGAAGTCCATCTGCCACCCAGTGGGCAGACTATCCTCAAGACAGGTCATGTCAACCCCTGCTCAGTGCACTGGTGGCTGCCAGTGGCCTCAGGACCAAGGATGAGCCCCATGCCCTGGTCTGCAGGGATCGCCTTGCCAACAAATCCTGCTTCCCTCTGTCCTCCCCCTGCAGCCATGGGAGCTCTCTCCCTGTTCTTCGTTCCTGCCTCAGGACCCTGGCACGTACGTCCTTCAGTTATTTGCACAGCCCCTTCCCTCATCCAGGTCTCAACTCAAGGAGCCTCTCCTGAGAGGAGGCCACTCTGGGCGGGTAATCTGATGTGCCCATGTCCCCGTGCCACGCCCTGTTTCTGCCCACTCTACAGAACCTCCCAGCACTGCATTTACCAGTCTTTGCTCAGGAGGACCACGTGCCGAGGACCCAGCCAGGCAGAGACAGAACAGGCCACTGCCTCCATGGAGCCTGCAGGAGGACACAGGCGGCAGACACAGCCGTCCCCGTCCCCTGCAGAAGTGTGGCTCCAAGACCCAGGGACCAGAGCCACAAAGGACCGGTGTTCCCACAGCACCTGCTGCCTCCTCCGGTGCTTTCCAGCATCTCCAGGCAACCCTCAGGCCACTCGACGCCAACGCCATGTAAATGGCCGTCTGGTGGTGTCCGGGGACTCCCAGGGGAAGGGTCTGTTCACAGCTCCCCCAGTGGCTGGGTGGTTGAATCCATGGACTCGGAACCTGGGGCTCTGGAGGCCAGCCCTACATGTTTTCTGACCTCCTGAGGGCCAGGACCTTCCTCGTCCTGTCTGGAGGCCACGCTGGACTGTGATTGAGCCCACACTTGATAGCGCATGTGCATGGAGGACAGGAGGAGGTGACTTTCAAACTCGCTCGCCGTTGAGGTCTCAGAGCGAGGACCTGGGCCTAGTTCTGCCAGGCTCTGAAGCTGGCCATCGGGCTACCATCTGGCCCAGGCCTCTTGCTGGGGCCTTCCCCGTTGCTTCCTTCTCCCCCGCCTGGTATCCGGGTTCCCTGCTCCCCGCTCCAAGCTGACCCAGCCAGGGAGTCTCCTCAGCATCCTGTCTTCAGTCAGGCGACAAGCTCTCCGCATCACTTCTAGCGACATCCTTTGGCTCTCTGAGCCCAGATTTCTCATCAAAAGGAGAAACTGAATCACCAGCAGATCCACCAAAGCTCTTAAGATGCTGATTAAGTTGTAAATAGTGTTCAATAGGGATTTAAAAACAGTTTTGATTTCTATGTCCCCAGCTGAAGAGTATGTCCAATGCATTGTTGTCTGTTAACTCAGAGGACTGGAATAGCCCTCCACTCTGCCACTCTGTTGATCCAGGGACAGAAGGCCAATTCAGAGTGGCTTATGCAAAGAAGGGCATTTATTGGCTCATATCACAGGTAAGCCCAGGAGTGGTCTGACTTCAGATCTGGCTGGATCTGGTAACGCTTGGGTCTCAATCTGTCTCTTTCTTGCTCTCCTTTCTCATGGTCTTGTTCCAAGGCAGGCTCTTTCCACGTGGTAGGCAGGTGGTTCCAGCAGTCCCCAAAGCACATCCTACCTTTTAGAGCAAAATCTCTCTTTGCAGCAGGATCAAAAAGTCTTGGAATTAAGTCTCCTTGGCTCAGCTGGGTCCACCCTCAAAACCCATCGCTGTAGTTAAAAGGATGCCACATTCTGATCAGCCAGGCCTGGAGTCAGGGCTTGAAGCTCGTCCCACACAAACCCTCTGGGCTGAGAACAGAAGGGATGTAGGCCTCAAAAGAAGATCATGGTCATGAAGCCCAAAAGGAAGGGGGCCTGGGGGCTGGCCGGGAAAACCCAGGGTCTGCTGCTGTGCTGGAGGCACGCCTTTCCCCAGGGAAGCGGCGAATTTGGCATGTTCTTTGAAGCTTGACTCAAAGCCACTTCCTCCCCATCTCAGGTCAGGGGCTACATCCCAGCCTCCCAAACTCCTCCAGGGCCCTGTCCCTTTCTCTTTGGTAGGCAGCCTTTCGTGTGCACGTTAGAGGACCTGCAGGCGGAAGCGGGGACAGTTACTTCTGCTTTCGGACGTCCTTCCCCTGGGCACACTGCGCTGACGTGACCTGGCTTGGATTCGTGGACTTCTTGCACACCGGGATCCCCAGCCCCATCCAGGTGTGCTGAGCGAACAAGCCTGTAGGTTCCAGAGCTCTCGGGGTGCCACGGGGTCTGCCCTCTCATGGCGCTCGGATTCAGTTGTTAAGTCACGGAGGCCGCAACTCTTGGAAGCGCCTTAAAACGTGAGCGCAGCGTAGCGCACAGGGCACGTGCTGTCGGCTGCAGGCGGAGCCTGGGGGACCCTGCTTTAAAGCACTGGCGAGCCAGGCAAGCCCCAGCCTCCCGATAGGTCACTGACCCGCCAATGGTGGGCAGCCCTTGAGTCAGGTGCTCATTTCTGCCCAATCAGCGGCCACCCCTTGTTCCGGGGCGTAGCCCGTTGCTGCTCGGGTGACCCGCTAACCGGGCGGGGGCACTAAGGCTTGCAGACCCTGACCCCGCCATTCGCAGGTCTGGCACAGACCTCCCGGGAGGACCGTGCTCCACCCCCAGCTCCTTGGTACTCTTCCGACAGGTCAGTACCACTGACTGACGTGTAGGAACGGTGGGGTCCTGAAATTACCTGGAGGTCCTGTGATGCGCAGGAAGAGCGCGCCTCTGCGCGGCTACCAGGTGGGTAGACTGCCAGGACCACCTGCGCCCACACAGCAGCCTCGCGGGTCTGCAGGAGGCGCTCCCAGCCCACCTACCACGGCAGCCCCACTCCTCTCTACACCCCAGCATCTAGCAGATGCCTTAAACCTACTTTTCGGAGTAGCCGAAGACCTTCAGGGCTGCTCGGTCGAAGTCGGGACGGGCGAGGCGGAGGAGCGGCAGGCGGGTGCTCAGCCCGGGCTTCGGTCTGTCGGTCGTCACGATTCCCCGGATGGGCCCGCACGCCTCTCGACACCTTGTTCCATGTGGTCCTGAGGCCCTCGTGTGCTCCGCAGGACGCGTTTCCCGAGGGTATGAGGATAAGTGAAAAGATTCTGCGGCAGGAACTGCCAGCTTCACGAGGGCCGAGCAGCTGTACCTCCTGTGCTAATGCGCTTTGTCACCATCCGCAAAGGCGGCGGAGGGTCTGGGCTTCTGCTGCTCCGCTGACCTGGGATCTTATTTCTCCTCCCTAGGAAGCCTCACTAGTCTCAGGGGACCAGTGTCACGAGGAGAAAAGCTCTGAGCAATGCCACTGTAGACAGGAAAGAACTTGCCGAGTGGCTGGATGTGGGATGCAGGAGTGGGAGGGCAGGCCTGTGTCCCCAGGGAGTGTCCACCTTCAGAGGTTGCTTGGCCTTCCCACTGGTCCCCAGTTAGGAGCTTTGGTTGTTATGGTGATGGGAGAAAGGCTGTGCGTGAACTGGGGACCATTTCTTAGCCCTGGGCTTGAGTTCCAGCATCACATGCTCCCAAGCAAACACCACGAAGGTGTGACACTCCCCAGTGTCCCTAGCTGGCCTGGTGGTTGTCCTCAAGTCTGAAGGGACTGGTAGGAATCACACGCCAGATGGTGGGCCTGGTCTCCTGTGTGGACAATTAGCAGGGATCCTCTATGTTGTGTGCCAAGTCCCATGCTGGTAGGGTGTTTGGCCTCAGTCCTGGCCTCCACCCACTACATGTCAGTAGCATATGCCATCCTCCCTGCCTCCCCATTGGGACAATGAAGATGATCTGTTGACATTGTCCAACGTCCTCTAGGGGACACGTGCCCCCCCCCACTGCAAACCGCTGCTTTAAAGGAAACTTGCCCAAGAATCACGAGAGGCTACCAGAGTATTTTAGCCTCTTCTCACAAGGCGCTGTGTAGCACTGTCTCACTCAGCAGGGCCTGAGAGCCCATAAGACCTGCCAGCCAAACCTGTTCTCTGAACATTTTCCTAAGTCTTCCTAACTCTTTGTTGAGTTTCTCGGGACCAAGTTACAGGAAAACCAAACCACAGCAGTCTAAGCATCTTGGCTTATGTAAGTGAATAGTCCAGCAGGCTGCTAGCTTCAGGTACAGCTGGCCCCAGCTGCTTAACCAGTGTTACCAGGAATTGAAATTCGTCCTGGTTTTGCTCTGAGTTCCTGGATACCGGCTCCATTCTCAGACAGGCCCCCTGTGTGCTGGGGGAGCCAGCTCTTGAAGCTCCGGCCTGCTCTCACCACCCAGTGGGAATGTGTGGAGGGAAGTCCTGGCCTGAGCCCAGGAGACCAGCTGCTCTCATGAGCTAGGCCTGACACGTGTGCCTGGCAGAACCAGCACCAACAGAACCGCGGGGTGGGATGGAAGGGCTGTGGTCCTCCAGAGGAAGACTGGGTCCCAGGGATGCTGGCCGGGTGGCGCCTCCCCGCTCGTTGGTGTCGACGTCCTTGGGATGGCCACTGCTTTCAGACGCCAGCTGGCTACCAGAACTTCCACCAGGTGGCTTCTCGGAGGTCACTGTGGCCAGCCCATTCGACAGCAGGGTAAATGGTGTCTCAGAGATGGGCGACGTGCTGTGGCTGAGCCGTGGACCCGGGCATCCTTCATCTCTGTAAGAGGACATCTTCTTCCACAGCAATCCAGGTTTCACAGGGTCACTCCGAAGATGTTTTGGAAGATGTGTGGGAATCGTAGCCGGCCATGCTTCAGGCCACTGTCCAGCCTTTTCAACATCATGTCGCTGATTTGCGCCAGTTTGTGACAATGACTCCTGAAGGGTCAGTCTGGCCCAGAGGACAGGGATGCTCCCTGGCTGCGCCAACTTGGCCCCTTTGCCGGCCCGCCTTGTTTTCCGGCTCTGTCTGCCTGCCGCTGCTGTTCTGCTGCCCGGGTGACCAGGCCGCGCCCCTGCTGGTAGCTGCCGTGTGCTGGGCTTCGCGCCGAGGACTTGCATGACATCGTCTCACTGAACTCTCGATACCGCCCAGCAGATGCCCCTCCTCTCCCCATTGTCCAGACAGAGCACCTGCTTCCTGGAGAGGCGTGGGAATCGGTGAGGTCCCCAGGTCAGCGGATGGGAGAGCCGGGGTGGGGTCCAGGCAGATCTGGTCTGTGCCACCGCACGCCACCTTCAGAAGCTGCACACCCTGCTCTCAGAGCCACGTCCGGCTCACTGGTAGGTTTTTGGGCCTGCACGGCGACTCGGAAGACATTCCAACTAGTGGCCAATGCTTGGAAGTCGCACACCTGTACGCTAAAAATTCAAGGCGATTCCTCCTGTTTTCTCTTGGGAAATAAAAAGTCAGAAGCTTGGCAGCCCCTGGGCACACGGTCCTGCCTGGCAGAGATGGGCTGGAGGTGGCTGCTCAGTCCCGGTGTGTCCTTGGCAGGCTGCGTGGGCTCCCTGTCGCCTTGCCAGCCCGAGGCCAGGGCCATCTGCCCTGGCTCCGAGTGTGATCCACTCATGCCGGCTCTGAGTTCCACGCCCGGCCCTGGGGCAGTGCGCATGCTGCACCCCCACCCCAGCAAGGGTGTCCCAGCTCCTGGCCACTGCTGGTGACTCCGCAGGTCCAGGAGAACGGCCTCCTGCTGTGAGGGTCTGACTGGGCACAGGTTGGAAAGAGCCCCGTCCCCCCTCCCTTCAGCCCCCGTCCCCCTCCCGCCACCAAATGTGGGTTTATGGGCCATCGGAGGCCACTTCCGTGGCAGTGTTTGTCTTGGGCACAAACCACTTTCTCCCGCCGCCTGGGGCCCTGCCATGTTCCTCCTAATCCTCCCCAGGAGAACCCTCACTTGGATTATCCTGAAACCCGAGCCCGCGAGCACGCACGAGGCGCCACCTTTACAACCAACGGCCGTTTCGTTTCTGCCCAGTGCTGTTTGTTTAAACTTTCGCTGGCAGGACCTGTGCTGGGGTGGGGTTCCACGGGGCCCCCAGGCAGGTGCTCTGGACCCCTGCAGGGGTGCAGGCTGGAAGCCAGGCTGGAGGGCCCGGGGCCTGCTGGGGAGGAAGGGGAGGGGGGCAGAGGACAGCGAGGCTCAGAAGGGTGGCAGCGTCCAAGCGCACAGGTCAGAGCCCAGGCACGAGGCCACTGGTATGGATAGCCAGGCGTGGACACGGGCAATGGTGGGCGTGGGCGAAGAGGTGGCCTGACGGCCTCCTGCAGTGTGGACGTGGCCCTCCCCCGGGGCACTGCCTGCTTCTTTGACCACCGAACTACCTCCCTGCCTTTCAGTCTTTTGTTCAGAGACGGGTCTTGCTCGATGGCTGTGGCTGGCCTTGGCCTGACCGTCCTGCTGCCTCAGCTCGGTGGTCGAGGTTGGCGGCTGCCGCCGGGGTTCTCCAGAGCCCGGCCTCCTCCCCGGGACTGCAGAAGGCCAGGAGCGAGGACGCTGGCTCAGCACGGGCGAGCCGGCCCGGCCCCGCCATGGGGCGACTTCAGATGTGTGGCCACCCTCCCCGGCCTCGGTTCCTCGTTGGCCGGACTCGGTGGGAAGGGGGTCATGGGAGTTTTGGGAACTGTGTGAGGAGGAAGCAGAACAGCCCACGGCGCGGGCGTGGTGCACGAGGGCCGAGCTCTGGCTCACGCCGGAGCCTCCATGAGGCCCGGCTCTCAGGCCTGGCCACCACCACTGAACCCCAGGTCCTCGAGAGGCGGTGCCCGGCGCCAGGCTCCACCAGCCCACAGGGTCCTGCCCACGTGCCCTGGGCACATCGTGGCCCTCAGAGGACCCGAGTCCTCGTGCGTGAGGGGGCTGGGGCCTCCTGGCAGGCGTGGCCTTTGCCACACGGCCTGTGAAGTGCTCAGCACACAGTGGGTGCACAGCCACACTGAGAACTTGTCCCAAGGCCCAAAGGGACTTGCCTCCAAGGGGCCAGGGTCACGCGTGGCCCTCCTTTCTTCCAGGAAGCCTGGGGGCCGGAGGCTCTGCTGGGGGCTTCTCACACGCTGCCCTGGGAAGCCGCGGGCTCAAGGGGAGAGGGCAGTGGACAGGCAGGCGCCCTCCTGAGGGCCCACTATGTGCAGGTGCTCGGCCTGCCCAGCCTCCTTTCTAGAGCGCCAGGGAGGCTGGCCGCTGAGCTGCGCGGTACGGCCCACTCAGCCGCTGGCTGGCTGGCCCTGCTGACCTGCTTACGGCCCAGCCTGGCTTCTGCCTCCCTCTGAGGGTGGCAGGGGGTCCTCCTTCCCCGGCTCTTACCAACGCCCCTCCCGCCTCGCAGCCTGGGCCTGGGTGACTGTTCCCCCAGACAGGGGGGCCTGGGCCGCCGCCTGGCACTGGCCCCAGAGCCCCTCCCTCGGATGTGGCCAGAGGTCTGCCTGAGCCCACTTGGGAAATGGGGGGCTTGGGGTCTTCCAGTGTCCGGGGCTGACCCCCTGTGTCCATCCACATAGCCCCCTCTGCTCCCAGGGCGGGGACACCTCTGTCCTCCCACCTTCCAGAAACACGGAGCCCCGTGCACCCCCAGAGGGTCTCGTCCTGTGAGAGGACAAGTCCGGCGAGAGCTCTCCAGGCTGGAACGGCCAAGAGGCTGCCTGCTTGGGGTGAAGGTCGCAGGCAGGCTTCATGCTCAGCCGGGCGGGCAGCGCTGGACCCGTGTCTGTCTGACCCGTGTCTGTCTGATCCGCTGCTTGCCTCCTCTCCTTCACACTCTGTGGGCTTCGCAGGAAACCCACGCACAGTCCATAGGAAAACACTTTAGGGTCTGTCCATGTCAGCGGAGGCAGCAGAGGCCCAGGGAGGGACAGTGACTTACCCAAGGTCACACAGCTGAGAGGCAAAGTCAGGATTTGAACCCAGCTTTCCCAGGCTCCATCCACTGTGCTCTGTGGTCCCAGCCCTAGAAAGCTGTGGCTGGAGAAGCCATCCTGGAGTCTGGGGATGACACTGATGTCCACTGGATGTCATTATTTCTCCACCAAAGGCGAGCTAGTCTTCCCTGGGCAGTAAGTGGACTTTCCCCTTCCTGGGGCAAGGAGATTGCGGACGGCAGCCCAGGTGCGGGCTGCTTCTCTGTTTGGACCAAAGACAGGAGGGAAGTGGGCTTCCTGTTTCCCCGGGGTGGGGAAGGTCCACATGTGAGCTGAATCCCCCGCCGGACACCCGTGACCATGGCGCCTTCCTCTCCCCGCACTGCCCCCGCCGGCCTCCGCCCAGGTCCCTTTGCTGGCTGGGAGTTGCGGGCCCAGGGACGCTCCCTCCCCCCCGTGGCTCGGGGTTGGGCCGGGTGGGTGCCGCTGTTCACTGAGCAGTGCGCTCCGCCAGTCCCTCTGGCCCGCGGGGCCCTGAGGACGCAGAGGTGGGCGAGAGGCTCCAGCGGGGGTGTGGCTCGTGCCACTGTCCAGGCCACCTTGGGCATCACCTCCCCCCGCCCCACCCAGCAGGCACAGTGAGAGGCCAGGGCCCCGCATCAGTCACCCCTGACCACATGTCCCCTGGGGCCACCTCCCATCAGCCAGCAACCTTGGGCCAGCCAGTTGACCTCTGCCAGCTCTTGTTTCCTCACGGGTGGGGAAGGAAAGGAAGGTGGTCTTTTGTTCCCCAAAGCATCAGCGTTCACCGTGCCGAAGATGCTGGGGACAGTGGTGAACAACACGGGCGGCCAGGTGGTGTGGACAGCACTTCCACATCCTGTGCCTCTGCCCCTCTCCCTCTGAGCTGGTGACAAGGGCGTCGACGGTAAACTCGGGTTTCCAAGAACATGCAACCTCGGGAGCCGCAGCGAAGGCCAGAGTGGTTTCCTCTGAAGCCTGCTCTCCACCCAGGTCCTCCTGCCGTGTGTACCCTAGTGTCTGGCAGGGTGCAGGGGCTGCGGACAGGACAGCTGTCATGGTGTGGATCCCGAGGGACCCAGAAGCCCATGTGCTGGAGGCTTGGTCCCCAGTGCTGCCGTGGCCAGAGGTGGGGTAGTGGGGGCTGGTTGGGTCATGAGGACTCTGACCTCATCAGTGGATTAATCCACCTGTGGGTTTCTAGCCCCATGGGCGACTAGAAGGTGGAAGAAACTCGGGAGGTGGGGCCTAGTTGGAGAAAGGTCCCCGGGTGTGCCCTGGGGACTGTGTCTTGTCCCCGGTCCCTGTCCGTCCTTGTTGTCTCCCTGCTTCCTGGCTGGCATGGGGTGGGCAGCTCTGCTCCCTACATGCTCCCCACCATGGTGCGCAGCCTCTCCCCCAGCCTAGAGCAGTGGAGCCAGCCCACCGTGGACTCAAACCTCTGAGACATGTCCAACACAAACCTTTCCTCCTGTGAGTTCCCGAAGCCGATTGGCACAGTAACCAGCAGTAGCATGATCCATCAGGACATCAACAATGTGGTGTCCATGGCCCACAGTCCCAGGTTGGTCCAGTGACTCTGCCATCTTTAATGTGTTTCTTTTAAAAATCCAGATTTACCACCTCATAGTCCTAAGATGGTTGCCACAGCTCAGGAGATCACATCTTCAGTCACTGTGTTCAAGGCAGAAAGTAGAGGCTTTCCCTTTATCAAGGAAAGGTCTTTCCCAGGGAACTTTGCAGACATCTCTGTGGCCAGTGCTGGCTGAATCCTCAGCCCACTATAGTGACAGGGAAGGGGAAGGGCACATCCAACAAAGGAGCATGCAAATGCCCGACTGTCTTAGATCAGTGGTGAGCCCCCTGGCACTGGGCACACCAGCCATGACTGGGGTTCCGTCAGCAAAGAGGAAGCAGGAGTCTGGCTACCTGGGGGAGGGACCCTGCTTCCTCCCCAAACAGTTCTGTTCTAGAAGCAGGCGTGACCCAGAGTCGGGCGGCCCTGCTGTGGTGTCACTGATGGGCGGGAGTGTCACCCTGAGAGTGGGGACGGGGGTGCTGGCAGCCTTGGGTGGTAGGGACGGAGTCCTGCCTGCTCTGGGCCCCGGCCCCTGCCCGGGACGGCCACCGTCTCGGGACCAGCAGCGGTTTGCTGAGTGAGCAGCGAGAGGGCAGGTGAAGCTGTGGCTGCAGGAAGCGTCCCCACGTCACCGTGCCTGTCATCCTGCAGCCTGTGCCTGCCTCCCCGAGCCTGGTTCCAACACCCATGTCCCTGCCGAGATCCGAACATGCTGTTGTTGGAGAAGAGAAAGCCGGGCAGCCGACTGACCTGTGTCCCTTTTGCCCAGGCTGCCGGAAGCCCGAGCCAGAGGGCCGCCCGGGCTGGGGCCTGTGCGCCCAGGGTCCCACGCGCCGCCCGGGCGCCCTTCCGTCCCCTCATGGGGTCCCAGGCTCCGGGCTCCTCCAGCCAGGCCGGCCAGAGGAGGCGGATCTGACAGGCTTCCCGGGGGCCCAAGTCGGCCTGGCAGGTGTCTGGGCAGGTGTCCCCCCATCTCAGAAGGGACCGGGGGAGGGGCAGGTGCTCGAGGCTGGACATTTGGCTCTCCACAGCCACGACCACTGAGTCACAGACTGTGTACTGTCCTGCTGTCGCTCCTGGGCTGCCCAGGACGCACCCTTCCTGGGTGAGGCCCTGGCTGCCGGTGCCGGAGGAGGCGAGTTTCCATTTCACAGGGGAAACAGTGGTTTTGATGGTGGACGAAGGGCCGATGAGTAATCGCGTGATTTATCCCATGAACATTCTTTGGGTTTTCCTGGTGGTTTGCACTTGAACTCGGGCTGAGTGAGGGAGGAGGAGGAGAAAGGAGGGAGAGGGCTCCAAGGGGCAAGGGTGGGCCTGGCCTCCGCCCGCCAGCCTCCTCCTCCTCTGCCTCCTCCAGTTCTCTGCGGTCACTCAGCTGGCGGCACAGCTCGAGGTCCTGAGCATCTTCCCGAGACGGGGGACAGCACACAGCCGCGGAGCCCCAGAGGATGAGCAGGCACCCCCTCTGCAGGCCTGGAGGCCCATGTCCCCCATGACAAAGCCATGGTACGTGGAGAGGGGTCTCTGCAAGGCCACCAGGCCTGGGAGTGGAGTCCTGGCCCGGGAGACCAGTCGAGCGCCTGAGAGGAGGGACCCAGAGCGCTCCCTGCCCTCACTCTGCCATGGGGGGACACCCGAGCCCCCGTGCTCCCTGACCTGGACTTCCGTCTCTGGGACTCTGAGAAGGAAATGTGCGTATGCCACCCAGTCGATGGTGCTTAGCTACAGCAGCCCAGAAGGTTCAGATGCCTCCTTCAGGGAGACCCAGACTCCCGGAGGCCAGGAGGTGATTCGCACTTGGGGCGCATTCAGACAGCACCAGGTGACGACGGGCAACACTTGCTGGGATTTTCCACATACCAGACTGTCGGTGGGAACTAGGCACTGGGGACATGGAGGCCCAGAGGTGTGAGGACCTTACCCAAGGTCACACAGCACCCAGGTGTCTGTCCAGCGCTTTACCACCCTGCTGCCCAGTGCACTTTGGAAAGGAAGTGGTGGGTTGGCCTCAGACGGAAAGGCTTCCCAGAAAGGCAGGATCCGGCCTGGAGGATGCGGGAGCCAGGATTGTGAGGCAGAGGAAGCATCAGCAAGAGGTCCTAGTAACCGGGCGTCTGTACGTGCTGCTAAGGTCTCAGCGTCCCCTCCCAGACCCACGTTGTGCTGTTGAAACGGGAGCAAAATGCGGGTGCTGAGCGCTGAGCCCTCACGGCTGGGCCGCTGTCAGGGCGGGCGCGCCGTCTGGGCAGCGGCTCCTGCTCTGACAGAGGGAGGAACCAGGCCTGCTTTCCTCTCTCCTGGGTGCTAGTTGCCCTTGGCCGTGCCCCATCCAGTGCGAAGGCCCTGGCCCTTGCTTCCTGCCTCTGGAAACGTGAGCACAGAGACCTCTGCCGTTCCTGACCCAGTCCTCACAGCAGCAGGACACACGGAGACGCCACCCAGTGCGCGGGGCGGGGCGCCTGGAGGGGACAGTCAGGGCGAGACTGGACTGCAGAGAGTCGGGTGAGACCGGCATTTTAAACGAAGGCCTCGGGCAGCTCAGTGGAGGATGGGCGCCAGGTGGCGTAGGTTGGACAGGAGAGTGGACATCTGCCACTTTCACCTTTGGCGCCGTGACCCCCTTCCCCGACCTTCCTGGGGCACGAGCCCTCCGCGCTCCCTGGTCCTGTGGTTTGACAGTGCGGACCCCACCCTAGATCTGAGGGCTCCTGTCTGGCCCCACTGGCAGGCATTGGCTGGGCAGTGTGCATGTGACCCGAAGCAGCTAACGAGTCTCCGTTCTGAGATTTTTGCCAGACCTGCTGGGGAAAAGGAGGCCACCACGCGGCCCGATGTGGGAGCAGCCCACCTGAGGAGGAAGCTGTATGGGTCTCCTTGGGCTGCGGGTGGCTGACTCCACAGAACTCAATTTCCCACTGCTGTGGAGGCTGGAGTCCAGGAGGGAGGGCTCGGTGGCCGTGGGCTGGTGTCTTCCTGGGCTGCCTCCTTGGCTGACAGGTGGATGTGGCTTCCAGCGTCCTTGCATGCTCTCCTCTTGGTGCATCTGTGTCTTGATGTCCTTGCTGTAGCGACAACAGCCATCTTGGACCCTGGGCTGGTTGTGGAGGGGCCTTCAGAGGACACCTCAAAGGTCGAGGCCCTTTGTGTGTGGCAAGGGCTGTGCCTGGCCGCCTGGCTCCCTGCTTGACTCCTGCTGAACCAAGAGGCTCAATGGACTCTCGGCTGAGCCAGGGGACCTTCACTGGAGGGGAATGTCGTACAGAAGCCACTTCTGCCCCTGCCACCTGGCCTCCAAGCAAATGAAGTGCAGCTGGCATTGGGACAGCAGCACCAAATCGCACTAAGACCCCCTTTCTCTGCATGGCTGGGACTCTGTAGAAGGGTGAGCAGGGCTGCCCGTGTCCACCTGAGAAGTGGTTTCATGGTTGGTGGGAGGAATTTCTGTTCCTCCACTTCTGTGGTTAGAACGCCAATCATGGACATTTGGACGATACCATTGTTTGCAGGCGAAACAGGGAAAAAACCAAATACAGATGTTCCTGGACTTAAGATGGGGCTATGTCCCCATCATAAGTGGTAAGTATCGTAAGTTAAAGCTGCATTAAGCCCACCTGCCCTTCTGAACTTCTCAGCTCAGCACTGTTTCCCCGTCCCAGCTTGCTGAGACTGACCAGTATTGGGAGGGAGAATCATACCACAGGTATTCGTCAGTTCTCTGTTACTGTAACAAAATACCTGAGATAATAAGCTTAAAGATGAAAGGTTTGTTTTGCTCACAGTTTTTGAGGTTTCTGGCCATGGTTGGTTGGTCCCTTGCTTTTGGGATGTGGCGAGGCAGCACACCATGGCAGGGTGTGACTCACTCATGGCAGGCAGGAAGCAAGGAGAGAGAGGAAGGGGAGGGGCTGGGGTCCCAGTGTCCCCTTCAAGGGCATAACCCCCATGACCCACAACCTCTCAGGAGACCCTACCTCCTGAAGCTTCCACCACCTCCCAACAGCACTATGCTGGGGAACAAGCCTTTGGCACCTGGATCTTTGGGGACACTCAGGATCCAAACCACAGCACCACATGTCATTGTCCCAGAAGGAGCCAAACTCCAGATCCAAGCTTGGTTTCTGTTGAACGCATATTGTTTTAGTACCATCGTAAAGTTGAAAAAGAGTCTCGTCGAACCCCAAGTCGGGGACTGTCTGCGCCAACTGCAGTGGCTTAACCAGCCCCCCACTTTTTTAAAAAGTCACCTGCCTGATAGGTTGTTAAGGCTGCCTTCACCCCAGAAGGGCCCCTGGGGCGGGACCTGGAAGTGACCACATGGTCGCGGCTGTTCCTGTGCCCACTGCCTACAACACCAAAGAAACCTCCCCACGCCTGTGCCAGTCGCCCCGGAGACAGAGGTTCCAGATCTCCTCGGCGAAGAGGGCTCTCCGCTCCGGAGCAGGTGAAGTGAGGAGCGAGCGGAGAGGAAATAAACCCGGGGCTGACTGTCTAGACGGGGCCCGGCCTGCGCGGGGAGGAGGGCAGGCGCGGCTCCGGCCAGCGCGGAAACCCAAGTGCCCGAGCATTCTCAGAGCAGCCGGCCTGCTGGGCTGCAGCCAGAGCCGACCTGGGGTCCCCCTTGCCCAATTTCAAAGGCGTCACGCTGCTGCCGAAGGAGAAGCTTGACTTTCCACAGCAGAAAATGTAACCAACGCTCGGGTCGCCGCTGCCTCTGTCTCCCCTCTGTGCGGGAGGACAGGGACAGAAAATTAATGTCAGCCATGAAACTTTGTCTTGAGGTCGGTTTCAGAAAAGAAAGACATCTACTAATTGAAAACATCACTTTAAATCAAGGGAAACAGGTGCAGGCCTGTGGTTTAGAGGGAGTATTTCTTTTGGAAGCCAGGGGGAGGAGTGCCCCAGATAAGGTCCCTCCAAAGTCAGCAGACCTTCCCCCTTCAGCCCGTAATTGCTGAGAAGGTGACTGAAAAGATGACTCAAGAAACCGAAAGGAAAACCAGCCCTCGTCCTTCTGGGAGAGCGCCAAATCAATCAATCTGCCCTCCGACTCGCTCCTCCTGGGACCAAGAGGGTCCCCTGTTCAGCACGATTCCCAATGTCTGCTGCGGGCCACCATTCCTGGGGGTCCTGCCCGCACCTGCCCGCACTCTGGCCCCTTGAGGAGGCCTGGGCCTCCCCTCTCCTCCCAAGCCAGCACACTGGTACTGCCCTACCATTTCAGAGGCGTGGTGTCCCGTGTCCACCTGGTTATGGGGGGCCAGCAATTCCTTGCTATTATATTTTTAATGGGGACATAATTGTGCAGACTTATGGCGTATGATGTGCTGTGTCTGTTTAAAGATCACCCACCACGATGGATGCCTTCCAGGGATGGGACAGCGATTCAACGTGAGCATACCAATAACCTGTCGCCCATTAACCGAATGGACAGAACCACGTGGTCCTTTTGACAGAGGCAGAAAAAGCATTTGGTAGAATCCAACATCTCTTAATGATCAAAACTACTACTAATTTATATATGTGTGTGTGTGTGTGTGTGTGTGTGTGTGTGTGTGGCAGGAATAGTTTTCAATGTAATAAATGCCATATGTAACAAACCCACAGCTAACAGGATTCTGAAGAGGAAAGCCCTCAGGTTCAGAAGATGGGAGGTCCACTTCCATTTAGCACAGCCCTGGAAGTCCTAGCCACAGTCGTCAGGCAAGAGGAAGAGAGAGGGGGCGTCCAGATTGGAAGGAGGACGTCAAGTTGTTCCCATTCACAGAGAATGTGATCTTATATACAGAAAACCCCAAAGGACAGAAAGTGCAAGGCCAAAACAGTTTTGGAACAGGCAAGTCAGATTTCTGTGCGTGCCACGGGGTCAGCGTTTGAAGATGCAGGTTATCTCTTCGTCCCCACAGGAAAATCATGAGGTCATTTTCTTTTTAAATCCTCTTGTGATGTTTTCAAAGCTAGAGGCTCAGGGAGAAGAGACAGGCCAAGATGGCACAGCTAGGAAGCAGCAGAGTCAAATGTGGACGTCAAGTCCGTCTGGCCATCTGACCGCTGCTCAGCTACCACGTGATTGTGCCTCTCCCTTGATAAGCATGGGTGATAAATTGAGCAAAGGGTTACGAAAGTAGCCAGAAGCACTTTTCTTCCACGAATTCACAACATCCTCCTGTCATTGGAAACTACTCAACAGTTTTATTTTCAGTAAAATATACTTCCTGCCATGTTTTGGGGGAAGAGTCTTCCTGCCATAAGTTTGGGGGAAACTTATGTCATGTGTTAGTCAGCTGGTGCTGTGTAACAAGTCACCCCAAACCCAGTGTCTCGAGATAGCATTCATTATTTCACAGTGTCTGCAGGTGAGGAATCTGGTGGGCTTAGTCAGGTCTTCTAGTATCAGGGTCCCTCACAGGGCACATTGAAGTGTCATCCTGGGCTGCCATCATCAGAAGGCTGGCCTGGGAGGGACCTTCTGTGCTCAATCGCACAGCTGTTGGCAGGGTTCAGTTCCTTGTTGGCTGATGGCTGGAGGGTTACCCGCAGTTCCTTGCCAGGGGGCATCTCAACATGATTGCCTGCTGACAAAGGAAGAGGTACAGGTGTATGTGAGCAAGATGGAAGACACTGTCCTCCGTAAGCTGACTGTGGGGTGACATCTCATCACTTCTGTTAAGTTCTATTCATAAGAAACAAGCCACGTGGTCCAGCCCATACTCCAGGGGAGGGGTGACAAAGGGACACAGATACCAGAGGGCAGGGATGACTGGAAAGCACGTGGGCAGCCGCCGTTGCACATCGGGGAGGTGGAGAAGGTGGTGGGGATAGCGGGCATTGGTGGGTAGTTTGCTGCCAGGCCCTGGATGAACCCCTCCTCTGCTCTGTCTCATTCAGTCCTCATGGCACTCTTGTTAACGTCCTGGCTCACTGCAGAGCGACGGGGACCCAACTCCAGTGGTGCCCACTCTGGAGAGCCGCCCAGTCTGTGGTGACGATCCCCGACTGAAACCCGCTGGGTTTCTAGGCCCCAGACGGCCCCACTGAGGAGTGGGCAGAAGAACAAGGCTGCCTCGTGGCACGTCAGGAGATCGCGAATGAACCCAAGAAGGCATGGCTGACCCATCAGGTCAGAAAACGAGATTTCAGTTGGTGAGCGCGCGGGGAACTGTCACGCGCTGCGGAGAGGCTATAAACTCGAACTGCCACTTTGGAGGGAAATATGGCAGGATCTATTAAAAATTTTAAAAGGCCATAAAAATGAAATAACGTTCATTGCCCGTGACCCCAAAATCACACGGTCGCATGTCCACCCTAGAGAAATCCTCGCCTGCGTGCTGGAGGAGCTGTGCGGAGGTTTTCGCTGCTGTACTTTTCCTGGAGTAAATGGAAATGGCACATGGTAGGAGCGTCTGTCCTCCTATTAAAGATGGCCAGCCAGATGCGGGCGTCCAAGACGTGTAGCCAGTAAAGAGCCAAGGCGGTCATCACGTACAGCCAACAAGAAAACCAGGATGCAGAATGATACCTTCAGTCAGGTATCACTTAACTAACCCCGCATTACACATTGTGTGTGTGTGTGTGTGTGTGTGTATTCAGATGCCTAGGAAAGTTCTGGAAAGGGCACATACCAAGCTGACCACAGAGGAGGGGAGTTAAGAAGATAGAGTGGAAGGGAGACTTTAGCTCTGCACTGAATATTTTAAACATCACAAGTTGCTTGCCTGCTGTGTGTGGATGTGGTTTGCCACCAAGGTCCCCACACTGGAACTTGGCCTGCAGGGTGCTGGTGGGAAGGTGCTGGAACCTTTAGGAGTGGGCTTCCTGGGAGCACAATAGGTCAGGGGTGCTGGCCTGGGAGGGGATTCTGGGGATGAAGCAGACTGACCGATACATTACCTTACACGTGTCAGCTGAGCCTGTCTCTCCTGGAAGCCCACGTAGTGATGTCCCTTACACTGTACTGGACAGAGCTGGGTCTCCTGGCCACCCTCGGCTGCAGAGGACTCTGGGAGGCAAGTGGGTTTTTGGTGGTCGACTAGAAAAGTCTCCTGCGCACATGCTTCCATGTGGCTCACAGGTCAAAGGCAGTCACCACGACCTCCTGAGGCCTGGGCCCTTAGTGGGGATGTGCAGTTCACCCTTGGGTGCAGAGGTGGGAGGATGCTGCTGCAGCTCACTTTCAGGGACATTCAAAAGATGCTGGCATGGGACCTTCTCTGGGGGCTGCACGCTTCAGAAGCCCATTTCTCCTCCTCCAGGGGCACCTGGCCACTGAGCTCCATCCCCAGTCCTTTTTAATTTTTTATTTTAAGACAGGGTCTCGCTAAATTGTTTGGGCCTTGCCAAGTTGCTGAGGCTGGCCTTAAAGTTGTGATCCTCCTCCCTCAGCCCCCCAAGCCCTCCTGAGTTGCTGGGATGGCAGGCGTGTACCACAGAGCCTGGCCCATTTCTTCTTGTTACAAGGTTGACCCCCCCAGGATTATTTTTAGAGTTTAACAGTCATTGGTTGTCATAGGCCAGGCTTGGGTTGTTCTGGAAATCTATGTCCCTCAAAAGTAATTGAGATCCGATCTTTGATGGCAGAGACTTTCATGTCAGTAGCCACAGTACACTGTTCATCTTGATACAGCAGGTAAGCCCGAGTTGTTTCTCTCTCTCTCTCTCTCTCTCTCTCTCTCTCTCTCCTTTGTGACTTTGTTTTTGATGCACAGTTTCACTAAATCGCCCAGCCTGGCCTCACACTCACCATCCTCCCTCCTCAGCCCCCAGAGTAGCTGGGATTGCGTGGTGCCACTGCATCCCATGGAATAGTATCTTTTTGTTTTGTTTTGTTTTTGGTACTGGGGATTGAACCCAGGGGCACTTAACCATTGAGCCACATTCCCGGCCCTTTTTATATCTTATTTAAAGACAGGGTCTTGCTAAGTTGCTTAGGGCCTCCCTAAGTCTCTGAGGCTGGTTTTGAACTTGCAATCCTCCTGCCTCAGCCTCCTGAGTTGCTGGATTACAGGTGTGTGCCACCACACCTGGTGAATAGTATTTTTTTTTTGGGTACCAGGAATTGAACTCGGGGCACTTGACCACTGAGCCACATCCTCAGCCCTATAGCCCTATTTTGTATTATATTTAGAGACGGGGTCTCATCAAGTTGCTTAGCCTGAGGCTGGCTTTGACCTCTGTGATCCTCCTGTCTCAGCCTCCTGAGTCTCTGGAATCACAGGCGTGCACCACTGTACCTGGCCAATAGTATCGTTTTTTTAACTCACTGTCTTCCTCTGGACTCTGCCCACCCTCTAGCCCTTGGTTCGCTGACTGATTCTTTGGGGGCAATGCAGCAGAGTTGCCCTGCGTGGAGAGACAGTTCCTTCAGGTTGCTGGATCTCTCCTCCCTCTTCCCACTTCCCGTTTGATCTCTGCGTGTTGGTGCTCCAGGATCTTAAGGGAAGGATTGAGACACCTGGGCACTGGTCTAATTTCCTGCCAACCCTGCAGGTTTATCGTCCTTGCTTGTTCTGGTATCTGAGCCTTTTCCACACATGAGACTTCAGATGATGGGATTCTGAGCGAAGTTAGAGCAGAGGCTGCCGTCAGCGCCTCCTGCGCAGGGCTTCCCTTGGCCTGCAGACCCCTGCTCTCGTCTGGGATCATCGCTGTCCTGTAAGATGTGTTAAAAATGACCAGAGGTGGCCAGTGTGGATTAAATAGTATGGAATTTTCTAGTAATTTCTCTGGATGCCATAACTTCAACAGGCATGAAGTTTTAAGGCAGAACAGTAATTTGACCAAGTATTTGCCATCGCATAAAAAGGATCATCAGACTCAGTCAGTAACGATCAGATCTTTTTTTTTTTCCTCCATATTTTAGTTTCTGTTACTTTCATTACCCTGATTTCTGGTACCAATATTTAATTTTTTTTTTTAAAAATCAGAGAGGACTTTTAGTTGTATGCAGTGGAAAGGGACTCTGGCTTAATAAAGGGATTAATAAGGAGATTAATTAAAAGGATATTGGGTAATATAGAATTGTAGAAGAATCAGGTTCTCAACTTCAGTGCAAGTCACCCTGCCAGCACCAATGCCGTTTCTGTGCCAACCACTGGACTCCTCAGTGACCCCCAGCCCCTGAGAACCAGGCATCTCTGCTGCCACCTCAGCCGCAGCCTGGGTCCAGCACAGTCCTTCCCAGGCCTCTTTCCCTGTCTGGCTTACTTTGTCTTCAAAGTCTGCCTGAGTACCCAGGTGCGGTGCCACCTGGGATACGGGCTTGTGGCTTTGTGCAATGGGGACAGTTCTACCTTAGGAAAGACGGGTGCACAGCAGAGATTCCATGCCCATGTCAGAGATGGTCAGCAGTCACACGAGCTGCATCTGCATGTTCTGCCTGGGGTCCCCAGAGTCCCAGGCTCTTTCCCAGGTGAGCAGGTGGCTGAGTAACTCCATCCTCATATCCTCTCAAGCTTAAGCCTGAAGAAAAAGAGTAAGAGGGTTTTTCCTCTACAAAACTCTGGGAGCCACTCTGGTTGGACAAGCTAGGTCAAGTCTCCAGCCCCCAACAGTTCCTGTGGCCAAAAGCTTGTCCTACCTGGCCGGGCCAGGCCTGGGTCCTATGTTCCACACCTGAGACAGAGACTTCCATCCAGAGCTCAGAGCCCGAGAGGGGAGGGGGGAATCGGAATGAGAATCGGCAAGTGGGGAATGAATTCTAATGAACAAATGAATCAAGAAGAGTTCCTGTCTTCCGTCCTTGGATTGCTTTGTGCAGGTCTTCTAAAACCTCTTCTGAACATTTTCTTTTCTTAGCACAAGAAGAATCACTGGTTGATTGGATGTTTTCGTTTCTATCAGTATGAAGTCTTGGGTTCTGGTCGTATTCTTTAGGTTATAATCTTGTTACTGTCAACTTTCTTTTGATGATTGATTTGTCCCAGATTTGGACAGTCAGAGCCCCTTCAAGCAGCATTTGGTACCCTTTTGATATGTTCCTATCTTTCTCTGAGCACTTATTTTGTGATAAAAATATTTATCTCATACATTTCCTGGCCCAAGCCTGGAATCAGTCACCCTGGTTCTGGTGTTTGATTTTACCCTACCTACAAGCTGATTAAGAGACAGTTACTTTCCATAGATGTTGGCAGAAGATACAAGACTCCTGGGTCAGAGACAAAAGACTTTCTTTTCCAACGTAGGACATAACATTGAGCATTAATTCATTGGTTTTCCTGCCCCCGCCCCACCCAGCGGGAGCACGCTGGTGTGACCCGGATGGACCCTGTGCGGGCAGTGTTAGCCGAGAGCTGAAGAGCTGGGCTCGGGGGACCCACTGCTCTGGTGGCAGACCCTGAGCAAGCCTGCTCTTCCCCCTGCAAGGAGACAGTCCTCATTCCGCAGAGTTGCTCCCTGCAACCTGAGACAGGAAGGAGAGAAGGTCAGACCCTTCTATCCCTGGCACACTAAGCAAGAAGGTAGAGGCATGCTTGGCCCCATAGTTTGCTTCTTCCAGCAGCCCCCTCTCCAGGAACTTCTGGTTCCGTCGCAGGGAGTGGAACTTGGAAGCCAAGAGCTACTCCTTGAGGTGCTCCTCGTTAGGAGCCCTCGTGCTCCCAGGCGCTGTCCGCGATCAGAGGTGGGGAGCACGTCTGCACTCGGCCCGCTTCGTCCTGCCATCTCTCTCTCTGAGGCAGCTTCCTGTCGCTGTGACCAAATGCCTGAATAAACAACTTATGGAGGGAAAGGTTGATTTTGGCTCCCGGTCTCAGGCCACAGTCAACTGGCTCCGTTGTGTGGCGAGGCAGCATGTGGCGGAGACAGGGAGGAAGGAGCCAGGCTCCCGATGTCCCCTTTGAGGACGTGCCCCTCGGATCTCACTTCCTCCCGCTGGGCCATCTCCTCGCAGCAGTGCCACTGACTGGTGACCCAGCACTTAACCCGTGAGACACTGGGGACACTCCAGATGTGCACTGCAGCACTCCTGGTCTAGTCCTCTGTCTCCGGGACTCCACGCGGACTTCCAGCTGCCTGCCTTCGCGGTTGAAGCATTCCCAGACGCTAGAAACCCAGAAGAGCTGCCCCGCTTTGTCTCAGTGCTCCTGCAGGTAACCAGCCACTGCTCATGTCCGCTGCTTCCCACCTCCATTCGTGGGGTGGCCTCCAGCGCACGAGGGTCTGACTAGAATTTGTTGGGAAGGGAACAAATGGAAGGATTGCTTCTAATAGCTGCAAAACGCCGGGTCTCGGGAGGACAGCTAGCTTGGCCACCAGCTCGTGGCCATGTGAAGGGGGTGCCTGATTTCCTCCTTTCCTAGAGATGCTCCAGGAACCCGCCATGAGCTCGGGTCCCTGTGCCTCTCCCACTGGTTTCTGGGGACCGGTTCCTGGAAGGGCGATGGCCCTGGGTGAGTTTCACAGCACAGCCAGCGCTGGTCTCGGATCCCCACCGCCCTGCGCAGACAGGCGGGCGGGGCTCCATCCAGGCGACTCTACAGAGGACACTGTCTCACTGAGTGACGTCGCCTGCCTTTCTACACCAGGATTGATGTGGGGATTCTGTGAATCCGCTGCATCAAGGAGCCATGAGGGGCAGCTCGCCGCCGCGAGGCCGGCCCGGGGGACAGGGGACAGGCACTGGGATTTTTAAGGCCCAAGTGTGGCGTCTTCAGGAAGGCTGGTCAGGCGCGCCGCAGGTCACCTGTATTTTTCCTACAGATGTTCGACTCACGGGTTTCCTTTATGTCTCTCTGTCCATAGTCCAGGTGTTATTAAAGTGGAATAAAGAGGTCACCGGGCGGAGGCTGAGCCGCGCTGGGAGAGTTGGTGACTCTAAGTGGGAGAGGAAAGAGGCCAGGAGCGAGATTCGTTAGGACACATGCTGGCCCGAGGGCCACTCACAGGGCCACGCTCTTGTCCACCGGGATGGGGAGGATGCCCCTAGCGCCTGAGGGCAGCGCAGGGCCTTGTCTGCACGGCCATGGCTGAGCTGTAGGGCTACGCCTGCCTGTTCCCCGGCAGACGCTCACTGGCACCTCCTCCATGCCAGGGGTCCTAGGACGCTGGGGACAGGAGAAGAGGGACATGCCCGGCGCTCAGGGGCTCACACCCAGAAGAGGAGGAGCAGAGCCTCTGCCCCCAGGCCGAGTTCTGATGGCGCCCAGCGTCCCAGGTTCCGGTTCTGAGCCCGGTGCCATGCACGGGAGGCGGCCGAGGTGGGGCTTTCCCGAGGACAGAGCAGCTCGGGCTCAGGCAGGGGACTGTCAGCCCAGCGAGGGCTGGGCATCTTCCGCAGGTCCTGCTCCCTCTCCGGGCCTGAGCGAGAGGGACGTTCATACCCTCGATTTTAGCAGGGAGGGTCCCCAGGGCGCCGTGCGTGTGACACTGTTAGACCATCGTCTTCCCTCCTGGGATGGGCCAGCCGTCTCCCGGGAAACTCTGGGCAGAATCGGTTAGCATTTGCTCTGTGATGACCTCGGCCATCCGTGCACACCCCGGTCAGCACCGCCGTCTGGCCTGTCCCGTGCCATGTGGGTTGGCGGGGACGTGCCCAGTCCCTGCCCGGGGCTCTGTTCCTCCTGGACCAGGGATTGCTGATGCGAGCTGTCCTCATGGGTGGGCACAGGCGTGCAAGAGGCGGGTCCAGCCTTTACTGTCCATGTCGGCTGGCACCCCTGAGTTCCAGGCCGGCAGCTGTGCCCAGCTCAGGGACGGGAATGTGTCCTCTGCCGCCCTGGCAAAGGTGGGGTGCCTGATGCGGCCTGTGCATCCTGCCCGCAGACCTACCTGCCCTCCCTTCCTTCTTTCCAGCCCCTCTGCTGTGACCACACATGACCACCTGTGTCCCCTGGCTACGCCATTATCTTCCTTTCTTTTTTGTGGTACTGGGGATTGAATCCAGGGGTGCTTAACCACTGAGTTACATCCCCAGCCCTTTTATCTAATATATTTTATTCAGAGACAGCGTCTTGCTAAGTTGCTGAGGCCGGCTTTGAACTCGGGATCCTCCTGCCTCAGCCTGCCCAGCTGCTGGGATCACAGGCGTGCACCACGATGCTGGGCAGGCCACCATCTTTCACACTCCCTACCTCACACACGTCAGCCATGGCCCTAGAATGTCCTTTCTTGTCTCATCCGTCTGGTAAACGCTGCCACCGTCCCTGTCTAATCAAGGACTGACTCACAGGTCGGGGGCACGTTCTCGTTTGTCTTCTTTTTCCTCCATGTTGTGGGTGAACGGGGCCCTCTTGGAGCGTGGTTCTTTCTCCTGAGCATCGTCCCCCTTGCTGTCCCCGTCTCTTGCCCTTGTTCTCAGCATGGAACATTAAGATCTGGCAGACAGCCTGCAGCCTGGCTTTGACCTTGACCTTGGACCAGGGTGCCTCTCTCCTTGCTTTGCCGCTGTCCTAGTGTGGGGAAGGCGGTGCAGGGTTAAAGGTGGGGTTCAGGCACCCCTGGGCCACGTGGGTGGTGACACCTGGCACAGCCCCTGCCCCCTGGACCTCAGGCAGGCCACGGGCTGCAGAGGAGCTTCCAGCGCGTTCCAGGAGAGTGAGCGGGAGGGGCTGGTGGGCACAGGTCCTCCACAGGCTCAGCAGCGGCACCAGGCTGGACCTGCACGGCCCCCCAGCAGAGATGGGACACCTCCGAGGGGCCGCTAGCCCTTTGTAAGGCAGACGCAGCTTTGGCGTGGCGGCTGAGCTCTGGGCGTTGCATCTGCAGAGGTTCTAGAAAGCCACGGGACTCTGGGGAGCCAGCTTCAGGCCACCCGCAACCCACTCGGCACAAGCACTATCTCAGGGGTCTCGGGTTCCCTTTATAGAGAACTTCGTTTTTAATTTTTTAAAAACATTTAAATCTTTTTTTAGTTGTAGCTGTGGTGCCGAGGACAGAACGCAGCGCCTCGCATGTACTAGGCAGGTGCTCCACCACCGAGCCACAGACCCTGCCCCTTTATTTTTAATTTTCAAAACATTTTGTCAATGCCCAACAGGTCAGAGCAGACCCAGCCACGACGGGTAATAAAAAGAGAAATTCTGCGAACCTGACAGTGAACCAGTGGCTCAGAGCCACCAGGCCGCGTTTCTGTCGATCTCACTGTGGCTTCTTGCAATTCAGCACAGAAGAAAACAGGCGGAGAGGCGAAGTGCTGTCCCCAGGGTCACCCAGGTGGGAAGGGGCCTGGGCAGGCAAGTTGCAGGTTGGCCCAGTGATACTGCCACCCATGCCCCGTGCTGCAGAAGCCGAGGGTCAGCCCTGGGCACCCAGGAAGCTACCCCTGGGGCAGTGGCCCGCGGCCCACGGTCACTCCCTGGAGGGCATGGTCCGTGCAGGCTGCCAGGATTTGGTGCTGGACGATGCAAGCCGGGTCACAACCCAGGGCCGAGGCTGCAGGCGGGCCTGAGGCTCCTGTGTCAAGCTGGCGGGCACACAGAGACCCACCTGCCCAGCCTTCTCTGTCCCCAAGCACCCACTTCCTGCCGCACCCCAGCGCCCGAGACCACTCCCTGGGAGAATTCTTGTTGGACAAAGTTTGGGAACCAGTGAGCTCATGGAGTTGGGCATCCCTGGGTCTCGGCCACGGACTGATGAGCCAGTCGAGGGCTGGCTACCCTGGAGAGCGGCGAGCTGGCCAGTGACTGATGGCTGCTCGGGCGCCTGCCTTCGTGGGGACAGCCAGCAGCGGGTGCAGAGCAGGGATCGTGTCTGTTCCCGTCTTGGATGGTGAGGTGTTGATGCTGTGCTGCCGCCAGGCCCGGCATCCACCCTCCCGTGACTGGGCGCCCGCACCCCGTCCTCATCCCAGAGCCTCTGCCGCAGCCCTGGTGCCTCAGGAGGAAACCCGTCCACACCCTGGCTCCAGGAGGCAGAGCTGGCCAACTGAGCTTGCGCTTGAGTTTACGGCTTCATTCCCTGGCCTCAGGGATTGGCAAGCTCCCAGGGAAGTATTTTCTGGGAACTTCTGAGAGGGAAGGTGGGGGTTTTTGTTTTGTTTGTTTTTGTTCCTTTGTAGAAGCTAAGTTGTGGGAACTCTCTTTTCCCACTGGACTAGGGAGCCCTCCTTGCTACTGGCAGCCATTTTGTAGCCAAGAGGAGAGGCAGACTTGGGCAGAAGGTAGAATGGAAAAATGGAAAGAAAAGGTTCTTAGAGACTTCACTGAGAAACTTCATTTAGAGAGGCTTCACTGAGAGACTTTATTTAGAGAGACTTCGCTGAGAGACTTTGCTGAGACGCCACGAAGCTTTGCTGGAACCGACTCTCCTCTGGGCCACTCAGTTGCAGAAGCCAAACAAGCTCTCGTAATTCACCAGCTCCTGTTACTGGGACGGGCTGTTCCTCAGTGATTTAGAGAACGATTCCCTCTGCCGTGTTCTCTTTGGAAGCACGTCCAGCCCATCTTCCAGAGGCGGTCCCTGGTTATACCCCTGCGCTGGGCTCGGGGACATGCGAGGAGGTCACGGATTCCTGCGTAACCGCCAAGGACCAGCCTCCCCTCTGCTCCCCTGTCATGGTCCATATATCAGGCCAGCCCAGCAGCCAGATGACGGCAAGGTGGGGAATACCTTCTGCTATTTTTCTTTTTCATAGAATGTCGCCCTGGTTCCCTTCTCGAGTCCTCGCTCTGGTTTTGGGTGAGGTCAGCCATCAGGCAGCTGCACTGAGGACTGGACTGAAAGCTGGAAGACACTCCCTCTGGCTCTTGCCAGCCCTGACGGTCTCGGCTGTGGAAGCAAGCACCCCACTCGTGTGCTCCCGGGACCACTGAGGGGTTACTCAGGAGGGGTCACTCAGGACCCCTTTTGCAGATGTGGAGACCGAGGTCCGAGAGACTGCGTGGATAGCTGGCGGCCATACAGGGGTGGGCTTGGGACATGCTGCATGCTGTGACGCCAGGTGGAGTGCCCTTGCTGTGGAGAGGGTCACCCTGCTCCAGAGAGGGTCAACGAGGGCTACCACCGCAGCCCAGCAGGGGACTTTTTGGAGCTGTTACTCCACTTTCTGTTTTTTTCTTCTTGAAATGACTCAGTTCAGCCAAGGGAACTTCGAGAGGCCGATTTTCAGCCTCTGTCCCCAATGAAACCTGGAAGAGCATGAGCTGGTGCCAGAGAGCTTGCTGGGTAATGCTGGAAGTATACCACGGAGGGACGTCTGCTGTCTCAGTGGCCACTGAGCAGGACTCAGGGTGGCGGGGCGAGAGCCCTCAGGGCCAGGTGTTCTGGGGGGATGGGGCATGTGCACACCGCAGACCAGAAATCCAGGACAAGAGCCCCGCAGTCTGACCTCCTGGGCTCTCCTGACGAGTGTACACGTCCCCCAGGAGGCCCTCTTTCCTTCAAGGCAGCCTGGATGTTGACTGAGCATCCACCATGGTCCCTGGGCAGAATTTGTGGAGAAGACATCTGCAGGGACTTAGGAAGGAGGAGGGGACTGAGGGGGTGGGATTCCAACACTGCCGCCCACGCCTCCCGGTGGCCGCTCTGTCCATCGTGACCTTACTTTCCTTTTAATAAAATGCTGCCTTGATTTCCTTGCTGGAGACCCCAAGACCACAGGCCAGATCCCAGGACGACCCTGAGAGGGGAGTGCAGGGTGGGCACCCCTAATCTGAAATTCAAAACCGGAAATGCTCCAAAATCCAACACTTGTTTGACACCTGCCTTGCGATGGGTCCAAGTCAAGACCCAGGTGCACTGAAAGCACCGTGAGAGGTCACCTTGGACTCTGTGATCAGGCTGTGTGTGGGGCAGAAATGGCAGCCTGCTCTCAGGTCCCTGCCCGAGGCTTCCTCTTAGGTAAATGCAAACATCGAGAAGTCCAGAAACAATGTGAAGCAGCTCTGGTCCCCAGCAGCTCGGGTAAGGGCCACCCAGCCTGCAGCGTCACTCCAGTGACACAGGCATGGTGACCCGTCTCGGAAGGGTGAAGAGACGCTCCTAAGGCCACACCATCCGTTATCCTGGAACTGCGGTTCGAATCCCAGCTGGATCTCTCCCGAGTCACCTCATCCTTGCTCACCCTGGCCGGGTCTCTCCCGAGTCACCTCGTCCTTGCTCACCCTGGTCCGGCCTCTCCCAAGTCACCTCGTCCTTGCTCACCCTGGTCCGGCCTCTCCCGAGTCACCTCGTCCTTGCTCACCCTGATCTGGCCTCTCCCGAGTCACCTCATCCTTGCTCACCCTGGCCCGGTCTCTCCCGAGTCACCTCGTCCTTGCTCACCCTGGCCCGGTCTCTCCCGAGTCACCTCGTCCTTGCTCACCCTGGCCCGGTCTCTCCCGAGTCACCTCGTCCTTGCTCACCCTGGCCCGGCCTCTCCCGAGTCACCTCGTCCTTGCTCACCCTGGCCCGGCCTCTCCCGACTCACCTCGGCGTTGCTCACCTGCTCTGCCTCCTGTGACATTATCTCAGCAATGGAAGGATCGCCGACCTCGGGCTGTGAGCGCAGTGGCTTCTCTGCTCTCTGCTCAGGTGTGCACTGAGGTGTGGGCCGGGTCAGGACGAGGAGTCACAGAAACCCTGACATCTCGTTCATCGTGTGTGCTGGGGTGACTGTGATCCTCCACAAATCGCTCTGCAGCACCATTCGTCTTGTCCTGGGTTGACAGCTCGGTGCCTGAGGCTCCATCTTGGTCTTGCGTGGTGCCCGAGCTGGCGTGGACCAAGGAGCCCTGCTCAGCCCTCCCTCGTCCAGGCTCCGGTGGGTTCTGCTCCCTGGGCCTTGGCCGTTGCCCCCTGCCTTGGGCCTCAGGGATGTTCTGCATGGGTGACGGAGTAGACGGCGCGTCCAGCCTGAAGCTGACGTCTGTGGGCTTGAACACTGGCTCTGCCGTCGCCTCCCTCGGTGAGACTTAATTTCTCCGAGCCTCAGTTTCCCCTTCTGTGAAATAGCATAAGGACAGCTACCTCGCTGGACCAGGAGAGGGGGTGGCAAGATGCAAATGGTGCCTTTTAAATCAGGCGACTCCTCTCGTGCCAGGTCTGGCCGCGGTGGTGCTCAACACGGCCGGTTCTCGTTTCTCCTGCGTCATGCAGAGTCCCAGGGATGCGTCTCTGTTCCAGGAGTGTCCATCCGCCCGTCTCCGCCCCAGGTGAGCTCGGGCTCCCCAGGAGGCCCTGCCTCAGGCTGGTTTTGGTGGGACGCAGGTGTGCGCTGGGAGGGGCCTGCCGGGGATGGGTGCTGCGGTTCGCTCGGAAAGGGCACCTGAGAGGGAGAGGGTGGCAGGCTGGACGGCGACAAGCTGAGCTGCCTTTGTGCGTCACAGCAGAGGGCCTGTCCCTCGGTGGGTCTGTCCTGGAGCTCCAGAGCTGGTGGCCCTTCAGGACCGTCCTGAATTGAGGCAGGGAGGCTGGGTCTTTGAGCACCCAGGAGGACTCGGTGGCAGGATGCTGTGGGGAGGGGACTCAGCTGCGGGCCACCAGCAGGGGACACTCTCAGCACCTGGCAGTGAGTGTCCTGAGGTCCTGAGGTCGGTTCTGCTGGCTCATCCTCCACGCAGCCTCTTGCGCTTTGGGACCAGATAGGCCAGCGCTGGAGGACAGCTTCGTGCAGCCAGCCTGGAGGGTTCCTGCCCCAGCGGCCGTTGCCCTCCTCTGCTACTCTCGCCCTCAGCAGGCATCTCTGGGGGTCTCATGGAGATCTCTGCTCACCCTCTGGAATCTGCCAGGCCTGGCAGGGCCGGGAGGGGGCACTGCATGGGCTGTGAGAGGACCCCCGCCTGTGTCTTTGAAGGTGGCGCCGGTCTCCGTCTTTCTCCCTGCGGCTTGATCTGTTTTGGATCTACTATCCAGGCCGAAGGGGACCAGCCACCTAAGCACGTTGGGCATTCCTTCCACATGCACACTGAGCACCGGGAGATGACCACGGGTGTCCATGGTGAGCCCCACAGGGGCCAGGCCTCCATTAGCTCCTGGCTCCTACGGGGAACGGTGCTGTCACTCGGATACGGCGCCCAGCAGTCCTGGACAGTGGGGTGTGTTAGGGGCTCCTGATTCCTCTGGGGCTGATGGAGGAACCGTCGCTGGGTGTCCTCACTGTGGCGCTCCAGGTCCTTCTCAGCTGGCAGCTTCCAGGGATCATGGCTGCTCACCAGGTAGTCTCCCCCCTCCCCCCAACCATCCTCCAAATTCCTTTCACTGTGTAGTCTGACAGCCCTGTAGGGGGCATCCCTCAGCCTTACCCCTGGGGCGCTGTGTCCCTCCCCATTCCTGCAGAGCTCCATCCTGTCACTGGCGGCTGCTGGCTTCGGGCCGTCACGCAGTCCCACCTTCTGCGATTACTCTGAGACCTGGCATCTCTCTTGGAGGCTGTTCCTGTAACAGCGTCTCCTTCCAACAGCCTTGGCTCAGGAGAGCAGCCACCCTGAACCTGAGTGGCACCTGGGTCCCTCTCCACGTGCTCTGGGTCCTCCTGCACAGCAGAGTTGGGGGACACAGCTGGAAGCACATCTCCTCGAGCACGCTTGTGTCTCTGAGCCCTTTGGTCCCTTTGGCTCAATCATCTGTGACAGGGGCTCAGACGTGTCTGCCTCACTTAGTGCCGGCCATTCTAAAAGCGCCCGGGAGCACGCTGCTCGGTGTCTGAGGGCCCTTGCTGGAGGTTAACCGTCGTGTCGTAGAGTGCTCACGTCGAGACGCGCCTGTTTCTTTCATATCTGCTCCTCGGTGCAGCACAGCGCCCTGTCCTCCAGGGCTGAGCCTCTTCCTGGCCTCAGGAGGATCATGTTGTATCTCAGTCCTAGCTATTGGTCTAGTGGCCAGAAGGGCGGTGAGGACCTGTGCTCAGGCAGCCTCTCATGGGGACACGTGGCCACTCCTGCAGGCCCCGAGATGTCAGGGGGCCTGGGGTGTCAGGATTTTAACCACATCGACCCATAGCATCTGCATCCCCCGGCTGCAGGCCCTACGCCCCTGCCCGGTGCAGCTGCCTGTTCTGGAGTTCTGCTCCGCGGGTGGTCCTGACCCAGTCCTCAGCTTCTGACCCCCTGCAGGAATGAGAGTTTCTGCTCTCTGCCAAGGAGATGCGGTAGCTTTTGCTGTTCTCAAGGTACGGGCAGTTCCCAGCAACGGCCACCTGCTCCATTGTCCCCAACCCTCTCCGAAGCCCAGGCACGCAGCGTGCCCACATGCCAGCCACACCAAGCTGCATGCTTCACACGTGGCTGCCACACCCCACCCACCACAGCTAAGGGACTGCCCACGGCCCACCGGCCAGCAGGACTCCAACCCTAAAGTGCCGGCTTGGAGTCTGCTGCTGCCCCGTCTCCTCTGGCTGGGTCCCAGGGAAGAGGCCCTGAGGCAGCTCTGCAGGCCAGTCGGCGGCACAAAGAGGGGACGCAAGCCTGGGAGGAGGGGAGGCTCACCTTGGCGAGTTCCCTCCAGCCTTTTGAGAGCTCAGTGGACATGGCCCCGTGGAGACGTCCTGAATCGAGATGTAGAGGTGTCCTCTGTTTCCCTGGCCAGCCGTTGGATGCGGGCTGCTGTGGGAGACCCTGGCTGGGATCAGGCAGCATCCTTTCTCTGAGGGGTAAAGGGAAAATGACGTCAGTCGTTGTTAATGGAACTGGAGTTTGGAGATGAAATCAGATTCCCTGCTTCTGCTGGCAGGGGTTTCTGTGCAGGCTGCGGCCTTGCCGATTCCCTCTGGGTTCTTTTCTCACAAATCTGAAGAATGAAGTCCACAGACAACAATGAAAGGAAAGAGTGAGCAGAGGACCCCATGATGTTACAGGGCTGGGGCCTGCCAGGAAACCGAGGCAGCGTGAAGGCCCCCTCAAACCCTGATTCTTGTGATCCAGTCTGAGAAGTCACTCAGAGTAATAGGAATGAGTTTACTGAAGGGATAGGAAAGGTGAGGGACTCTCTTAAGGGAGAGAGAGGGTCCTCTCAGAGAGGAGAGGGACAGCCTGCCTCACCTGCACTCCCATTTTACTGGAAATCCCAGAGAAGTTTCCAGAGAGTCCCACCCAGGTCCACCTCTGGACTTTTGACTGATGGCAGGGTGACATCAGACTTTCAAGTCCCCACTGTCAGGGCAACTCCAGCTCACCTGGGCCCATACTGGCCAGTTCTAATTGGATTCTTAACCACACCTTCTTACAGGGTAACTTGGGTTCCTCCTATGGTCATTATTGGGGGCCTGTAATTCTCCTGCAGATAAAGGTAGTTGCTGAGGAAAGTGACATATCCTGTCCACTTAGGCCAGGCAGGGCTGCAGGGAAATTGCTTCTTGGAATGGGGGTCAGCACAGTGGGCCCCTCGTATAGAACTAGTCCCTTCACCTCGTGGTGTGGTTTGGATGCGAGACGTCCCCCAAGAGCTCATGTGTGAGCAAGGCAAGAAGGTTTGCAGAGAAACTCCTGGGTCGTGAGAGCTTTGCCTCTCACTGAATGAATCCCCGGATCTGAGTGGTGACTGAAGGCAGCTGGGTGTGGCTGGAGGAGGGGGGCCCCAGGGCGCGGCATTGGGGTATGTATTCTGTACCTGGCGAGCGGAGTCTCTGCTTCCTGATCATCACGGGAGCTGCTTCCTTCTGCCTCGCTCTTCCTCCATGATGTTCGGCCTCACCTCAAAGCCCGGGGAATGGAGCCTGCTGTCTATGGACTGAGACTCTGAAACCGTGAGCCCCCAGTAAACTTTTCCTCCTCTAAAATTGTTCTTGTCTTTTAGTCGTGGCAGCAAAACAGCCGACTGAAACGCCTCATGCTCCCTCCTCTTGACTTGTCAGCGCTGGCAGCCGGGTGGGGCCGATGGAGACGGAGTTGCTGGTTGTTTTTGAGAAAGACCTTATGGCGGACTACTGCACCAGGGGAGAGAGGATCAGCCTTGGCTCTAATACGGCGAGGACAGGTGTGGATTTGCACAGCCAAAGAGCCAGGGAAGGGCGGGTGGAGGGGAAATTGGTGAGAGGGAATGAGAGGGTTCGGGACGCTTGCTCAGCTGGCTTAAGAGGATTCTTGCAGAAGAGGCCAAGGACTTAGAAGTCAAAGGTGTGAGATGAAGAGCTGAGGGGACGTCAAGGCGACCCGCTACTGGAGGTGCAGGAATCCTCGCTAACCTGGATTCCTGGCAAGGACGGAGGGCAGGTCCCAGCTGATGCGCCAGAAGAGGGCTCAGAGGCGCCTGGAGCTTGTTCAAGGAGGGAGTCTTTGCAAGAGCAGCTTCTAGGACAGGTCTCAGCCGCGACCCGTTGTCAGGTGCCGGGAGCCAGTCCTTGGTCTCGCAGGTGGCCTCAGGTCCATCACTGTCCAGTGTCCCAGAGCAACCTGTGCAGGGCCCCGGATGGTTCCGGGCAGGTTGGGAGGCGCCTGCTGCCAACGGCAGCTTTCCCATGCTTTGGGGGAGCCAGGACACAAGGGCTGCAGTTACTGTGGATGGCCAACCTGCTGCCTCAGGTGAAGCGGACACTGGACAAGGGGTGGGAAGACAGAAAGCTCCCCAGATTCTTCATGACGTGACTGAGGCCCCAGATGGATAAATTCTGAAGTGTCCCCACCATCGCCCACAAGACTCGCTCTCTGAACAGACACGCTGGCCCTCTCTAGCCACATTGGGGCAGGTGCTCTTTCCACGGTTAGTTGAAGGGTTCGGACCCTAGTTAGCTCTTCTGCCTTTAGCTCCTCTCCCCAAAGGATTCAGATGCATATTCTCAAGACTTGGTTCTTTGCTACTGGCAAACACCCCTGCTCTCCCTAGGCCAGGCCCTCGGCGATCTTCCCGGGACCCCCTCGCACATCGAGCCTCAGCTCAGGCTTAGCTTAGGGTTCCCCACAAACACGGAGAGCCCGAGGCTGTTAGGGAGAAGCAGAGTGAGCATCAGTGGCTGGCGAGTTCCCGGGTTGAGAACAGGGCCCATCGGTCTTGGTTCCAGCGTCCTTCCGGTCCTTCCGGGGTCCTTGGGGCGGGGGGGACGAGGTCCTTCTGGGGGCAGGGCAAGGCGGTTCACTTTCCTGGGCCTTCGGTTTAAACTGGGTTTGGCCATAGCATCTATCACAAAGCTTTTGAGGACTAAGTGAGGTAATGCATGCATGTTCCTATAAGCTCTGCGATTCTTCTGTTGCTTTAAATCATCTCTGGGGGCTTCTTCCTAATGCAGTGTAAATGTACTCAATTGTCAGATTCTATTGTTTAGGGAATATGACAAGGATAAACCTGTACCTGCTCAGTACAGACACAATTTCTTTTTCTTGGATATTTTTGATTCACGGTTGATGGACTCAGCGATGCGGGCCCTGCAGATACAGAGGGCTGCACGAGGTGGTTAACCAGGTTAGCATACAGTAAGTGCTTAATGAATACAACCCGCCCTTGGCTGTTGTGCAGGGCTAGTTGGTGTGGTCTGCCCGCCTCCATTCCCAGGGGAGCTGCAGGCCCCTAGGCCCCCGGGCTGTCCATCAGTCCAGCAGAGCAGGGGCAGACCCACCTGCTGGCTGCCTCCTCCTCCCACAGTGAACCTGCACAATTCAGTGGTGGAGGCGGGTAGGGCAGGCGAGCGGGTTGCTGGTGGTTGATTTTGGGGATCTGCCCTGCCCTGCGTGCGGAGATGCTCTGGGGCTCCAGGAGGAGGCTGGCTGCAGCTTTAAACAACTTCTTTCATCTTGCTCAGCCCTGTCACATCTTTATTGGGTTTATAAATTCTTTTTTCCCCTTTCTTTTAAAAATCGCTGTTTATTTGTAGACTCACTAGTTTTACAACTTGTGCAATCCCTAAATGTCATTTTTGCCCTGTCTGCTCCTAAGGCCTGACCAGCGCCTCTTACATAACGCAGCTCAGAGGCCTTGGAAATAATGATTCCCAGCCGGCACTTAGCAGGACTACTGTCAGGAGACGTGGACGACGCAGGTCCTGCCTTAATTCGATTTAGTTTTTTGGAGGCGGGGCCACATCTAGCCCTGGCCCACGAGGTGACAGGCCACTTGGCCACTTTAGCCTGGACTACCAGGGACTGAGTTTACTGCCCAGCAGTGAGTGCCCCACTGGGGTCAGCGCTCAGCTGGTCAGCACTCCCAGATGGCGGGCTGTTTATCTCTGGCCACAGCAGCGGCTAGTGGAACTGGGTGACCTGGCCTGTCGCTTCAGCACCGGCCATGGACTCCGCTACAGTTGGGGCACTGGCCAGTCGTGGGAAGGACAGGGGTGGGCGTGTTGCTCCACTGGCTGATCAGAAGCCCGGGCAGGCACAGCCGTGGCTAAGGCCTGATGAGAAACAGGCCCTGTGAACAGCAGGGCTGGACGTGTCCCCAGGACCGGGCCATGCCAGTGGCCTGACACTGTCCCTGCAAGAGGCCTCAACTTGCTGAGCCTCCTGCATGGCCAACAGATGGTGTGGTGACAGCAGGGACTTTGTTGAGGAGCCTTAGGACTCTCGAGTCAGAGGGACACTGTGCTTGGCCTGGCCACCAGTTGCTTGTGTGAGCTTTGGGGTCAGCCCTCCTTATGCCTGCCTCACCAGTGCTGCCAGGTGTGGGGGCCAGCTGTCCTGTTGGCCTGGGTGGGGGCTCCTGGGGTGTGAGGCTCTCGGCCTCAGAACTGAGACGTTCCCGGGAGGATGGTGGTTGCCTGGTTGCAAGGGTCGAGTGAAGGGGGCCTGGGAGGTCGAGACACGGGAGCATGTCACTGAGGTTCAGTGGGATGCCCTCGGACAAGCCTGCGACCGCTGGCCAGGCCAGGACAACAGGACCCCGAGCTCCTGAGGCACGGGACTGGCCACTCCCCACATGGGGGCAGGGAAGTCCATGGGCTCCCGAGCTTCAGGAACAGGCTAAGAAGCCTCGCTTCTCATCCAGTCCAGAGCCGCTGGCCTCGAAGCTGGCACCGAGTCACATGACTGGGACAGGAGCACTTTACTTCTGTGAGACTCGGTTTCCTCAAAGGGAGACAGTGAGATGTCACCATGGGACTCTCGGGGACCTCAGCAGGAGGTGTGTTTCAAGCCGCGAGACCTCGTCCAGGTGCAAAGTGTTTCTGTGGGGCCTGGTCCTGCAGGTCCTGCCAAGGGGTGGCCCCAGTGCTGCAGCCCCCACCGCAAGGCCTGTGAACTGGTTCTGCCCGTAAGGCCCCCAGGGACTCTAAGGTCAACATCGGGCCGTGGCTTGAGCACTTCTGGCCTGGATGCCTCAGAAGCTGCACGGCAGAGGCAGAGAGCCCAGCCCGGGGCCCTGAGGAGCGAAGGAGGCAGGTGTCAGAAGCAGCACGGGCTGAGCAGAGGTGGAAGCCAGAGCTGCGGCGTGTGCGAGGAGCCCTGGGTGCCGGGTGCCGTGGTAGAAGGTCGGTGGCTGGGGCAGAGCACGAGGCTGGGGCAGTGGTAGTTGTCTCTTGGGCTGTTTCCGGTTGCCCCAGCAGAATACCCGAGGCTGGGCAATTTAGAAAGAACGGAGGTTTTTCTTGGCTCGTGGTTTTGGAGGTTGGAGAGTCCAAGATTGGGTGGCCATACCTGGTGAGGACTTTGTGACACTGGACTCACAGCAGAGGGGAGGCGGAGCACCAGGCCCGGCTGGCTCCGCAGGGCTGCCCCAGGATGGACTTGCTCCCTGGAGAAAGCGGCCGTTCCTCTTAAGACCTCTCCACTGTCCTGCCGGCTCTCAATACCCTCCTGCCGGGAATTAAACCCCGCCAGGAGTTCCGGCAGGGTCTGGGGATGTCCCAGCCTTGGCAGCTGGACTTTTGATTGTGAGAGGCACGGAGGAAGGCTAGGCAACGGGGCTCTGCTGAGAGACCCCAGGGGAGCTGGAGAGTGGGGGAAAGGGTGCAGTGTCTGGTCCCTGTCCAGCTCACTCTTCCCCTACCTGGGGCATGCTTCCCCATTGCAGGGGGCCAGAGTGGCCAGGAGCAGGGCCACCTCGTCCCCAGTGTCTCCCCCTGACCTTAGACTCTTCTCCTAGTTCCTGGTGGGAAGTCCTGAGAGGCCTCCCGTGGACTGTGTGGGGACAGTCTCTGGACCCGTCCCTGCAGTCGAGGGGAGGGGACATCTGGACTGACTCTGAGTCCTATGTTCATTCTGCTCCTGGGGGGACTGGAGAAAGGCACTGGGTGGGCCGTGGTGGTACATGCATGGTGGTCACACCTGTGCTGAGCACACAGCCCGCTCTCCAGTCCTGAGTCCTAGGACAACACAATGGCGGTTTACACAGCATCCATGTGGTGTAAGGTAGTGTGAGTCGTCTGGTGTCCCCTGGAACTGATTTAAAGGCAACGGGCAGATGTGGCAGACTCAGGAAAATCCTGCACCATGTTCCGTGAGTGACTTGGGCTTTGGTTCCTTCAGGGGCCCTGGGCCCATCCCGCGTGGGTATCAGAGGACACGCGTGGTCGACCCTCAGTATTTGCTGACCCTTGTGTGGATTCACAGACTCTAGTGTTTACCTGTTGGAGTTGGCGCAGTGCTTCTAAGGTCATCCGCAGCCTCCAGAGGCAGGGAGCGTGGAGTCACCCGAGCTGGTGGTGCACGGCCCCTCCACTGAGGTCAGCGAGGGAGCTCTGCCCTCTCCTCCACCCCAGAACATAGCCTCTTCTCCAGGCTTACTTGGGAGTCGCAGCGTTGCCCTTTGTTGGCGATTTCACTGTTTGCTGGACGCCATCTCAGACGCCGAGGGCAGGAGGGTGTGCCAGCCTCATGGAGAAAACGCGCCCGTTGGAAGAGCTTCATCCTGGCACAAGCCACGGCCCCCGAGGTCCAGTGCTGGTGAGCCGGCCACAGCTGCTGAACGTCCGCGTCACATCTGAACAGGAGCAGACAAGGCTGCGCGTCTGTCGGTGGGACCTGTTGGGGCCACGCACTGCTCACAGCGGTGAGCCTGGAATGGCCTACATGTCCATCAAGTGGGGATGAAGACAGTGCCACTCACACACGATGGAGGGTCACTCAGCCACGCTCAGAATGAATCCTGTGACTCACAGCAGCGGGGATGGAACGCAAGCTCCCCATTTGCAGGGAACAAGCCTGGCCCAGGGGGACAAGGACCACAGGACTCACTGAGATGTGCCCTCCAGAGCCGTCGTCCCAAAAGGGTCCGACTGGCTCCTGGGGCGGGAGTGTGGGGGTGGGGCTGTGACCAGTGGGAACTAATCACAGGTGGACAGAGCAAGAGCCTGGCGTGCTGCCCACAGCAGGCAGACCGTGGCACCACCGCGTACGTACACTTCACCAAGCGACAGGAAAGGGTCTGGGGTTCTCACCATTAAGAAATGTCTAGAGACAGATGCTTTCAACCTGATTTAAGCATTACAGAGCGTACAGAGGAATCGCGACATCACAGGGTGCCCCAGGGACGGTGCGATCGCTGCGTTCCCATGCATCAGTTGAAAAATAAGAGGAAAGAAAGGAAGCTCTGTGACCAGGGGCTTGCAGGACACACCCGTTTCCCCTGGAAGCCATGGGCTGGCTCCTCAAGCCAGTGCTGGGGGGCTGACTGTGTAGGACGCGACCACGGTGGGGAACGGGCGGGGCGGGGGATTGACCGCACCCGGGGTCCCAGGGACCTTCCAGGGTTCTCACAGGAGAGCCGTGGATTTGACTATCCCTCTGGGGCTGGCTGGGAGGAGCCAAGACGGAAGGCAGAAGGTCAGAGGTCGTCACAGAATGCTTGTGGGAGGTAGTGGACCCAGCCCCCGTGACCCCGGGGAGGAGAAGGGGGTGCATCTGAGGAGGTCAGGCAGTGCCCCTCAGCACCCCTGCAGGACCATGGGGACCGAGATCCGAGGACCTTCAAGTCCTGTCATAAAGCGGCGTAGCCTCTGCACAGGGCTGGCAGGCAGCCTCCCGTCCACCCTAAGTCCTTTCTAGGTGACTCTTGACCTAAGACAAGGGAACTGTCGCACAAACAGTCGCCACCCTGGGTCGCCAGGAAAAAACCTGCACATGCTCAATGAGCACAGAGTTCTTTCCCGGAACATTCCAGTCCGGGATTGGTTGAGTCTGAGGACGTGGAAGCCTTGGATTTGCGGCTGGCTAATCCCTGAGGTTGGCCAGGGTGGGGGCGGGAAGGAGGACCCCAAGCACCTCGCTGCTTAAAAACCGTCTACGTTTGGCTTGTTTTTATTAAAGAAACGTCTCGCTGCTCTGCACCATGTGTTTCCTTCCCTGCAAGTGACGGGGACTTCAGCCCCGGGAGCAGCGGAGCGGCCGTAAAGGGCTGGTGGCTGGGGACAGGCACATGTTCTCCAGCGCCTCTTGGTAGACGGCGCGCAGACCAGCTGTGTTTTCTCTGCCTTCTTACATCACCAGTCGTAAAACCCCCACGGGGCACCGTGCTGACGTCCTGGCCCTGGTGTGCGAGACCACGGAGTCGGCCCGGGCGTGTGCGCAGTCGCCCTGCCGCCAGGCAGGCAGGCCAGGCGCTGCGTCTGAGGATCCTCTGGGGTCGCTCCCCGGGTCACTCATTTCCTGTGCTGACGCAGCCTGGCTGAGTGCTGCAGCCCTGGCCTGTTATACAGCTGGTGTGCCCTGCGAGGCCTGCAGCTGGCCCAGCAGCCCTGCCTCCCGCCTCCTGCCTGCGAACGCGGAGGCCTCTGGCCTGGCTGCAGGTGCCCTGCTCCCTGGGCCTTGGAGCTGAGTCCGCACCTCCCTCTGGCTTGGCTGTCTGCTGGTGGCCTCTGGGGACCTTCTGCTGAGGGCTGGAGTCTTGTGTGCACTTGGGCCTCCCTGTGGTAGAACCTAGTCCTGCTCCACCCACACGTGGGCTGTCGGTGTGCTTCCGTTCTGCCAGTGGACCAAACGTGTCCTGATTGAGGGAGAAATGGTCATCTGTGACACCCAGTGAACTGGACCCTACCAGGTCCTGTTAGAACGTACGAGTGTAAGATGGGAACACTTTCCCTGTGTCCCGTGTGGTGACGAGCCTCGCCTCATGCCAGGCTCTGTGCCAGGTGCTGTCACTTGATTGGACTATTTGGACCGTCACCACCACCTCATCAGCTTCTCTTGACGGCTCCGAGGGGCCACGGAAGGCATTGCCGCTCGTGAGCTGGGCTCTGGATCCAGGTGGCGCGGCCTTCGGCTTGTCCTTTCCGCCGCTCCACCAGCCTCGCCAATACCAGCAGCCTTGCTGGTGGAAGCCCTCCATGCCCTCGCTCTCACCACTGTGCACGGTGGGCTGTCCTCTGGAGCAATCAGGGTGCAGGACAGTCCAGCGACTCAGCCTGGCCAGGTCCCAGGCCATGTGCTCAGAGCCGGGGATTCTGCGGCTTCAGAACAGAGGATCCCAACCCAGAACAGCCGTCTCCCAGCATGCACTGCCCCCAGGGGCGGGCGACCCCCGTCTGCAGGACTCCACCTGTATCGTGAATGCTTCAAGCTCCAATGAGGACCCGAAGCCGCTCCTGCCGGCCACCCCCATGTCGTCACTCTGCTGGTTTGCCACCTTCTCCAGCCTGTTTTCTGTGCGCTTTCTGACCCGCGTGCCCCTCGTCCGTGCCCATGCTGGCTCCCCTCTCCCCTTTTACTGACCGGGACCCCCTCATCTGTACTGCTCTGCAATTCAATGTTCTTCCACTCAGTAGATCTTGGAAGTCACCCTGCTTGAGGGACTGTTCTCTCCACTGGCCGTCTGGTCACACAGCATTCTGGAGAATGGATCCGCCACCATCTATTTAATCCCCTCAGCCGGGCACTTTCTCAGTCACACAGATCATTTGAAACAGCAAATTACCCATGCTTATCGAGTCTAATAAAATAAGTACTAACGTCGAAACCAGGGAAGGCCATCAAGGACAGAGCGTTAAGTAGGCTCCAGGAAAGGAGGCCATGGGGTGTCCCCGCGCTTTCTCCGCAGCAGCACCTGCCACAGTGTCCGCCCCATCAAGGTGTTGGTCTCCTGCCCTCCTGGATGTCCACCCTGCTGGCCTCCCTGACTTTAACACTTCCAGCTGGGCCCTTGGAGACCGCAGACCACAGGGCCTCAGTGCCTCTCTCCCCTGCCATGCGGGGAGGTTGGGTTGCAGGTTGCCCGAGTCACAGGGCCCTCTTGGCACCAAGACGAGAGCTGGTTAAACCTCGTCAACTAAGAGGTGCCAGAAAGTCAGTCTGCAGCAACTCAAATTCCACGCAGGCGTCCCACGCGCTCTGAGTCAGTAAAACCCAAACACCGTTTTTGTTGAGACTTTGACGAGTCCTGGAAACCACAGAGGGCCGGCTCGCCTGGGCACATGTCTGAGTACGTCAGGCAGGTGTTTCCAAAGACCTTATGCTACAGGAAAACTATCCTGATGTAATCTGACTAATTTGGCTTTTGCCTTGACTTTCAGGAGAACTGGCTATTTGTAATGGAAACAGTTCTCGGCCACTTCAGATGGGGCTTTGTAATGTGAGCTGGTGAAGCCCTGCAGGTGCTGCCGAGGTCCCTGTTTTCATTTTACATCTCAGGTTTGTTTACTTTAATGTGTTTCTCTGGGAGAAAAAGAAAACGCAACCAAGGAGGAGCTTAGCAAGTCATTTTTCATTTCAAAAGAAGGGATGGGTTTGTGCTAAGAAAATTAGCGTGGAGAGGGTGGCGGGGCCCTGCTGGTTTCAGGGAGCACACGTGGCCTAGGAGGATGTGTTTGCTGAGGCTAATTCCCCAAGGATGCACGCAGGATCCGACATACCTGGAGCCCCTGGCAGAGGCGTCAATTAGAGAGCGGGGCGCAGTGTTTTCCTTGCTAATTCTTGGCTACTGAACAGGGGTTACCAAAAGCTCCTTTTCCCAGACTTGGAGTTAGGTAGTTTTAAAAAATGGCGAAATTATGAATTCAACTTTGTTTTCAATCAAGGGAGGGGAAGTGGTTTCCAGGGTGCAAAGCCTGGGGGATGGGTGGGGAAGGCCACATTGGACTCTGAAGTGTTCACCAAGCACCCTCTACCAGCCTCCCTGGAGCGAGGGTGCCTCAGACAGAGAGCCATGGAGGGTCCCAGCTAGGTGGGAGGAAGGGACGGGCTTTGCTCCGGAAGTTTATTCCCTGGGGTCGAGGGAGGGCAGTGGGCAGCAGAGCAAACCTGATGGCTTTGTCACCTCCGGCTCTCCTGTGCCCTGGTGAGGACATCGAGTGCTGTCCATCCTCCCAGGTGCTGGGTGGGCGCCTTCCCTGTGTTCTCAGGAGGCGCCCTGGGCCAGGCTCACAGCTGGGCAGGAGGCTTGGCCCCTTTGCCAGCTCCCCCAAGAAAATCTGTCCCCATGCTTGCCCCCAGTTGCAGGACCTCACTGATGATTGGTGAGCACACGAAACTGTCGTGTTATAGCCTCCCACCTTCTGCAACCCGGGGCTCCCTCTCGACTTCTTCCTCCACCTCCTCCCCTCTCTGAAGACATAAGCAAAGTTGCTTCTCTTCTCCCACAAGAGGGTCCTGTCTCAGAGGTGAGCAGAGCCAGTTCACACTGAAAACAGCTTGGAGACCTACTAATCAACCATGTCACTTTGCAGGAAACAGATGCCCAGAGAGGAGAAAGGACTTGCCCAGGGTCACTGTGAGGAGTTGGTGGGGCTGGGCTAAGACCCCTGCCCCAGGCCACGTGTCGCTGGGCCCCCCCGTAGCTTTCAGGAGCACTAGGCGTGCTCCCCACTGCGGCTCCTGGCTCTCCCCAGCACAGCGCTGCGCAGTGGTCCTCCTTCACTGCCTGGGAGCAGGGAGGCAGCAAGCAGAAAGAGTTTGGTCTGAATCCCTTGTAGCTGGCTGATTGCATGGAATCAAGCGAAGATAAAGCCAGAGAACGTCTCCGAAAGGATCGGGCTCCGCGTGCTGGAGGGTTGGTCGGGACCAAGTTCTTACGTACTGCTGGCGGGAAGTCGTATAATTTCACCCAAAAGTACATTGGCAACATCCATCATGAATATGATATTTTCCATCCATAGTTGGTTGAATTCAGAAATGTGGAACTAATGGAGCAGAAGGCTTACTGCTTCTGCATTTCTGGGAGGAGACGTTGGGAGTGAAGTCTGAAGGTCATACAGTGTGTCTGTCCAGCTCCGCTGGGTCACCATCCCAACTTGCGTGCCCACACGGTGTGGGGGAGCTGCGGGAGTCTGCGCCCCTGCAGAAGCTGCTGTTGGTTTAGAAAGACAGACGCCTTCCTTCCAGGTGGCAGCGTGTACATTTAATCAGCCTTTCCTGAGCAAGTGACTGCCGGTTCCTCATGCCCTTTTATGATCCACCTGTTCCGATTTTGGCAGGTTTTGCAGGGGATGTCTTTCTTTCCTACTGATTGACAGGAGTTCTTTACGTTTACTGGGCCAGCTCCTTGTTGGATGCCCCAGTCACCACCATCTCCTCCTGTTCCGTTTGCCTTCTTACTCTCGCGGAGGTGCCCTTTGATGAGAAGGTATTCTGTAGTGGAAATCAGTCTGATTCGGTGGCAGAATTGGCCTCTCATCAGTAATGGACAGCTCCGTTCTTTCCCTGCTGACCTGTCCTGTGACTTTGGCCCGTACAGGGTGGGGTGGTGCAGGTCTGGAGCTGATCGCGTTTGCCCCTCATTCCATCTAGACCTTTCCGTCCTTGGTCATATATATTTGTGTTCTCAGATACCACAAGACCTGTTTCAAAACATTCCATTTGACCGTGGATGTCACACGAGCTCTTACTGGGATTGGGGTCACACTATTAAGATCATTTTAATTTAGGATCGTTACATATTCCTATTGAATTGATCCCTATATAATTATGAATGTGATTCTCTATATTAATACTTCTGTTTTAATGTCTATTTGATCTGGTATTAGGAGCGCTATCCCTGCTTTTAAAAATATCTATCATCATCTTCTATTTCTATTTATTTTTAATGTTTTTATATTTATTTTTTCCCACTTTCAACTTTTCTGGGTATTCTGTTGTAAGCAACAAACATTTTTTAAAAAATCTGAATCAATAAGCTTTCTGTTTGAATTATTTAGTCCCTTTGGTTCTTATGAATAAAGTTTCAAAGGCTATTTTTATACAAGGTCTGTTGGGGGAGGCGATGCTTTTTTCTTGGGTAAATAGGAGTGAAGTTTTCGGATGATAGAGTCGGCCTGTAATTTTACTGTTCTTAATGTTATCGAGGTGTGATTTGTATATAATGAAGAGATTTGAAGTATGCGGACTGTATTTCCTTTTGGATTTTGCTAAGGAGCACATATTTCGATATAAAATAAAGTGGAAACCAGGACACGGAGGGACGTCTCACGGAAGTCCCCGCAGCCGGCGATCCGGGCCACCAGTCCCGGCGGAGCTCCTGGGTCGCGCGCGCAGCCAGCCCGGAGCAGGGAGGGTCGGAGGGCGCGGGCGTCGGCCGAGTGCGAGGCGGACGAGGAGGAAGGGCGGGCTCCGACCCGTCTAGGGCCCCAGGAAAACGTCTGAACGGGAGACTCATTAGGACTCTGGGGGCTTTAGTGACGGGGCGGGAGGAGCGAAGTAATGCCGGTGACATTTATGTGGCGTGTGACGCTTGCACGGCTCTCGCATGCCCAGGACCTCATCCATCCGGAAGGGGCGCGGGGCGGGGGTCAGGCGCGTGGCCCCGGCCTTGGCCCGTGCGCGTGCGCGGCTCCCGCTGGCTAGCTGGGCGCCCTGGACGGTGGAGGCCGAGCCCACGTTCTGCACGGGGCAATGGAGGCCCTGATCGCAGCGGGGCGTGGCTTTGCTGGGTGATGACCTCGGGCGACCCCGTGAGGCACTCAGAGGGGACCCGGAGCACAGTGAACCCCCATAGAAGTGGGCTCTCGGTCCTCGCTCCGCTGGGTGAGCCCGGGAGGTGTGTGGACGTACCCTGCTCTGTGGGCAGCCGGCGGCTCAGAGGGAAGCTGGCCTGCCTGAGGACGCCTGGTGGAGGAGCGGGACAGCAGGGCTGGGGCCAGGCTGGCTTAGCCCCAAACCCTGTCCTTCCGGTCCCGGTGCCCCCTCCCTGGCACTCTGCCGCTCTCAGAGGAGAGGCTCTCTGTCCATGGCCGTGCTCCCGGGCACGGCCAGGTCGCTTGTCCAGTCAAGCTCTGGTCCAGGTCGGGTAGTGTCGCGGAGGGAGCACTTTATACCCTGCCAGGACCTGCAGGACAGGTCAGAGTACTTACCGTGGACACCTTAACAGAGCAGTCGCCTGTCGCCCGGTGGTGGACACAGGCTGAGCAGCGTGCGGGTCCCGAGTCGGCTGGAGCACCAGCCCGCACACACACCTGGACCCCCGTCAACCCTTCCCTGGCTGCCGTCCTGAGCAGGCGTGCCCTCTACGACCACAGGGACGAGGACAGTGAAGGCAGCTGCTGGGTTTCAGACATCATGTCCTCTTTTCACCCCAGCGGCAGGAGGGACACAGGAGCCCACACGACAGAGGAACTGGGACTCCGAGGTCAGAGCACACGGCGACCCAGGCCCTGCAGTGCCCAGGACACAGCCGCGCTGCTCAGCCAGCCTCTGCGTCTGGACCAGGCTCCTGCCTCCCGTCCTCCCCGCCTTCAGGCGGAGGCTGTCTCCTCATGGAAACGTCCCCACAGAAGGGCTTCCAGCGCCCAGGAAGGCATCTTCTTGGGCTCCGACCTTCATCACCCTCAATTGTCTTCCTGACAGCCGGATTGGAACCAAATTGGATTTAGTGCATTTCACAATTTTGTTGAACAAATTTGTGGATTAAGGGAACAAATTAAATCCACATTTTATTTGGCATCTTCAGCCACACGCCACGTGGCCTGGAAACGGGCCTCCCTGGGCCGGGAGGAGCCAGGGCTTCCCGAATCCTGTTTCCCAGATTCCCCCAGGGGCATTCTGACCCCGGAAGCCTGACTCCAGATCTTTCCTGAGACCCACGATGTGGCCTCAGGTCGGCTGAGCCTCAGCATTGGTACCTGAAAGTGGCCCCTCTCTACACCCATCTGTCATCCCCTTCTCTGGGTCCCCAAGTTCCCGGTGGCTCTCAGCTGGCCAGGTTCTGTAGCTGGACCCATGAATGTGGTCTCTCGTGCCACTGCAGGCCTCAGCCCTTCTGTGAACTCTTAGGCCAAGGAGTGTTGATATAGCTAGTTGATAACTAATCAGGTCCCCTTGGCACTGCATCTGGTGGCTTATTAATCAGGGTAGATATTTGTATTTCCCTCATGTTTGTTTTTTGGCTTTCTTGCAGAGACAAGCTATTAGTGGGCAGGTGGTGTGACCTCTGCTCCTCTATATATGTGTCCTACATGTAGTAGCCTGTGATGAAAATTGATGTTCTTCTAAGTTTAACTGACTTATGATCAGTTTACAATAAAGTGAGAAATTTTTAAGAGAGAAAAGAGATGATCTTACCTGGGCTTAATGGAAGGGAGGCCATGAAGAACACTGATCAAGTGAGGGCATTTGTTTATTTAGCAGTATAGGGGACAAAACCCAGGGCCTTGTGCATGCTAGGCAAGCACCCTACCTCTAAGCCACATCTCCAGCCCTTTTTATTTTATTTTGAAATAGGGTCTCACTAAGTTGCCCAGGCTGGCCTCAAATATGTGATCCTCCTGCCTCAGCCTCCCGAGTTGCTGGGATTACAGGCATGTGTCACCTCCTGGCTTTGGCATCCCACTTGAGAAGAAAAGGTTAACAGTGATGTAGTTGTGGTTCAGTTTCTGCCTCTTAAGCTGGAGTTGGCAATAACACCCGGCTACCTGTATCAGCAGTGGTACACAGGAATGTCCCCTCAGCTACCGCAGTGTGTCATTCTTCCCTGAAACCTTACGTTCTTGAGAAATGCAGGTGCTCATCCATAAATGCACTACCTCACTCAGTTTTTGTTTAGAATGTCAGATTTTTTTTTTTAAAGTGTGAGTTATCTAAATGATTGTGTTTTCCCCTCATCACACAAGTCCAAGGAATAAAAAGGAAACTGACCCAAACCAAGAAAACAAACAAAAGAAAAACCTGAATGAACCAGGGACCGAGGGGAAGGGCCCGAGGGGCTGGCAGGAGGGCTGCCTCATGGATCTATGGGGGAAAGAAAGATAGAGGAGAAGGCCAGCAATTAAAGTGAATTGTTTCCTGGAACAAAGAACGGAGGCGCGGATAACTGAGTGGTGATACCATTTCCTGCTGACAGCTTTCGCCTCCACAAGACAGAGCCGGCCCCTTCCCCTGTCCCCTGAGGTTCCCTGTGGTACCCTGGTCAGGACCAGAAATCATGGCTCAGTTTCTTCCCTGCTGGAAAGAGGGGAAGTACGGAGGCCGGGGAAGAGCTGTCTGGCCCGTCTCCCTCCGTCCCTCTCAGCACGTCCTGGTGACCACGCTTGCAAACTCTGCTTCTCTTCACCCGGCCTCCAGCCTCTGCTGCTCAGCTGGACGCTGCAGAGCAGGGCTCAGTGGCCTTCCAGTTTCGCTGGACTCTGAAATGCCTGCTCTCGGCCTTTCCGCTCCAAGCATCTGTCGCTAGCCTGCAACCTTCTTGTTTGCCCGTGGCTGGCTCCGGCACGGCCCCCGGCCTTCCAGGCGGATGGAAGGCGATGTGGTGGTGACTTCCACAGAAAAGCCCCTTCCCTTTGCCCTAAGGCACACTGGCGGGGTCCCTAGGAAGCCGAGTTCCTTGACAGGTCTCCCGGGTGACTTTGGCGACCCTCACCCCGCAGCAGATTTGCTGCTGTAGGAGGTCGTCCTGTGCTTCTCGCGTGTGCAGTGGATATTCTGCACGCCTAGGGTTGGCAGGCAGAGGGCGAAATGTCCCGATTGTTACGGGGCTAACTGAGGATGTCTGAGGCAGGCCAGTCCCCTCGCCTGGATGGCCCTGGTGGTCCAGCGCCCTCCGCCTCGCCCTCCCCAGGTGCCCCCGGCTGTCTTCCTCCTCTGTGGTCTGGAATCTCCCGGGCTCCCACCTTCCTCTGAAAGTGGCTCATGCAAGTCGGGTACCCAGGCAGTGACTCCAGGGGCTAAAGTCCACGCCTGCCTCAGGTAACAGAGGTCAGGCGGACGAGCACCATCCAGGGCTCCGGGAAGGGAAACGGCCCGCTGCTGCCCTCTGACGTAGCTCTTTTCTGGAGTGCAGTCCTCCCTCAGAACCACAGGAGAGTCTGGATGGAGACCCCCGACCAGAGAGAGGCTGCTCAAGTCCCATATGAAGTGGCACAGTGTCTGTGTGCAGCCCACACATCTCCATCTGCTCTTGATCGTCTCCAGGTGGTCATAACACCTATGACAAAGCAAGTGCACGCCACCAGGTATCACGCCACGCCGTCTCGTTCAGGGGATAACGATGATCAAAAAGTCTACACGTGTTCAGTAAAGAGGCAGTTTATTTTCCTGAACATCTTTCTCCCTGGACCACGGTTCCCTGCATGTGGAGGGCCTCTTCCTCCTGCCACAGCTGAACAGATGGAGGGTGGTCACTCCAAGGCCACCCCAAAGTCATGCCAGGGTAGACCTGGCGTGGCACAGGGAGCTCCTGTCAAGGAGATGAGTCAGTCCTGTCCTGCCCAGTCCCCCTGCAATTTGACCTTGGGGACATAGATAGAATCACTCTGTAAGTAGGAACTGGAAGGTGAGAGAAAGGGAGTCGTTATGGCCTGGACGTGAGGTTTACCGGAAATGAAAGAATATTCAGAGGTGAGATGACTAGATAGGAGAGCTGCCAACTAACAAGCGCGTCCTAGTTTGAATGAAGTAACTTTAGGTGGGGGACGAGGCTGGAGGAAGAGGGCCACTGGGGTGTGTTCCGGAGGACTGCTTTGCCTGCAACCCCTTCCCACGTCCACCCCCTTCTGCTTCTTTACTGCTGTGGGGGGAGCGGCTTCCCCCTGCTGGGCCCCTTTCTTCCTTGATGTTCTGTGTCCGCCACTCAGGCCCAGAGCAATGGAGTCTTCTGTCTATGGACTGAGTTCTCTGAAACTGTGAACCCCAAATGAACCTTTCCTCTTCAGAGTTGTTCTCGTTGGGTGTATTGATCACAGTGACGGGAAAGCTAACTAAAACAGAAATTGGTATTGAGAGTGGGGTTGTCATTTGGATTAACCTGATCGTGTGGTTTGGAAGCCTTTGGAGCTGGTTGGCAGGAAGAATTTTGAAAAGTATTTAGAATATTGTAATTAGAGCTTAGTGGGTGATTCTAGTGGGTATTCAGAAGATCAGAATGCCAACAGGAAAACAGACTGTGCTCATGAAGTTTCAGAGGAAATTGACTCTATTAGGAGATGATCTAGAGGCCACTCATGTTATATTATGGCAAAGAAATTTGTCTACATTGTGCCCATGTCCTGAGACTTTCAGTGAGGCTGTATTTAAAGGCAATGAACTCTTCAGTCTGGTGGGAGAAATTTTAAGGCAGCACAGCATTCAGGAGGTAGCATAGATATTACTGGCAGGTTTTAGCCAACTTTACTGTGATAATCAGGAGTAGAAAGATTTTTAAAAACTTGCAGTTTGGCCCGAAAAGTGCATGTAAAACTGGAGCCAAGGAAGGGGTGGTTGTTGAAGAGATTACAGTCACTAAAGAGATGCTAAGTACTTTACATAAAGACAATAGTAAAGATGGCTTGAGGGCATCTCAGTAGATGGCAAGACCACGCTTACCACAAGCTTAAGGGTGTAAAAGTAAAAATTCCTTTGAGTCATGTGGGGGGGACCCTGCTTGAATAGGGGGTAAGGAAGTTGTTTCACTATGCTGAGATACACAGGTACACTCAGAGGCCACTGCAACCATGATCTCTGGGAGCTTAGCTATTGTGTGAGCTGGCAGCAGACCTAGGTATCATTCATGTGGCATTGGTCCTGCAGAAATTCAGGATACTAAAGTTAAGGGTCATGGAGTTGTCCACCAAGATTTCAAAGGAAGGCCTGGGAAGCCAGACAAGGTATAGCATCATCAGAGGCACTGTGGGTTGCTTCTGAGAAAGTGACACATGCACCCGTGAAGGCAAAACCAAAAATGGAAGGAAGACTCCAGAAACTAAGAGATGCCAGTAACGTGGACTGCCTGCCAAGAAAGCTACTGGCTGTGGAGAGAGCTCAAAGAGAGGCCGTGCAAGCTGCAGCGCTGCCCGAGTTCTCTGGAAATCTCTTTCCACGTGTCCTGGATGCTGTATGTGAAGTTACCAGAACTGTTTGCCCATCTGAGTTTCAAGTTTGCTTTGATCCCATTCCTTCTTTCTGTGCCCCATTCCTTCCTTTTGGAATGGGGATGTTTACTCTGTGCCATTGTGTGCCAGATATACGTACCTTGCTTTTGATTTTTACAGGGGCTCATAGTCTCGTGTTTGCCTTGAGTCTCAGAGGAGACTTTGAACTTGACTGGCCTTTTGGACAATGCTAAAACTCTTAAGACTATTGACTCTTGGAAGGGAACTAAATGCATTTTGTATTGTGAGATAGACATGAGCTTTTGGGAACCAGAAACAGAATGTTATGATTTGGGTATGAGGTGTATCCCCAAAGCTCCTGTTAATGAAAGAATATTCAGAGGTAAATGATTAGATTCTGAGAGCTGTAACCTAGTTGGCCCATCCTCACTAGAATGACTGGGTGTTAACTGTAGGCTGGTGGACAGAGGATGGAGGTCACTGGGAGCGTGCCCTGGAAGGATTGTTGTTCCTGCAGTGCTTCTCCTTCTCCCCTGCCTCCTCTCTCCTTCTTTGCTGCCAAATGGGGAGGAGCAGCTTCCCTCTGCTGGGCCCTTTCCCCATGATGTGCGGTCTCACCTCAGGCCCAAAGCAAAGGAGTCATCTGTCTATGGACTGAGATTTCTGAAACCACGAGCCCCAAATAAACTTTTCCTCCTTTAAGTTGGTCTTATCAGGAATTTTGGTCATAACAATAAAAAAGCTGACTAAAGAGGAGGGGCTGCATGGGGCCATAAGCCACATCAGGGTTACGAGGAAGCAGAGGAGCAGACAGAAGTTTGAAAGCCTGAGATGGGACTGAAGCCACAGGGCAGCTGGCACTAGAGAGTGGCCATGTCAGGGAGGAGGTGTGCTGGAGGGAAGTCCTCAGAGCTCCTGCAGCTGGAGCCTGGTGCCATCTTGAATTCTCGAAAACCCTCGTGTCCCAAGCTGTATGACCACAGGGCACGGCATCTTCCTGGATGTCAGGGGTTCTGATCCTTTCTGATTGTATTACTCCCTCACTGCCTGAGACACCATAAGTGGCTTGCCATTGTGTAGGGGCTCACAGCCAACATGACAGAAGTATCCACTGGGGCCCATGCCAGCAAGGCTGCCCTATTGGGCCCTGTGTGTGTAGGGGTGCCTGGGTCAGTTCTGAGACGTTAGCGCCTCTGCTCATGGGCTCTGTGTTCACAGTGGGACTTCAGCGCCTCAAGAATCTTGGCTCTCTTGCCTTAAAAAAAAAAAAAAGCATGCCTAATTATTTTATATATATAAAATATGTATGTATATTATTTATATATTATATATACACATATGATAAATATTATGATAAATATTTTATGCATAGATTGAGTATCCATTACCTGAAATGCTTGGGACCAGAAGTGTTTGGGATTTTGGATTTTTTTGGATTTTCAAATATTTCATAATGAGCTATCTTAGGGATTGACTCATTCGGCTTTTGCATCATTGTGACCAATATACCTGACCATGAATAATGTAGAGGAGGAAAAGTTTATTTTGGCTCACGGCTTCAGAGATTCAGTCCATAGTCAGCTGACTCCATTGCTCCTGGTCAGAGGTGAGGCAGGACATCGTGAAGGAAGGACATGGTGGAGGAAAGAAGCTCAGGACATGGCAACCAGGAAACAGAGATCCACTCACCAAGGACAAAGTGTAAAGCCCAAAGGCACAGCCCCAGTGACCTACCTCCTCCAGCCATACCCTACCTGCCTAATCACTTAACCTGTGAACATTGTTGCACACGTGAGAGCTAATGCATGTAGCCTGGAGGTAATTTTATACAGATTTAGATGGGGGCTAATGTCTAAAGTCTGGGTAAAATTGTGACTAGTCATCTCGAGTAGAGGCGCCTGCCTGTAATCCCAGTGACTCAGAAGGGTGAAGCAGGAGGATCCAGTTTGAAGCCAGCCTCAGCAAAACTTAGCAAGGTCCTGAGCAACTTAGAGAGACCCTGTTTCAAAATAAAAAATAGAAAACGCTGGAGATATGGCTCAGTGGTTAAGCACCTGGATTCAATCCCTGGTTCAAAAAAAAAAAAAAAAAACTTATGAGTAGTCAGAATTTTCCCTGAGAACCTTCCAAGTACCTATGGAACCTACACTCATGGTTTTGATACCGTGTCCCCATCACGACCCTGTGTGGGAGAATGTGATTATAAATGCACATGAATATCAATATCTTCCCAGAGCGCTTACTAAAGAGGTGCAAATGAGAAAACACAGATTCTGGTCCCATCCCTGCCAAATACTCCAAGTGGAAAAATTGTGATCATGATTTGCATGACTTTTTCCACCCCAAATGGCAATTGATTAATTCGTCTGGGCAGAGAAGTCTCTGCGCCATTCCCTGCAAGGCAGATACCTTCTGAGATTAGTTTAATTGGAACCCTCGTGGTTTTCCAAAGAGTTCAGTAGTTAATAATTGGCACATGCATAATAGCTCCACTAAAACAGGAAACAAAACAGTCACAGAAAGGGGACAGTAAACAACCTGAACAGTGAAGCGACATAATTCCCATGAGGAACAACCAACCCTTAAGTTTCCTGGAGGCGACGGGAACAAAGGAAGAGCCGGACAGGAAGGATGGCTGTTCAGCCACACGCGGTCATTGAGAGGCAGGCCTTTGCTCCTGGGCCTATTTAAAAGCACTGTCACTCATGATTTCCTCATTGCCAGCCTGTTGTTTTTGCTGTGCGCTCTCCATTCTGGTCCTCATCTGTAGGCAAAATAGCCATGTTGTGTCCGTTGTGTGTCCTCCTGGGGTTTCTGTGCATCTTCTGAGACATCATCATTGTCCCCAGCAGTAGTGCTGTACCCCCACTGCGACCTGCTTTTTGCACTGTGTTTGATTTAATAACATAACTTGCAGGCTTTCCAGATCGGTAGCTGGAGGCGCAGCTTGCTTGGGCTGCTGGGATAAAGCACTACAGTCCTGGTATTTCAGACTGTGAGAATGTATCGCCAACACTTCTGGAGGCTGGGATGTCCAAGATCCGGGCACTGGCAGATTCAGGGTCTGCTGAGGGCCAGCTGATGGCCTCCCATGTGTTCCTTGCTTGGCTGCAGGAACAACCAGGCTCTCTCAGGCGAGACCTGATCACCTCCTGAAGGCCCCCCTCTGAGTCACATCACATTGGTGCATTTTTGGGGAACACCAGCACTGGGACATGGCAGGAAGCTGCCTTGTGCTCCTCCTGAGACCTCATGGTCTGGTTTATTCTAATTGCTTTACCCAGCACCCTACTGAGATCATTTGGGTTGCTTCCATTATTTTAAGGCAATTGTAAACCAAGTTTGAGTGAATGAGCTTATACAGCCAGGTGCGGCGGCCCAGAGGATCGTGAGTTTGAAGCCAGCCTCAGCAACTTAGCAAGGCCCTAAGCAACTCGGCGAGAGGCCCTCTCTACATAAAATACAAAAAGGGCCGCGATGTGGCTCACAGGTTAAGTGCCCCTGGGTTCAATCCCAGGTACCTAAAAAAAACAAAACAAAACACAACCCCAAACAAAACAAAAACCGAATCTCGTACACATGAAACTCACACCTGTGCAAGAGTCGTGGGGCACTTTCCCTGAAGCTGGGCAGGAGGAAGCTCGAGAGCATCACCGGCTGCCCCGCACTGCGGTTCTGGCCCTTCCAGTGTTTTCCAGCAGAGTCAGAGGTTGGAGCACCAGGGACATCTGTGTGCCCAGAACAGAGTCCTCCTGCTACGTTTCCGGGGGAAGCGAAGGGACGAGAGGCATGGTGAGCAGGCTCCAGGCCTGCCCTCTGCGCACCCTGGATGTCCTCTGCCACCTTCCCGGCAACAGTTTGCAAATAAGGAAACCGAGTCTCAGGGAGGTTAAGAGGTTCATCCATCCTCTCAAGGAAGTGGGGGTGTCTTGGACCCATGCCTGGCTCTGAAGCCCAAGTTGGTTCCAGGGGGCCACAGTCCTGGTGCCAGGGAAGACCCCCGGCGAGCCCTGCTGTCCCCCCGGGCGGCTTCCATCCGCGTGGGCGAGCATGCAGCAGCGGGCCTGGCTTCCCAACCACTTTATTTTCGTGCCCCGTGATCCTGAGTCAGAGTCCAGCCCCATCCCCGCTTCTCCTGGGCCTGGCCCTCACAGGTGAGCCTTGTGGGTGGCGCCCGGCTGGGCCTGGCCCTCACAGGTGAGCCTTGTGGGTGGAGCAGGGTTCCTCGGGGTGCGGCTGCGGCTCCCCCAGGACCACGTCCAGCCAGGACTCCACGTCCCGCACCAGCTGCTCCAGCTCCCGCACTTCGTCCTCCAGCTTCTCCAGGAAGACGCGCAGGTTCTTCTTCACCCAGTTCCTGAGCACCCTTACCGGCTCCTCAGCAGGGTCGCTCCTGTGATGCTCGAACCCCTGGAAGGACCGGGTTTGCATCCTGAGATCCCCCCGCGGGTTTCTGATTTCACCCAGTCCCTGGGCCCTGCACGTGCCCCCTCCCGACCTGCTCCACTGGCCAGTGCTGTTGTCCCCTTCCCCACCCAGCTTGCCCATGACACCTCCCCCTGGAAGCCTCCCTGGCTTCCCGGCACCTCACGGTCCCTTCGTACGTTCCTGAAGATGTTACCTGGGGAGCCACGGGATTCTGCGGGTAGTGACATTCCCTGATCCTTCTGGGCACCTCCCAGCTTCTTCCTGTAACCGGCGCAAATGCCACCTCTTAATAAGGGCAAATAAGTGGTGGTTGAAGTAAAGACGATTATTCTTCCCAGGGGAAGGGAAGGTAGGAAGAAGCAGAGGCCGCCCCAGGGCAGACATGCGTCTCCAGAAATCCCTCTAGCCCCTCTTCCTCCGGTTCCAGACGCACTCACCCGAGATGCCCGTGGTCAGGTACAGCACCAAGACCAGCAATGCCAACAGCGTCTGGGGGCAAAGAGAAGAGGAGACAGGCGAACAGGACGGTGAATTCCTGCAGGCAGAGGGCCAGGCACGGGATTCACCATGAGACGGGGTTTAGAACTGAAGTCGCTGAGAGGGAGGGCCGCCTCTGCTCTCTCTCCTCGAGTCAGAGTTGACTTATTTACCCTAATTGAGCCTTAAAAGAAATCTACTTTAGCTGACTGCTGTAATCCCAGCCACTCGAGAGCTGAGGCAGGAGGATTGTGAGTTTGTGGCCGACCTTGGCAATTTAGTGAGACCCTCCCTCAAAATTTAAAAAAAAAAAGTCTGGGGATGTAACTCAATAGCAGAGCACCCCTGGTTTCAGTCCCTAGTACCACAAAGGAAAAAATAAAAAGGAATTAACTTTATTGCAGTATCATTTATATACTTATATATATTTATTTTCAATGTACAGTTAGATGAGTTTTGACAAATATCACCCCAAAGATCTGAAACCTGTCCATCACCCTAGAAAGGTCCCTCTGCTCCCTTGAAGACAGCTCCCTCCCTCCCTGGCTCTGCTGGAGGGAGTCACTAACGTGTTCCCTCCCATCGAAGAGTCATTTTGTCTGTTCTGAATTTCATAGAAGTGGAATCGCAAGGCATATGGCTTTGTGTTTAGTTTCTTTTGCTCGACATGTTTCTGAGGAGCTTCCATGTTTTCATGTATTCAGTTTTATTGATGAATAATTTTATTATATGAATATAGCACAAGTAATCTCTCCACTGCTTGATGGGCTATTGGTTGCTTCTGGTGTGGGTCTATCATAAATAAAATGCTATGAACATTCGGGTACACATCTTTGTGTGGGCATGTTCTCATTTATCTTGGGTTAATATCCAGACAGGGAAATAAAGGGTATTGTGGTACATTTATACTTAATTTTATAAGAACCCACTAAACTGTTTTGTAGGAGTTTCTTCCATTTTTATATTCCTTCCAGCAATTCATGAGAGTTCTAGTTGCTCCATATCCACATCAACCCTTGCTATTGTCAATCATAATTTTAGGCTTTCTGTTGCTGTATAGAAACATCTCAATCTATTTTCTATATTGGTTGATTCTTAATTTATCTACCTCTTTGCAATGTGTCTAGTAAAGTCTCCAGCCCATTTATTTTATTGGACTATTTGTGTTCCTGCAATAGTCTTTTTATGTATTTTGGATATTAGTCATTTGATAGGTATTTGTCTTGTGAATATTTTTTCCAAGTCTGTGGTTTGTCTTTTTATTTTCTTACCAGTGTCTTTTTTAGATCAAAAGGTTTCAGTTTTGATGAAGTCCAAGTCATCAAATGTTTTCCTTTTGTGGGTATGCTTTTAGTGTGAAGTCAAATACTTTGCCTACTTCAAGGTCATGATTTCCCCCTGTTTTCTTCTAGACACTTTTATTGTTTTAGTTTTTCACTTAGGCATCTGATCCATTTGAATTAATTTTGGTATGTAATGTGAAATGGGGATTGAGGTTTTTTTCATATAGATACCAAGTTGTCCTAGAACTATTTCTTTGGAGAGACTAATTTTTGCTCCTTGCATTACATTGGCATCTTTGTCAAAAACCTATCCACATATTATGTGCATCCACTTCCCACTTCTGTTCTGTTTCACTGGTCAACAGTGCTTGATGTTAGAGCTAAATCAGCATAAGTCTGCATCTGGTGGTGATGCCTTAAGAGAATACCACACAGGGGATGGCTGAGATGACTGGAAGTGCATTTTATCACAGTTCCGGAGGCTGCAAGTCCAAGGTCAAGGTGTCGGCAGGGTCGGGAGTCCCCTCTCCTTGACTTTCTTGCTGTCCCTTCTCATTGTATATTCACAGGATTTCCTCCTCTGGGTAATAATGGTAAAAATGTCTTCTTATAATGATGCCAGTCCTATGGGATTAGGTTCCCTTCCTTAATTAATCCTTAAAAGTCCTTCTACAAATATAAACACTTTGAAGTCAGGGCTTCAACATATGAATTTTGGGGACACAGTTCTGTCCGTAATGACTGCATTATCACTATTTTGTTCCATTGACTTATATCTTGTCTTATATAATACACACAATCTAGATTACTATTGATTTATAGTATGATTTGAAATCAGACACTGTTAGTTTTTTGACTTTGTTATTTTTTTAAACAATTTTTGGCTAACCTACATCCTTTGCATTGTTGTACACATTTTAGAGTCATCTTTTACAATTTCTATTTTAAAAAAACTTCTGGGATTTTGATTGATACTACATTGAATCTATAGATTTGGTAAACACAGATGTCTTAAAAATATTTAATCTTGTAATCCATGAACATGGTATATATTGCCATAAGTTTTTTTTTTTTTTTTTTGGGTTTTTGTTTTAATTTTAATTGACAGCCCAGAATAATGCACATTTAAAAAAATATATTTTAGATGTTGATAGACCTTCCTTTTATTCATTTATTTATATGTGGCGCTGAAAATTGAACTCAGTGCCTCATACATGCTAGGCAAGTGCTCTACCACTGAGCTACAACCCCAGGCCAAAGTATAATGAACATTTTAATGGTTCAGTGTTATAAGGTTACCAACAAAATCCTTTGGTCAAATAGTTACAGTGTCCTTCATTAGTTATATCACATTAAGTACAGATTGTTGAAAAGTAAAAGAATCAGTGCTGTGCTAACATTTCAATTTTCTAACAAAATTGAATCTAGTACCTTTAAAATAAATATTAGTAACCACTCCACAAGTATGGAATTATCATTTCCATAAGGGTAAAAATTCTGTTCACCAGCAAGCAATGTAAACTAAAGATAGCATTTTCAAAGTTAAGATTAAATTTGTGTAAATACACACCAGCCACAAGGTGGAAATGCACTTTTTGGTTCAGCTCTCCACACCCAAGACTGCAAAAGGGTGCCTGTGGGTCTCTGGGATCCCCAGGCTGAAAAGCTGGGTTTTCAGCCATGGGCTGGAAAGGCTTGAATACAGTACAAAGCGATCGATGTGTGCAAGCAGGACGGAGTTCTTTTGCTGATGGGCCAAATAGTGACATTTCCAGTTCTACCCCAGAGGCTTCCACACCAAGGATGCACATGGTAATAGCCCTACTTGGTGTGACCCTGATCCGGTGGTGGCCTCCGAGCACAGAGCCGGATGCAGGTGAGAAGCCATGGGCCTGCGTTCCCCTGTGGACACTGCTTTGCAACCATGGCACTCTAGGCCAACTCAGGATAACAAAAAATGTGTGTGGTTCTTAATCCTCGGTGACCGGATGACACAAATGCAGGAATGTCCATGTGAAGCCTTCCCATGATCACCTTTCCAAGCACTGATGACTGGTCCTCCCCAGGGTGCTGCTTGCCGACACTCACAGGGTTGCCACATCGTCTTTCTTGTAAGCACTCCACTCCATCTTTACACCTAAACTTGGAGCTTCAGGTCTTTTAACAAGTACAGCCAGACATAAAAGAATCACTGAGAAGCAGACCCAGCAGCCAGTTATTATGATGTTAGGGGGGAAAGCACTGCTAGTACATATTTTTTCTTCATCACTGAGCATTCACCAACTGTCCAGACCAAAGGTCATTTCCAAGTAGAAAAGTTCTGATTTCAACTTCTCTATTGGCCGATGTGCAACACAACTTATTCTGTTCCCAAAAACCTGTGGCAGAACTTGCTTGGTTGTCACCAACACTGAAGGGACTTTTAGACACAGAATTCCATGAGCGTGATGTGATTGATGGTCACCAGCAGAGTGCTGAAAATGGTTCCCCTCCTCTGCTAGGAGCTCCCATCCTCCCAGATTTTCTTCAATTTCTCCGAACTGTGTTTTGTTACCTTCAAGTGTAGTGGTCTTGTACACCTTTCCAAAGTATTGCATGGTTTTGGATGGTCTTACAAATGAATTCTTAAAAAGTTAACTTTCCAGTTGTTGGTCTACAGAAATTGAGTTTGTAACTTGTGACTTACTTCAAATAGTTCTTTTCTTGTAGAGTTTAGTATTTTGCAGATGGAAAATTGAGTTATCTATGAAGCAAGTTTCCTTTTCTAGCCTTAAAAGGGTTGCCAACCTCCCCTCCCCTTGACTAGAACCACCAATAAAATATTAAGTAGAAGTGGTGAAGCTCAACATCTTCATCTTGTTCCCTATGGAGGAACGAGGAGAGGAGGAAGACAAGTGCAAGTCTTCACCATCAAGTGTGCTGTTGGTTCCCCATTGCGTCTTGGATCGGGGAGGAGATCCCTTCCCTTCCTAGTCCTCTGGGAACTTGAACAAGCACTGTGTTAGAAAAATGTTTCTTACCTACTCTAAAAGCATTCAACCATCCAAAGGATGTAGGATAGTCAAAACATATTGAGACATTATGTAACTATTCCCTTACCGCAGTAAATTGCATCACTTGACGTCTGAATATCGAACCAACCTTGACTTCCTTCAGTCAACTCCACTTGCTCAGGAGGCATTAGCCCTTTTAGGTACAGCGGTTCCCTAGCGTCCATGGGGCACTGGTTTCAGGACCTCTGTCCCATTGAAGAAAAGAAGCCAGGTACAAAGACGCACCTGTTCTGGAATCATCTGCATGAAAATGAGACTATACACAACTCGCCTATGATGGCAGAAGTTAGAATCCTGGTGTGGGTGTGAGGGAGACTGAGGGTGCCTTGGGGGTGCTGGGAAAGTCCCGCAGCCTGACTTGGATGGCGGTGGCCTGGTATGTGCGCTCAGCACAGAAGCTGAGCCCCTGCACTGAGGGTGAGGGTGATTTTCCTCTCCTCGGAGTCTGCACAGAAGACGCCTGCAGCGGTCCTGTCCCATCCTGTGCAACACTTCTGTGGTTCTGCGGTCTGGGTGCTCTCTCCCCGTCCCACCCTCCTCTGTCAAAGCGCTTTCCGGGTCAATTTCTTTCCCAGCATGCTTTGCTTCTGCTAGGTTCTATTCGGTGCTAACAGGAGGGAAAAGCAGGAGCCCATATGGCCCGGAATTTGTCTGAGGTCATTTTCCTTGTGCTGTCTTGGGGAACGAGCTGAAACATTTCTTCTCTTTAAGCCTGTTACTTCATCCGTAAAACTGGATTTTGAAATATAAATCTGCTCATGGTCTTCCTATTAGAAAAGAGGGCCCCTGGTAGGGGGGAATCGACTTGGAAAGTGGACAGGGAAACAGCATTTAGTGGATTTCTTCACTGTGGGACTTCTCAGGGTCTTCCCAACGGGAATGGCCATGAAAACCTCCCAGAAGGGAGGAGGGGACACAGCGGTCCCCTGCCGCAGAAGTGCCTGTGACTCTCCTAAAAGGAACTTCCTGGGGCCTGGAACTTAGGGACCCTCTAGGAGAAGCCGTCGCGTGCTGGGAGCCAGCCAGTGTCCAGCAGGGGCTTCAGGGGCAGCGCGCGGGAGGCATTTGGTGCACGTGCAGTGAGTGGCTGAGGAACAGGTCTTCTGACAGCTTGTAGGGCAGTGGTTCGCTGCTCTGCGCAGAGCCTCTCAGGGGCCTCTTACTGCCCCAGGCAGACCCAGCTCCCACCACGCAACCCCAGCTGACCTCGAGTGCCGCACCCCGGCCCCATCCCCCCCAGGAGGCAGTGCAGGCAGGGCCCCTCTTGCCCAGGGCTCTGGAATCAGAGGGACCTGGTTGCAAGCGCTGATGCATCCCAGCCGTGTGGCCTTTGGGCCTTGCCGAACCGCAGTTTACCCACCGACTGAGCCTGGTGGCTGCACCTCTCCGGAGTGTCGAGGTCTTGGGATGCAGAGGGGGAGGAGCACCAGGCTGCGCACAGCAGGCGGCCCTCCATTCTGACACGACCCCCCAGGAGTTTGGTTTCTGCCCTGAGAGCAGCGTCCAGGAGCCGCTGGACAGCAGTGGGCTACTCTCTTAGCGCCATGGCTCGATCAAGACGCAGCAGTGCCTTTCTAGGAACTATGGAACCTTCTAGGAAACGGGACAGGAAGCCCGCCCTCCCGGAACATTCGTGCCTCCGGCTGCTCTTGCTGAGGATTAAGGAAGAGCGGAGCCTGGGGAAGAAGCGCCTCAGCCCCTCTGTGGGCTCCTGGGTGTGGGAGGGCGAGGTGGCCAAGACCTTCCTTCTTGGGGCCCTGCCGTCCGGCAGAGGGTGCTGGGCAGGAGGCCACCGCACACCCTGGCCTGCCTCACCTGCTTCTTGTCCTCACTGTGGCTGCCCCTTCTCCCTTCCAGCAGCTCGGCAGCCACCTGCCCCCTGCTCCCCATCTGTTGGGTTGCCATGTCCCCAGCTCAGGCTTGTCTGGATGGACCCAGGACAGGCAGGTGGGTGCCCCTCCCCCACCTCTGGTCACCAGGCATCTCTCAGGCATGAGTTCTGATGTCACAGAAGGTAGGGGACAGCCAAGCCCCCCCCTGCCACCACCCTGAGCTTTAGCCCCTTTCCTTGCCTTTTTTCTTATCCACACGAATGCAGAAAACAAAGACCAGAAAGAAATGCATTACATTTCAATATGATTTTTTTTTCCTGGTCTATTTTCTTCTGTATTTGCAAGTTTTATTAAAATGCAAATTTTAAAATGCAAACCTAGTAAAAGCTATTTTTAATTGAAAATTATGTGGAGATCATTGTTGAGTCACCTGAAGTTCTAAGAAATAGCAGAGATGTCTGTGCACCCTTAACCCAGTTTCCCCAGGAGGGAGGACTTGCATCACCTGGGAATGATATCCCAGCCAGGACGTCGATGTACTCTACCAGTCTTT